>NC_091823.1:87925058-88530058 GCF_038994185.2 Dermacentor albipictus
TTACAGTGGGCAGCCAGATTTCCTTTCAGTGAAGCGGCATGCTCGCGCAGGCGATCATTAATGCACCTCCCCGTTCGCCCGATATAGCAACGTTTACGATCAAGCGGGATTTTATAGACGACCGGCGTTGAACAGTCAATAAAGCCGCGAACATTATTCTGATAGCAGCTTCTGCGCGCGACAGTATCCTCCCTGTTGAATATTTAGCATAACCCGCTCAGTTTATTAGGGGCATTGGGCACCACCCTCACTCCTGCCCTGGCCGCAATTTTCATTATGTTATGGGAAACACGGTGTACATAAGGAATGACGGCAAGCCTACATATCCAAGGCGGTGACTGCATAGTTTTTTTTTGCGTTCTTTAACTCTTTTAGAAGGCCAGAGGCAACACTGCACAACACGCTGGTTGGTTAGGCTGTTGATGCTAATCTGTTGACTTGCGCTGAAAAGCTGTGTTAAACAGAGTGCTCGCACGAGCGCTTCAGAGCAGCTCGCAAACATGCCTTGTAGCAATGCGTCGTTTCACGAGTGTGGAGTGTGCAAACGAAAACGGGCGAAGCCCTCTCTTTGAGCGAGGCGAGTAGCGCCAGCAAACTTGATGAGGTTTAAAAACAATTGCAATGTATAAAAGCCTTAAACGGTCATTAGTGGGCTCTTCGGTTCTTAATGTAAAATCCTTAATTCTCTCGCTGAAGGCGTCAGTAATCGTCTTGGAGGTTATAACTCTGTGTCACAAGGGTCAATTGGATAAAATACTAAAAAGTCGTCAACAAAGGGAAATATTCTTACGGTCGTCAGCTGTAGGCGAGCGAGTAAGCCCCTGTCATAGCGTGCCAACAAAATTTCGCATAGTATGGGTGCCAAACATGAACCTATACACACTCCCTGCGTTTGAATTAAAAGCTTGTTGTCATGACAAATGAATGTGGATTTTAGGTAGTAGGTGAGCATTTACATGAAGCTGCCGACACTCATTCCACGGACATTTTGATACCTAACTACCCCGTGCTTGTCGATGCAATCACCAACTTCCTCTAAAATCAGGTTACTTGGTAACGAATAGTACAAGTCTTTGACATCAACGGAAAAGGCGCGGCAGTCTGGTGGGCCCTCATATTGCAAGAAAGTAGACAGTTCATGTGGCTACTTTCTATAGTATACACCATAGCCTACGCTATGGTGTATACTTTCGATGTTTGCAAATACACACCCGAACTTGAAGGCTTACCATGCCGTCCGAAGTTCCACTCTTTCCATCACAAGAACGCCGTGTGCAAGAAACATCAGCACAACTAACTACAAGCGGGCGAAGCGCTGACACCGGCCATACGCGTGGAAAAGGGGACGGGATAATAACCTGTGATCGTTTGTGGATATATCTTCAAACCGTCCTATAGGGCGAAATATAAAGACAGAGATTAGAAGGACGACGTAGGGCAGCCGGTGAGATAAAATCGGGCAATTTTTCCCCTTTAGATTTTTGCATCGATAAAGCGATTGAATACCGCCCTCCTTGTGTCTTAGATAACAGAGGAAAAAGTGCTGTCGCGAAACGCGTCGTGGTGCTAGCAGGTGGTCGATGTCGCGAAAGGTGCGTGACCGGCCTCAGCGATCAGGTCAAAATGGAGCCCATACATAACAGCTGCCAGCTTCGTGGTGTCGTCGTCGGGCCCACATTTGAACCGCCATTTTCATATCGGCGCGAACTAAAGGCGCTCGCTCACCGCAGTTCTGCTTCAGTAATTGTTTGCAGTGAGCACAGCTTTTACAGCGGCCTGGAAGCATTACAGTTTGTTTTTTTTCTGCTGTCAGTCATGCAGTGTGAGTATTTGGTATGCAGGCTCCGTCCGCAAAACTTTACTGCAGTTGCCCTATCTGCCTCTGCGCTTCAAAACAGTTCTTGAGAGATGTCACTATTGAACCACGTTCGCCTCCACTGTGATGTCAATAAAATTAGGGAATATGGTTGACTTGCGCATTTGTGCAAATCGCCTTCGAGCTGGAAAGCGGTGCGTTTGCCACTGCACTTCCGAAGCCTTCTCAGACTATAATAAGTCGTGAAACATATGACACCACTGACAAGCACAAAATTTGTTAGTCATTAACATCTTGCCCCATTGCAGTAAAGCAAACCGCACTTGCACCTGGTTAGTGTCCGTCTTTCCTTTAAAAGCGAAGCTATCTGTGTGAAGCCTCACACTTTGCTGACTATGGCTGTTTGGCCTAATAGCTCGGCATAGGACAGAGCGTGTACATATAACGCATCGCCTTATATAAACTATAGACCACCCCATACTGTTGTACCGGTGACCGGCTCTGCTCGCTGTATACAGAATTACGTGATCAAACAACCAAATTTTGTACGGCCGCAGTGAAAAAGAATACATTCTAACCATCTGTGTTACACTTTGTAGATGTTTGAAACTTCATGTGAGCTAGTTTTGTTGTATCTTATGTAAATATTATTTTCAGCTGGGGTATCTAAAGGTATCGTTGTTTTATATCGTAAAGAAAAACAAGTTGCCCTCCGTTCTCATGAACTTACACTACGCGTACACCTAGATGCTGAAAAGGACACATTGTAGAGACGAAATTTCGCACTGACTGCACACGCATGCCTCTTTCGCCGTGGCTTCAGGCAGCGCCTGCTCTGTTAGAGGAGGCGATGCTCGACGGGAACACGTGCATTGTGAAGTAGTTCCCTGTCTTGTCCCACCAGCCGCTTCTGCCGTGTCATAGCAGGTCTGCTTACACAACGTGCCGGTGCCACCGTGTTCTTCCGTGACTCATGCCCTGATGAGCAGCAGCCATGTATACTCTTGAAGGTGCAGATGAAGACTCCATAACGAACGGCCCGAGCCCTCTGCCGGCTTCAAGAGAATAAACATGCCCCACCGACCGAGGCCCTGTCACCAAGGGGGCTGCATTGTAGCAGTGAGCGCATGGTGAAGATGACGACGCATGATCCCGCATAAAAGGGAGGAAGAACAACGCTGGGAGCAAATAGCAAGAAAACTTTTACCATGCTGGTTACTCGAAGTACAGTGTGTTTTTTTTTGCTCTATTTTTGTATTTTTTCTCTCTCGTGCGAGTTCGGCCTCTCTTCCACGTCTCCAGCCCTCATCGCGTGATTAGGCAGGCGCAACGTCGTCCTCGCCTCGAGTTCTAGGTAAACTCTGGCGCTTCTCATGCAACCAGAATACACAGGAACGATGATACTATCGCCGCCTCACTTTATTTGTTTCTTTTACTATTCTAGCCTCGCTGTACCCTTGTCTGAGCGCTAAAGCCTAGAGTGGTCTCGGTTCACAGCGGACTGCGCGATCCGCGAGTTTCTTAGCTGCGTTTCTTGTGTCTGCGTTATCCTCGCTCTTGTTTCGCCTCGTAAGGTGCAAGAACAGCATCTCACTCGAAGGCGGTGATGTCCGGGACGTAGCAACAAGGTGCTTCCGCTCGCTTCGCGATGCAGTTCCTATGCCTTGAGCGTGTGAAAGAAAGGAACTGCGAAGTCAGGAGCAAAGCTGCGGAGCGGACGTGCAACAGAAAAATGCCCACAAATGTGGCAACAAGCAAGCCGTGTGGGTCGGGACTTCAGGATAATGAGAACGTCGACGTGGTGCCTCTTTATGAGGAAGGGTGTCGCGTTTTGCCTGCGTTCGTTACAGCCATCTGGCTTCGGGCAAACAACGTGCAGCGGCAAAATGACCCTAAAGAGCGGCCAGAGAGAGTTCGTGGCAGCCATGGCCGGTGAGCACGCACTGGGCCTGTGCTACGTGCTGTTATGCTCGCTCGTGAGCTGACATAAAGGTTCGCACTGGACTCGTTGTTGTCCTTTCCCCGAACGTCACTGCCGCCCACCAGACGCCTCGCGCTCGCACCCTCTTTCTCCCGTCACCTTTCGCAGGCCTGTTGTTTGGGTGACCTTCTGCCATGTTTCTCCACAGGACTTGCCATGACGTTTTGTTCGGGCGAAACGCTTTCCCGCGTTGCCTCGTGGCGGAGACAAGGATTTCGCGGAAAAGAAAGGGTATAGCTTGGCTTCTAGGCCTTTCTTTTGTAGCCTGATATGCATATGCGGTGCACGGAATTTGTGGCTGTGCACTTTTTAACACGTGTTCACCATATTAATTTTGGTGTGCTCATTATATTGCCACTTTGTTTGGAGCAGAACCGTTATATCGGAAAGCCAACTTATTGCATATACGGAAGGCACCATTAGGGCTCGACTGTATGAAATTCATTTCTGCATTTACTGCATTACGAACGGCTGGAAGGGCACGACTGAGCGTCACAGCGGGCTGCGTGGTACTTGTTTGGGGAAAGGAGGAAGCAGAGAACAAAACAGTGTGGCTAATAGCAACGCGAATAGTTATCCTACTGCCCCATTACATTAGCGACTTTACTTTTGTGATTAACCTGGTATAATTAGATCACAATGTGTTTTTATTCTTTTCTTTTTCTTTATTATGCCTCTGTGTTCTCTCTCTCTCTTTCTTTCTTTCTTTAAATCCACAAAGCTCATCGGCAGGACACTGTCAAAGAAGCCGTATTAAGCCCACGAATCCCACCGTATCATTTTCGTGCGCTCTTTGATGTGTCTAAATCCTTATGCCGGAGTGAGAAGAATAATGCAAAGCGTAGTAGAGTTTACTATTAATTCTTTTATATAGTGGAGTCGATTTTCATTAGTGCTAGTTTAAAAGACCATGTATAGTGAGTTAAAAATTAGGCCAGAAGGAAAGGTTGTTCTGATTTGTCTTAATGTGGAATGGCGTTTGGACGTCGTTGCTTAAACACAAGATGCTTCTCGCGGTCTTGGAGTGTTTACATTCTGCTTCGTAATTGCATACGACTTCTATACAGGATTCGTTGAATGCTTTTCGTCAGGCAAAAAGTTGGCTTAATCGTATATATGCTTCCTCCACAGACGGGGTGCCGTATGAATTGTAGGCTAAGATAGCATCGTGATCAGGACAGAATCAGGACCAGCAGAATCAGAATCAGAATCAGCATCAGGACAGAATGTCATGTTTGGCTGGCACTACTTTGTACGAGTAGCATCTAGCCCTGTAGCATAGTCCACAGCACCGCCGTCTCGATCCTGAGATGTACTGCAATTCTTTAACCGTACGTAATTTGCTACAGCAATGGCAAACATATAAGCGTAGTAGGCATCCAGGCCTCTGGCAGGCTTGCGCGCACAGCGTTGGAAGTCAGGCCAACGTAGAAGGCATTCTGAGAACAAACGGAACCCATTTCCGTTTGTTGGGCGCACCAATCTTGTGAGACTAAGGGACGTGACAATACCGGTACTGCTCTCCTACACCGCAAGCTCCAGCTCTGCGGTGCAAGACAGGGCTTAGCGGGTCTTCTTCGCATGTGCGCTGTCAAGCTCTTGGATGACACGAACGATCATTTGACTAAGATTATGCTCTTAGTTATCTTAGTCAAAGTTAACTCTTAGACTAAGAGAACTCTTATCATACTTGACAGCCTCCGGGACCATAAATGCAGCGCATTCCTTGCTCAAAAAGGCGGATTTCACTAAACACTATTCAACGCAAAGCAATTCGCATAGCTTCAGTGCCTAAGCTTTCAGTGCTTAACTTCAGTACCTTCTGCAGAGAGTTCGCGCAAAACAGCTCACTGGCCGTCATATTCGCCAGTCTTTCTGAAAAGATAGCGCTTCTTTGGTTCTTTCCCTGTTCGTCCTTTTCTTGATTCATCCTTCGAAGGACGTTATATTGGGTCTATGGGCGTGACGGCAGATCTAGTTTTCAAGCTGTCTAGGCCTTGTATGACTTTTTAAAAATGTACGTGTCTGGGCCCTAAGCTTTTAGTAGGCTTGCTTGTTATACGTTTTGCATCTTCGTTCTGCCGTCATCTTCGCCCATTATACTCCCGTTATACTTCTTCCCTTGACCCCAGCAAAGAGTAGCTGGCTACAAGAATATACCTGACTGACCTCTCTGCATCTTATCGTTAAGCTTTGCTCTCTCTCTCTCTCTCTTTCTCTCTCTCTCTCGTCTTCATAAACCTGTGACCAAGTCGTAGCAGCAAGGTTGGACGTCACCTTTTGTCGATCTTGACATCTTTTTTCTTTCATGTTTCATATTTATATTTTCTTTAGTTTTCCACTGATATGCACACTGTGGCACTTCGTACTGCTCTTTTTCTATTATTTTTTTAGCGCAGTGACACTTCTTTACTGCCATCTGCTATCGACTTCCCGCCAAATCCCTGGCTCAACTTATATCGCGAGTGACACGTGGCATCAGCAGCAAGAACACCTTTAAGAAACAGTCGTTGTCTATGGCTTCTCCTCAGCTGTGTGCCATTTTTACTATCTCCATGGCGGTGCAGTTGAGCAATGTCTTGCGAAGTGCTCGCTCCTTGTTTGCACCCAGTGTCAATGTCTGTGTTCGCCCACTTTGGTTCCGAAACCAGAGTCCTATACTTTTTTTTCTTTTTCAGTACGCCCAAGTTTTATCTTCCACTGCGAGCCTTCTTATCTGTTCAAATGTATACTCATGCTCACCACCATCCCCATAAAAGTAGCTATGTTACAACAAAATCTTCAAAGCAAACAACCTTTCACGCCACCCACACATGTTATTTTCATTTCACGTAAGCTCAACGATAGCAGGTTTTCTTTAAGCGGTGGATCACCTCGGTTTCGCTCAGAAACGCAGTGTCGAAATGTCATACCCTCAGCAGTATTCAAACTCATCGTTTTTCTTAGAGCGTATGAGCTCGGGTCTTGCGCCAAAGAAGTTCGCGGTCCAATGTAAACTTCTACGTTGCCGCAGTTCACATTAGTGGCAGAGTCTGTAGCGTTGTGCAACGCTAGGACATCGCTCGTCTAACGCGACGGTAGGCGGATATGTTATGCACCGCGCATCGCAGACGCGGCGCGGCTACGGGACGACGACCCTTCTTACGGGTTTTGCGCTACAAGGACGTGTAACAATGTGTACACGTCGAACTGGCTATAGCCATTACAATGCAGTGCAGTGCACGCGCTATTGCAGCATCGTTAAAGTGTGACCGGTCACTGAACGAGCACCCGTTTGTCTATTGCGCCTGTTTCGATAGAAATAATTTGCCCCGTAATCGAATTATATGGGCGAGATAGCTATACCGATTCGGTTATGATGAATCGTTCTTTAGTATCTTTTTTTTTCCTCCGGCTTCTGTTCACCCTGTTTCTTGGTTTGCTCCTATTCCTATCTCCTTTTTATAGCTGTTCTTGACTTTCGCTGACGAAGCATGATTGTTCCCTGTGCTTCACAGCCTCACGCTACCTTTTCTTTTAACCGCAGTAGATGTTTCACATCTACTGCGGCTGGCTACACTGCACGTCATAGGTGACACTAAAAAGAAATAGTTTCCATGACCCGATTTTCGCTCTCGATTCTCGTCCCCTGTTCTTATCTATCGTTACAAAGGTGAGTTTTGATCCCCGACTGCAGTCTCATCAAGCGCAAAATTTCTTTTTACCATTTGCTTTCCTTCTTTCTCGATCTTTGCGTTTGTCGGAGAGAGAAACACATCATTGCGTTACATAGAAGAGTTGACGGCGCTTTACACCCAAGAGATAACTCGCGAAGCGAAAATTCACTGCTTAGTAAAGAACGCATATAGTAGGTACCTGCACCCCGTTACAAATATTTAAAGAATAAGAAAAAAAGAAGGGACGGAGAAAGCCTAAAGGTACATCATCTCTTTTCCTCTTCTTTGTTCAGGCTGTTTTCCCCTCACTCTTGCGGGCATGTCGTGTGCGGTATCTTCTAATGAAGCGGCTGCGAGTGTCCGTGGAGATGGAGATGGTATGCTTCGCTTGTTACTTTAGGACACGTTTTCGATAGAAATACCTTAAGAAGGGCTAGCCGTGGAGGGGGCTCGAATGCGGGCGCCGGCGCGCGCAAGGCGCACCAGAGATCGCAGGGCACAATTCTGGTGACAAAGAAGAAAAGAGTCAGCCTCTTCACTTTGTAAATTCAATTTCTTTCCTGATGCACCAAAATCTCTAAAAAATTCAATGATCCAGAGTTTTGCGAATTGGAAGAAGATGAACGAAGAGAAGAAAAGCACTCATCGCTGATGCGCATAGACGCATTTTCGTTTCGCAATTCTCTCATGTGTCGCGAATGGTACGCTCTAATAATTTAACGTCGCTTTGTTTGTTAAGTCTTCGATATAGAAGACAAAGTTCTCGAAAAGGGCTTTCTTTGGTAGCAGGCTTTGCACTTCGTTCCCTTTCTTTCTTTTGTTTTTCGCGCATCCTTTGCGCATTAGTTGCTTCTCTTGCGCTCACACACTTTCAGAACAAGAGTCTGGCTAAACGGGAGACTTCTATTTCTTTCTTATGACTATATGCCTTCCACTACTCTTCCGCGCCGCTGGAAGTGCTAGCCGCAATCGCCGTCATTCCCAGCCAAACACCTCTGTTGTCTTCCAATAAACGTGCACTGATTTGAACCTAGTTTTCTTGTCGGTCATGTCTTTGTTATTGTTGTCGGTTCTGACTCTATAGCATAGCAGCAGGACCCTCGTGAACCTTCATGGGGATCCTTCCACTTCTTATGACTCTGCAGTAACTGAAGTCACTTTCTTGCTTTCTTCTGGTTTCATTTCGTTTCCGCTCGTTCTTGCGGTTGTTCTTACGGGATCGTGTCAACTAATACTTCTGTTTGTTGTTTCTCCTATCTTGTCACGGGCGGAAAGTCGAGCTTTTCAAGAAAGGCAGTTTCGTCAACCGCGTCATCAAAAGACTCAGCAGTCAACGACTGCCTTCTTTCCCTCTGTTTCAGATGACGCCTCTTTACAACCTTCTTATGTTCCCGTATTTGCCTTCTGCTTAAGTTTCTTTTCTTTCTTTCTTTTTTTCCTCGCTCTTTCTCGATCACTTTTTCTTTGCTGGGCAATGACAAAACGTCTGCTGTCAGGTCGTCGCGACAGGAAGTTAGCCCACTGAACTAGATGATGGCGGTGATGGACGAGAGGTCACGAACGCGATCGCCTTCTTTCTAAGAGCGACGGGAAAATACTCGAAGGTGAAGTCCCTCAGCCGACTTTTAAGCGTCGATTAGGGTAGATGTTTGAGAAGTTTTCTCATCTCTCACCGATGGGTCGAAGACACGCCATCTTACGCAGACGACGAAACGCGTTGTGCAGAGCTCACCTACCGCTGCAATGTCTACGTTCTTACTGCGGAGTTGTCGTGGATTTCCCATCTTTTCAGTTGCTTCTTCTCAATGGTAAATTGTTTACAAAGGACAAGGCCTGTCTAACGGCTTGCGGTGTTTTCTCTCCTCTACTCTTCGTTTTCTTGTGTGTGTGTGTGTATATATATATATATATATATATATATATATATATATATATATATATATATATATATGTATATATATGTATATATATATATATATATAGAGAGAGAGAGAGAGAGAGAGAGAGGGGGGGAGAGGGAGATACGTTTTCTGTTAGGCGATCACTTGGTACATCAGGAAAATAGTGAGCGTCATGAGAGACCCTGCAAGCTTGTACGACAAATGTGCGAATATCGTAGCCGTGACACCACTAACGTGCATCTTTATCGCAGCTACATTTCTGCACCGTGGCTATTGCACAATCTTCGTTCGACCCCTCCCCCTCCTTTCCCTCTTTTTTTTCTTCTTGTTTACACCTACGTTTCCAGCTACTTCATTTTTTTTTGTCAAACACTTTTGAAGGAGTCTATGTCACAACCTCAACAATAACTACGTAATATATCGAATAATTAAGAACCTATGAATAAATAATCAGTCGGTATAGTTACGTAATGATTAATTAAAGTATTAGATATTATCTAACCGTAAAAAGAAACAGAAGAAAAGTCTGCGACAGAAGTGAGAGAGTAAAAAGGTACAGTGTGAGCAAAATAAAAAAGAAAAGCCAACAGCGACCCGCTGCTGGCGAAGTCTTTTGACACAATTACCTAAACGTCAGACGAACTCAACCACCACCGCTTCTTCTACGTGCAATCTCAGTTGCACTTTATTGGAAGCTGAGCCCAGCGTCTTCGTGCTTAGAAGCTGCAAGCCGTAACCGTTTAACGACCGGGGCTTGTATGCAAACAACTCACAGAAAATATTAGAAGCATCTGAATCCCAGAAAAAAAGGTGACCGTGCGAAAACTGCTTCTGACGCCTTCTTGAAGCATTAACCTAATGCCGAAGATGCTGTAGATGCCTTAATTACTATACCCTAGTGCGCTTTTTCTTCCCTCTCAAAACATCAGCAAGTACAGTTAATTTGCCACTTGCTTCGGCTCTAAATTACCGCGGTCAATGACAACGCCGAGGTATCTGTGGTGCGTCACATTGGCCGGTATGAAGTGGGGCCAATTTTAGCATTTGCTTCTCCGGCTCTACCAGGCACTCTACGTCGACTGCATTCGGTATAGCCTGCCAGTTTTACCAAGTATGAGCGCGTCATGTTTGCGTATGCTGGAAAGTGTCCAGGCACAGATGCTGGGAACTTGCCAAGGGCTTCCACGTTGCACCTTCACTTATGGCACAATTGAGGAAGCTCGCCTCACCCCTGTAATTGTCTTTCTATGATGCGAAGCTCTTCGAGTATTCCTGTGGCTGCTTCGGTGTCACCGACGCCACCCCTTATCGACACTTGCCGACATACGGTCGGACTACAGTTTTATGAGAGCCATTTAATGCCAAGAATCCGCCATACCATCATACTTTGGCCCTGTTGAGGAGGAGGAGGAGACAAAGGAGAGGAAAGACAGGGAGGTTAGCCAGTGTAAGTACCGGCTGGCTACCCTGTGCTGGGGAAAGGGGCAAGGGGAATAAAAGGAGAAAGAAGAAGAGGGAAAAAATGGAAAAAAAAGAAAATTCACACAGCAACGCGAAACTACGCGCTACAACGTTCAAAGGCCCTGTTGACCTTCCACATATGGCCCCATGGGTAACGTTCAAAATATGGGCACGCCTCTCTATTCCCGGAATATTTAAATATCACCAATACCTAACGTAAACCTCGAACATCTAACACTTGAATATATGTCGAAAGAATATGGCTCCTCGAGGAATGGGCATAGAGACAGATAGGTCTCGTCGTATGCGTCAGGTGCGGCACTCATCGTGCCTGTGCATCAAGTTTTTCGACGGTTTCGTCTGCGGAACGAGACTACACCAACATCCACGAAACTAGTGGCAAACAGATAGGCAGTTCACTATATTTCGCTACAGCTAGCCTCCTGAAGTATGGACAGCCTTCACTGATGTAAAATTGGCTCTGCAGCTACTTGGAGTTGTAATGGTGGAACGCTCTTACAGAGTGTTGGCTCTTCCAACCGCCGAGCAATACACTATAACGCAAAATAACGACCACAACATTACATGTCAATAGATTCCCAGTCACTGTGGTGTACACGGCAACGAACTGGCCGATGCCGAAGCAAAGAAGGCACTGGTAGAACCAGAACCACTGCTTGCAATTCCTTTTTCAGCAGCGGACGCCAAATGCCTTCTCTGAAGCACCATCCGAAAAGTGACAGAAAGGCACTGGGACAATCCAGATTGTCGCCACATATGACTCCAAGTATTGGACCCGACCATGAAATTCAGGCTACCCTCAAGAGAGAGAGAGAGAGAGAGAAAGGCAAAGGAAAGACAGAGAGGTTAACCAGAGATTATCTCCGGTTGGCTACCCTGTACTGGGGGGGGGGGCGAAAGGGGATGCAATAGGTGAGAAAGAAAGAAGGATAAAAAAGAAAGGGAAAAAAACCTAAGCACACACACGCACTTACACACGAACTATTTCTGTGGGCACTGTCACACAGCCCGCAAAGGCATTCCTAGTCTTACGCAGTGTCACACAGGCTACCCTCAAAATTAAGCGCAGCTGTGCCAGTCTCCTGCGCCTACTAAATCCGGGGGTGGAATTTACGCGCGGATACGCGCACGTCATACGACCCACCGAGTCCCTAGACTGTAAGCTCTGCATTATGAATGAGACTATAGGTCAAGTACTGTGTGACTGCCCTCAGTACGTGGAAGAGCGTTAAAAGGTGAGTAATGCCCTTACTCGCCTCGACAGCCCACCGTTGTCGGAGGATATTATTTTAGGCCCTTGCCCAAAGGTTAAATGGAGTCTTAAGGCCGTGCAGGACTTACTTGACGTGTTAAGTAGTTCGGGGCTGGCCTGTAGGCTCTAAGTACACCAAATTGCTTACTATATGTTATACATGCTCTTTCTGTCGTCATCGTCGCCCATCATGCACCTCTTTCTTTCCCTCTGCCCCTTGCACCAGCGCAGAGTAGCTAGCTAGCGAAAGGCTGACCTTTCTGCAATTACTATTATTAAACTTCTCTCTCTCTCTCTCTCTCTTTGCTCACAAAGCTGCAGGTGCTATACATTTATAGTCTTTTGTATGCGTCTTTCTTTGTATACCGTTGCGTTCGCTATCGTGATTGACCAGTGCTAATCTTACCCGCCGCGGTTGCTCAGTGGCTATGGTGTTAGGCTGCTGAGCACGAGGTCGCGGGATCGAATCCCGGCCACGGCGGCCGCATTTCGATGGGGGTGAAATGCGAAAACACCCGTGTACTTAGATTTAGGTGCACGTTAAAGAACCCCAGGTGGTCAAAATTTCCGGAGTCCCCCACTACGGCGTGCCTCATAATCAGAAAGTGGTTTTGGCACGTAAAACCCCATATATTATATTATTAGTGCTAATCTTGCTTAGTACTTCACAGCTCAATGGTCTTCATGAGATAAACCCTTAATTTGCAGGAAACGGTCCAAAACAGTTCACACCTTTCTTTCGATAGAATGGATATGCTCTCAAGCATTGTGCTGCACTCTCTATGTTATTCTGTTGACGAAGCTACTGCTTAAGTTAATAAACTACTACTACTTAAAGCAACAAACGAACTCGAGCTGTCACTCGCTCCTCTGACGATTCCTGCGCCCATTGATGACCATCACGACGGCGCGTCACCCCATCATCGTCTCGCCTAATCTACCAATAGCCGCGTTTATAAGTTTGCGACCTTGCGTCAAACGTTCCCGTTTCTCAAGATAAGGAGGACAACGTTTTGTTTCTCGTTACTTTAGCTAATATGAAATGAAAGAGAGAGCCGCCGTGATCGCTCGCTTTTGGAGACGGGAAAAAAATTATATTACATATTCATTTATTTTAGACGTAAAAATCATCTTTTTGTATGAGGACAGCTTTTCTCGCAAGAGCGCATTTAAGCAGGCCAATGGAGAATCACTTATTCTGCTTTGATTTCCATTTCTACTCATTCTAGCACATTTTCTCGCTGTTCCATTAGCAGACGAGAAATGTTAGTTGAACACAAGCTGCAAGAATGAGATAGAACATATCTTTTGGTGTCTTTCATGTGACGTCTCTGCGGTCTACAAGGTCAACGTGTTGGCTGTTGTGACGTCACAGAAGTGCGCTGACAGCCCTCGTAAAAAAATGTGCATTGAAGAGCGATGAACGTACAAAGCGTTTCGGCCCATGCTTTTTATTCGAAACGTCATGCTCCAAATTCACTGGATTTGTTTGTCGAACTCACACTAGAGAATTTTCCGTTCTCCGATGCCTACATAAGGTGGAGTGGCAATTCTATGATATTCCATACGGCACTAAAGTTTTTCTATCACTGAAGTTGCTCATAGCTTGTCTTAAATTCTTTACTAAGTTATTCCTCGTAATTTTGAGAATGACAGCCCGCAAACAAATGTCATGAAACAATACATCGATATCGCAAGCCTTTTATGTTAGATCTTTCCAGACTCACATATTAAAAGCGCGAAACAGTAACAAGAGATAGGCCCACGCAAGAGGCCGCGTTTCTACCAGAAAGCTCGACTTCGAGCATAGCGTCCGCCGTCAGTGTTTTCCGGTAAACATGACAGCTACATAAGCTGCTGTTGTCGGTAAGCGTGAGAAGCAGTCAGGGATCTTTGGATTCTCTCGCGTCCCAAGCTTAAGCGTCCTCCAAATATGTACTTAAATTGAGCACGTGTGCATAACTGTCAACCTGTTAAAACATGGGGAGGGGAGTTAGTGGCAAGGAGTAGTCTTTTTATCGTTCTTCTTTTTTTCCCTATCCTTTCTTTTTTGGCACCTTGCTCTTAAACACGCCTTTTGAGGAATACATATGCACTTTATAGCGACCCTTTTAACCTTCAGAATCTTTATACGCAGTACACAAGCATCAACAAACTTATAACAGCGGAGACTCACAAAAAAAATGAAGTAATGACTCTTTGAGCGAAGCTGCTTCTGTTCAGCTTCTTCGGGGAATTGTCTTTATAGACTGGCTCCAAGCAAGCGCTCCTCTCGCATTCAAACGGAAAGTTAGAGACCTATCACTGAGAATTTTTGCGAACAGGATTCATTTTTCAGAAAACTTGATGCAACATTTGTAAAATCGTAAAATCAACCCAAATTCGTAAACGTTACAATAAACTGGAGAGGGTTGGCAGGTGTGCACGTGTATACATAATACACGATGCAATTTCGGTGGAAAAATATATACGCGATGACACCGAGCCTAAAATGCATCCTAAATACATCTTATGAGGGTACGTCCTCGCGGTTTGTGAGTGAGCAGGTAGGTCAGTCACCCTTTGGTTAACATTGATGCTTTGCAGAGTCATCTTGCAGCTTCCGAACAAAGTCAGAACAGTTTTGTCTTTGCTTTAATATCCGTTTGCTGAGCCAAACTATACCCCCTCATGCGGCTCTTAAAGAGTATTGGGTATTGGCGACGCATTTGTACTGCTGCCTTGTTCCCAGGGTAGCTTAGTAAGAGGCGGCATGGTTCCCCGCACAGTTCGCACATTTAGACTGAAGGAGCGACTCGCACTCCATGTGGCCATGATTTTCGGAGCAGATTTTGCATCGACGTGTGCTGCGGCAGTTTTTCGCCATGTGCCCAAATTGCTGGCAATTATAGGAGCGAAGTGCTAGTCCTAGACATGCTTCGACAGGGTGACTGGTGAAACCTAAGTAAATTCTACCTGGAATAGGGCGATTGTGTCTGAATTCAGAATTACTGTGTGAGTCGGATGCAACTTTACTGCTTCATCTTCCTGGCGGTAATACTTTATCTGTCGGCGTGCCGATATAACTCCTGCGTCTTTCAAAAAGTCTAGGAGATGCTCGTCTGTATAATACCGAGGCACACGTCTTACTTTCCCAATGTTTCGCGTGTATAAATCTGGGATGAAGGGCTTGACTTCCAGGCAGCCTACACTTTGAGAGCATCAAAAAGGTTTTTTGCGGATGCTAAGGAACCAACGCTGACAATGAAGCTTCCATCTCTGGTCGTCGTGAAAGGCTATACTTCTTCTTTGGCATCGGAAACTGTTTCGGCAGACACTCGGTTTGAATTCACTTGCCAAAAAGTAGTACATTCGCTTGTTGGGTGAAAGACAACCGGGATGCCTTCTACTCGTTTTTTCTTATACGTAATCGAAGTAAATGATGCATCCTCACCCATCTCTTCCTTATCGCTTAGCTCATAATTCGATGTTGTATCACTGTACTTCTAGATGAGGTTTCTTCCTCTCGGCTTCACCGCCAGAACTTACACACATACTGCAGAAGTAGCGCCAGTTAATAGGGACCATACATAGCACCGCATCGGTGACGCAACTGTTTTTGTCGATGCTTCTCACAGTTCCTAAGGCATCCTATCTGTTCTACCGGAAGCAAACGAACTACCAGAAGTGCAAGCCTTGTTGCCTCTGGAAGCACTATTGTCAACAATCCGGGCCAAAACTGCGGCAAGCAGTACAAGAATAACCGCTACAAAAACGTCTCCATGTTTCAGTGGAGTGCCAACAGTCTTCGAAGAAAGTGTGCTAAGTGTTGTAAACTGCTTGTACAATACAACTTTCCAATACTTTGCATTCAAGAGGCGGAAATCAATGACGACTTTCGCCTCTTGAATTATGTGTTATACAAGACGTCTCGTCAAGGTGCTGTTAGCAGAGTGCTCCTGTGCATCAGAAAGGACTTACCATCTTATTAAATTCAGTCCAGTGATTCAGACTAACCGGATTTCATCGCATGTAAAGTATCCTTTGGTAATCTGTACATAACAGCGGTTAATCTACATTTACAACCTTCAAAACATATTTGAGTAGGAGCGCTAGCGGATCTTCAAAATAGCTCTTCCTAATGTATATATATGTAGAGACTTCAATGCACACATTATCTGGGCCAGTGGTCATAGTGATGCACATGGTAATGACATTGAGCGCGCCATAGATAAATGCAACTTGACTGTTTTAAACAATCAATCACCAACATGTATTCGCGGATATATTTATTCAAGCTGCATAGATGTTACGCTGTGTTCACATGATCTAGTGAATGGTGTGGGATGGACAACAGATATGGAAACGCGCAGAAGTGATCATTTTCCCATGCGTGTAAATCACCCTAGCACGCACAATGATATGAGACGTTACATCAGACTAACCAACTGATGCTTTTCGGTACTGCCTAATGGATCAAATTAATCAACATACTGAATTTTTGCAGGATAGTGTGAATATATGCAGAAAGGTCTCAATTCCAAAGGATTATGCTGCAGTTGACGGAGAGTATGAATACCTAAGATACATCAGACGCCGATCCGAAAGAGCGTACCAACGGAACGAAAATTTAGAAGCATACAAAAACGCTCAGAAAATTCACAGTGCGATGCGCAGACGCATGGAAAAATTAGGCAAACGGTGCTGGCGTGATTTCTGCGGCACGCTGCCTCCTCACACGTCTGTCCCACGATTTTTTCTTGTAATTGATTCTTTGAGCGGACCTGTAACACAGACCTTCCCGTTTCGTGCTCTCACCGTTGCTCGGGACACGTGTGAGATAATAGTCGCAGATGAATTTTGCAAGCTTATTTCCAGAGCTGCTTTTTTATCACAATGTGCAGAATTTGATAATTCTATAATATTAGCTAAGCAGAAAATTACTGCTTGCTTTTGGGCACAACATCCTCAATTAGACCATGCGTTCACATTAAGCGAGCTTCAATGTGCAATTGCATCATGTCGCCAAAAGTCAGCTACTGGGGCGGGCGCAGTTACGTACAATATGCTAAGACACCTCGGGCCGACAGGTACAAACGCTGTCTTAGACATCTATAATAATCTATGGGTAGGAGAAACTTCACCTGATTCTGGGAAAGTCACTCGAATCATTCCAATTTTAAAACCGGGTAAGACGCCGTTGTGCCTTGAATCACTCCGCTCAGTTAGTTTGACAAGTTGTTTATGCAAAGTAATGAAGAAAATGATTGACGCGCGACTTCAAAGGTGGTGTAATGAAACGGACGTGTTGTCCAACTACTTAGCAGGTTTTAGTAAACAGAGATGCACAATGGACACAATATTAGCTATAGTAACCTGTGTGGAACACGAGCGTGCATGTGTAAACACGACGATAGCAGTATTAGACATCAAGAGGGCATTTGACACTGTTAGTCACGTTCATGTTCTGCTAAGCATGTTGGAACTTGGTCTGTCTGGCAGGTCCTTGCGATAAATTTCGGAATTTTTATCAGGTTGCAAAATATTTTTTTACACTGGTGAAGGAAAGAGTGGTGAACATGTTCTTAGACAGGGAGTACCACAGGGAACCGTACTCAGCCCTTTTCTTTTTAACTGCGTCATGGCTGATTTACCAAGAAGACTACCATGACAGTTAAGATTTTCACTATGCAGATGTGTGCATTTGGACATCTGCGTCTAATGTTGAATCATTTCAGATGGCATTGCAAGGCGGCATAAATATCATTAACGAAATTTTGAAAGAGAGAGAGAGTAATGGTTCTATCACACGCAAAGACAGATGTATGGCGCTTCACTCGGAAGCAATTAAAGAAATTAACTCTTAATCTGGAAGGACCCCCTCTAATGATTGTCGCACAACATCGATTTCTTCGCATAATAGTTAATCGGCAGCTATCGTAGGCACCTCACATAAAAAAACTCGAAAAATAGTGACTCTAATTCGCAGACTTGCAGGCATTTCACAGGGCGGATCAGCATCGTCCATGCTGGCTATTTCCAATGCACTAATATGACGAAAAATTGCGTATTCCACGTCCATCTTACATGACTTTCCCACACGTCAGAAGAGCGACTTCAAAGGCTTTTAGCTAGAGGACTACGCATGCATCTGGGAGTTTCACGAGCTACTTCTGTCTTGTAATTGATAAGGCTCGCCAATCCCCGTTTGCAGTTATGAGAACTGCAGAAGTATGCCGACATTATTTCCGTGTTCAAACACAGCATAAAGGCCACCCATTGGCTCTAGACATGATGAAACAAGATAAAAGTTATGTTCATAAAGAAATTCAAGAACATCTTCATATATTGCCGAGAAATGAGTTCTGGAATTCAGATACTGAAAATCCTCCGTGACTGCTTACACTTCCAAAAATAGAATTGCCAGTAGATGGGATATTCAGAAAAAGAGACATGTTCATTCAAGCTGCTCAACAACTAGCGCAGCAAACTGTTCAACTTCAGCATTCATTACACCGCAGCTCAATAAACAAGAATCTTTAGGTTACCTCGTGCGACTTCGTCCACAAGGAGTGAACTATTCGCAATCCTATGTGGGCGAAAATTTATGACGTCAGTAAGAGATGCGCAAAAGTGGGTAATCTTCAGTGATTCCCAGGCAGGTCTAACATTACACTGCAGCACAAAAGGAAAAACAAACAGTGATACTATAATATGCGAAACACGTAAAGACCTCACAAACGCAACCCAAGCGAAGCATGAAGTAGCATTCCAATGTATACTAGGGCATTGTAACATTCCTGGCAACACAGCACCCGATGAAGCAGCACGACAACCACCCCTAAAAAATTATGTGGTTCCGTTTCCGATATTAAAGAATGAATTACCCTGCGGTATAAGGACAACGTTTCTCAAGATGTGTAGAAATACGCGGTTTGACCAGAATTCTAAGACCTCAGATTTGCATCGTATTGATCCGTTTATTGGATTCCAATTTTCATTGCCATTAGACAGCCCTTATTCATCGATTAAGGCTAAGTACTACCTAGACGAAACATTTCTTACATAGAATTCTCCGTGCGGAAACCCCCGAATGTGATTGTGGATTTGTAGATGAAGATATAAGTCACCTCCTTCTTGATTACCCACATCACGACACACCAAGACACCGCCCTAAATGAAATTTAATGACATTAGACCGCATACCTTTCACTTTAAATAAACTTTCGGGCCCTTGGCCAAGAACGACCTTGCAGAAGAGCGCTTGAAAAGCATTAAAAACTTTTCTTGAAGCCAGTGGCATTGTTGGCCGTTATTAACGCGTTTGATGTTCCTTTCATTTCAATGTCGCTGTATATATGTATATGTTTATGGATTATGTTATGTTGACTGTTGTATTGTGACTATATGTAATAATGCATTTAGACGATATATGTAAATACCACCCAGTGACTTGAAGCTATAATTAGGCGACAGTATCATTTGTATTTTTGAGGCTTTCTTCTGGAGAACTGTGGAGTCGTTTAGCTTTTATACTGTATGTACCATGTATTTCTTACGTCATAGTGTTACTGCGAAAACGTTGCTTGACAATTTCTGGTGCTTGTATGAAAATGTTATTTGATATGTAATTTTTAACCTTGTACGTTGCAGGTAAGACCAATTCAAGAGCTAAGGAGTAGCCAGCACCTTTGATTGTGCGTCAACATCTCCTTATATCATATCAATAAAAAACATTCAATGACTGAAAAAAAAAATCCGTTGGGGAGATGCATAAAACGATGACGAGAGAAATTAGCTTGTGAAATTTGTTTTGTTGATTTGCGTTGCATAAGATCGCAGCCCACTGCTATTAAACGCAGTTGATCTGAGGTCGAAAAAAAAAACGAGTATATACAACTGGACTCCAACTTTCTTACCAACACTTTTTTCGCGATCGTTGTCCAAATCACCTCGAGAGAGAGAGAGAGAGAGAACAATTAACTTTAGCTTACAAACGTATATTTGTTTCAGCCGTCGTGGCTGCATGGTAACACGAGATGCACACGTCCACGTCTCTCTTGAACCCGGCACCAAAATTGTACCCGCGACATCTACAGAGCCGTCATCAACTGCGGGACCTTGGGTTGGGGGCTGGACATGTAATGAGGATCGTAAATATTCTCTCGCAATAAGATCGCAAAGGTCGGGCTAAAAACGGAACCACACTTCTTATTGCTTGCCGCTCACGGCGTTGCTGCGTCTGTGTATACTCGGCGAATCGTTCCACCCAACGGTCGTGTCATCATCCTATTCTTCCCTGCGCGCTGTGTTTATCGCGCGGTGAATCCACGAATCGGTGTTTTAAGAGTTCATGTAGATGTTCTTTGCTTTCTTTTTGTCTGAGTGTTTGTGCGCGTGTTCTATCGGCCTTGAGTAAAAGTTTGCTCGTCTCCGTGACGGCGCGGTTGAGCACGGTAATGAGCCGACGACCCTTGAAAGCGGGCGCCTCGAACCCGGCCTGCTCTCCTTGCCGTTCATTCGATCCAGCATTGAACGAAACTTGACTGATTTAGACTCTCTAGATCGAATCAGTGCTCGAAACAAGTGCGGCGAGGAGACGGCGCAAACGCGACCACACGACGCAAAGGTTTACTTTTTCTATCGTTCACGTGAACTTGAGCCCCACTGCGGGCTCGTGTTCGATCGACCCTACCTCCCATTGTTTTTGTTGCCTTTTCTTGCTCCAGATAAGGAGCCAGTCAGACCATGTACTGAAAATTTGGTTCTGCACTCTTGCCCAGTGTTAGCTGGGGGCGAGTTCGCGGACGTTGCCGAAATTGTTTTACCGGTTGTGCTTGGCACGACCTAAAAAAGGTAGAATAAGTTCGCTTGATGTGTTCGGGGTTCATGTATGTCGATACGTTCTTGTCTTTTTTTTAAGAAACAATAGCGCTGGCTGCTTATCGGCAGTTTGGTCGCAAATAGAAATGCAATACGCCTATCCGCTCTGGCTTGCGTGTACGTTCAGCCATAGTTTTTGCAGTGATGTTCCATTGGTAGCAACTGGAGAGATTTGTTTTCGTGCCTTTTAGGGTTCCTTCGATACCTCCAAATTTATTGTGAAGTCTTCTAGACGCTCCCTAAGGTGTTGTGCCAATTGTGTACGATACGGAAAGATGGCGAAAACATTCGCTCTAACTTAGGTGCGTACGAAGAATTTCTTAGTGAGAGGTCACAGCAGCTGCGATGCAAGCGCTTCTTTACTCATCTACTTTGTTACAAGTATGACATTTCTTAATGGTAATGCAGTACATACCATAGTTAAGCGACGTCGTATCAATACTGCTTTTGTACCTCAGATGTTTAGTAGTCTTTCGGGACAAGATGCTCTTCATTCGGCAAGTTTTCCGTCACTTTTCGGGCAACGAACGACAATATAGCTGTCCTTTACGAACGAGAGCTGTGTAAAAATGCCTGCTCGGGCCCCACTAGAAGAAAATCAAACCAATGTCCAGCCGCCCAATCAAAAGCACCGCAATGTGTAAAAACTTTTTAACACTGAAAGGCTCAGTTATTACATACGTCGTCGTCTTTGAAGAACATTTAATTCAAATGTGCTTGCAGATACATCTTACATGGATTCGGTGACTCCTTTATTATTTAGGATTAAATCATCTCGTAACCTAGAACGTGATATTCCGTCCGTTCTATTTGTTATTATTGCCACCGACGCACAAACACAAGGGTGAAATGAGATGCATCAAACGCAGGGCCAGCATTAAGCTCTGTAATTAACGAGTGCAGGTCCTGCAGTAAAATTTTTAACGTGTTTGTGAAGAAACCTTGAAACACCTGTTGTGTGACTGATTGTTCAAAATTGATCCAACGCTTGGGCTTCGCTCCGCTCTGAGGAATCTGGGCTAACCGATCTTCCGTATATAGAAAAGGGCAGGCAGCTATTGCCTCGTGCGTATACTATGCACCCGACCTTCCGTATATAGCAAAGGGCAGACTGCTATCGCCTCGTGCGTATACTATGCAAAAAGCTAAAGGCCCTTCACATACAACATCGACTGAAAGTGCTTGCTATGGCAAATTCATATATGCTTGTTCTGCGCACCGTACTGCTGGAATGCGTGATCTTACTCTTCAATCACCGTTTCGGGGGAATATCAACACACTTTCAGTAGCAAGGCTCAAGTACAGACTCCCAACCTAGCTGCGGCCTCCGTGTTTACTGTGGTGCGGTACTGTGACGTCATATAGCATGCACTCGGCGGATAATGGTTGTTGCCTTCGATGTACACCTCTGCGTCTTTCCCCGCGCCCGTCGTCGTCTTCGGTACTGTATTCAGCTTCGACTCTGGCAGGGCTCTGTAATAGTATTAAGACAATGAGGCTTAACACAAGATGACATGAAGCACTACAAACTCTAGTAAAAATCAAAATAAACACAACGTAATAACAGATGGTTGTCATAACATACTGTGTGTAATGAACTTCCTCTTCAATTACGCATATAATGTCACCACTAAAGGTAACAATCGAACACCAGGAACTGTGATAACATTCGCAACTGAAGACCGGAATAGTTTTGGGGAGGAAATGCGTCAGCCATGTTCTGTGATGAGGGACAGCGCCGCTATCAAGTGCCATAAGAGCAATAGACCGGGAGCGAGGCAGACCGAGGCCAACTAATTGCCATTTGGCTTGTATAAACACCTCCGCGCCGTTAGGTCGACACACATCGAAAGCAAACCCTACCTAGTACAGAACGCGGTGATCGGGCTCCCGTGTTGACCTCCCAATCAATCAGCAGCGCCGAGCTCTCATATGAGATGACTGAGCTAGTGGTTCGGAAGCAGCTGAGGACACACTCCGGCCCAGTGGAGACCTGTTTATCCCAAAACCCGTTCTCCCGCTATCGTCCCTCCTTATTGAGCATGGACGCAGCTGTGGGGAATCCATCCATTGCACCCCGAATGCAATGTGCCAGCACATCTTCCACGTGCCCTTGCTCTTCATGCGTCTTTGCCTTGCTGCTTCACGAAACTGCTCCTGCCAGTGCAACACCGTTCGAATATGTGTGATAAGATGACGCAGGTGTACGTCAGTGTGTGCGTGAGTGCGCGCGAAATGTTGCAGCGCCCGCGTGCATGTGTGCTTCGCACCCGCCGTGGTTGCTCAGTGGCTATGGTGTTGGGCTGCTGAGCACGAGGTCGCGGGATCGAATCCCGGCCACGGCGGCCGCATTTCGACGGAGGCGAAATGTGAAAACACCCGTGTGCTTAGATTTAGGTGCACGTTAAAGTACCCCAGGTGGTCAAAATTTCCGGAGTCCTCCACTACGGCGTGCCTCATAATCAGAAAGTGGTTTTGGCACGTAAAACCCCAAATAATATTATTATTATGTGTGCTTCGCACTTTTGCACGCATAACAGGTATACGTATATATATATATATATATATATATATATATATATATATATATATATATATATATATATATATATATATATATTGCATCATTATCAGCACGCGTGTTGAAAAGGCTACCCTCTCCCTCCCCCCCCCCCCAAAAAAAACACACTAAACTGCAGTTTGTTAACTGGATCTATTCTGACATAAATATCATCAAATTGAATTTATATTTATCATAAGCCACGGAAACTGAAATTATTTCGTTTCATTTTTAACCCCGAAAAGCCTAAACATCATCGCCCATTACGGTAAATTATAAAAACTTGCATACTGAAACTGCAAAAGCGCACAGAAACGACTACGGAGTTAGAATACACGGCAAGGCACTTACTCACAACTGAAAATTTTTATTAAAAGGAAACAAATGTGTGCGCACAAGAAGGGAGTAGAGTTTAAGTTTCCTGATAATTAGACTTGCTTTAATTTTAACGTCGACTTTGGAAGCTTCAACCCGTGATCCCCGACACGCTTGCGCAGCACCCCCGCCCTTCCCCCACTCCGTTTTCACGCGTATATATTCGTTCCCGTTCAATATATCTTTTTTTTTTCGATTGTGAGTAAGTGCCTTGTCCTGTCTTCTCTTTTCGTACTCGTCTTTGTGCGTTTTTTACAGTTTCGAGATGCAAGTAAACCAACTATTCTATTGCACCATAACAACTTCTTCATCTTTATTCCTGGCAATGTAGTGTGAATTCGTACAAGAAAGCAATGAAGCGTTATTTCAATTGTAAGTTATTTAACGTAGCAAATGTTTGAATAACCATTGAACGTTTTTGAAACTTCGCTCCTGCGCATCATAAGCGCTACTAATGGTTCCCGTTACCTTTCCCGCACTTCAACCAGATTTCTTAGGTGTCAAACCAAGCTTATCAAAAGTAATGCGTTGGGCTTTGTGAGGTCGAGCTTTACTCGCGTAAAAGCACGCCACTGGTATTTCAAGTTTATGGTCCTCCCACCTATATCAATTCACGATCGCAATATTTTAGAATAAAATTTGGTATTTCGCTTTTTCTCGGACTAATTGTCATAGTGTGCGAACCTCTCTTGGTTCAAGCAAAGTTTTCCTAAAAAACGTCAGCGTAGCTTCCATCGGTGTTCACCTGCTTAAATACAAAACAATCAACCCTGCGTGATGATGAGCCTTTGGCAGTTACCCCTTTTTGTTCCTTTACAGACAGAACAGGGTGTGTATAAGTGCAATGTGCAATTATAAAGAGCTTACATGGTGGTTATAAATTTCACTTTTCTTAAGTCCTCACGTTTAAGTTGATTTCTGTCGGTTTTATATGTCGATTTCCTTTCAAGATCATTAGGTAGCATACATCTGAGCGCAATGATTCTGAGTAGAATGCATTAACTGCATGATTTTAAAACGTAAATTAAGCGGAGCTGAAGTTCTACAAGCAATTGATGGTTCACAAAGTCTGTGCGTAATTTATCGTTACTGAATCCGTGTGCAGGTGACGTCGACTTCGTAACTGGTACCGGCTGCTTCATTTCGCTTAGCCACAAAAACGTACAATAAACACAGGCCGACTGGAAAGGAAAAATAAGTACATTTAGTAGTATTTAAATTATTTCAAATTTGCTCCCATCTGATTACTCTTCTGGCGGTCATTCGATCGCAAAAGGGCGGAATCAGCAGTGAATCTGAGATGTACTTTTAGTACACCTTTTCTTCGTTCGACATGCTCTCTGTATATTATGTCTCGTAACTTACTATGCATTATCACAATCGCTGTGGCCATAGGGTGTGGCAGCTTGCAGGCATCGAACTCTGCCGTCTCTCTGAGGAGAAAGGACCAGGCTGTTTTCACAAGAATGCAAATAACAGTTGCCAACTCAATGCCTCATTGTCATAGGCGCATGTTAGATATACGTGCGTGTTAAAGAAATCTGGGTGGACAAAATTGATCCGGTGTCCTCCAAAATACGGCATGTCGAATAATCACATCGCGGTTTAGGCGCGTAAAATCTCAACATTTATTCAAATAATTTTAAACTAAGTATTACATAGGAACATTACTTGCGAATGTCAAGTTCCGAATTTTACCGCCGCACTCTTCTGCAGATACTTGTGAAGGACAGTAAGCAACGCTTCTTCCACCGCAATCGTCAGTCACTCTTTGTGATTTGTCCAGAGTGACCTTAAAGGGTCTTGCTTTTTGCATTGAAATGACCGACTACGCTATTTGCACTTTCCCCGCCGAAGGGAAAGGGGCTTTTCTCTCTCTTAGCCCCCCCCCCCTTTACCTCCTTGCGGCGTCAGGCCAGCCGTCATAGTGGCAACCAGATTTCCCGGTGGTTCTTGCATGATCCCTTCCATGAATAGTGTCCATGAGCACCCTGAGAATGATGGAGAAGTGGGGTCAACGTTCAGGTCATTTGTCAAATGGCACGCGGACTTCGGGGGACGCGAACCCGATAAATCACAAGCGTTTACTTTCCGTGCTCACGTTGCCTGAAGCTCACTGGTGCGCAGTGCGAAGTCGTTAGGTCAGTAATGCCTGCCACCTATAACACAAAAGCCTTGGAATGCGTCTGCGACGGCGGGTCACAGAAACCCTATATAATCTTATACAGGGGAAACTGTACCTTCCACAGTGCAATGGAATTAAGAGTTAGTGGTGGCGTTGTGAACTAAAGTATACCACTGAGACATGGCGCCTGCAAAATGAAAACTAATAGCATCATCATTGCGCAGTGAGCAATATGGCCGTTGCTGCAGTTGGCTGGCGAGGCTCGTCACGTGGCTTGCTCGTTGGTTTTGGGCTTTTTGTTACCGCTTTCGAGATGGCATTCGTGTCTACGGTACTGTAACATCACTACATATATATTTGTCATGTCGTGAGGTGACCGAGAGACCTTCACTGGCAAAAAAAAGATAAAACACTTCAAACAAAACAAGTCAGCTTGCATTGTTTGTTGTCTATGGTGAATGAAGCAGTACGTGCTCACAATTTTCGCGCAGGTCAGGGGGACTTAATGCTGTACGTCAGTCATTGAGTCTACAACATACGGAAACACAGATAACCATCTATTTAATGGAATAGAAAGCTGAAATCGAGCGAAATTTTCTCATCGCGTTCGGCGTGCCACTAAAGCAGAGAGAACGAAGCTTCAGTCAACAATATTTATGCTGGGTTGCCCTCGTATTTGTAGTTTCGTACAGTGCTGCTTGACGTGTTTCATACTGTACGTATATTGTCTGCGCTCGACGATTTCAGCTACATTTAAAAAATAAACATAAACAGTGCTCGGCAAAGATGTGCTGTCAGTAAGATAAGCTTGACCTGCAATGTCCCATGGTGTTCATAACACATTGGCGAGAGGCATGTAGTGTAGGGCTAAAAAGAGTTTGTGCTAAATTTTAAAGCATATATTATTTACCCTTGATAATTCTGCTACACATTTAGTGTTCAGACGCGGCAGTAAAGGCTTTGACACAGGTTGAGTACTCGTAGAAAAGCAAGGAACGTTATGGAGACAACAGTGCTTACAAGGACTTCTGCAAATATTATGGGAATAAACAAGGACACTAAATGAAGATATCAGCAAGCCGAATTAATGCTCTCGGATCCTTGGAAAATGGAATTTACGGTTTCACGTTGAAAAACATGTCGGTTTGTGTATTCAAATAAGGCAAAGAGGTTGCAAGCAGATGTACACTTCAACAGAGTAAGAGAGATGACCAAGGAAAGCCTCAGGCTGATCAAGAGCCTCGCTTGAATTGGCTTTGAAGAGCAATAAATTTATAATTATTATTATTTCCCACTTTTCATAAATGTCTACAGGAATCCATTTTATCCGCCTCGCACGCAAAGCAATTCGAAGTTGAAAATGTGAAGCAGTGTTTACTCACCAGTGCAAACACCCAGAGGCTGCAAGGTTAATTCACTTTCCCGGGTTGTCTCCAGACTGTGCTCGGTTCCAGCAATGAACATGCGCGCTAGCTGGCACATTTTTTTTTCAGCACGTCATTGCGCGGCCATACGTGGCAGATCGCTAACGAGTAATAAAGTAATAATAAGTAATAATAAGTAATAATAAAGCACAGCCATTAATAATAGAAGTCTAATAAAAACAATGCCCGGCATTTTTTGTAAAATATGACATGTAACTATGTTTGTCGGTTATTATATGTACATTTACAGGTAAAATATTTAGCCACGTTAGGCTACCTGGCAGAAAAAAAAATACAAATTAAAGTATACGGCCAAATTACAGGAGCTCCACTTACGCGCTTCATGCTGGAACGCACCGCGGCTGATTTGTAGCATTCTGTGGCGATCGCTGGAATTGGAGAGTGTGCCGCGGGGTCTGCTGAATGCCCCGTAGTTTTCCAATCGTCGTGATGCCGCCGCGCACAGGCCCGGCAATGAAAAAATGCGGGTGTCCAAAGACTAGTGTACCATTATGCGTTTCATCGCGGTGGAAAGAGAGCAATGTATGATTTTGTGGTTTCTAGAAAGAAGCAGACGACGCGCAAATCGTAAAGCGACTTGGATAAGAAACTTCCTCATTGGGAAAAGGTGATTGATACTATGCGGGTATCGAAATGCTTCACTTGGATCGACTTCTTTATTCCCGGCGAGTTTGTCATTGCTCTCGTTTTGTATATTTTAAGTATCTTGCTTATGTTTCAAATCGCGGAGTGTACTTTCTTCAGGTAGGCGCTTCGATTCATTAGAGTGATACACGCTTAAGCTTCATTTGGTTGTTTGTAGGTTATAGTTTTTTGCCCTAGCATTCGTGTTACTAATGCTTTAAGCAGCAGGGATATTCTCGGTAATGTACTTTTGTCTGCAGGCACCGTAGCAGAAATGATAACTGCCTCGAAAGGTCTGAACTTGATCGTGACGCATGTTATGCTGCGAAGCGACATGTTGGTTTCGCAGCATGGTTTAGTTAAACGGTGCAAGCAGAATGAGCTGTTTTCGCATTCAACGCTGTAATTTGTTAGTTTATTTCTCGTAAGAAATTTAATAAACAACTGCAAGCAGCATTCGTTCCAGCTTTGGAGCGTTCCGCCAGCGCACCCCATCGCACCTCAGCGCCACTAGTTTGCCTTCCGACACTGCTCAGAGTTAAGTTTCATTACAACTGGTTCAATTAATTTCCGCGTCATGAATTTACACTAATGCAACTGTCTTTTCCAAAAGAAAGTCCTCGCTAAATTGTGGAAACCTTTTGGAAGAAACTCCAGTTGGTCCGATTGGTTGCCATTCACTTTTCACGTTTCACTGCGTCTGAGAATTGCTCCCAGGCGTCTCCTTTTTTCCCTAAGCCCGGACCCTATACCTCGAACACTGCGTACTGCAATCACGTACAATCGTCAGTCATCGGATGCAGACGACCTTATCACACGCATCAGCTAACTATAAAAAGGAGCTGCACTCCTACTCACAAACAGGACTCTCATTTGTTTTTTTATACCAAGTCCCACTGACCAGGTAACTTTACAGTTTTTAGCCTCGTTCTATCAGTGCAAAGTGTCCGTATATGGGTTCTGAAAGCACGACAAACATCACAGCCTGTATACTGTGAGATGCCACATGTGGCAACACGAGTTACAGTATGAAGGTCGAAAACAGTGAAGTACCGTACCTGTACCGGTGACGCAACGCTGCGAACAAGTGCTTGCACCTTTCGAAAGCCCGCTGCGCTCAAACACTTCCTTTTCTAACCTCCAGGTCGCTTGAAAGGCTAAAATTCGATGAAGCTCATTGGGCAGGCCGGATGTTTAGACGCTAAGCACAACTATTTCCGCGATTTCGTCGCTCAAATCCTTGAGACCGATCAAAATCAAACGCGGTCACAGCACCCAGCGAAGGAGCCGCCGTGAAACTGGATGTCGTAGCCCGGACAGCGTAGCCAAGCTCAAGGGCGGATTCTAGAGTTGCCAATACGTGTGATGACCGTGGTCGCGAGGGATCAGCTTCTACGTGAATCTCGTGGTAACAGCGTGAGCAGACGACCTCTCGCGACTTGGCGAGCTCATTTTGACATGGGCCGTTGTAAGAGCAAGTCATTCTGGCATGCCGATGTCATAAGACATCGCAGCGCAGAGCAACGAAGGCGTTGCTACAGTTCCCGGAAGCGATAAACCTGCACTAGCGGCAGTGGCATATTTGGTGTTCATTGTGCCGCGTGTGATACTGGGATAAAATGGTGGGCAGAAAATCGTCACCTGGGGCCGAATCTCATAACGGTTCGGAAGGGAACCGGTTCACTTGGCTTGATATGATTGGACAAAATTTTGCTTGAGTCACAGGCCGTCAGAGACAGCGGGGCGGCACCGCAAATTATGATCACGTCACGCATCTGTCAATCATTTCCAAAGTGAGCCCGTCGTTGGCTAAGAGCGGAACCGGGGAAGGGGTAGTCCGCTTTGGGTTCTGTTGCCGTGGCTTGGCTTGGCTGTTGGCTTGGGAACCTGACCGCGCGCGCCCGTCGCGCGACCCCGGAGACACGCGGGCGCAACGCACGCGCAACGCACGCGCGCGTGCGTTGGTTGCTTTGGACGCTATTGCCTTTGTCATCTGCTTGGCGTTGCTCTTTCGGTGTCGACCACGGCTGGACCACGGACCACGGATCGGCCACGGACCACGCTCGAAGAAATGACGGATAATGAATTGCACCACCCCTGCCGGCTTTCCAAGAAGGTCTTTTGCCGGCTACGGTATCAATTGGAGGAGACTCGTGCGCACGCGTGCCAGTGGTCATTCAAAGCAGAGGAAGAAATTGCGCGCTGCGGTTTATCTCCACCGGCCTGCAGCTCCCAGAGGTCGGTCGGAAGCGAAGCATTCATCGGAATGGCCTAGATCTCTGCTGCCGACACTGTCCTCGAAGTTGCTCTCGCAATTACTGTGTTGGCCGGTAGAAGGGCTGGGTCAGCTTTCCCGTGACCTCCACTTCAAAGCCAGTGCCAAAGAGATATTTGCATGGTGATATCGAATTACCAGTGCTATCGCCAGGGTGAATAGCTCGCAGATCGCCGTTCATCAATCAGAAGGGTTCCACCTGGGCTGGTCCAGCGCTTCCTTCGTTAGGCTGATGAAACTATACAGTCAGCACGGCGAGATATTGTGGAGATCTCTTATTTGGCTGCCCTTTTTTCTCTAGTTCGGGAGTGCCGCACTTTGTTCCTCAATTTCACGGCACAGCACCCACCGTCAGCACCACGCTCTTCGATTTTACTTCGCGCAAGCAATGCAGGGCCCGTATATCGTAATGTTCGATTTCAAGTTTCATTGTTTCTATCACGCGACGCCCCGTGGGGCAGATCTCAGGAATAGCGGTAGCGCGGCGGCGAGCGAGTCATGTCCGAGCCGATGACGAAGGGCAAAAAAGAAGGAAAATTGATATAGTCGGCTAATAAAGGTGATCCTAAGAACCATTTCACGGTTTTGTCGCGCTCACTACTTAAGAAGCGTTGGCAGTGAATTCCTATTGCGTGCATCATGCAAGCTCCTGGTAGCAGACAACCGATAACGCTGCGCTCTGCCAACTCTTTTATGCTTGCGATACCACCTGTCGGCTGAGAATGAAAAAGAATGACATAAATAAATTACTTCTGCATTGCGTAAACGCCCTGCACCACACGCTCATACTTCATAACTTGTCGTATATTAGTTAATTTATATTGTATATTGAATTAGCAAGCAGAAACATTCTGCACTTCCTCGATTAGCTCGTCATATGATGACGTACACTTAAAAGGTAGCACCTTCTCGTCTATTGGTCGCGTCATCCCCTTCTTCCACCTCCGGCTTTGGAGTGGCACATTTACTGACGTAACCGGTGAAGTGAATGGTTCGTTTTCCGAACCGTTTATTAGATCCAGCCCCTGCTGCGTTCTTGTGTCTGTGTCTATCCCCCCTATACTCTAGCGGCACTCGAATCGAAGCTCTTCCTCCACTTCACCGAGGTGAAGCCAGCGCCATGCTTCGACTGATGAAGACGTTGCACTTCTCCAGAATTTTAATAGATGATCATGAAGCGCCGTGACCCCTGCTGTCGATGGGTGACGCTGTTATCTGCCTTTTTGAGTAGAGATAGAAAGTTGAGTGGAGGAACGCTTTGGAATACGGGTCTGTCTATTGTTTCTTTTGATATTAAAACCTCAAGCGTGCCCAATGTTTACGGCAACAAACCGTACTTTCCGTTCTGGCTTTCCTCCATCTCTTTCTCCTTCCATTCGTTTCTCTCTCTTTCCTTGTTTACGATTTCTTGCGTAGATGATACAAACCGGTTTTCTTTAACCCGAGTAAATAAGTATCTAAAAACTTGCGAACAAAGCGTGTCTGAGAAAAACGGTGGCGCTAAATTCAAAAATTTAAAAGAGGTTAACGTTACGCGCTCCCTTTGGCGAAGAGTGTGTCTCTGCTTCTTGCTCGCTTCTTTTGTGATGCAAATCATTCAAACCAAATCATATCACACTTGGAAACACGTTTGTCTCAAACCCTTCAGGCAGGTTACGGTTGGGAATGCCAGCTACGGATAAAAAAAAGAGATATGCGAATCCCACGCACTGTGGAATCGATGTAAGCGAAGCTTTGCATGCTGTTTGCATTTATTGACGATAATTATTGTTCGTCTTGTCGCTTCTGGTCGTGGTGCCTACGGCACTCGTCGTCTTTCACGGCCGCCGCGCGTCGTTGCCTTGCCTCGCGTCTTCGGGCCAGCATGCCTTCGCGGTATGCACCACGTTTCGCTTCGTAGCAAAGGCGCTCCTGTTCCGCGCGACGCTTCTTTCGGGCCTGGGTGTCCTCGGCGACGAGTGCGCGCTTTAGAGCTATTTTACTGGCCCGTATTTACGTGCTCCTTCTGGATACGAGGCCAGCTAGGCACGGTCTCGAGACGCCTGCAGCTGCAAGCACTCTATCCACACTGTGGACGATTGTAATGTTTGCACTATCACAGCCCAGAAACAGTGACCTCCACAGCCCAGCATCTGAATTTTGTCGCATAACAACGCAAGCACAGCACGCGCCATACGCACAAACGCCCGCCGCGGTTGCGCAATGGCTATGGTGTTGAGCTGCTGAGCACGATTTCGATGGGGGGCGAAATGCGAAAACACCCGTGTACTTAGATTTAGGTGCACGTTAAAGAACCCCAGGTGGTCGAAATTTCCGGAGTCCTCCGTTACGGCGTGCCTCATAATCAGAAAGTGGTTTTGGCACCTAGAAGCCCGGATTTAATTTTTAATACGCACAAACTTTGAGACGCTGCTGCGGCTGCACCGGCCGGGATGCGCGGAGGCGTGCGCCATCTGGTGGCGTTGCAAAAAAACACGCAGCATGCGCGGCAAGACCATCACAGCAGCAGCGCCCGGAAAGTGGAGAGAAGAGGCAACGAAAGTTTCGCTTTAAAAAACATGCCGCGTTGCCAGAGATATAATAAACCACTAAACCAGGGCACTGACTTTCTACAGCGTTCCAGGCTCCGAATATTCACAGAAAGTTACTTCTATTACCACTATTTCTCTTGCTGTGAATACGCAATCTTTTTTCCCCGATTACGGCTATACAAATTGCCTTCGTTCTCCGCCGGAAAGATGCTTTATCCCCGAGAACGTTGCAACCCTCGCTGCAAGAAATGAGCCATTGGTCTTCTACCCTTGAAAGTAGTTTTGCTCCTTTACTGTTTTGTCGGTGTTGCTGCTTTCTTTTTCGGCTTTCTATAAGGCACTACATACAGAGAATATATATATATATATATACATATATATATATACATATATATAATATACACAAGCATTTCGCTTCTGCCGTTCCCGTAGTGCGTCCGCCAGCAGAATTAAGGTCGCATCAATCACACACGCACGGCACGTTTTGTTCCCTGTTTTTTCATTTCAAGTTTTTTGCGTTGGTTGTTGCTCTAAGCTTTCAAGAATGTCTGATCAAACAGTAATTACTTGAAACTTTGGCTGCATGCGGCGATGGGAAGACCTGAAGTTACGAAACGCGCGGAGCCATAAAGGGTGCACTTTGGAAATTGAGTTCGTATTGGCAGTCGATTGAATGGAATCTCATTTGACAGTAGGTAGTTGCGCTGCAACGCATAACATCGTTACCAAGTACAAAGGCGCCGCAATAAACTTTTCGGGAAAAGGAATGCAATCTATGAAATACGAACCAAATTTGCAGATGAACTAGCATCGCGGGACCGATTCTTCGTCCAGATGTGTTGGTCATTAGTTCAGAACGCAGAAGCGAAGGGTTCTGGGGCCACTTTTAGTCACAGCATCACTTTTCTTCTTATGCTAAGTGTTCTTAGTAAAAAGAAAATGTTTAAATCACCAATATACTTGAAGAGACTGTAGGAAACCCATATGCGTGTAACGTGTACGGGATATTCAGACTTCTCTTTGATTTTCGCTGAATATACCTTCCATTGATGCTCGAACCTATCTAAACGAACTTAAATAGCTGAATAATAATTCATTTAGCATGTAGGTTTAGTGTGCTCCGTTCTGTAAGCGCATTTTTAAAATTGCCTAGATTGTTTGTTTTTTGGTTCGGCATTTTTATGCGTTAACAGCAGAGAGGTATACGCAAACCTTATTGAATTGAGGCGCACAGCGAGTATATAAGTGCAGTGCTCTCTTAGTCAATGGCTCAAGATTGCTCAATATCGAGTGAAAATACACTTTGAAACAATAGTTTTTGATCCAACGTGAGCTTATTGTTCAGAACATGTTCAGAAACACCGAAACGCTTTAACAGAAGTACACTTGGATATTAATAAAGGTCAACTATGCGAAACTAACAAAAACTGCAAAATATTAAAGAAATAGTGAACTTGACCGAAACACAGACACACAAAAATAATTGAAGCCAAATGCGTAGTAAAAGTTCCCACGTCAAGACAAATTTCATTTTAAATTTAGGTACTCCTGATAAGAGTAAAATATTCTTTCATAACTTTGAATTATTCTTTAAAGCGAACCCGTCCGAATATACACGAGCTAAACTAGAGCTCTATTGCTTAGAGTCACGTCACGCATTACGCACTACTTTTTTTTGGTTAGACCTGCCGTACTAAGAAACGTCCTCAATGGGGACGGATACCGAACAAAACAGTGCAACACATGCTGCCGATCATACTGACGTCATCTGACACATACTGACGTCATCTATGGCGTCACTTCTTCGCGTTACGAGAGAAGCTGCGCCTTTTACTCCACTGCACCGAGCGCGCGCGACATTATGTGCGCGTTGTCTCTCTCCAAAAATATCCTCCTTCTTTTTCTACGCTGCCCTCCTCCGCGTCGAAGAGAAAGGCAGCAAATCAGGTTTTCTTGTTTGTTTGACCTGACTACTTTGTTTCGTATCTCTCGGTGTTGTAGCAAAGGGTAACGAAATTATTTTCTTTTCTTTCTTTCTTTCGTTTTTCTCTAATGCTTAGAGAAACGCGATAGGTGGGATACTCTCAACTTCAATGCCTCCACAACTACTTATGTATAACAGAAAGGAACATAAACCAAAATTTTCGATAAATGGAAGAAATCAGCGAACCACTGCAAGACCGACTTATTATTGTCGACCCACTGTTGTGCCTCCAGATTCACTGTAAACGGCCGCAAGTACAAGATGCGTCGTGACGGTTTGACGCAGCCACTTGATGTAAAAGGTTTGACGTGGCGCAAATTGTTGAAGAGACCATTTGCTAAATACATGTTAAAACATCACCAATTAGCCTATTCAGTTGCTACGAATGAAGATACAAGTTTTCAGTGATAGCCTTCAACTTATCAGTGTGAAAATGAGCCTCACAAGCAAGCAACGTGTGCGTTATGTTGTAATTATGATTTTATAATGTATTTTTCAATGGTTTGCTGACTCGCAAGTACAATGATGACCGTTAGCCAGAAGACCAAAAGGCTTGCTGCGAGTGCTCACACAAATGTCTGCTTTCTTCACAAGAACAGCCGCTGCCGCGACCGGCAGCACCTTCAGACGGCAACTCGTCATACCACATCCTTAGAGTCGCAGCAGATGCGAGCCTTCTTAGGTAATCGCGACGCGTCCACGAAAAGCTCTGGAGACTTGCCATTGCCAGTAGGGTTCTCACGGAATGTTATGGGCAAAGAGCTGGGCAGGAAAGCCGGCGGTACGAAGGTCTGCGCAAATGAGTTGACTGCACGCTATGTTCGTATACGCGCATGGGATATATATATATGTATATATATATCTATATACAAGCTTCCAAACGAGGACCATCCAGCTAGCCAGCCGGTGTTGTACGAATGCCCGACGTGCTTTTCCGGGCGCGAGCTTCCCATTCACTCGTAGTACCGCAATCTCGCTCGCATGGAGACGTCGCGGACGAGTAGAAGGCACGGGCTCAGAGGCGCGCTTCCTCGCGAAGGCTCGCTGGCGGTAACGAGAGAGAGAGAGGGAGAGAGAGAAAGAGAGAGACGAATTTCTAAATATAGCCCAGCAGGGCCGCCACCTCGCCCATTGTGTGTGGGACGAGTGTCATCGGCTACTGCTGCAGCCGCCGCCGCCGACTGAAAGCCCTCGCATCCTGCTGATTCCCGAACGATCTTCGGTTGTCTGCGACAGTGACATGCTCGTACCCTATACCTATACAGAGACGAAAGGGTAGAGGCGCACTAGAGGGCTCAAGAGAATGCAGGTGCGAAATATTCCCTGACGTCAAAGAGACACGCCGCTGAAGTAGGAGAAGGGGAGGGGAAAGTAGCAGAGCGAAGGTATGGGCGTAGGGCATTGTTTAGATTGTTAAGTATCCTTTTTTTTCTTTTTTCAACAAAACTTGATGCTTCGAGGTCTCACACCGCGTGCCTGTTCACGGGCAAGAGCGTTATTTGCCTCGCGCTCGGAGCTCTCTACGCTTCGAAGAGAGAAAAAGGCGATGAGGAGAGGAGACGTTTCGTCACGATTTTTGCTCGAGTGCTGCGTCAATTGGACTGCATCACGGCGGCCTAGTTGACGTCACAAATCAGAGACCACCCTCCGAGAACAACGAGTGACTCCTTGAGGTATTGCGACGCGCGATCAGAAACTAAGTTTGTTTCGTGTTTCAAAAGCCCGAATTCTTAAATTAATTTTACCTTTCTTTTACTGAACTTTGGTTCTCTATGAGTGAGCGAGATTCGGCGTAGCTTTGCCATTCCTAACTTGCTTTTCTTGCGCTCTTTTGATTGAAAGGCCGACCGTTGTCTGTTTGCGAACGTCTGCACGCATTGAAAAAAGAAACTTCCAACAGAAAACATTGACATGGCAGTGACACTTGCAATGTGCATCCAACGAGCTCAGGCAAAGACTGTTCTCAAGTCGACACACACGCTGCTTTTGCAGATATCAATAACGGTACGTTTCTAAGAAAGGCAAACACGCTGCTGCCCGTGTCTAGAGCCTCTTTCTCTCGCTCGAAAACAAGGGAGCGACCTGTTATCTCACCTGCGTGTCTTAAGGTCAGTAATGATCGTTATCAGTTCTGTCGATCACTACAAGGTCTACACCGCGAAGTGTACCAAGCCGGAGCATCCAGTGGCTGTCCCGTACGCAAAACTCTCGTTTTAGAACTGCTGCTTACGTTTAGCCGGCTCCCGCAACCTTTCGGCATGAACACGCGTGGAAAGATCAAGTGGCTTCGACCGCGTAAGGTTGCTCCCTGCTGCGTTGATTGAACGCGCGAGAGCCTTAGGACTGGGGCTGCTTTCGCCGGGAAGGCGGCCGTACGCATTTACTTTGAATGGAAATCCGCCGACGAACGAGACAAAATGTTGCCCTGGCGCTAACGCTCAGCTCGTGGCCGACACGCAGCAGCGTCTGTCTGTCAGTTGCAGGTTTTGTCTGGTCCTCAGCTGCCGGTGACTCATCGCACCTTGTTTCGTCATCGCGTTTTCAGACGAGTTTATCGCTTGTGCATGGCGATTGCGCACTGCATCCTAGCTTACTAATTAATCATTTGTGGCCAGTTTCAGTTTAGCTATCAACATAAGTTCTGAAATTTTACGTTTCATTGTATCTATCCGCGCGCGACCGGTGGTTACTGAAGTCTTCAAGCCCAATAATAATAATAATAATAGTAATAATAATAAATGACTCATGGCATTTTATATCCCAAAACAATTTTCCAGCGACCAGGACCACCGGCCTCGATATGTAGGAATAATCCCACAACATCGATGGGACTTATCATGACATCAGAAGAGTTAATGCGCTTCTTTCGATCCACCAGCTTGTGTGAACACGTATTGTAATAACGCACTTCATGATTTATTCTTCTGTCTCTTCGTATCTTATTTCCAGCAGCCATTTTCTCCACCAGTGTGCAGGGTACCAAATCAAAAACTCTCATTTGGTGAAACTTACGGCCGTTTTTTTTGCTTCTCTCTCTCTCTATCTATCTGCATTATTGCATCATCTATAGCTTTTCATGGGCGATGCAAGAATACTGCTTTAGTGACAAAAAGAAGCTGGTTCTAGCTACTCAACTTGAGGTGTGCGTGGCTTTGTCGATGAACTTTTTTTTTGCGTGTGCACCCGGGCTATAGTACGAAATTCTCTCCTTTTTTATCATCTTTCCTTCCTCTTTCCCCCTTCCCAAGTGGAGGATAGGCAACCAGGCCCACAGTGAGTAAACTCCCTCCGTTTCCAGTATCCCTTCTCTCTCTATCTCTTTGTGGACAATGAGGCCAGCGTGATTACCACGAATTGCGCTTGGTCTTATACCAGGGCGAATCAGAATCTCTTTGCCCCTATTTGTTTTTTTCGTTAGCCATATTACGGCTGCAAATGCGGAGTCAACATATCTATTCCTAGTAGTTGACCTTTCTGAACCGGCCCGGCCTTACCTGCCGGTAGCTCCTCGGTACGGCGCTGCTGTCAGTTGTTGAAGATGGCGGTTGTGCTTCACACGTTCACGGCGTAGGACAACAAAGTGTGATTCGTTTTCTATGGAGCAAGGAATTAAATTATATCGAAATCCACAAGGAAATGCAGCCCACGTATGGAGAAAGGTGTCTCGTTTTGGGAAGTGTGAAGGGGCGATATTGTTAGTTCGAAAAAGGCCGCGAAGACTTGTACGACAATCCACAGTCAGCAGGAGGAATTGTACCACAGGGCCATCTCAAATTTAGTGCTGCGATGGGACAGATGTCTGAACCGGTGTGGAGACTACAGAGAGAGATATAAAAAAGATGAGCAAGGCAGGAAGGTTAACCGGAAGATGTATATCCAGTTTGCTACCCTGAACTGGGGAAGGCGTAAGGGGAATCAGAAAGGTCAGAAAAAGATAAGAAAAATATGAAATAAAAAATAAGGGAATGTACACTCACATGGAATGAGTCGCAGAGGAGAAAAAAGAAAAAACACACGCGCACAGAGGAACGCAGGAGTGTCAGTCATTCAAGCAGTGGACTATGTGGAAAAATAGTGTAAGGTACGTAGAATAGTACGCGTATTTGTAATTAACTGTATGAGCTTATTTTAGCTAACAAAAAATAAGAGCGATGACCTTCTGATTCGCCCTTGGATTTAAAAAAATGAACAGCCCTTAAATTGCCTATAAGTAAAGTCAATGAGCCATTTCTGTCAGTAGCGGGATCCTGCTTAATTTTCTGTCATCCTAAGCATGAAATGATCGCGCGCCACTGTTAAGGTGCCTTGTATTGGCCACTTGAGGAAATATTTCGCATGCGGCACTCGCGGCCCTCTTCAAGAGTGCTAAGCAACTCACAGGCCCGTTACAAAGCATCGACAAAAGCGCGGGGAAATTGGTCGACTGCGGACAGTTCATTAAGAACAGGCGCTGTACGTTCGAACGTGATTTAACCTGGCGACATTATCGACTCGAAGCCGCGAAGTGAGCACTCCGCCGCTCCTTACGGGTGCACACTGATAAGGTCCACCATGCGAGGACCAACTTGAACCGCGTTTTCACTAACAAGGAAAAAAAAAAAAAACCTGTGGGAACGGAGAGGACCGTAATGATACCGTCAATACGGGGACAAGCTCCGCACACGAGTTGCCGCCGAATGACTCGGGAGACGTTCTCTCAATCGCCCCGGGCACAGCTGTCTTTTAGCTCTCTCTCTGCACGCGCGCGCGCGCTGTGTGGTGACAAAATGAACACGTCGTCGCCCGACAGCCTCGAGCGAAGGAAGGTCCTCGGACCGGGTTAGTGCATATGCCGTCCCATCTGCGGCGGGAGGCCCCAATTCGCTTAACGACTGCACCTCCTTACGAGGACGCACGCGGTGGCGCCAATCTATTCAGAGCGGCGCGGCCATGCGTTCAGGTGTTTCGCCCGACAAGGCGTGCTTAAAGGGTGAGCACTAAGACCCATATAGAAGTCTGGCGCGCGCGCCTCCACTTCATTACGACGGACTATTTGGTGCCATACGACGACGGAGACGACGGCGAGTGATTTCCTCGGCAGTTCCGTTGTCGAGTCTCTGCCCGCGCCTGTCCAAGGAGCTGCCTCTCCGTCTCTCCTTATCCCTTAATCGTCTTCCTACGCAACCTTCCTAACGCTATAACCAGAATATATCTGGGACTTCGTGCGTCGCAGGATGTTGCAGCTCGAGGCCTTGCCTATTTCCTCAACCGCGCTCGTCATTACTGGCGGTTAATTGCTGTATACGTGGTGGAGGTTATACAACAATGGTGTTTTGAGGACGCTTTGGAAATTCGCGCGAGTTTCGGACGATCTAGCTTCGCGCGCTGCTTCGAGCCGTGAGGCTCTGGGGACGTTATTTCTCGCTCCCGTGATTTCAATTCACATTTGATGTTCGCGCGACAGTTAAACTCGGCCTTTATCCGTGCGTTTCGCTACCATATGGTGCACCTCAGTGGTCATAGTTAAGACTGCGGTATACGCAATACTGCGCACAACGCTAGGTTCCGTAGACACGAGAGGTGACACCAGAAAAATTGTGCTTCCATTTCGGTGCCAACGTGTAAGATTATGAAGACAAAATAATTATGCAGTATATGTGGTATTGGAAATGTCTGTCGCCTGCAGACGAAGAGTTCCCTTCTACAGCTTCGACAACACGAGAACACATGTCAAGAAATCTCGTATGACACGTGTAGAACACACTGAATAACATCGCAGCATTATGTGAGAACACATATGAAACATACCTGTTGGTATGAGAACACTGAACGTGTGGAAGATTTCTTTTTTGCTAAAGATTCTATGCACTGTGAGAGTTGGTCCAACGCTGCGGTGAGTGGGCCACAGCAACTCAGCCTTCGGACGCTAGAAAGCTCTCGCTCGAAATCACATTCGTCTGAAATAGTCGTAAAAAAATATGAAAAAAAAAGGAGAAAATGTTGGCATTGCAAGAAGTACGCGGGTTATTGAGGCCAAATACGCCTGCGATCAACAAAACGCGAGATGGAGTTAAATAAATCAATTTGGTTTATTAAAAGATGGCCTTTAAATGCGTATGTTTGTTGTATGTTTCTTGCAGTGAGGACATTTAGGTATAACGGGTATTGTGTAATTGGCAAATTTCTTAGAGAACCGAGTCGGTGACAGGCGCATTTGTAGGGGAATACAGATTGATATGCGCATACGACGACCAGTCATGCTATGTGTGGTGCGCTATGTTGAGCTATCTATCTGGTAAGGTAAATTCTGGAAGGGGAAAAGAAATGGGGGGAGGGGTGTCCCAAAGAAAGCGGATCTCCTAGATCAATGAATCCAGGCCAGAGTATCGAGAAATGACGCAACAGCAGGCTTCGGTTAGCACTTGACCTGTTAACGCTGGCGGATCACCGTCTAGAGACCTTTAATCTGTATACTTTATCTAGAATAAGAATTTTCCTACGTATGTCAAAGGCAAAGAAAGCTTCGTTGATAATAAGAAAAACACGCAGCTTCCGATTCACCTGTTGCATTCTGTCGCGGTGTTTATGAGAAGGCGCCTCTTCACCGCGATCAAACGGGGACAGAGCAAATAACAAGACAGTGCGCTAACTAGCAATTGATAGTTTTTTTTGACGCATTCCTCGCTAAATACAGAAAGCGAAACAAAATAAGCAGTAGGAAACAAACCAATAAAAAGAACCAGCGATTAAGTACACGTCCCAGGAGACTGCAGTTAAAGAACATGTCAAATCTATTGTTGGGCATTTCATTTCTGGAAATTAAAAACGTACAACGTATCTTGAAAGTCGCTTCGAGTCTTCCTGTATACTTCCTCGGGGAAGTCATTTCAAATAAACTAAACCTCCCTAATGTATCCACGGTAATAGTCGATGTTAGTTAGGCGGTAAGCCACATATTTCAGAGTAGCCTGGCCTCGATCCTTGTTGTCGTCGGAGGGCAAACCTACTTTCTTACTCGCCCATCTCGTCAGCCCATGACGTGTATGTGTGTCTTTCAGAGGTCCCATTGACTCACTAGATTTCCAGCGACATTTGTCAGATTGGAAATTTCATTTTGAGGCTGCGGATACCGTCAAATGCCCACTGAGATAACGTAAGTACGCTTCTAATAGATGGTTTATGAACATACTTAAGAACAGTTGGAAAAAAGCATTAACGCAGCGGATACTTCATGCGGTTCCTTAGAAGCCTTGGAGTATGTGGCTATTTACGAGGTCCTTGATGGGCTTGAAACGAACCAGTCAGTTAGCTAATAATTCTGCAAATATTTCTGCTATTCTGGATACTAAACTCCCATTTGATGAATATGGATTATTATTATTATTATTATTATTATTATTATTATTATTATTATTATTATTATTATTATTATTATTATTATTAAGAACAAGAGATATAAAAGTTTAAATGTAGGATAGGAAGCAAGAAATAAAGGAAAGGCAGTAAGGTTAGCCATAATACGGCCCAATTTTCTACGTTGCATAAGGCAAAACGAATTTAAGCAGATAGGAAGGAATAAAGATAAGTTGCGAAACGGAAATCGGCACGATATGTTCCGAGTGGGCAACACTTTGTCGTCGCTACCTATCTCGCAGGCCCGTATACTTCAGGAAGTGAACTGGCGCTCTATCTGCCTTTAGCTCGTACGTCCGTTGTGACAACTGTCCCAAGTATGTTTAGCTTTGGCAGTGGCGCGCTTTCAGGGACCCAGTAGGCGTGACATCGTAAAGGTGAGGTTGGTACGAGGCATGCAAGGTGTGCAGTAGGCTTCGAAAGTTTTCACACTGGGCCTTCTGAGAAAGCCCTTGAACGTAGTCAATAAAGCCACGCAATACTGTTTTGTTCGAAAGAGTGTGAAGGCGAGGTCGTTGGTATGCATCTATGGTAGAAAAAGAGCGCTGAAAACATGGACAGGCGGAAGAAACACAGGACGGGCACTGACTGCCAACAGTTGCTTTAATGTGCGTACGCAAAAATATAGCTTGAAAAGGGAGGGGGGGAATAGAGGAGGGAAACAAAGGGGTGGGGGGTTTAAAATTCCAGTCGCGCATGGCTCTGATGGTAAAAACTAACAAAAACATCATGATTAGTCTTAGTCCTGCTCGGTGATGATATAAGTATAAGGAAGCAGATCTATATAGGAAGGATTGAAGTATAAGGAAGTAGATATCTGTATTCCTTGTCAGTCAGTACTCGTCCTGTGTTTCTTACGTCTGTCCGTATTTTTTCTCCAATCTCTGTTATTCACGTATACTTCATAGTACAGACTAGAAATCCCATTACCGGGCAGTGTGTTCAGATTGGGGATATATTCAGCCTTTTCTTAGACCTTGCGTTGCGTACGCTTCTGACGGCACTTGTTTGATGGTGATGATAATGAAGATGATGGTGGTGATGATTTATTGGCATCTCCTTTGGAACAGGGCGGTGACAAGAAGTCACCTAGCCTGGTTGAGTTCATCAAGTATGCTATACGTGCTTTTCATTCGAGCATTTTTGTATACATCTCCTTAATCTTTCTTTCTCTTTCTCAAAACTTATCTACCTACCTTGTACCGCTACCTATGAACTCTTACATGGCGTGCCACTAGTGCAATAACATGCAACTGCAATGCAGAGTGTCCACATACCGACACTACGCGGCGCACATCGCGAGGCGAGACGATGCTGATGATAATGATAACGATGATTTATGATTCATTGGCAATCCCTTAGAAATCAGGCGGTGACAAACGGTTACCTGGGCTGCTTGGTCATATCAGTCTTTTCCTTACTTTTCTTTCCCACCAATACTCTAAACGTGATTGCTTTTCTCGACTGCTGACCAGTTGGCGCTTCCGTCCAGTTTAAGTCCAAGCGCTTCCGGGATGTGCATGTCACCTGCGGGTGTCACTGGATGAATCCCTTCGGATTCCATCTGGATGCGCTGAGTGGCCCGCGGATTTTTTTCTGCTGCATACACCTGCCTCATCTGGTCGCGAATATTTGCTCCGGTACGTTTTTGTCCTTAAGCAACCAGCTCGAGCCTCAAATACCTTCGTGTTCTCGTACAAACTTTCCCTTCTAATTTTTTTCTTCTCATTCTTGCAAATCGCCGTGGTCTTCTTTGTTTCCATTCTTTGCATCCAATTCGCTTCTCCGTTTCTCTCACTTTCTTTCGGGTGACACCTGGTTTTCAATTTGCTTCATTTACTCTGTACTTAGTTGCCAACTTTCTTGACCTCTTCCTCCATTCGGTGTCCATGGTTTTCAGGTACAAATACTTGTGCACTTTAGCCGCACATTTATTTTTATCCATGTTCCTGAGTCTTTCTTCAAAGCAAATATGGATCTGCGCTTCTCCGACTTCAAAAGAGGGCCATCCAACGTCAGCCCATGTACGCTATGCACAAAAGCGCCGCAAGTGGCCATTATAATACTTTCACATTGCCACTTTCGTCCAACTCACGTGCGGTATCTTTCGCTCCAAAATTGTTTAAACGTTCTTGCGATAGGTTGAACGCTGCATTTCTAGTGACTGGCATATAACATGTCGCAAGGTGAAATAGAGTTTAAAAGCAGAGAGTGTAAATATAGAAACTCACTGGTTGAATACTAGCTCTTCACTGAAGGGAGGGGTAAAGGGTACAAAAAAGTAGGAGAAAAGAACATATAAAAATAACCTACGCGCACAAACCAGATGAAGGCGCTTAACAGCGATTACAGTCTCTTATGCAGTCCTACTGTTTAAAGAATAAAAAAATCAAAACTAATATCACTGTCCTTTCAAGCCAACTCGGGCTCTAGTCCGTTGGGACCCCGAGGTCTAAGGATAATGCTTTCCGTATTGGGACATTTCACAAGTTCATCGAGTTTGTAATGCTTCGAGAGCGCTGTTCTTCGTGCATTCGGACGAGAACATTCGCTAAGTAGGCGCGCGCGATAATCTCTTCACACCCACAAACTTCACATTCGGTACTTGTGGCCTCTGCACTGAGTAATGACGAATAACTCTAACTACGCGCAATGAAGCGCATTGGAGCCACCTCCTCGGTGACATACGTTACATTTGCCTGCTGTGAAATGAGATGATTGTTCACGGTCGCCGTAAAAAAAAAGTAAGAATAATGAAAGCAGACAAAGAAAAAGAAAATTAGGGTCTTCACATGTATTCATCAAAACTGAAGGGTCGTATTCTTTTTTTTTCCTTGCACGTGCCGCGCGTGCCTGCGATTTTCTCATTAAGGTCTCCTGCGGCGCGTGAAATTGCGCTCTCGCCCGCACCTGTTCAAAAACAGTCCTCACTGTTAAGTCCATTCTTCATGCTCTTGGTCTCGTAGCCTCAGCTCTGGTTGGCTTGGCTTCGCTTGACCGTGCTCTCGTCTTCCCCTGGGGTGTCCCTGCATGTCCGCCTACTCCTTAAATGCAGTCACGCACCCATAAATTATGCAGAGCGATGGCGCTTTCCTTGCAAGTAAGTTACAGGTGTTGTCATCGCTGATTACAGGCAACGGCTCTTTGCGTATACATTGCGGTCTTTTCTCCAAGCGTTACCTTGCGCTTCTCTTATGGGCTGCATGGATTTGTCCTTCCAGCCATGCCAGTTTGCTTTCTTTTAAAGCCTTTAATTAAATTTCTGTGTGCACCGGAACAACGAGATGGTCGCATGGGAGTTGGATGCATTTATGTTTTCAAATCTGGGGAAGCTTTTGCAACTATACACTTGGCAGCATTACAACCGCAGTCACTCTCGTAACCGGGTATTTTAGAGAGCATTGTCACTTGATTAGAAAATCTGTGTTTATTTAGGTTATATTCCTCTAATGTGTTGTGGAAGCCTTTCAATCCCTGGGCTGTGTTTTCCAAATTGCTTGTAAGTATTGCCCAACAGATAAGCCAAGTTTGGTTTTAAGTGGCTATAATACCGCCATATATTGAGAAAAAAAAAGATACATAAAAGACATGAAAAGAGCACGTCGCATTGCCCGCACCAGTCACTGTAATACAGTATATCCCCCACAAGCTCATACCGTTACTTTTCAGCAATCATTTTTTCTGCGCACAACACGAGACTGGAATGGCCTGCCCGCCGAAGTTGCCACTATCATCGACCCACTTGCATTCAAGCGACTGATCGGAAATATCCCTTTGTAATTTGTAGTATCTCTTTGTCACTAACTCCCCACTCCCTCATGTAATGTCTCAACAGAGACCTTTGAGGAAATGAATAAATTAAGCATGCTTAACTGCGTTGCGCAAGGAACTACTCGAGCAATGGCTTGTTAGAGCAGCATAAAGCGCGACGTTGCAGAAGGTGCGCTAAATTTCTACTTGAGCTTCTACAGAGAAGTTGGAGGTAGACGGATAGAGGTAACGAGGATATTTTCGGCGTGAACAACTTCGCAATGTTGATGGCGTCAGCAAGAAACCCCTACATAGAACGCTACAGAGCATGACGTCAAGAAGAGGTGCAGCTACCAAGGTTTTTGTGTGAGCAAAGTGGCACTGCCATCGTCGTTTCTGGGTTAAGCCCTTCTGCGTCAAACGTTTCATGTAGTCCAACTTTTAATTCCTTTACAGTTTACTACCGTGCACTGGAGAAGGGGTAAGGGGTGACAGTAAGATTTTTAAAAAAGAAAAGAAAGAAAGGTACACACACATGAAACGAATGGGAGAGGGAAAAAAGAAAAGCGCGCACACACGCAAAGGAACGCAGGAGTGTCACAGTCGTTCAAGCAGGTCGCTTGACCGGAGAAATCTGAGTAGCACCTTCACCGCCTTCTGGTGTGAAGGTCACATCAGCCGGCACTCTAAGATTGTCTGCTCAGAAACCGGCCGGTCATCGAGGCGCGCCAACGCCGTTACGAGCGACTGTCTCTGGGAGCTGTAACGAGGACAATGCCAGAGGAGAGGTTCGATTCTTGCCTCGCTGCCGCAACTATCACAGGCAGAACTCTCAGGCAGTCCGATGCGGCAAGCAAATACATTCGTGAAAGACACTCCTAGCTGTAGTCGGCAGAAAACTGTTGTCTCAAAAAGTTGTCTCAGTGGTTGTCTCAAGTCCACATGTGATGCGTAGTCGGAGGGATGGATCCAGGCGGTGCAGTCGAGTATGTCGCAAACCTGGCGTGTTCCACATGGATTGTGTGGCATCACGCGCTAATACGCGAAGCTTTGTTGCTTGATCAGTTCTTGATAGGGGGATGGGTTCCTTCATGGCACCTTCGTGAGCCCTCTTAACAGCTTCATCGGCGTTTGTGTTGCCCTTGATACCACAGGGACCTGGGAGCCACTGAAAAGTGATGTCATGTTCTCTCTCTGCTAGCTGGTGATATAGCTGCCTTATTTCTAGCACTAGTTGGTCTCGTGGTCCGCGACATACCGCGGATAGCAAACAACGCAGGACTGCCTTCGAGCCGGTGAATATGCTCCATCTTCGTAGCTCCTGTAGATCCGTCTTCAGTTGCCGAGCCACCAGTGTAAATCCGGAGATGGTCCTCGTATGTCCCGTGCAGCATGAGTAGAGATAGTTGCTTGAGAGCTGGCGAGGAAAGTCCTGCTTTTGTTCGAATTCCCAGTACTGAGAGTCGAACATGTGGGCGAGCCAAACACCAAGGAGGTGCCTGCCAGTAGCCTCTCGGCAGGCGCATAATCTCTAGGGAGGCCGTCACAGCGACTAGGCTTTTCTTACACATTACGCATCATATCGCCACGTTTTCTTTACAAACTTACAGCTTGTTTACAGAAGGTTTTGGAAGTGATGAGAAGCCACTATATTTGGCCGTTACTGCGGAAAGTCTACGGCTACAACAGCACCATAATGGCGAGCTACAAGGACCAGTACTTACGTACGGGGCAGAAACTTGGAGGCTTACGAAAGAGGTTCTACTTAAATTGAGGACGACGCAACGAGCTATGGAAAGAAGAATGATTGGTGTAACGTTAAGGGATAAAAAAAGAGCAGATTGGGTGAGGGAACAAACGCGAATTAATGACATCTTAGTTGAAATAAAGAAAAATAAATGGGCATGGGCAGGACATGTAATGAGGAGGGAAGATAACCGATGGTCATTAAGGGTTACGGACTGGATTCCACGGTAAGGGAAGCGTAGCAGGGGGCGGCAGAAAGTTAGGTGGGCGGATGAGATCAAGAAGTTTGTAGGGACAACATGGATACAATTAGTACATGACCGGGGTAGTTGGAGAAGTGCGGGAGAGGCCTTTGCCCTGCAGTGGGCGTAACCAGGCTGCAGCTGCTGCTGCTGCTACTGATGATGATGATGATGATGATGATGATGATGATGATGACGACGACGACGACGACGATAAGGAATTTAGCGAGCAGCAAACAATCCTTTAAAGGGCAACTCCGGCATTGTTTCAACCATATTAGGATATCATCTTCAAATGGAGTTGACAGTCCTGTCACCGATAGGATGGTTAAATTTGCTTAGAAATTCATCAATAATGTTAAAATATCCAATAAACTAGATTCCCAAACCGGAATGTGCAGCGGCTTCATGTGACGTTACGATGAGTCGATGTCGTCATATCCTTCATTACCATAATATAAACGAGCAGAACGCGTGCTAAACACGCAGTACACGTGGCGCTAACGCTAATGAAGCGAAGCAGATTATGCCCCCTGACAACACAGGGAGATTTTACAGATTTTACAAACTAGACAGTGACTATTTCAGCGGCAGTGGTGGTGTTTCTGACGTTCCAGCACAGGGTGGCCAATAAAGAGTAATGAGTCGGGAACACGCAACCAATCTTTAAAATTCATTTTCAGGAGAACTAAATGACTTGCAGCCATATTGTTTGGCACAGATAATCAGACTGCAAAAAAGAACGTACATTCAAAACATTTTTTATCGGCGGACATAAAAAAATTGGCGGAGTTGCCGTATAACAGATGCATTTCGTGGCGCATAAATGTGTCGCCTCAGAGCGTACGCAGGTGAAACGTTAGGGTCTCGGCACGATGCATACGCAAACACTACCACATATTGCTATTGATGCCGCACTGCCGTGATATGACACTCTTGTGATTACCAGGCGTAGTGAGAGGCACCATGTCGGTGGTGACATCTGGTAACACAATTATCCGCAATAATGGTCCCGACGCGTTATTGTGCAGCAGAACGATTATCGGGCGTCTAAAGCCAATTTAGGAGAAAGCTAGCACGCACACTCCAGGCAGAATGGAAGAACCGTAAGGATGCTTCAGGTCTACAGCGCTAAGACAAGATTCCATTGAAGTTACTTTAACTTTCTCCTAACTTTCTCCTAAGTTAGCGAGAAGTGTTCGCTATACAGCGGAAAAGTGAAAACATTGCCACGAATAAGGTTAACAATGAGAACGGATGGAGGACCGACATTCAGAAGTGTATGTGTCTAGTGACGTGAAGGAATCGACAGCCGGCCCTCGATATAAACTTTCTTTATTTTCGAACTTGCCTCTAGAGGCAAGTTCGAAAGAAAAAAAAACAAATTCATATCGAGGAACGCCTGTCGATTCCCTCGCATTTTGACAAATGCTCCAGGGGCAAACCTTAGATGGTTTGATGGCGCCACGGGAATCTCCGAGAGCTAAGAGCACAAAAAGGCAACGAATATTGACGCTTGTGGCAAGAGAAATTGCTGCGCTCTTAAATAAAACGCGATGAGACAATGTCGAGAAAAAAAATTCCTCTTTAGCAACAGTGATTTCAGCATGTGGTGGGAGACTAATGAGGTGAAATGAGAGACTTCGTAAAGATCAGCAGCTCCGAATGGTACAATGTACGAATGGTACATTAAAGTTTCGCATCCATCCATCCATCCGAATGGTACAAAAAATGCTACAGAAAGGAGGAACCTGGAGTGGCAAGGCGGCCCACGACGAAACGAAACATTTAATAAGATTGCTTTACATGTATTAATTACAGGTCGTGAAGTACAACAAAAGTCAAGCAGCACTTACTCGCACGTTCCGATTAGAGTTATACCGACCTTGACCGAATGCGCAACAAGCAGGTGATATTCAAATGTTGGTCTCCATGTCTTTTCATACTATATTACCTCTCCTCGAAATACGTTACCGCCAGACCGTTTTGTTTTCGCTTTGATATGGCCCTACTAAAGTGGGCATCGTCTGGCGACGGGGACGGATATCTTACGCTAAAGCTGCGTACTAAAAAGAAAGAACAACAATAAATAAAAACTCATGTTGAAAGTTCAGTCGTAGGTATCTCCACGAAATGATACCGGGAATAATCAGCAGCTTGAACCAGCATGCAGACGGCGCAAAAAAAAAAAAAACAGCTTATCCTCGATGAAGGCCTCGTGTAACACGATTATGGCGATAAAACTTGGCCTCATTAAATAAGTTTTAGACTTTCGTGCACGGACAGAGGTAAGGCCAGGCAGGTCGGTATGCGTAATCACGCTCTAATGAGTGTCAAATAGCGCGCAGCTACATGTGTACCCTGCGAACTCAGACAAACCGGCGCATGCGTGCAGCCGTTCTTCAAGGACGACCTTCCCGCTGTGCAGCCAGGCGGCTCAGTTCCAAAACATGCGCTTGTTCCGAATCAAACTCAACGGAGAGCCGAGTTTGATCGCGCAACATCGCTTATTCAATCATCCGCCCTTGGCGACGCCCTGCTGTTTGCAGGAGCGGACACGTTTGGTATCAATTATGAGCAGCACTGGTGTTTTATGAGTACTGTTGATGTAGTCCAGCGCAACAACAGTTCGCCTTTAGTGACAACCAAAACACGAATGCAAGCCGAAGGTGGGGAGAAAAATACATTAGTGCAAATGACCACAAAAAAAATAAAGAAAGGAACAACACGTGGGGAAGGCGGGTCAAGTGCACGCAATGATTTATGACCTCGCTGACGATAGCTATCGCCTTTCCATCTGTATACCGGCCGAGATACAATAATTCAAGGATGCGTGAGACATCGCTCGGCGACATTCGTACTGGCCTGCGGTTCAAAACGAGAGCCTTGCGCATCCTGATTTCGAGCATATACCGGAGAAGGTCGCTGGCATATGTCACAGGCGTTCCCTCGTCGTATTGAGGGCAGCGGAGTGCAGAAGGATGTGCTGGTCACTTGAAACACAGCATTACATTATATCAATGCGTGGATATCTTTGTCCAATACCCGTTTTATACTTTCCTGGCAAGGGTCGTCTCCAGGTGCTAGCTCTGTGGCGATGATTCAGCCTGCAAACTGCTTTCGCGCACGCCTTCTCACGTCCACCGGTCACCTGGCCCCTCCTGTATGTGCAGCACTCGTACAGTGGCCCGAACTGTTGGGACAAAAAGGACTCTATAGGGGCGTGCTTTGGCTTGTTTTGACCATCTTGGGTTTTCTTCGTTACTTTTTTTTACTAAGCACCTTCATCTTTTTTTTTATTTCCTTCCTATCTGAATGCGATCGCTGCAGCCGGCACTGTAAACCGTGAGCTCGTGCTCTGCGCCAGACGGCTGTAGCTATTTGGCCCCTGCGCCGGTCAAAATACATTTTAGGCTTGTAGCGCAGCTCAGAACATGCAGTATAAGGAAGGTGGAAGGGGTAATGAAAAGTAATGGAGAACAGTGTGAGTGCAAACCTTCCAACTGATGGCTTATTTCGTGACACAGGCTACCTATACACTCGGCGAACCATGTGACATGATGAGACAACACAAGACCAAGCAACAAATCCCAAAGTAACCATGCGAAGAAACATATTCAGCCAGCCTGTGGCGGCAGTCTCAGATACGCCAATTCATTGCTTGATAACGATAATGAAGGTTAGCTTACACATGCATGGCCAAGACCTATAATAGCTTTTGCTTCGATGATTTCTCTTGTAAGCTGATTATGGCTACGACCTAGAATGATGCATTCTTCTAAAACAGGTTGGCAACCGTGCCCACGTTTTGCAAAGCATGGCGCGCGCAAACGGTGGGGCCCGAACTTGTGTAGTGCGCTCGCAAGCTAAAGCGAGCCATTGACTACGCGAAAGGCACGATACGGTAAAAGCTGCGTCAGCAAGTTGTGCTAAGTTTCTGAGCTCAGTGCAATGCTTCAAGTAAGTTCTTAGCACAGTGCACTTAGAAGTCGCAGTGAGCTCTAGATCGCCTCCTTTAGCTGCTGCAGAATAAATTGTGCAACTAACAAAAAATTAGTCTATAAAAGTACGGGTGCCGTACTTCTTGCGCTGTCTTGAATCTAGTGGAGCAGTAAAATTTCTCGAGCATACGTAGTTAAAGAACCTTCTATATGCAACGCGGCAATCGCCGCAGCTTTGAGTTACCCATTGAAAATGTGATATGTATATTCTACCGCAAACTTTATAAAGACTGCCTTCATTGCAAGGTCGCTTTGTAAACTAAAGGAAAGAAAAGAAATTATGCAGATCCCAACGCACATGTACGAATCTACATGAAGCGAAACTTTATTTACTAGTTAGGCGGTGAGTTAAATGCCATTCAACCAAAGGTGATGCGTCAAAGTGTGCTGCCTTAATTCTATGCAGTGTGTAATCTCATGTAATGTATATAAGCTTATGTATTACATTGCTCACAGACTGCTGGTAAGGATAGGCCAACTATGCGAAGGAATATATGATATAATAATAGAAATGAAATATCATGGCGAGGAGTTAGTGGTTCCAACGAAAAGACGACTTTTATTTGGGTTACACTTGACTTTTTACTGTAGTTCTTTAATATGAAACGACTCGCTCTATTCTGGATGCCCTCCACGAGTTTGATGAACTATCTAATCTTAATGGTGGAGCGTCGACAGAGTGAATCAACATTTAAGAGCTGGCACCTGTTGTCCATGTTTAGATTTAGTGCAACTGACTACACGAGGTCCCCGATGGGCCTATACGGGGCTAATATAAGGCGTGCGCAAACAAACCCATTTACAAGCAAATAATATTAGTGGATCGTGCTATTATAGAGATACTATATTGAAATGAAGTTACGAGAAGTTAATTTTTATGTAGAGAAAGGAGGAGAGGTCAGTCGGGAAAGCATTAAAGTTGTACTTGCTTTGACGCACCGCTGTCGAAATAGCGGGCCACTACTGGCAGTTCTACATGCAGCTGTGCTACGCATTCCGTCAGATTGCGTGAAGTGAATGTAGGATATGTACTATCACCAGCCAACTACAAGAAAGTGAGTGTTTTCTTTTTCTTTATGCTCAGTTCAACGGACGTTTGAGGAATGTTCTCGTATTGGTTCACGTCATCATCATTCGATGTTTTAGCAATTTGCTGTTTGTGAAGAATCCAGTACTAAAATAGCTGCCAACAATCCCGATTCCAAATGTATAAACCAGCACCGCCGCATAAAAGAAAGCTGTGCCGGTGGCAATCTCACAGCATAAAAAACACCGTAATCTTTTTCTTTTCTTTTTAATCTAGCCAGCTGTGTCCGAGACTTACGCTGGTGTCATGCTGAACTTGATGTTGATGTTGATTCTTACTGAGATTCCAGCATCGTCGTCATCGTCCTTGTTGCCTGCTTTTTCTTCTCGCCCCCCCCCCCCCCTCTCTCTTCGTTAGCAATAAAATATGGGAGAAGGAGGCGGAGGATGAAAAAAGAAGGAAGAAAAGGTAGGGTAGGGTAAACCAGGCGCACGTCCAGTTTGCTACCTTGCATGGGGGAAGAGGTTTAAGGGACGAAAAGAAAGAAATGAGAAGAAGGGAGGAAGGTACTCTCAGTGTGAATACCTACGATTGTCCATCACTTCATGCTAACAACCGGTGACTGAGACCAGTCGATTTCATGAACCGTAGCAATGCCCGCATCGCTTTGTAAGCCGGCGACGCGTGGGGCTATGGTGCAAGAATCTTTGTCTCTGAAGATTACCTGCTGTCTAATCGGTTTAACACACTCCGAGGAACTCCGCGTTCGACGTGATAAAGATGACAAAAACGCAACACGTGCTCGATCGTCTCCTAACAGTTGCATGAGTCACGGAAGTACCAGAAGCGGCACGGTAAAGTTGCATCACGACGTGAGACGTGCGATGGTATCAGTAGCTTCAATGTAGGATGCAGCCGGTGGAGACGACAGTTCGAGAAAGCCAGGGTGTTCCACGAAGTTTGGTTTGAGCAACTAAACGAAAACATCTCTCCCAGTCTGTCCTTGATAAATAAAAATATGGCGAATTTGGCCAGAGGAAGGGGCTGAAATGTTCGTGTAAAATTTCTGTAGTGCCCAACGTGTCATATATGCTGCGCTAATCAAGCTGCCTCAAAATTCAGATTAAAGCGCAAGAAACTTGGCACATAACCTTTTGATACGTTGGAGGAAGTTCAAAGTTGTGGATAGGTTAACAAATAAATTAAAATGACTACAGTCCATACGAATCATGCATAGCTCAAATAACATTTCATTGCGTCTCTGTATAGATTTCTTCGCCAAGGTCGGAAATAAAGGTGCAGGTAAGTTGTTCTAATTTTAATTGATGTGGAACTGTGTTTGCACAATACGGTGTTGACTAAGAAAAGCGACAACAAAGGGTAATGAAATGACAAAAGACTCTCAAAAAACGTATTTGAGGATATAACAAAACATTACCAAAGCGAATCTATGGATCACGGAGAGAATAGAAGAAAAAAGAATGGAGAAAGAAAAGAAAACATTATATAAGCGCAACAACAACAGAAGCCTGAAGATGTTGTTAAAGAAATTAAGATATAGGAAACTGGTTAATATACTAGCGACAAGAAAATGCCACACGGCCTTGAAAAGGCTATTCTTGGTTTCTTCGGGCACAACCAATGTCTATAAGCGGCTTTTGCGCAGAGATAGGGCGCCTATCTAAAGCGTTCAGACGACTGCCAAGAATCTCCTGCTTTGGTGTTGTCCTAAGGCATTATTCATGACTGTGGTCCTTCGTATGACAAGCAATACTGTTACGTGCAGCTGGTGCACAAGGCTATTTACAATATATTTACCCATAGGCCAACGGGAGTCAAGATGGCGACCATCTAGCAATCGGGAACACGTCATCTTCCTCCTCTTCGGTGCAGCCGCACTGTGGCGCGGCAGTAGCGTGTCATCAGTGCTGATAGAATTTGGCCCATCATGGTCGGAAGGATAACTTCGTGAATTACACAGAAATCCTATTACTTTCTTAATCATTTTAGAGCCAAGCTACTTCTTCCCAAGGGTCTGATGAAACGTGCAAAGAGCGCTTCTTACAACACTCTTCAGCGGCCCATTTCTTACACCATATAGAGGACAAAGTGATTCCCGTGTCCATGCATAGGCTGTACGCGAGTTCCGGTAACCACGCTATTTAAGTCCGAAAATCTGTACGTCTCTTGTTAAGAACGCACTTTTCTCGAGGCACATTAAGCTAGTATAGAGTTCCACCGTCGGTGAGAGTAATACTCGAGGCTGTACTCGTTCTCCGTCATTGCGTCGACGCGCTCTTTCGGGGCAGTTCGACACAAACTCTATGAACAAGACAATCAAATTACGAAACTGGCACTAACATCCGCGGAGCAGGCAGTGCTGCTCAGATTATTGCATAGGGCGAGCACGCGCAGGAAACGGCAGCAAGCTTTTTTGAACGGAGGTCTTAATCGACACGCTAAGAAAACTGTGTTTCACTAATGGACGCGCGAAATACAATTTACCCCCGCTTACGTCCTCGCTTGCTTCTTTCAGAATGCGACGTCCTTAACGGCGTCCAAACAATAGCGCACTCTCAGTAGAACCGCCTCGTCAATGCATGCAGCATCCTGCCCCGCGTTACCATTTATTTGCGCAAACAAACGAGCCCCTAACTTCACCAATGCCTATGGACCCAACCGTACTTTGTTGAGGACGTCTTCTTGTGACGAGTGGTACGCCCGGAGAATAATTGCTTACGGAGCTTTATTGTGTTTGTTCTGGCCCCAGCAGAGAATGGAACGGTGAAAAAGGAAAATGGAAACGAGTACACCAATTACCATATGCCACTTCGCTCGCTGTTTCTAAGCAGCGCGTAGTGGCATTCAATACGCAAATGGAGCGCTGGCCGTTTTCCAGATATTTGTGTCGTTCGCGCGCACCACGATCTTTATACAGGAAAGAAAGGACGTATATACTTTCAGTTCGTCAAGGCGGCTAACGGCCTTGGCGGCTAACAGGGTCTCAGAAAATGCTAAATGTACGAGCAGCCTTTAACAGTAGCCAGTAAAAGCGTACATCACAATGTTGTTCGCATATACCAGTAATGGCTGGAAATGGGAATACCAGGCTGCATTTGGAGGCTGCGGAGATATTCCGCTTTTTGCCAGGTCTCTTGGTCCATAAACTTTTTTGGTCCACTGTACATAAACGTTTATAAACGCTGCGGCGACAGTGCACGTGCAAACCCCGCACATGAGTCGCAATCGTTCCCCCTTTCCATTTTCTAAGGCTCTTCTTTTTGACATCACTTAGTGACATTTCTTAGGAAAAATCTGGTGTGGCAGATATAATCCACGGAATTTTATTATTATTATTATTTGTTTTGAACACGTATACACATATACACACTTAACAGGAAAGGCAAAGCGAGGAGCGGGCTGGCAACTGCCACCAGAAGGGGCACAACGCCTGCCTACTCTTTAGGAAGAAATGAAATAACAAGCAATTGAAATTGTGGAGGTTTACGTGCCAAAACCACTTTCTTATTATGAGGCACGCCGTAGTGGGTCTCCGCAAATTTCCGCCACCAGGGGTTCTTTAACGTGCACATAAATATAAATACACGGGTGTTTTCGCAGTTCGCCCCCATCAAAATGCGGCCGCCGTGGCCGAGATTCGATTCCGTGACCTCGTGCTCAGCAGCCCAACACCATAGCCACTGAGCAACCACGGCGGGTTGCAGAAACAAGAAAACCCCCCGAGGAGGAAAGATTTAGGGTCGTTTTCTAGCCAGTGAACGCGTCTTCTGGTTACACCGCTCGTTATCAGCAGTAAAGCGCCGCTGAAGCAATTGACCTTCGTAATCCATGCCAATTACCTTCACGTTCGACCGCTATCTGTGATCTCATTTCGGTGCCACGTCGCGTATCGCACACTTGGACGCGGCCGTTCCCTTTATTTAGTGTCTCGTCCATAGCGTCGCATGTTGAAACATGTAAATCACTCGAATCGCGACATCTCGTTAAAAAAAAAGATCTACGTGCGCTGTGCCTCTCGGTAAGCCATGGCACGTATGTAGCGGTAAAGAACGATCGGGCTGTCATTTATCTTCCGCTGGTGTCGCCCTCGCGCGCATACCTGATGTCTCGAACGCGAAGGCCTCACGAGTGGAGAGGTAACGGTAGCGACGAGAGTGACAACCGCTGGGCTGCCGACGTGTGCGCCAGTAGCCGACGAACACGGTTCAGCGGAGAGGGGCGGAGAGCGAAGGCAGCAGAAATAACGGCGAAGCCAAGCAAGAGGGACGCGATTCGTGGCGTTCCAACAAAGTAAACTCACCGACCGACTATTTCCGTGGATGCTGCAGTGTCTGGGACAAAGGGCGCGGGCGTTGCGTGCTAGCACGCACTGGTACAAACTCTGTCTCGTGGTGGTGTGCACACCGCAGGTTCTGTGCAGCGTTGTCAACGCTAACTGCGATCCACATGTGGAGAGTCTCGGCCGCCTCACGCCAGGTTCGCGGGAAACTTAAGTTAGAGACGCACTTCTACCGATTCTTTGCGGAAGGTAGATGCACTTTAAACAAAATGAGCGAGACGGAGACACACAGACAGAGAGTTTGGAATTTTTTTAAGCATACGCAGGGTTCCCCATTCGGGCGATTAAATATGTGACAGGTACATTTCAGCGAAAAAAAGGAAGAGAGTTTAGAATAAGCGGGAAAGAGAAAGCTGGCTCTTTCTGAAGATTAAAGCTACTTGACTACTGAATATTTCTTCGTGTAGCGGTGTCTCGGCTGAGGACTCCACACGGAGTCGTGATTGTTTGACACAGTGAGGAAATTTGCTGCAAGAGTGACTCCATACGGCATACTGTGTAGGAGAGATCAACACGCGTGTAGCAACGCGCCAGATATAAACACAGAAGTGGTTGGGTTAAGATGAATGCTTTGACTTTGTGGACATAGCCATCGTAATATGCATACCGAATGACTGAACTATGCATATCTTCCACGATATCTGTGTCGTTCGGTTTTGATTTGCTTTGCGTCTTTTTTCTATTGTCGATGAATTACCAGTTGTCGCCGCTGTCAATCCAGCCGCATAAATAGATGACGTGGTGAGCACATGCTTCGCCGACAACGCAAGCGTCTCACATTGGGAGTAACACGTGTATTCATTTATTTGAAGTGGTCTCAGAAAAAAAAAACACGAACAAGGTAGGCCAGGTACTCTGTGTTTGTGTTTTTCTGTTGCGCCGTTTCAAAAAAATGAAGCCTCACCAACGCGCCCAACTGTCAGTTTTATAAGAAGTGTATTATGCGAAGCATATTACGAGAGCTCAACCCAGCTCCTCAGGCGCGGCGGTGTCGCCTTGAATACCACGTGACACCGTGACGTCACGACAGAGGAGAAGTGGCTTTGGCTCAACTCTTGCAAGATGGGCTGGGTGGGAATCGAACCAGGGTCTCCGGAGTGTGAGACGGAAACGCTACCACTGAGCCACGAGTTTTTTTTTTTATTCACAAAATGACATACATAAAAACACGTTGGACTACTTGGACCAACGCGACAAGCTAAAATTTCTTGAAATTCACTAATTCATCAAGATTACCCAACCAGTCAGGCGGATCTGCCTGTACACGATATATCTCACGTATGAAAATAATGCTTTCAACAAAATTTTCTCGCGCTGGGCGCGCATTCACATCGGCGTGCGTTACCGCCATCCGTGTCTTCCAAAGACTATGGAGGCCCAGGAGCATTATCATGTCATACGGAAAGCCCTGATGGCTGTCTACCGGCAGGAAACGTATACCCTGTGCTGTTATCGGCAGTTCCTTTTTAAGAGTTCTTTGCAAGACATCCCAATAAAAAATTGCATCCCAGCACTCAATGAAAGCGTGCTCAATGGTCTCCGGCTTGTTACATAGCGCACAGTTGGTCGTCCATGGTACAGATATTCCTTTGTCGGCTATCCATGTTTTGACCGGAAGGGTAGATGTATGCAATTTAAAGAAGAACGACTTTACGCTTGCTCTCACTGGCATCTTTTTAACTCTTTTTAAAACATCTTGTCCTGGGCCTCCATAGTATTTCATTCGGTACAATGGCACTGGCATCATAACGTCAACTAAATCCTTGTAAAGTTTCTTTCTTGTTACTGTGCTCAGGTACTGAAGGGAAAACCGAGCTTTTAATATTCGAAGGGAGTCGGAGTACGATGCTTCAAAGCGGTACAAAAGCGCCTCTAGTGAATGCGGTGTTGCCTTAGAAACGAGCTGTTTCTAACGCTCAGGAGTGCGTCGCTTGCTCAGGCGCACATTTCGTTGCCGCGCCGAACGCTGCGTTGCTCGACGCTCACCGCGTCCAATGCGGGGCGCGTAGTCGCTGCGCCGTAGCCCATTGTAATGGCGGGTCGACGGGAACGCTGTCGCGTTCCACTCTTGAAGGCGAAGCAGAGTAACGCATGAGTTGTTTCTTCGTCTAGCCGAACCAAATATAGCCAAGCAACAGCAGTTCACCAGGCTAAACAGTGGTTCAACAACTAAAATAAAGGCTAGTATGCTTCGCATCCTGGGCTTAACCTTACCTAAGCCACAGTCATTTTTTGGACATTAAATCGATGAAAGCAATAATGCAGAACCGTGAACAACTCAGCTAGTTTATGGATATTTATGGTATCGCAGCACAGAGGCACATAAGAAGACCGGAAGCGCCTCTCCTGTCTTGGCGCTTCGATACTATGAAAAAAACAAGGTTGCCAACAGGCATGAGTCGCAAGTTAGTGGGGACGTAAAATTCTGCGCTACCAAATCTCGTTTGCCACATTTGAATGAGATAAAGGTTATGCATTCCGTTCAGTCGCATTGTTTTTTTATCCTATATTCAATAACACAATGACAGATTCCACTGTGATATATCACATAACTTGAGGAATATCCCAACCTGCAGCATCGTCGCAAGCACAAAGGCATAAAGGCACAAAAGTCCACGGTCAACTCTATGCAAATAACGGCATTATGTGTCCGTGCATGTAATGATAAAAGACACCAAGTGGCCATAGGAATTTTAATTATCAGTGCTGTTTCCCTGGTCACCGATCCCACTCGGCTGTCATATTTTCTATTTGGATCTCGGCGGTTATGCGACTGCTTTTTAATGACGCCTAATCTCGAGCCATGTAGGGGCCACCATGAAGGCGTGCAAGCGTATATATATATATATATATATATATATATATATATATATATATATATATATATATATATATATATATATATATATATATATATATATATATATATATACGTGATGATTTGTACCGAGATACATATAGATTAGTTCAAACCCCCGAAGGTACACGCCTTGTCCGTTCACAGCATGTTCTCGGCACCTTATGCTACCACACATGTAGAACATTCGTTACCCACCGAAACGTAGTCCATTAATTACGCGAAACTCACCGTCCACGTCGATGTTTTCCTTGGAGTTCACTCTTGTTTCTTTCACGCGAAGAGGTTCTTTTTTCTTTTTTTTTTGTCAGCCCGCTGATTCGAGGCACAATCTGATATTCAAAGCGAGCTAAAATTGTAATCGTTTCGAGATTAGCCGCATCGATAGGTCGCCGCTCTCTTATTGGTTACGCGCGGCGAACATCGGTTACAGCCGTCTCGCGTTGATGGACAGCGTCCGGTGTGTGACCACGCCGACTGGCGTTGCCTCCGTAAACCCTAGACGACTTATCTGCGCCGCATCAGACTTCGTGAGCATGTTATGCGAATGCGTCCGCTGTCACGGCCCCGTCCGTTCTCACTTCAAGGTCACACCTGTCGTCATCCCGGCAATTTCGCCCGGATGACGACATGCGGGCGGGCGACACAGATTCATCTGCTACATGGTGCAGTTAGTGCTTACGTCGTAACTCAAGGGGCGGCCGACCGAGGTCAGTTTCGTTCAGTAAATCCTGCGGCGTAATCTCCTTTTTTTTAAAAAAGTGAGGAATGGGACAAAGAGGTCGAAATGATCCTGAAGTTACCACGTTTTTTAATTATCAATATTTCCTTTCCAAGAAATGGTGTTGCAGCGTTTCGCCATCAGGTTTATTTCCCGTGACTATCCATCTTCTCGCTCGTGAAAACGCTGAGCCTGGCGCACGGTTTGTTGACGACGCCCCGCTGAGACCGACGTGAGCTCGAGCAAGCTCCCGTGCGCCAACCGACATTAGTTACACGGCTGGTAGTCAATGAAAATTTAAAAAAGAGCGTGTTCGCGCGCACATTTCGCGCTTTTGATGGCAAAGCGATAACCCGACTGCAATGAGCGTGCACCTTTCTGCGCACAACCGATAAATGTGGAAATTACTTTCTGACGACCTCGGCTCGTTATTGAACTCAGTTTGAACTCCACGCGGGGGCCTCATCGTAACATTTTCGTTCGAACGTGCGCCTTCTTGAACCTCGCGACGGCGAGGTACGTGCCCTATGATTTCTGCGTGGCTTTTTCTTCGCATTTTTATTTCCAGCCCGATGTGCAAACTTCGAAGTCGTTAAAGTGATTTAGATGCGACACTGTTGGCTTTCCTTTTACGCACGACAGTGTATACCTGAGGTCTCTGTGGTGGTGAACGTTAGTTTCACGATACCGACGGCACAATTTATGGGCTTTCTGCGCACAGATAAACGAATTTGATTATGGCACAGCCTCAGCTGTGGGGCAGTAGCGACGAGCGGCCGCAGTTTAAAAACTTATGTGCCTCCTGGTACATGCCTAAGGTGAGATTCGATATCGAAATCGAGTGAAAGGTTGACCTACGGCTCTTGCTCGTTGGCTTTTCTCCGGTGGCTGAGACTTCAGTCGTTTTCTTTTTTTCGCAGAGGTGGGGGGGCAAGTGCATATTTAATTGCTTCACCTTATTTCTTTTAAAAGAGCCCGTATCAGGGTACTATATAAATTGCAGTTTTGCAACATACTACCAAAGTATAACCACAGTTTTCAAATCAAGAAACGAGTAGTTTCATGTTGAACAAATGTGTATGAGCCGGTGGCTGCAGTGACATGATAAGAAATAACGTCAATGGACACTTATCCGAAGAATAACTATCGTTAGTAAGATATAATCACGGTTGCCATTTTCAACGCTTCTGTGCTTTCCCTTTATTTTCGCTTGCAACAGCGCACATGGACGGCTTAAATAGATTTTCCTTCTCTTAGAAATTCAGCGTAGTGATATACAGTGTATCATTGTTTCCAAGTTTTCAGAGAGCATGTAAGTGTTGATTCTCACTTCTGCCTTTTCCTTTTTTTCGTAAATACTTCTGGCCACATGCTCCCAGTGCGTACAGTTCTCTGTGTAACACATATTTGGTCCCTTATTCTACAGCTACATTCTAACTAGCGCTATTTCTTTCAAGAATGCATATACCAAACGCTTTATCGCAGAGTGACGAGTCTAAATAAGCGGTTGGGACCGTTGCCAATAGCTACCGTTCCAAAACGTACATTTGTTGCCCTTGAAGAGTTTTTCGAAGTCATTCATATTACCGATAAATACTAGAATTAGAAGTGCACGCTTATTTCTGCCGGGGAAAATAGCGCTGCATTTTTACGCGATGTGCGCACATTACAATACAGCAGTTATTTGTTGCTAATTTCAGAGCAATAGCTTTCTTTAGGCACTTCGGCCACTATTGATGGCCGAACAATCTCGCATAATAAACAGTGGCACATAACCACTGACCAAAGTTTGACTGTCACCTTGGGCCACTGGGTACGTGTTGGTTGCGGCCTTGCCGAGCAGACATTTCTCATTAGGTACGTGCCACCTGCACTGTCATCTACAGTGATTACAGCAAGACATACTGTGTCGCGGTATCATGAGGCATCGAGGTTGACAGCGACATTCCAAGTTTGTGTGCGAATAGATGTGCGTCTAAAGTTCCGTTACTACAGATGGCAAAAAAAAAAAAGGTATATGCAGCAGGTTACCCAAGATAGCTATAGCTCTCTATAGACAGTCCGATGTTCTTTTTTTCTTTTTGTTAAAATGTTTGCCTTTCATGACCTTTTGTGCATCTGCAGTTATCTGTAGTGCTTGCGACATCTTAAACATTACGTGACTTGAGCATTTATTGCAATATCATTTTGTACTTTGTTTCTTTAACTTTTGTGATGTTGTTTCGCTCGGGGATGTATTTCTATGTTTCTCACGTGAAAGAGAGAAGCCGGAAGCACTTCATGGTGCCATCATCTGTTTGTTTTTCATGTCAAGTCAATAAAAATCACTCTCCCACAGACCTGTCATAAAACCATGCGGTGGCGCTCTGATCACTAGCACTTGGCTAATCTAGCAGTACGGAGAAGTGCAGGGCGCGACAAAATACTGAAGGAAGAAATGTACGGAGGGCATCCATACAAGTGTCCCGTTTGCAGCTCTACAGAGTGGGTAAGAGAGGGGGCAGAAACAGGGAAGGAGTAAGAAAGTAAACAAGTAAACAATACGTGCAAAGACAGGACACATCGCACGAATGCAGACAGTGACTTAGGCCGACTTTCTTCCTCGGCTGAATTGTACGCCTGGGATGGAGCCGATAATGGTCCTATAATACTGGCGACTGAAAACGTACTCATAACCGAGAACCATAAGTATATATATATATATATATATATATATATAGACTAATACAACCTAAAACAAAAAATAACAACATGCCGTGTCAACATACTTGGCTCACTGGCATTGTTCAAATTTGCAGGTACGCACACTATATATATATATATATATATATAATGTGTGTGTACCTGAAAATTTGAACAATGCCATTGAGCCAAGTATGTTGACACGGCAAGTTGTTATTTTTTGTTTTAGGTTGGATTATTCTTTATTTCGTGCACAATATCAGTGCACGCCAGTGTCTGGACCCACACAACAAGGCTAGTAGAGGGTCATTGGCAAAATGAGCATGAAAAACAGCAACAGGGTGGGCATACACACCACATTCGCATCAAATATTTGGACAGACCATGAAGAAAACGCTAGCTCAAGCTTCGAGCTCGAACTGAATTATTCATGATATGCACTAAATAAGTGAAAGTCCTCATTTTTATTTGGTTTATTCATTCCATAGTGTTGCTGTTTTCTTGTTTTTTTAAGAGATTTAATAAATAACGCTTAAATGAACGCTCAAAATTTTTATTCAATTGCTATTCATGGAATTTTTTACGAGAGCGCCACAGTATTCAATTAGCCATTCACCATAACTATGTGGGCATATGGGTGAGCTAACATTATTGGCTGTTACAGCCCTTGTGTTCATCTTGGGTGTTACAAAAACACTATTTCATATAGGGCAATTAAACTGCTCCAAATGATGAATTACACGAGTTATTTCTAGTGCGTAGACCCATTTCATAGGTGTAATGTGGAAAGTGTGCAACATAAGTCTGATCGGGTCCACTTTCTTGAATGAATAATAATACTGAGAGCTGTCTTCTGTAATCCTATTAAGGGTTCTAAGCATGTCGGAGAGGGGTTACCCCAGGACCCGGTAAAATAGCTTAACTGACTGTGAACATGACTATGAACTTACTATGGTGTTGGGCGTGCATTGCAAAAGAAAGGAATTCATCCTGTGAATTTTAATGGCTGAACATGTTGAATATCTCTGAAATATAACGTTGAAATTAGTGTGCCTTCATTATGAATAATAAAAAGAGGTGTCACTGACGGTCATACGTGACTGCAAAGTAGGGCACAGGGTTAACTTGGGCGCCGGGCTTCTAGTAATTTTTCACATTTAGCATTGACAGGCACACTCGCTCGATCGTAAGAATAAATCGAGAAAACTTGAGTTGTTCCTCCTTACGTTCGAAAGGTCACATCATACTAGCGTTCTCCATGGGAATAGGAAATGCTTGTTTGTCCAGCTACTATCAAGTGTGCCCTTCAAGTTTGTCCCTTCAAGTGTGCGCGACACGTGAAGCTACTCTGGCGGCTACGAAACCAGAAAGAAAGGAAGCGAAACGTTGAACACTCAGAAGACGGTTCTTCAAGGATGAATGAACCGCTTTAGTGGTTTTGCGCGTGGCGTCGCAGTCAATATAAGCGAGTAACTTCTCCCGTGCAGAACGACTGACGCACGGGTAACGCGTAGAACGTTTAGTCCAACACTACGACAATGTATAGTTCTTGTTTTCGGGCCTGGCACTAAAAGAGAGGAGAGCCACGAAAGAATGCGAGGAGCAAATAGAGACTTTCAGGACTTTCTGGCCCCTTTGATTGATTGCGGCGTCGGTGGTTCCTGTAGTGCAAATAAGAAAATCGAAAGGCACGAAGGAATGAAAGAGGTGCCGTCTCAGACCACTATAGGTTTAACAACGTCTCCGAACAACTTTGCTTTTGCCGGGCCGCTTAATCGAATAAAGGCGTTGTAGCGCGTGTTGTCCCAGTAAATTGGAGAGCGGTAATAGGCTCGCACGTGGTATGATAATGGGACGTGCGCTGAACAGTGAGCGAAGCAGAGTTCCGAACAAAGCCGACGAAAAGGGCGAAAGCGCGACTGCGTGTAAAACAAAATAGACTGCGTCGCACGGAGAGGTAACGAACCGTTCAGTCCGGAGGACCGTCAACCCAGATCTCACACAGAACGCGCCCGTTTGAATACGAATACGGCCGTCACGTTCTGCCAAGTTCTTGACGGCAGCTCCGATGCTGTCAGCTGGTGCGTTCGCCTCACGGCACATCTGTCCGTTTAGGTGTAACCTTTTCGGCGGATGTTTCGCCCTGTGGATGGCACTTTCATCAAGAAGAGTCTGCTGACTGTTACCCTGTTCACTCTTCTATTTATTTCTGTGATCTTTTCTGTTTTTTCTTTTCTGCCATCGCAATACATAACGATAGCAAACGTCAGTTCCGAGCAAATGGCGTTTTTATTATACGATGATTACTCGTTCACATTATTTACTGATTCAGTATCATCACTCGTGGCTCTTTTCTTTTTGTGATTTAGCGACGGAGCTCACCGACAAGGCGGGAAACAGCACTGCCTGAAGTTGGCAAATGTTTGTTTCATATAAACTGTCGGCACGTCAATGCTCTTTGTCTGCGTGCGTGTGTGTGTTTGTGTGCTAAGACGGATGCAGGCTTGGGCTAGTTGGTTATACATTATTAAAACCACGTACGACGCGAAGGACGAAGACTAAGAGAGACGACACACACTCTGCTGACTTCCAACGCTAATTATTGCCGTAGCCAAACCTTACATATACACACATAAGGCGGCATGAGAGAAGAGGACAGAAGAGGCACCCAAACAGCAAGTCATTTGTGCTAAGTACATAATGACGTGTAAAACAAACGCACTTTACTATACCATCATCTGTTCAGATGCGTGCGCGATAGAAGGGGAACTAAAGCGCAAACTGCCCTGTTTTCTGATGAAATCAGCTTCTATGATTTCCAGCGTGGCCTGCAAACTCTGTCTGGCCGGAATTTCAGCACGGTCAAACAGAGTCATGCACCTGCAATCCCTAACATGGATTCCCAATTGGCCTTGTGCAGCGTTACGAACGTTATTGTGGGGCTCCCTTAAGCGCACATCTAAGCGCCTGCCGGTTTGTCGACATATTTACCAGTGCATGACGGTGGAATCTGGTAAACCACAGCAACGGCGCATGGCAAAAAACGTCTTCTTTTTTTTTTGGCTTGACAAGGCAAAGGGCAATGAAGTTTAAAAAATCGACATTCGAAATCATTTTGGGCCACTTTGGTTTCCATCACGTACGCCATGCGTAACAAGGCATTTCGTCGAGAGGAAGCTTCACTTCTATATAAAATAAGGACAGGATCTGCTAGTACACCAGCGTGGCTATTTAAGACGGGGCGTATGAATTCTCCGAACTGTACGACGTGCGGCGAGACAGGAGACAACTGAACACTTTCTGTGGTCATGCCCTGGACAATCTGCAAGAAAAGGTCCTTCCGCATGCGTGCCTGCAGCACCTTGTGTTCCCAGAAGGATCAGTTAGAGCAGGCAAAGAAACTTTAAGTCTCGTTATCACATTCTTAAGAGAGACTGGTCTGATGGACATGTGCTGAGACACTACAGTGATAGTATAAGAGACGCTCGGGCGGAACAATTGCCAACCTTCATCACCAGGCTAAACCCACCTGTTGCTAGCTCCAGTACTAAGTGGTATTTATCTAGCTCATCATGACCGCGATATTCAAGGACAGCTTGACGCGTCTTCAGTTGTCTAAGTGTGCAGGTCTGAGGTGACTTCCTACTGTATATTCATTTTAGTGATGACGCTTTCTACCCTGCCATTCTTGGAATTTCAGAGACATTTAAGAAAGAGATGCAGCCTCTGGAACTGACGCACGAGCTTCCTATGAATAATTCTACACGTTTTCTAGATCTCAGGCTCTGCCTTTCCAGCAAAAATATGTGCTAGTTTTTCGAACCGGGGAATAGAAAACCACTCGCTCTTTAACTCGGCACACTCAAAGCTTGTTAAACAAGGTACTATAAATTTATGCCTGATGGATATCCTCAAAAAATTATGCCCGCATGCTATGAACGGATCTCCAATGGCCAAAATTTCTGCCACAGCAGAAAAGCTTCGTAAGCGCTCCAGACGTGATGAGCCGGCTCAGTCACGGTGGCAGCCTGACGAAAGGCGCCGGTTTTCAGTGCTCCCGTGTGTTCATGATGTTAGCGTTATCCCACAGTCGGCTACGCTATTCGCATCCTCCGCATCTAGGTATTTTGGAAGTTCGTCCATCCGTACCGAGAGAGCTTCGCTCCATCATACACGAGGAGAATCGCTGGACGTCGCACTTTCTCAGTCACGCTCCAGTGGGCTTCGATACTAACTTAGCGGTTAGGACAGGCATGGCGTTCGCGAATCGCTCGTCTCCTTTATCTTCGGAGCGTTGCCTCTGGAGCAAACACTGCCAGCTGCGCCGCTACGTTCCTTGATAGCGTCAACGTTTGTAGTGCGTGACATGGGTAAGACTTTTCGAAGGGCGGATGAGCTGTTGTGGACAAGAGGCGAATTCCTTGAGATGCCGAATGAGGTGGGAAAGAGCGGCGACGGGGAAGTGCTGCTTGCTTGCTCGCTCGTTCAGCGATGCTCGTCTTTTTTTCTTTTCTCGTGTGTTTCAGCCATTTAATTTTTTCGTGGCTTCACATCCAGTTTTAATGGCCTTTCAACTGTTTCACAGAGAATAGATAATGCTCGGTAGGCTCACTGCATACGGCGTAGTAATGGCTAATCTGGGTGCTTTATACGCGCTTAGGATTCCGGTCCACACGGGCCCGAGCATGTACTGCACAGGTCGCTAAGCAAAAGCGTGTCAGTAATCATAACCCCATTTGGAGACAATGTTCGCAGATAGGGGAATGCCCGATAAATAGGTTATCTGCAGTTTACATGCAGGGAAGTGGACGAATGGGTCGATTTGAATGCGCGATTGTGGATATTTCAAGAAATAACCACTTGCCTCCGCTTGAACCTTTCATGTAAGAATAAAAGGAAATGAGTGAGGGACTGATCGAGCGATCGAGCAAGCCGGCAAGCCAGCAAGGCAGCAAGCAAGCAAACAAGCAAGCAAGCACCTGATATACATCATGGCAGGCATTCAAGTCTAACATGCAGAAATATGCCTGAAATAGATTAACTGAGTTAATATTGTTTTACATTTCCCGTTTTCTAAGGCCTCGCTCTTTCTTTACTTTTTTTTTCTCTCAGAATTGCGATTTGACTGAATTCTATAATTGAATGAACAGTTGCTTGAAAATGTGCGCTTGCTTCAGCTGGTGCTTACGTGATAAGGAATTTCAATAAGCTCTGCACTGTTGCGGAAATTAGGATATATTTGACAGCCGAACCTAGGTACGCACAGTCAACGTTTCGAGCTGTTCCAAGCTCAACGAACTGTACTTCTCGAAACAATCTGCCACCTTATACAGTCTAAAGAGACGTTACAATTGCTTTAGCTCTTGTTTTCTCAACATCTCACCTGAAACACGTCTTTCTCCGCAGCACACCTGTCGCAATCGGTGGCCTTGGGAGATAAAAAGAAGCCAAGTCACAATACGAAGGCATGAAACAACAGCAGCCGGCACTTAGTACTCGACCGTGTGCCCAGCGCAAAGCCTGCTCTCAATTGTGCGCAGTTTTCTCAGCGCAGACTGAAATCGGATCCGAAGAAATATGTCTTGAGTCGTCGTCTCCGCGATGAACGGAAACTCTGTTATTGTTTGGCAAAAAAAAAAAATATGCATGCAGTAGCCTTCGCTTCGGGCTTGACGGTTGTACACTTACATGGAAGCACGGTTCACGGCGATTAATAACTCAAAGGTGTGATTCCGAGGGTTGGCTGCGCGTAGCCCGTTAGAATTCTGGTCTCGTTGCTTGGGTTCTTTAGGAAACCACCGCGCTACACATAACTGTGCAGTGCTTCTTTGGCGCGCTGTTGACTCGCCTCCATAACGTTGTATATTCGCACCCGATAAGTGATTATAGGCTGGGAGAACGGGGGTCGGTTTGGATTTCTTCGCTGACTTCTTCGTTCACGACTTCTGGTTGTAAATGTTTGGTTTTTGCGTCTCGAACGTATCGTGCGTATGGTGCCAACAGGTAGTTTGCGGACACGGCGATTCTGACGGATGCGCGAAACCATGAGCGAACCGAGTAGCGGTCTAGCAAATTGAGAGGTTATAACTGATCGGAACGGCACGTGAGCGAGCATGCTATATAGTGACTTAAGATGAACGAGCTCTCGCTCTTTTGTCTTCAGTCTCGCTATAGCAAGGGGCCTGCTGCATAAGCACTTGGCCTCGACCTCGCGTCGTTCAGTTTGGCGCGGAGGCTTCGTGCCTGGCGAACCGCGGTGGCGCCCGAGTGCGGGCAGTTTTTATATAAGAGTCGAAAGACGCTCATTGTCTTTCACGTCGCTTCAGTAGATCGTAAATTTGAGCGTGCCCTGCTTTCGCAAAATATAGGCTCGATGCAAAACTGTCATTTCCTCTACCGAGCGCGTAGGACTCCATGAATGTAGGGCCATAGCATTTGCAGTATCATAAACACGAAAAATCGCTTATGCAACAAAATCTGAATGTGCGTAACGCACGCCGATTTCTCAGCCTTCTACAATTTATGAATCTGTGGAATTCGAGCATCGAGTGAGTACCGAATCCCAATATCACGGGAGAACTGCAGGTTTGCTTCTTTCGCAATTATAGTATAAGGAAAATGGGCATCGACGATCTTTGTCCCTCTAGTCCGTATGGCGAGCTGCGATTCCCAAGGCCAACGCAGCCTGGTTATATGGGCATCGCCACGCCAGTCACGAGGCACTGGAAATGTCTTTTGTCGGTCGCCATTATCGAGGCCGGTCTCGCCGGCGCCGTGCACAGGAGTGGAAGTGATCCCTCGCCAGATGAATCGATGGCGCGGCGAATGCTTCAGCTGACGTGCGTGGCAGTGGCGGCAATATTGTTTCGCCGCAGCTCCATATCTGATGCAATATGAAGCACTTTCTTAGATTTACATGCGTGTACCGCTTGCGTTCCGAAAAAAAGAAAATTGAGCTGCATTTATGAAAATTAACAGTTTACAGACTCGATCTGCAAGTTCAAGCATGGGCTGTGCTATTGTTCTTTTTCCGCCTTTGTCTCTTTTTTGCCAGTTTACTCCCTTCCCCCATCACAGCATGGCACTTGCCAGATGCGCAGCTGGTTACGTTGCAAGTTTTCCCCTTCTCTCTTTCGCTCCCTCTCTCATTTTTCTTTAATAAATTCTCGTTAATTTGGTAAGAATATGTTCTCAGAAAAAGTGCATGATCGACTGGTTCCCCCCAGGATTCATCAAATAAATGCTTTCAAAGTTATCTAATCATTTGTAAGTCACACAAAATTCAATCAACTAAGTGCCGCCTAATATGCTGGTGAGACCTCAGATAGAACAGCACCAGCATTTAAGTAACACGCCACAAATAGTAAAGCTTCATATGCGTAATACTGACGACGTGGGTTTGGTACCCACCTGCGGAAAGTTACCTTCTCGCCCACTTTTATTTCCGTTTACCTTATTATTTAAACATTTCAATTAAACAAAACGATTACATTTCCCGAGTTTTTTTTTTTCCTGCTTCATTGTCTGTTACTTCGTATGGCTGTGTTTTAACAAAAAACTCGTACCCCTCAGATCACCTTATCACCTTATCATAGGCTGATCATCTTCCATAACAGCAATATACACGAAGACTGCAGTGAACGTCTTCGTTAGTTCCCAGCATTGTGAGAAAATAGAGAGAAAAATTTCGATCGGACTTCCCACTTGCATTTTAGGCATGAATAAAGGAAATTTGACTTCAGCTTTCTCGTCACCTTCCTATGCCTACGAAATATTTTAGCCGCATTCCCCTTTTTCCTTGTGTTCGAGCCAGTCAGAGTTATTCCGGCTCAAGGAAAGGAAGAAGAGAGGGTAATACCGGTGTCACACGAGCCACATTTGATCCCGATTGGCTTCCTTATGCAAGCTGCAAAAGTGGTCAATCATCACTAAGCTCGATCACGATCGGGCTCGATCGCGATTGAAATTGGATTGCGTGACTAGGGTATAAGGTAGGGAGGTTAGCCAGTGCATAGACTGGCCGGCTACGCTTGTTCCGGCGCACGATAATAAAGCTAATTAAGGGTAATATAAGGAGAACTAAGATCAAACCGATAAAATAGAAAAACGGCTGCATATTAAATGCGATGTAGCCTGTTGTACGTACTTCGTAGCAAGTGTGCCTATTCTAGCTTCTCCTACGAATACGCAACCGAAAAGCCATATAATCTGAAAGATCATTACAGCCGTTTCTGTGTTTCATATTGTCGCGTTGACGGGATGGCGTGGAATGGCGCACTATCAAAAGCCGTGACTTCAAAACGTTCATTCTTCAATCTCAAACTGGTGCGCCGCAGCAAAGAAAGGAAAAGCCGAGCCGGCCAAAAGAAGGAACAGAGGGCTAACTTCCAACTGCGTTTACTGAGAGAACTGCACGAAATATGTAACCGCAAGAAAGCGTCAGACAGTATGGCCACAAAACGTCGCGCCGAGAGAGTAAGGTTTGATGCTTTCTTGTGCCTGTATATTTCGTGCAATCTGTTTAAAAAACCAGTTGAAAGTCAGTGCTATGTTCCTTCCTCTGGCCGGCTCGGATGTTTATTCCGTTCCTTGTTGCGCTGTACCAGTTTGAGAGCGAAATACCCCTTCGCCCGACACGCAACACCAGTTAACTCTTTATTGGACGAACCTATGCCCTGCAAAACAAGTGGCACTCAAAATTCAATGATAGCGGAGAGCATAGTCGGCGATCGTCGAAATCTGATCAGCGGGTCAAGCGCGTCGGTTTTCATACACGACTCGTTCAAGGCTCCAGTGTAATCGCTGATGCCCGCGTACCTTGCAGAAAGTACTGTGCAGGTTACAGGTTACAATCAGGTTACAGAAGGTTCGGTGACAACAAATAATGGATAGAACTATCGACAGCATTTGAGAAATCTCTAATACATGCAGGCGCTTCCTGTGGTATTGAGCATCACAATTTTGCCTGATTTTGCATCGTCGCTTATGTCAATATAAGAGTTATCAGGTGAGCCACGTAACCTGCATTTCAGCACTCACAGTGGTGGTTCCCGTTCAAGTTAGCCGCTTCAGTCATCACTGAACACTAGATAAAACAAGCAAGAACCTTTCAAGGTTCTCGCGTCTACTACGCGCTGGCATGAGCTGTCACAGGCTGCGTCGCGTGCTTAATATAAACACCCCCTGTCGATGGTCAAGCTGCTCATTCACGATGCTCTCTACTATGTACCTGGACGAAAAATTGAGGAGCCATTCCACTCTGTGAAGGTGGATGACCAGCGAAGATGTAGCGCAAAAGCATTTATTTTCATCATTTGGTAATGGCGGTGACGATAGCTTTGTGACTACTGTGATATACACTTATTGTTTCGGTTTCAACCTCAGACAGAATCCTGGTCATAGTTAAATATCTAACGACCGTTTTTCAGTCGTTGAGTGACATGGATTGGTGTGGCACTTAAACCAAGCTTTTCTAGCACAAATTGAGTGAACCATTTTTTTTTTGTCTGCTTTTGAAATGTTTCACATTGAAGTCTTCAACGATTGCCACAGGGCAACCGGCCTTACTTGATTTTTAAAAAAGCACGACAAGCGTGGACTATAATAGGCTTTAAGTAGTCCAAATAGCACACTATATGCTTTACATCTTTCCTCATCATCGTCACCCATCATGCGCCTTTTTCTTCCCTCTTTCTTTCCCTCTTCCCCTTCCCGTAACGCAGAGTAGCTCGCTAGAGGAATGCACCTCAGGGCGACCTCTATGCATTTCCTATCATTAAACCTCTCTCTCCCTCTCTAGCCATGGACGTGATTTAAGCTCGGGCAAAGACGTGGCCGAGGCCGTTCACACACCGGCAAGTTGTAACAGACTGGAATGGCTCAAGATTTTTTGTCTAGCTTGTACCTGGCCTTCCCATAGCATCTGCAGAAAGCAAAGGAAGTGCGCTGCTTGGGGGTATCCATTGCTTGAGCGTGTATGAGCCATTGTTTATGGGGGCATGAGCCATTGATGGTGAAAGTTTTCGACATGCTGTTCTGTGTGTTATATGCGTGATTTGAGAGAATGTAAGCACTGTTCGCTTTAACACCGCTCAGTGCTTGTAGCCTCTGTCTTACGGGTCTATGAGCCATTGAAGTTTTTGATTGCCAGTGATAGCTTTTGTTAAAGCACACGAAAAATGCACGGAACCGTAGCCCTATACAACTACGTTGTGAAAAAAAAACTACTGAAAAGGGACTGATGATCTCAAGCGAATGCTTCAAGCACGCCTAAGCTCGTTGACTGCTCTAGTAAGTCCCTGCATTGTGTCTTCAACAAATGAAGTGACCTCCGGAAGGACGACATGGTGTATATAAGCACGAATCGATCGCAGGAGCCGTCAACGCTGTTTATTGCAACGCCTGCATCGACAACGTCGTGCACTGTTATGTATTAGGGGCACTACATCTGTAACGCGTTAAATGCGTGGCATTGTTGTGTCGTTCAAGTTGTGAGTGACAGCAATGGCCTGCGCTCGTGATACAACTGCTTTCCATCACATCACGTCTTGCAGTGCGCGAATGATCCTCTTCGAAACGCGCCTTCATTTGTCTTTCTGAGCCTTTGCTGTTTGGCTTAGTTTGTTTCCAGCGTGCGTGTCTGACTATAAAGTGAGAGTTCGTCCGACCCTGAATGATCGAGATTGTTTCTTTTAACTCAGGAGTGAATAAATGTTCGCGAATTCTTTCATACTTGCCCTTTCGGCGACCCAATATCGATCGCCCTGAGACTCTTGGCCAATTCGGGGAAAATGTGAGCGGGGACCTCGTTTCGTGGAAGCATTCTTGCCTGACAAGAATTCCTCCGGAATTGGACCGCCCAAATCAGATTCGGGCTATCAAGAGCATTAGGTTTTCTTTTACTTTTTTTTTCGATTGACCTTTGCTCCGCGTTTGACGAGATTTCTTTCCATGTTAGAAACGACTTTGCAGTAGTGGGCACCAGTTGAAAGTAGCTGCGCGTTTGAAGGCATAATGAAGATTTGAGGATGCATTCGCCTACTTCTTTCCTTCAGTGTTTCTTCAAAAAGCTTGAAATTCCATGCAAATCGCAGCAATCTTTGCAGGCCAAGTTTAACGTTTCTCCCGTTTCAGCATCACCTGTATCGATATTCATTTTTTTCACAGTGTTCTAATGTAGGACTTAATTACGGGCACGAGAATGACGCTACGTAACGAGGAATGAAGCATAACAAAAAATATTATAATGCGAGGAACGCGTACATGAAGTCATTGGAGAAAACGAAATTGCCCACTCTAACAGTGGTGGTTGCGAATCATGGCACAGTCTAAGCAAACAATATGTGTTGTTAGAAGTAGGGACTTCAACTTTGGTGCTGTTCTTATCGTCAGGCTAAACTTGTGCCGTGGCTCTCACACTAAGTTTTTCCCTGTATTTCTGTTTCCTCGCCCATACATGGGGCACGTGCTTACACATGTGAGAACTGGCTCTCGAACCAAACACATTTCGAAACATTGTCAATGATTACTGAAATTCATAAACCGTTCAAAATAAAGATAGGTGGTAGTATGTGAAGAGCTTAGTTCAGTTCCGCTTTGCTCAGTTTAGAAATATGCACCAGTAAGATACCTGAGCCGCAAGCAGTAATGGCAATGCGCATAATTGGTTAGCTCGTAAGTGTTGTGAGTATGAAGGTACGCGCAAATGTGGAAAAGGGAACATAACAGTGGTTTGAAGGAATCTCGTGGGACAGGTGTGAATAGCACAGGAATGTAATGCAAACCTCAGCCCAACTCCCTAGAGGACAGAATATGCGCCCTACAGTATGCTTCTATTTCATCTATTTGACATCACTCGTTCGAGATTGCCTGCTTCAAAGAATGTTAAGGGGCGTAGTAGATTTTCATAAGAGGAGCAAAGGAATTAGCGACCTTTCTAACCGCTCTGCCAAAGCACGGTAGCTGGCACCCAAAAAGATTTCATTTGTTTCACTTCACTAATTGTTCAGGTCTGGGACACATTACATAAGGGAGCATTCATACACTTCCTCTTTTCTTTGTTGTTTTCCCTTTCTCGGCGGCTTCACATTTTCTAGATAAGGATCACTGCAACGCTTACGTGTACATTTGCAGCACTAACATTTTTGTTCGAGGAGCTAAGCACGACAGAGACGCCGTAGGTACGTGCTTCTAACTGCTCTTGGATTTACAAGGATGGAAACATTCTGCAAAGTCAGCAAAAAGTCGCAGTGACATTTCACTTCGTGAACGCGGGTGACGCGCAAGCGTACGGATGCTATAGCGCACACGACACTATCGGCCTTCGGTGTGCCTTGACACCTACGCTGTCCCCATCACAGATCGTATTCAAGACATGGGTCGCGCGGCCACGCCATACGCAGCAGCCGCCGGTGTAGAACGCCCCGTTGTAAACATTTGCTTACTATTTAAATTACAGAACATGGTGTCAGCGCCCACAGGCAGACAGTAAGTGTCCGCACTCGATGACCATGGACACTCGCTCTCAAAGCGTTGGCGTGAGGAATCGCGGCAGCAGTAGAGAGCGAAGTGACCTTGGTGTTGTCCGTCCCTTCAACGCAAACTCAATGTATGCATCTCGAAAAAGTACCTGTAGAAAATGCCAGAGGAGGTCAACCCAGCGAGCCTCCATTTGCATTTCTCCTCCGCGACGCTTTGCCTCGTTTCTCCATCCCCATTTCGCTCAACGTCACCTATACATTACTCTCGGTGGGGTTACTTTGCCGCACGATCTGCGCGCTTCTTCGTACTTTTCTCAGCGTGCGATTCTCTTCACTTCCGGGCGCCTTCCTCGTTCGCTTGCTTCGCGGCTTCAGACAAACACCGCCGATTTCACCAGCTGGCTAGTTACGCTTGCTCGTAAAAGTAAGTAACTTAAACGATACATGTTCGTCATCTGGGTGCATACACATTGATACATGAAGTATTGTCGCCGTCATGACTACGTTGTATTCAAATCCATTTAGACCCATTTCAGTGGCTTTCCGCGGCCTATTTTGTTAGAATGGAACGCGCAGGTAACTACGGCACGCGATGCGCACTCCGTATGAGACCGGCCACGAGGCCCAACGGACAGCAGAGAAATATTCAGCGCGCTTACGTACGACAGCTTGCGTGCGCGTTCGTGTCCGGCATACGCGTGTAGCTGTCTCTGTGCATGGGCGGTACGGAGCCGCGCTCTCAGGCTATACACTGGCACTGCTGTACAGTCGCCTCTATATCACAGCCCACGACGCTCCTTCGTCATCGCTGGCAATTTGTTCTCGCTTCGTTTTCTTTCTTAGGGCGCCGCTCGTTCGCTTTCACTTTCTTTCGCACGTCGTGTTGACTACGGTAACGCAATTTTGCTAATGAACTTGGGCTCACGCGTGCAGGTATGTACTCTGCGCGTGCACTCTGTCTGGCACCGCAATAAGCACGCCGTGACGCCACTGTCGAATGCTGAGCTGAGTCCGCGTCGTCTGTAGCCAGCGTGCTAAAGGGGGCCGCTTGGAAGACGCAGAGGGGCCTGCGCGGTCGGAGAGGTTCCGTGTGAGTTCGTGTGTCTGTTAGCGACGATTTATGGGCGCCGGGATGTGTGTGTGCGAGCGTGTTTTTCTGCGACAGGCTGGCTCGAAACAGCAAGCGCGGCCAGGAGTGGGTGTTGGGAGGACCGTGTACGGAATGCACGTGCGTCCGCTGGGATGCAGATAGCGGCATCGATTGTAAGCCGCTGAGTGCCGCTTCCGGCTTTTAGGGATAGCGAAGCGGTAGAGTGCGGGTAAGGAGGGGCGTGGGTAGGAAGAGCGCTCTTACCACAATTAGATTTTCACCGGCTGGGTGGCGGCCTAGGCCACAACGCTGTGGTTTAACGCTGAGAGGAACGAAACGCTCTTTTTCATCCTCCCTCTCTCTCTCACTCTCTCTAGTTCTCCATTTCTTTGCACGTGCGCGCTTGTGGCTTCGCGGTGACTAGAGCACCTCGTATTGAACGGAGTGGCAGCCCTTGTACATCCACTACTGCGCTGCGTACAATGGACAGCTGGTAGTCGTGACCGCTTGCACATTTGTTTGCCTATTCATTCCATTTCAAACTTGAAGGATCGATTTATTGCACACTTGCATGTACATTACAGTAATTGTGTCATCAAGCTTACTCCTAACTAAATATCCGCATACAAAACTTTGAGAATAATAACTATATGCCGCTCTCGTACATATAATATGAAACAAAAATGAAATCAGTGGAACAACGGGCAAGAGTAGAAAACAAGAAAGAAGAGGAAGTTGAAAGATGATGCTCTGGATGAAGGTAGCCTGCCTCTTCCTCTTATTACAAGTATTATAGGAGATTACAGCTATGTTTAGTAAAAGTTCTATTCTGTTGAAGTCGTCTATACTGCATAAATAAATAACTGTAAAGTCTGCTTGCGATTTACAAATACGACTGGTGATTTGCATTCATCTTCGTTTCCACGTGCACATAAGCAAGTGCGTTTATCCTCAAGTGCCATCTATGATAGTCTTACCGGTGTTCCCGGAAAGAAAAAAGATCATATCACGTGCATTACGTAGCTACACGTAGACGCAGAAACGCTGCAGTTGTCACACACATAGAAAGGTAGCCACGGAAATTCAAGAAAACGTGAACCAGTTCATTGCCCTTGTACAGCTTTATGTGTGCCAAAAAAAAAGAACGTGGAAAAACGCAGATAGCAGACGCATGGGCAGCTTGGAACCCCCACGTTTTACGAGCTCACCAAATAATTTCGCAGAAAACCCGACTTTCTTTCTGCTCTTTTCGCCAACGTTTCCAACTCAAGGTGCCTTTGAGCCCACGGCTCGAACAAAAGTACGGGACAGCGGATAACGCCACCGTGCCGGCTTCCTTTGATCTCGAGTCCGCCGGCAGGCGTTGCGTGGTCCCTGCGCCCTCAAGCTGTGCTCGAAACCGCAGTTTCGAAGTTTTTGCCCGCCAGTCCAAGTACACTCTTTCGAAGTTGCACGCCAGGCGAACAGTTCGATCGCCTCGGCGCTCTTGCAATGCGTCAGCGCGCCCATAAAATCCTTTCTGAATCCACGCCACGGGCTCCGAAGTGGATGCACACAGGCGCGCAGTCTGTTCGTCCGGGCAGTTCCAATGCAGGCGCAGTTCGTGCACCCTTGGTGTGGCGGCTCGCTACGCGGAGCCCGCCCCCTTCTCCCCGCGGGAGCGTGCGTGGATGCGTGTGTTAAGCTGGGCGAGATTGAAGCTGTGAGTGCGCCGTGTAGACGCGAACTGGCTGGACTTCGACCGGACGCTCGATGAATATGCAAAGACCCGGAATAAGTTTGGGGACAGGGATATAATCTGCGTGTAGTGTGAGCTGTCGAGTAGAGTCCTTTGAAGTCGACTCTACATTCCCGGTTTGCCTTTTCTATTCATCGGGAAGCCAGAAAATTTTGCGCGTGCCTTTGAAACAGCCCTCGCCTTTTTCTTTCTTCTTTTGTTATTGTGGCTGTCTGGGACTGACGCCGCTGTAGATGTGGCTGTATAGCACATCATATTTAAGGTAGAAGTTTTTGTTTGTTGTTGTTCTTGATGTTTCTTGTGCAACCGAGTCACAACCATTATAATGTAAGCTTTCCGTTCGCCCAATTCCTTTCTGCTCATCCACCGTTCATGGCCAGCCGATCACAGTGATGACGTTGGCGTTGCGCCTCTCGTATACCACTGACGAAATGCGGAAAGGAAAACAATTCGAAAAGGAGCATTACGTTATATCGGCCCACGATTTGTGTTGCTCTACAGTATCGTCGAGGCGGTCTCACGAGCGTCATGATACAACCACTGATGTCTTCTCGCAGAAAGCAAACAAGCGCTGCATGAAGCATCACACAGAGCTTTGCGCAAACATACATTCATTCTTTTCGCTCTCTTGGGGCACCGTCTCGGTTTCCTCCTAATGTGTCGAACCAACTGGACACCGTAAGCGCATTCTGCGTCTTCCACCATATTCTACCCACCGTGGTTGCTCAGTCGCTATGGTGTTAGGCTGCTGAGCACGAGGTCGCGGGATCGAATCCTGGCCACGGTGGCCGCATTTCGATGGGGGCGAAATGCGAAAACACCCGTGTACTTAGATTTAGGTGCACGTTAAAAAACCCCAGGTGGTCGAAATTTCCGTAGTCCCCCACTACGGCGTGCCTCATAATCAGAAAGTGGTTTTGGCACGTAAAACCCCATAATTTTAATTTTTCCACCATATTCTCTCCATATCGACTCGGCGATTAAACTTTGTCGTATACGATTAAACACTGCTCTTTGTTGGCTCATTTATTCATATATCCACCGCTTGTTCAGATCGAGAACACCGAAAACATGCCTGGCTTATTCGCGCTGCTTAGGGTCTAAATAATAATGCAGGTGGTGCAGCAATGCAGGTGGTGTAGTAATGGGTTCTCTATTAGTGGGTTTTAATGTGATCGCGACCGTGGCATCATGGAAACGTGAACGTTTAGAGTAAAGCGGCTAAAAAGGAACCATTTCCCGAAAGGTGATACTCTTTTTAATGTGAATCCCAATCATTCCCGCCCTGCGCCGTTTACTCCGAATGGCTAGGTCACGCTATTAGAAACCGCCAGTTGCCAAATTTTGTGCCTTCTTTCGTAGCGTATGCAAGACCGTAAATAACTAATTTATAAATGCCCTCTGTGCAGTTAATAAACTGTCTTCAGTGTTCACAACAACGCCGGACTTTTTGGAAAGCATTCTTTCTGACTTTTCGTTCATTTTGCGTGTTTTTCTTTGCCTACCTGTATAAAGAGACTGTCGCAAGAATTGACTGTATCTCTTGAAAAAGGTTGGTTTTTTTTTATGTATGAACATCCAGGTGGAGGTATGTATGGTTACCGCAAGGCTATAATTGAAAATTGAATGCACTTCTTCAAGACAACATTGTGTTGTCGACGTTTGGGTAGGTCTCCGGCCGTAACATCGGCAAATAAACTGTTGTTTTTCAAGAAACGCATGAACCTTTCAATTTTATATATATATATATATATATATATATATATATATATATATATATATATATATATATATATATATATATATATATATATATATATATATATATAGTCATATCATAAGAAGCCAACAAACACCTTGTGCTTAATAAATGAAAATAAAGAAACGATAAAGTAATGGAAATTAAAGTGGATGAAAAAACAACTTGCCGCAGGTGGGAAACGAACCCACAACTTTCGCATTTCGCGTGCGATGCTCTACCAATTGAGCTACCACGGCGTCGTTTCCCATCCACTTTCTTGGGTATTTATGTGTCCTAGTAGTGTAGGGGTTGGAGGACGGGACTTCGGGATGAAAACCAAAACTTGGGAGGGATTTATTCTACATTATGTACAGGGAGGTGAGAGACAAGTAACAGTCGTACATTCATTACGGGCCAGCAGCAACTCGGACGCTGCGGCCCGCGGCAAGAAGTTCGAGAGAGGTGAATCAGGGAATGTCCCAGAATGCTCAGGTCTCTCTGGAAGGCTTCTTATAAACCCTTCGAGCACTGTAAGTCACGTCATGTTTGACCAATGGGAGAGTCCGCTCCGATGACGCCACTTTCAGCCAATGGTAGGCGCCCGTGTCGCGGTGTCACACCTGGCGGCTCTCTGTGGTCTTGCCTCGCAGACTGGCAATGCACTTCTAACGAGGAGAAGGGGAGGGCTGCTCATGCTCCATTGTCGGAGGCCCACCTGCTAATCCCGGCGGCGCACGAACTTGTTGGCACGTGAACTTGTTGCCTTAAACTTGTTTGCTCGGCCGCTCCTCTGGAATGTGCTTTCCTGCTTCGGCATTCCTCAATTAGCTGTGCTGCGATTCGAAGTGGTTTGGGGAACTCGAAGTAATCGCAGGAAACAGCTCCATATCTAACAGTAGAACCCTGGGAGTGTTAGCCAGCGCCACCACTCACAGACCTTGTCGGCGGACGTGGAACGTCTTTTTTGCCGCAGGCGTCACGAGAACGTGATCTTTTAGGGTGAAGGCAACTGGTCAATAAACCCATATATGCTGCTTGAAGGCATCAATGTTGCCGGATTCGAAGCCCTCGTTATGTAATGAATGAGAAGAAAGGGGGTTAACCGAGGGGCCCAATTTATACATATATATATATATATATATATATATATATATATATATATATATATATATATATATACTTATTTATTTATTTACAATACTTTCTTTACCTTGAGCATATTAAACCGCTTTTTATTGTTATTATTCTGCTGTCGTTGCACCTTTTCTACGACACCGCACCATACGTTTGCAGACCACCGGGTTTTTTCCACTTAGAACGCCCGCCATCATCTCTGTGTCGGGGGCAAAAAAGAGGCAGAGGCAATAAAGGCAAAGAGGAAAAAAATTAATAATTTGATAAGCGACACCTACACGCCTCGGGGAGTTTCCCGTTTTCTTGCTTTCACGTGTTTCTGACGGCAAAGAATGGAAGTACAAGTGGGGCCTCTCTATTCAGGCATAACGCGACGTATTAATTTCCTCGCGCTGGGCAGATTACCTCGCCTGCGCTTATCGCTAGTCTTTTGAAAATAAACAGAAGAAAGACGTAACGGAAAGAGAGAGAGAGAGAGAAAGACTCATGCGAAGCATCACGGTTCGTACACACTGGTCCAAACTAAATCCTCGCATGGGAATTCCGCACACTTGGCGTATATGGAAATACGCCCGGCGCGTCCCTCGCGGCAAAACTGCTGATGAACGGCCTGACGGTAGCACACGCATGGCGCCTGCGGTTCACACACCGGTGCTCATTCGGTAAGCAGAATAATTAACCCACCAACTTTTGCGTCCGGGAACATTACCAGGCCGACAATGCGCGTATACGAATGATGTACGGCCTTTCAACGCTATACCTTGGTGTTTTTTTCTTTAACTCTGTTAGAAGCCGCAGGTTGAACGTTTAGCATTCTCTCTGGAAGCTGCGTATATATTCTGCGTCTATTTCCTTGTAAAGTTCGCAAACGTTGCGGCAGCGAGAAATAGGGTCTTAGGTTTAGTTGGGAGATCAGATGGAGATGCTGTTGTCCGGTCTTTGGGAGAAGCAACATCGGAAGACCATTTACTAAGCTCTTCAACAGCAGACAGTACATGTCTTCTGTTGAAGGGCACTGTATGTGCCCAATAGAGCAGTTACGTATGTTACAGCGGTATAGCGAGTGAGGTCTGAGGATGGGGTCAACGTTTCGACAAGGACAATTGTCTTCGTCAGTTCATAAATCTCAAAGCAGTTGCTAAACACTTACTTAGCAAATTCTTTCACTTTTTGTATTCTTATTTCATTTGTCTAGCTTGCTGCGGCTCTCGGTCACTGCAAATCTTCAGATTTTTGTTAACATATGTCTCATTAGGATCTCTACAATATACAGGTTGCTTTTGAGTTCCTTCCTTTTTGGGAAATGGCAATCTGTTTTCGTGGATTGATGCTGGCATGTTCGCAAATCTTGAGATGGAACGCATTTACTGGGAACATCGTTCATCGACTCATCGCTTGTGCGGAAACTTTTGCTTGTTTCATATTGTGTATCCTTTCTTCGCACCTTTCTTGTTCTTCCTTCTTGCCCGAGTGGGTAGTAGCTGCGTCTACGTTTATTCTGGTAAACCTCACTGCACCTATGTTCTCTTTTATCTCGTTCTTGTCAATTTGAATTTAGAAACGCGTTGTAAAAGTAATTTTAATTAATTAATTAATTAAGTAAGTAAGTAAGTGATTAATTATTAAAGGTTTTGATTGATTGATTGATTGATTGATTGATTGATTGATTGATTGATTGATTGATTGATTGATTGATTGATTGATTGATTGATTGATTGATTGATTGAAGGCATTGAATGCATTTGTCACCGCACATTCTACAGCACGGTTGCTCGAATACGGAGTAAAGGCTTAGGCATGCGCTTGGTTGGTCTGTCGGCCATGAAAGCCTTTTATTCTGTCAATGGTTTTTCTTTTATACTTATTAAAGGTCCGTGATGTGTACCTGAAGCTAAAGAAGGCTCAGTCGACAAAACTTAATCGCATTTTACTTCTGTTTCACCCATTTCTAAGGTGAGGTGCACATAAGCGATGAAGTGCCATCGCGAATTTGACTGAATTTTTACCATACTTCGCGACTTAGTCCAATAAATTATTTCGGTACATGACAGGAACAAAAATACGTTACAGCAGAAGCATTATTGCGGCAATTGATGTCCATATAAAAGCGTTATATGCTTTATTATTTTTTTCTAGTAGTCTCACACAAAGTTTTGACGTTCGTTCTTGAATTTAGACCCATCACAATACGTTCGTCTTTACATAAGATGTCTTTGTTGTTATACAAAGGGTAGACTTTCTTCTCACAATTTGCTGGACCTAGAAATATCAGGGGCAGATGTATTTAGTATCTTATTGTTGCCAGGGTAACGTTGTCTTCTCGGTCGGAGACGTTAAGCAGTTAAGCATGGCCGTAATTTATTGCGGAAAAATGTTTTCTCATCCTCGTCGAAGTCAGTTATTAAAATCCCAGATCCATTATTTCATTTGAAGCTCCTTAGGCGCTCAAGGTAACCAGTGGAAGAAAACAGCCTTACTTAATTGCGAAGTGTGTTCATAGCGAAGTGTGAGAAGGATAATGAAATCAGTCATGCTTCCTGCTCAACTTATTTTCTTTTGTTTACGGGGAGAAGTGGATGAAGGACTTTATATTAATGCGTGATGCAGTCTTTTCTAGCGCAGGCTATACTAAATATGACATTTGTTAGGCAGTTAATTCAATATTGCTTGCTTTCTTTCTTTCTTTCTTTCTTTTTTTTTTTTTTGCTGTCCTTCTCGAAATCCAATTTCAACTGCCTTCTCCAAGCCATATATTTAGGAACCTCAGGCTGTTTTTCTTCGCTTGCTTGCTGATTGAATGACGCTGCCACCTGACTTTTACTGGGTTTTTGTTTTTCATAGCCGTTTGCGTGCCCTAACACAGAAATAATTATTGCAGCCTCTATGGTACATGTATTAAGGCGAAGCAGTTCCATCTTTTTGCCAAAGCGGAACGTGCACTTTCGAAGTATACGCGCAGAGGCAATCTTCTTCGGAAAGAGGCAGAACGTTTCAAGCGAATTATGAAGCGAATTTCTACGGGGTCGGGGAGTGTGTCAATATTTAAGCCCACTTTAACGTTTGCTTCTCTCAATAACTTCTCGTCGTATTTGCCAAAGAAATCGATAAGACATGGTTCCATGCTAGCTGAAGCTGTACTCTGCGCGGCAACGCTTAGTGAATCGCACAGCTCTCTAAATTGAGCAGTGCCCCCTACGGCGGCTACAGGGTCATGCGTGTTGACCGCGTGCGCCGTCTGTTTATCTGTTTATCCGGAACGGCCAGGCTATGCAGCGGCTGTTTCTACATCTACGTACGAGACTGCAACGGAGGATCCACTGCCGCTCCCCGTGTTGAGTCCTTTCCTCGCTAGAATGACTCTACTTCGTATTATTTTTGCGTATTATTTGTGCACAATATTTCTGCTCCTGCTAAAGTCCAGAACGGGGCTGCAGTGTGCATATAAATAAAAATAAATGTGTTGTTTGTTTTTCAACCAGCGAGGGCATTTTTGTGACGCCACGGAGCTTATCTTTCAGGTTCGTGTTTTCTTTTCTACAACAGGTTGAGTAGCACTCCACCGTCGCATTTCCTCTCCTCCCAGGCCTTTCTTTCTTCACCGCTTCTTTTTGTTTTTCTTTCCTTTTTCATGGGGGGGGGGGGGGGCGTCCGAGTGCTCTGCTTCACTGAAATCCTGGATCACCAACTAGCCCGTCAGTACCTATTAAGTACCCTCCCCCTTTCCCTGGCGTATATAGTGCTGGCCACGCAATACATTATACATATATATATATATATATATATATATAAATATATATATATATATATATATATATATATATATATATATATATATATATATATATATATATATATATATATATATATATATATATATATATATATATATATACGTGAACGAAAGCTCACTGTTCTCTGAACAGTATTACCACATCCGCGTTTGTTATACTTTCAGACTTTGCTTTCAGTCTGTTCCGTGTATAATTTCCCACTAGAGTTGAGGTTGCATCCAAAAAGCAGGCAGGTGTACCGTTCAGAGCTGCAGAGGATTAAGAGTGCTGAAAACTAACGCGATCAGACTGTCGCACAAGTAGCCGTTCGCGAAGTAATGAATATCGCCTATTGCGCAGTAGATGTTTCTTTCCTTTCTCATTCGTCGTTATGATTTATTTTGCGGTCTCAAATCCCGGCTACGGCTGCCGCATTTTGATGGGGGGAGAAATGCGAAAACACTCATGCGATTGTATTTGGGTGCACGTTATAGAACACCAGGTGGTGAAGTTAACCCTGAGTCCCCACTACGGCGCGTCTCATGATTAGACTGGTTTCGGCGCGCAAAACCGCAGAACATAATCATTGTTGCGCGGTGCAATAATAGACCCATCATTTTAAGTAATGTTCCGGTCTATTGAGGGTAGTGCACATAGGCTACTTCTACGAAGGACAGGTTCGCGTCGTCTGCTATTACTTCTGTAAGAACTTGCATGTAGCGCATTATGGACGTATTTTTGGGCGTCGTCCGCGTGGGTGTGTTTATTGGACGCGGTGCAACGACAGCGTCGTTATCATGCTCGAAATGCGTGCCATTCTCGTTTCTGCTTTATCTCTAACTGCAGAAGGCACGTTACGACTGAAATTGCAGCCACGTTATCCCCCGCGTCGTAAAATAAGTGCGCCAGCAGCGGGCGACACCACCGACCGAAAAATACGCGTCGGAAGAGGTTTCCACGTAGTTGTGGCTTTTATCGACCGCTGCGCCGAGTAGAGCAGCGAGATAATGACTTCGACTCATACCTTCCCTCGGGCTGGCCTGACCTCTTTCTCTCCTGGCTTCCCTCACGTCGTCACGCGTGAGAGCTACGTGTCTCAATGATTTTTTTTTCTTTATTTACCTATTTTGTATTCGTTAGGTCAAGCCTGGCATTTCGCTCAACAGTCGCTATTTTGCATAAAACGAGAATGGCGTTCTCCACTTCGAGAAAGGAAACGGTGCATCTTTAGTGACAGAGCGCGGCGCTAACAATCTGAAGTTGACGTCAAGTCTCCATTTTCGACCTATGACGAAGACGGAGGCCTTTCGAGTGCTTCAGTACATATATACATAAGAGTTCGTGCGTGCGTGCGTACGTGCGTGCGTGCGTGCGTGCGTGCGTGCGTGCGTGCGTGCGTGCGTGCTTGCGTATGTGTGTTGGGGAAATTTCCAGTGGTTGCTCTTTGGACATATATAAAGTAATAAGCGTAAAGAACCCGAAGCACCTGCATTTTTTCTCCCTCTATCGCATCATGCTCTTAACAGGTGTGAACTCATTTTTTTTCTGTGCATGATTCCTATGTTTAACTTCCCCATTTATTGTTGCTTGTGCTGATGCTTTTATCTCTTAAAGGTTTATCTTTACAGTATGATATTACGTAAAGAGCTCATAATTATTAAGTCATGTACGCGTAGCTCTCTAAAACTAATCCTTTAAAAAACATCTGTAGCTCCAAACCCGATATCGCAAACAATATTGAAACTGGGGCGTTTAGTTACAGAAGTGAAAAAGAATACTGAGCGTATTCACTGAGTTGTTTGTACGCTAGAGCGATGCTTAACAGCCCTGGTCATTCGTATAACAGCGAACGCACGCGTATTATAATTAAGTGGAACTAGCCAACGAGGAGTGGCTTTTATGATTGAAAAAGCTTTGTGAATTGCGCTCTAGGTTTCAGCACGCAAAGCCATTCACCAATGTATTAAAAGGTCTAATTTGTATGTGTGCTCGCAAAAATCGCATTGCGCTAGGCCTGTGAAGGTAGTTGTCCTGCATCGTCTTCACATTCAATATGCTTAAAATTAAATTACGGGGTTTTACGTGCCAAAACCACGCTCTGATTACGAGGCATTGAGGGAGTCCGGAATATTTTGGAGCACCAGAGGTTCTTTAACGTACACCTAAATCTAAGTACATGGGTCTTGTCGCATTTCTCTCCCATCAAAACGTGGCCGCCGTGAGCGGAATTCGATCCCGTGACCTCGAGCTTAGCAGGCCAGCACCATAGCCAGTAAGCAGCCACGACGGATACTTTCAATATCAGCATGCACCGGCTTGTCTGTATAATATAAGACTTAACGCTGATCATCATCATTATTCTCTATAGTTTAAACGCCGGGGATATGTGCTCTGCTACGGCAACGAATTGTTCTCCGTGCAAACATATCCACGATTCTTTTTTTTATTCTTTCTCTCTTTATTTCTTCATCATTTTTTTTAATATGCTAACGTTAACGATAACATTCGCCAGCTAAATATGAGAATTGCACCCTGAGCTGAAAACGGCACATTGGTGCACTGTGTAGTATCACACGAGCATTCTTTATAACGAAAAGCCGAGGCCGTAAAGCAGCGTGAGAACAAGGTCGCCATCACGGCACGTGAGGAATTGCTCCATAACGAAGACGATGTTGGCCTGCTTGGGTAGGGGTCACGTCGATATCGCTGGCTGTTACAGCGTCTCACGCTTCAGATGATTAAGCTCAAAAAGTGTTCAAGCCGCGGCGCGTCCTCGTCGCCGCGCATGTATACGTGCTGGCTTTGTCAATGTAAGAGGTCGGGACTAAATCAAGTTGCCATGGAAGAAATGCGAGGAGGAGGAAAAGCTATACTTTGCTGTCTAAGATCTGTAGTTTGCTAAATGTTCGAGCGCACTTGGTGAAATTTTGTCTCTTGCACTTATCTTTCACGGACGAGAGCCCATCTTAGGTTTGAGAGCTGGGAATGTGTTTCCCAGCCCGTTTTCGAAAACAAACACAAATGCCACTGCGAACCACTAGATTTTACTTTGTGATTGCATAACTGTCTCACGGCTTTCGCGTTTCTAAACTTTTCTTGCTTTCAGACGTGACTACTCTGTCAACACAAGCGCCACTCAAACGCGCAGTAAAGCGGTCCTTCGCGTTTTTCAAATTATCTTCCCCCTTTTTTTCTCACGCTGCTGGCTCCATTTTAGACAGAATCGTCAACCGCATCAATAACACATGTTATTGACATAACCCTCAAGACGTAAACTAGGAGCTAGTTTGGTTTGTATGCTGGAGATTTCTCCGAGGCGAGAAACGCTGTTAAGGATGTGATTTTCCCAGGCCATAAAAGGGGTAAGAAGGTGGTACTCCTTGAGGATAATTGCTTCGTCAGTCGGTGTAGACAATCTTATACGATCTGTCTTTTTTTATTCTTATGTGGAGCTTCTTCATACCAGACGGTGATTTTCTTTACTAACGTTGCATTATAACATATTGACTTTTACATCAGCTGTAGTTCTAAGACATGCGGACATTGCCAAGGGAAGAGATACAGAAGATTTACGGCTGAGCGACAGTTAAGCGTATTGCAGCGTCACTTCTACTTGGTCGTAGTCTAAAGTTAGATCCAGTCTCGTGCAAACTAAATCTCAAGGACTCCAAGTTTGTTCTAAGTTGTTGTGAAGTTATACGGTTATCTTTAAGCTGTATTTATTGTTTTAATGCATTGAGCAAGGAGGTAATAGAAGGGCTGTAATGGAAGAGTACAGGCTTGTCATATCTCCTTAAACTTAAATTCTCGGTTTCCACATGCCAAACCCCGAAATATAATAATATTAATGGTCTTGTTGCTTTCATTACCCAAGCCTAGTAATCAGTTAATGGGCTGAGTTAATAAATTGTTTGGAAGAGCGTGGAGACTAGCAGTTAGTTTTCTCAGAAGGATCGCGGATGAGGAGGATTTATTGTATTATGGTGGACACATATTCATGGCACGGAAAGGAACTCTCAGGCGCAGAAATCGTCTCGATCCGCATTGTCGCAAACTCGGGACACCTTTGCATACCTTTTTTATCCCTTTTTAACTGCAAGCAATTGTAAAGCGTTCTTACGCAATCATCGTAAAATTGGTCCTCGTAAACAACTCTTCCCTTACCTACATATATTTACTCATGGATGACAACAACTCCTCTATTCATTTGGGTTTGTATAAAGGCATAACAGGAACAACTGAATAAAAATTGTGGAAGAAAAATTTGATGAAAGGTTGATTTGTCCTCGATAGCTTTCCCAGAGAAACCAACAGCAGAACGACGACAGTCTTTTGAGAAGTTGTGGTGCAGGTGTCGAAATGTAAACGGCTAAAATTCCCATCCATCCATCCATCCATCCATCCATCCATCCATCCATCCATCCATCCATCCATCCATCCATCCATCCATCCATCCATCCATCCACCCATACATCCACACACACACACACACACACACACACACACACACACACACACACGCACGCACGCACGCACGCACACACACACACACACACACACACACAAACACACGCACGCACGCATACATACATACATACATACATACATACATACATACATACATACATACATACATACATACATACATACATACATACATGCATGCATGCATGCATGCATGCATGCATGCATGCATGCATGCATGCATGCATACATACATACATACATACATACATACATACATACATACATACATACATACATACATACATACATACATACATACATACATACATACATACATACATACATACATACATACATACATACATACATACATACATACATACATACATACATACATACATACATACATACATACATACATACATACATACATACATACATACATACATACATACATACATACATACATACATACATACATACATACATACATACATACATACATACATACATACATACATACATACATACATACATACATACATACATACATACATACATACATACATACATACATACATACATACATACATACATACATACATACATACATACATACATACATACATACATACATACATACATACATACATACATACATACATACATACATACATACATACATACATACATACATACATACATACATACATACATACATACATACATACATACGCCCGTCCATCCGTCCAATCCGCCTACGTCTTGGTACGTCTTTTCGTTAACTTGGTAGGTTCCCGCACACTGCTTCTATAACATCGGTTCCCACAGGGCGGGGGATCTGCCGGCTTTTTATTTCTGACGATTCGCTGTGTTATTGTGAAACAATGACGGTATCTGTGACCGACATCAAGAAAGCTGTATGAAGTATGCTTAAATGGATGGTGTCTGACAATACAATCCCGTATGAGGTCGATGTTTGGGTTCAATATAAAATAGTGCCTGCGTTCTACTGAAGGTCAGTTTCTGAGACGTGAGCAAGGTGCGTCAAAAGCAAACGGAGCCTGTGATCAAATCAAGTCACAAACGCAAAATTGAAGCAAGTGACCGTGATCAAACCGTGTACAGCTTAGAAATACCGAAAAAAACATTGTTTACCAGAGTACAGAAATGACAGGAAGTGGCGATGTCAATTTGAAGTCAGGCAACTTCCTATACCGCGCGTCATTCCTTAATAACGAATAACTGACACAAACCAAGATGCTGGTTAACAATGCGGGAGACATAATGCGAAGTCTGTTCTAACAAAAAAAAAACTTCACAGCTCTACTATAGAGTGCCATCATCTACGGTGTGCGCAGTTCACTGTTTTCAGCTTGCTGGTGGATTTGATACTGAGAGATAGGCGTTCGTACTGACATGACTTGTTCATAATTTACATTTGACAGTGTAAGGCTACTCTTGTTTAATTTCATTTTTCGTGTTTCCAGGATCAGAACGCGTCTGCATGCTGAATCACACTCTTAAAAGGCGATTCCTAAGTGCAGCGTCTTGCAGCAAGTCCTGCGGCTCGATACAACACAACTTTTTTTTTACCCTGCCAGCGCGTGTGAATAAGAAGCTGTTGCTCTTTACATTAAGTTGCATGGTAGAACACTTGTGGGTCTCTCACATTTGCTCTTGAGACAAAGCAACGACAATACAGCAGTGCAAACAATCACAAGTGCATTTATTGTACCTGTCATAGACTGAATACTGCTAGCCGAATGACCACTCATAGAACATGCCGACGGGCGCGCGGCAAATCTAGAAAGTCCGACTCACCGCGACCGGATAGCGAGGGAATGTGTTCGCTCCCATGCTGGACACCAACGCCTAATCGTTCGCTAGCATTTTCACACGAACGATGGCGTGTTCGAACGATCGTGTTCAGCAATTCCACTGTCCTGCTCCTAAGCCTTTCTCAGGATGGTCCTAGTGTCTACTGCATCTTTGACACCAAAATTCAATTCTTCCAATACGAGAAATAGTGATACATGGTATGTCCCGTGGTTTCGAAATAAATATAGCCTACAGTCATTAAAACATAATCTACCACATATATTAAATAACTATAAAGGTACATATACCTCTTCATCGAAGGAACTGCGAATGCATTTTGTAAACATGTGATCAGTGATTGTTTATCGTTCTTTCAGAGGCAACTGTACGCGTTACTGATTTTGTAACCCATACACATGTAATTCTATCTTCTGGTGTATCGAATGTGTGTTTTTTTTTAGTCTGTACTATCTACTCTCTATAACAGAGCGACTTTATTAGTCTTATTATTAATCCTTACACACATACTTCTATTTTTTCTGATGTATCAATTATGTATCAATTATGTTTTTTTCTCTTAGTCTTTATATTATTTTCGGTCTTGCTATTGTGCATTTATGTAATTAATCTATTCTGAGTGTCTAACAATGTTACAATTTTGATGCAACCACCATGTATGCCTTGTAATGGACCATCGGCCTAGTCAAGCTGTTTTCCAACAGCTTTTAGCCTATGGTATCCACCAGAACACTTTGTAATTCTGGAAATAAAAATTGAATTGAATTGAATTGAATTGAAGCGGGGACGAGCGCGCGAATGGTCCACGCCGCTCGCCGAACCCAAGCCAAAGAGGAAGCGCCTGCACCCTTTCGCTCCCGAGTAGCCCCACCGTTAGGTGGCGTTAGCAGCGCAACACTCGCGCCATCGCTCATGCTAATCCGCAACTACACCGCCTGCCGCTTAGCTATGCGGAGAAGCCGGATTACACGAGACACGAGAGCCATGCGGAGAAAACAACGTCAGGGGACGCGTGAAAGTCCAGTCCCCACACACTTTCCCGAGAGGGTAACACAAAACCAGCGAGAATGCCACACGTGCGCGTGCGATACTTAGCGGTATTCTCCCTTTGCCCTACCCCCTTTGTTCCTTCGTGGTGAACGAAAGAATGACCTGTGCTGCTTCCATTAAACTAACAAATTCCACGTGAATATGCCCAGTTACCAAGCTGTCGCAACTTTTTCACGTTCCCTCGCGATGCCAAAAAGCTAAGAACACGCATTTTCGGTCAAAGCGCGCTTGATAAAAACGCACCTGCGCCATTTTCACGCAGTTCGCATACAGCCGCCAAGAAAGGCCTTTCATTAAACTCCTGGACATCGCAACTGATTTTCTTTTTCTTTCATCGCAATTCGTTCGTTCGTCTAACAAAGGGAGGCAACGTCGGGCTACTTTCCTTACAATGCACCGTCGTCGACTGGCTCGTGGTAGATACGGCGTCAAGAAGTGACGTTGCAAAGGCCGCTGACTGGCCGCAGGAGCTCCCTATTTTCGGGTGCTAAGGCGTAATCTTCGTAGCACGTAAGAGCTCTTTTCGTCAGTGAAAAATGCCTGATTGTCGCGTCGCATATTCTGGAGAGCTTCACACGGGTACGAAAGTGACCGTGCCTCATTTTATTCGGGCGTCATAGTCTGCTATATATAGATAATGAAGAAGAAGAATACGACGTACGTTCAATAAGCACAGTATATCTGACTGACGTTTCGGCTGGTGGACCAGCCTTTGTCAAAGTAACATGTATACGTGCATTAGGGCGTCCTTATAAACCCGCGATACATCAAATAAAGTTGTGCGCAATAATAACAAGAAAAACAACATATATTTAGCGATACCACTGGCGATAACGATACCACACACGTGGCGCACAGTGCAGAAATGAATCGTTCGTTTACTCAATATTACAATGCAAACCACTTGAAATCAAGAATAAATAAAAAAAATAATACAATAAAAGAAACATGGAGATAATAAAGCACCGCGCGGTAGTATATTCAGGGCGCGGGTGAAGTGCCCTGCTCATGAGTAGTAGTCGTCATAGCGAGCAGGATGAATGACCAGGGCTTTTATTGGTATGCGTACGGTGGAATACAGTGTCGTGTGCAGACTATGGACATTAGGAAGGAAGGAAATCAACTTTATTCAGGTCCTGCAGGCCACGAGAGCTTTGGGCTCTCATGGAGTGGGCGTCTCCCACGACGGAACCGGGAGGTTGAGTTTCCTGGCGGCGTCGTGGACCTGCTGGACGGCCCAGAGTTGGAGAGAGAGTTCTTCACTCCGGATTGCCTCTTCAAACTTGCGCTTGTCCTGGTCGTAGTTTACGTGAGCTTGCGACATTATGTGACACAGAATTGACGCAACAGCGAAAAAAAGACAATGTGTGTGTGTGTCAAAAAAGACAAAGTGTGTGTGTGTGTGTGTGTCAGTAACCTGCACTGCTTTGGAATCAACTAATGTTTGAAGGGTGCACCGCCATGAGAGAGAGTTACGACAGATGCCGTTCTATGTTTGGTTCTTCTGGCGTCGCAGTAAACGGGCGGTTACAGCATCTACGCTACTACGTGTAGCGCGATCCTGGTGCACATACATTAAGGATAAAAACTATTGTTTGTGGGTATATCGTCTCAGAGTTGCGCTGGGACTATGAGAGAGGGCGTATGGAAGGAGTGCAGATTGATTGGCACTGTTAAGCCATGCAGCCATGCTACAATGCAAATTGTAGACGTAAGTCCACATTACGCTATTGATGTTATTGATGTCGTGGCCTCAGTCGGTCGTCAATGGCCCATTATGAATTGGCTGGCTATGGTAACGTTCAGCTAATATTCAGCGTGGTACTAAACGTACGGGTCCTGATCCGACCGGCTATGCTGGTTAAAGCGAGAAGGCTGAAAGTTACAAGACACTTGCGAGTTGGAGAGCAGAACAAGTCTTCAAAATAACGAGTTTGAAAATTGAATGAAAGTAAGGCACAGGGGCACTTGACATGTCTTTTTAGCGCCATAGGCTCACTACCACCAATATCTGAACAAACCATATTGTAACGCCGACTACGCAGGCAGCAGCAGAGGCCAGTGAAAGCACTGGTGCAATTTTGAAGGACAACGTATCTGCAGAAACGGCTTTGTCATGAATTGTTTTTCATTGTGTAGCAAGTGATACTGTGATGTGGTAATTCTGACCGGCTTTGCTCGTGTGGCTGTGCTCTCTCTCTCTCTCTCTCTACTTTGTTATCTCTCTACATCACCTTCCCTCATCCCCAGACGTAAGGTAGCGAACTGAATTTTTCGTTCTGGTTAACCTGTCCGACTTTCTTCTTTCTTTCCCCTCCCTCGCAACCATTTGCTTACTGTAGATGAATTTGGTTCGATACATGAACAACGTTTTCCTTCGTAGTTTTGTGCAACGTTGCTTACAATTTTTCAAATCTAGTCTTCTTCATCAGATACAGAAGAGGTGCAATAATTCTGGCATGTGTAGCCCTAATCAGGCTATGAAGCTCATTATCTGCGACATGTCAGAACACACAATGTGCTTTTCTCACACGTTGTGCGAGATAAACAGGTCATAACCGTCCATGCGTACTCCGTCGTCAAATGAGTATACGTGGACGGCTATGACCTCTTAAAAAGCCATCGCAGGCATCAAGCGAAACCTGCGCAGTAAGCCTACGCTCTTAGTACGCAACGAAAGAGCTCAAGGAAGACGCCATGGGCAAATTCAGAATTTCGAAGTTCGCAGGATCCGTGCAATGATACTCAATAAAATGCCATGCAATATCCATACGCGATATGAAGTCTGATACATAATTGTATGTATGGATTTTACAGACTGAAAAACAGGGTTAAGTGTTTTTTTTTTCTTGTAAGGCGTTAGCGATTGCATTCACCTAAATGACCAACCTGCACATTCAGCTTTTCACAGATCTTGATTCAAATAGTTCTGATGACATAAGCGCAACTGAGTAAACAAAATGTAGGCCAAGAAAAAGAGGAAAAGGGAGCAAACAAAAGTTGGAGATCACAAGAAGAAGAAGAATACGGTGTGCCTTAACGACTCGCCCTCCCCCCCTCCCCTCTCCCCCCTTTCTCCTCCGGCCTTTTGCATTTTGTTTCTTCGCGATATTCTTTTTTTGCTTTTCGTTCACTGCTTGTAAGTTGGGCTGCTAAAGTTAAAAAGAAAAACTACGTCTTTTATTGTCAACTCGTCCATACGTTAATCTCTGGTTTACAAAAGATTAGTGTTTTTCACTGTCATTGAGGAGGCATGTGCATGGGATCAGTGCAGCGAACGTTCCTCCTCCATTTAATCATGCTAGTGCGCGCTGGAGTGCGTACTAAAATAACCTCGCTAACACACAGCACCAACGGCGGCGTCGCGAAAGCATCATTCACCTCCCTACGTTTCAGACAAGGGCAACCAAAAGTGACACGGCTCCACGCGCGAAATGACGAATGCCGAACACCAGCCTCTTGGCTGCGTATGCGTCAACCATATCGTGTATGGCGATCAATCACGCTCCCTCGTATGGCTTGGCCCTCGGGGTTTCAACCGACGCCGATATAGTGCCTTGAGCAGTCGTCTTTTTTCTCATCTTCCACTGGCTTCTGACGGCACACCCTTCCTCGCACATTCGGCCGTGCATATGGACCTTCGCCGCCGAAGCTTTTTATCGCCTACTACCTGACGCGCGACAACTTGCACGCCGCCGTATAGTTCGAGAATGCGAAAGCCCGCCAAAATACGTTTTCTCTACGCCGCTTTCTCTCCTTTGTGTGCACGGAGGGCCGCCCGTTGATCCAATCGAAGCAGACGGTGTCGGCGATGAAGATCGTGGAAGCCAGCGGTGCAATCGTCCGCTTGCAGGCACGCATGTACGCGAGTATGGGGGAAAAAAAGAATGTCTAGAAAATGGATGGAGAGCCCGAAACGAAGCTTCCACGCAGGAACGGATCGGTCTTGCGTCAGGCCCCGTGTGCTATTCCTCAGCGCAATTTCCCGCGTCGCTGCTCATGTTAGCCAGTATATAGCACAGAGCAGCGCGGTTTCGAATCGGCTGGTGGCTTACACCAATAAGGATCCTCGGATAAAGGGCGCGACAAAGCTATTAGGAGCAACCAAATTGATCCGCGAATCCCTTCTCCTCAAGGGATGAGAATGAAACCTAAGGAGCCTTGCAAGAAAAACGAAAAAGAAAGAAAGAAAGAAGGACTTACTGCGGATAAAGGTATATGGTTTCGCTTCGATGGTCCAAGGATCCATTTTCGTACGACACGAATTATATGAAAACTGGGCGCATGTAGAAAACTCCACACTCGCTGTCTGCAGAGGAGATTATAACCACAGGTGCAGTTATTATTCTTTCGCTCTCATTCCTTTTTTTTACGGTACTTTAATTTTTTAGCCCAGTCCGCCCTTTTACACCGTAGACCACCAGTAAGAGCCGGCCTCACTAGTCGAGCGTAAATGACGTGTTTCGGAATAAATTGTGCCTGAAGGACCCATATACATATTTCAAACGCTCCACCGGTTCCTCTCAGGTGGTGACAACGCAAATCGCTTAATCCGATTACGCACCGGACAGGGGACGTCGGTCCATTCAAAAAGGGATAGACTGGCGCCGCTCCTGCGGTAATGCCGTCTACTTTTTGGGCGAGTTAAAGAGCGTGGTGAGCAAACGTGACGCGGCAAAAAAAAAATATTTGCCTGCGGGATTAGGTCTACACCAGCGCAATATGGTCTTTCGAAAGCGGCCCTACCGGCCGTTTTGCAAGTGGGAGAACCACGAAGGCTGCGCGCTCGCTCGAAACGCGGCCTTTAAACGTCCCGAAATACACGCAGAATAGGGTGCAGTCCCGTTGGCCACGCGTTGAAATTTTAGCTCCGCCGGCTGTTGTCGAACCGAGGCACGTGACTTTGGCCGGAGAAAGCTGCTTAGGCCGACCAGGCTGTCAAGCAACAACTTAACCGTAAACTAAATTTTTAATAGACAAACCGCAAGTTCTGTATGTATACCGGGTGATTTTTTTTTATTATTGTGGTTTGCTGAAAAAGATTTATTAAGGATTTTCTATGACAGCCAGTGCGATTCCGTGTCCCACCACTTCGATTTACCCGCCGTGGTTGCTCAGTGGCTATGGTGTTGGGCTGCTGAGCACGAGGTCGCGGGATCGAATCCCGGCCATGGCGGCCTCATTTCTATGGGGGCGAAATGCGAAAACACCCGTGTACTTAGATTTAGGTGCACGTTAAAGAACACCAGGTGGTCGAAATCTCCGGAGTCCTCCACTACGGCGTGCCTCATAATCAGAAAGTGGTTTTGGCACGTAATACCCCACAATACATATACCACTTCGATTTCACCCGCCGTGTTGGCGTTGCGGCTTTGGCATTGCGCTACTACACACCGAGGGCGCGGGATAGAATCCCGGCGGTGGCGGCAGTATTCTGATGTGGGAGAAATGCGAAAACGCCCGTGTACCGTGCATTGGGTGCACGCAAAAAAGACAGAGGTAGTCAAAGTTTATAGGCAGTCCTCCACTTAGGGTGCCTCGTAATCGCATGGTGGTTTCGGCATGAAAAATACCAGCATTTTATTTTAAACTTTTATATTACTTGGAGTGGAGAACGTTTTTGCACATCATACTGGCTAATTAACTAAGCGAAGATGCGTAAATAAATTTGTAAGTATTCACTTTGATGCACATATCCTTGTTGCATAATTGAAAACGAGCAGTACTGAAATATCATCCATTTAGCAGACGTCCTGCGCTAGGCACAAGCTCATAAAAATGTGCTTTCAATATCTGTCGCAAAAGACACTGATATCCAACTGAACAATTATGCAATCTCTGTCTCTTCCTCTCTCTCTCTCTCTCCATTCATATTTATCGGTTTGTTTTTCGTTCTTTTAAAGAGGCTAAGCGGGATGCTGCAACTGCACTTTTCCACATGTCTCGTTACAACCACGTAGAATGACGGGCTTCACTCTGGAAGCTGACATAAACCCCATGCCCACGGTGGTGGTGGTGGTGGTGGTGGTGGTGAATTGTAGCAACAGGTGGGTTTAGCCTGGCGAACAAGGCCGGCAATTGCTCCGCCCGAGCGTCTCGCACAATACCGCTGAAGGGTTTCACCATATGTCCATCAGACCGGTCTCCCTTAAAAAGTCGATGAGGAGACGTGAAGTTTCTTTGCGGGCTATAACTGATCCCTCGGGAAATATAAGGTCTAGCAGGCGTGCATGCGGAAGGTCCTTGTTTTGCAGATTTTTCAGGAGAGTGTCTCTTTCATCTTGGAATTGCTGGCAGGACCACAAAAAGTGCTCAATGTCTCCTGTCTCGTTGCATGCCGTACGGTTCGGAGAATTGATTCGCCCCGTTTTAAATAACCAGGCCGGTGTATAAGCAGATCCTGTCCTTATTCTACATAGAAGTGTGGCTTCCTCTCGGTGCAATCTCTTGGTTACGCAGGGCATATGCGGTGGAATCCAAAGTGACGCAAAGTGATTTCGAACGTCAGATTTTTGCACTTGATTACTCTTTGGAGCCTTGATTTTGGGAGGATGATAGAGTGCTGCGTATGCAAGCGCATCAGCTTTTTCGTTTCCTGAGATGCCAATGTGGGAAGGAATCCACTGAAACTTTACGGTGAAGCCTTTGTTGTTGAGTTCTCTCACGATGGCTAGTGATTTGCGTGGGAACTTGAGGGATGGCAAACCACGGTATATTTGCTGTAATGCGGCCTTTGAGTCCGTAAGGACCACCACATTCTGTGGAGGCAAAGTCTTTAGCTTGCGCAGAGCAGAAGCGATTGCTACGCCTTCCACAACTGTCGACGAGGCTATACAGTCCAGACGGCCAGACCACGTATATCTTAGAGAGGGAATATAGAATGCAGCTGCACAGCGGTCTTCGTCTGCCTTGACAGAGCCATCTGTGTATACTTGTAGGTGATTCGGGTAAATCGTGCTCAGGTGCTCCAGGACCAATGACTTGGCTTCTGCAGATGGAATGCAGCTCTTTGATTGCAATCGTGGTACACTTAAGTTGCATGTGATGTCCTCGAATGTCCAGGGTGGTTCTATCCTTTCCCTCTGTCTCGAGCAGCGCAATCCTAATACGCGAAGCGTGTTCAATGCTGCATAAAAATGCGAGCGTGGCCTGTTACCTATACGTCTTAAGAGGGCTCTACCGGGCGTAGACTCACTCAATCGTAGGAGCTGGATCATCAGAGCCTGGGAAGCCTGAAGTCGTAGAGGGCGTGTCTCAGCTTCGTAGAGCACTTTCTCGTTTGACGCTGGCTGAGGGACTCCAAGGCAAAGTCGGATACCTTTTCTGTGGATGCCTTCTAAGCGCTCGTATTGGCTGTCTGAGGGTGCCAGCAGAGGTAGCTGATACAGGATTCGACTGGTAACCAACTCTGTATGTAGTCGTAGCATCGACGTCGGGTGGTTGCCCCAGCGTATGCCAGCGACTCGCTTGAGCACGTGTAGCCTGGGTGACGATGACGCCACAACGTGGTCAACACCGCGGCGCCAGAGTAGCCTGTGGTCTAAGGTAACGCCCAGAAATCGGACGTTGGTGACTTGTCGAATCTGGTATCCGTCCAAATTCAGCGTCAGGCGTGCAGATTTTCTTTTCACTCCAGGAAACAGTACGAATGATGATTTCTCTGCTGATAGTGATAACCCAATCATTGCCAAGTGGCCCTGAATGGCTTTTACTGCTCCCTGGGCTATTCGTGCAAGGCGGCGATGCTGGTAGCCGGAGACCCATATGCAGATATCATCGGCATATATGGATATCTTCACTGGTGTTCGATGGTTTAGTACTCTTGGGAGGCTACTCATGGCAATGTTAAATAATAAGGGAGATAAAACACTCCCCTGTGGCACACCGCGAAATATACGTATTTCATCACTCAAAGTGTCGCCAAGACGAACTCTGATGCGACGATCATTGAGGAACGTATGTATAAAGTGCAAGAGATGCCCCGTGACGCCTATAACTTGCAACTCGCTGATGATGGCTCCTTGGGACACGTAGTCGTAAGCCTTAGAAACATCCATGAAAACAGCAAGTGTCGACAGGCCATCCGCACTGTAATGTTCTATGTGGCTTAGCAGGTCCAGCACATTGTCTTGAGCGCTTAGACGCTGCCGAAACCCAGTCATGCACGATGGTAGTTTTCGACCCTGCTCGACATACCAAGTGAGTCTTGTGCACGCCATCTTCTCCATTAGCTTCGCTGCACACGAGGTCAGTGATACCGGTCTGTATGAGTCCAGAGCTGCAGGATTCTTTCCAGGCTTCAGAACCGGTACCACCCATGCTACCTTCCATAAATGTGGAATAGCCCCACTGGCCCTGACTTGGTTAAAAAATGCCAGCAAATCACGCCGTCTCTCAACCGGTAGGTTAGTCAGCATCTGATTACTGATAAGGTCAGGTCCCACCGCACAGCGACGTCGTAGGCTGCTCATAGCTAGTTCCAGCTCTCTGAGTGTGAAAGGAGCATCCATTAGAGACGACGATAGCAGCGGGGGTGGGTTGGTTGTGCCGGCTGACCTTCCGGAAGAGTATATTTCAGCGAAGGCATTCGCAAGACAAGCGAGTGTCTTGCCTAACTTCAATGCTAGGGCTTCAAATGGCTTGTTTGGTCGAAAGGTGCCAGCAAGGTTATTAACGACCCACCATATCCGTGGAACTGGCGTGAAGACAGATAAGCTTGCACAAAATGATGCCCATTGATCTCTTCTTAGTTTCCTTGTATAACGTCGAATTACTGCGTTAATCCTGTTATATATAGTCTTCATTGGTGGGTCGCCCTTCGTCCTCATCAGCCTCCGTTCCGCTCTTCTACGGGCAGCGCATAGATTTTTGAGCTTTAGATCCGGAGCGGGGAAGTGGTCGGGTAGCTTCAGCTCAGCCGTGGCCAATCTTTTGCTACGTAACATGTCCGCGAACAGGTCTCCAGATGATTCGCTTAGGCCGTCCCTGTACGTATCCCAATGCGTCACAGGACAGGATCTGCGGCCGTTGGTTCTATATCCAGCAATGTTAACGAAGACAGGAAAATGATCACTGCCCATTCTATCTTTACTAGTCGTTGACGATGCGAGGATGTCCGTTGAGTGTAACGTCAAGTCAATGACACTGTAAGAGGCCGGTGGTCGAAAAAACGTTGGCTGTTTGTCATTTGCCACGCAGAGTCCCTCGGTGTTTAAAGCACTAACAATTTGCTTTCCACGTGCATCAATCGCCTTGTCGCCCCAGAGAGTATAGTGCGCGTTGAAGTCGCCACATATAATCCTAGGAGCTGGGCAGCGGCTGCAGAGGTCTCTTATAAGTTCTCGCATCGAGACCTTCAGGCGAGAGCTCACATACACGGAGGCCACGCTGAGGCTTCGGTTTCCCAGCCGCACTTGTACAGCAGTGACTTCCAAAGCACTGCTGCAAAGGTCTTGCACTGGTAGAACGTAGTGCGGTATTTCGCGTCTCACATATAGCATGGCGCTTCCGTTCGGAAATGTCGGAATACTTTGGTTTCCATGTGCGACATAACCAGCAATTGATCTGGAACTTGGAAGACCAGCCTCGGACAGGGCCAATATCGGCACAGGCATGTTACGCAAGAAAAGCGACAGTTCAGGTAAATGGCACGCAAGACCCGCACAGTTCCATTGCATAATAAGTGGCACCTGTGGACGAGATGGTGAACATTCTGTCCTGACCGCATCCATATTGATAGGTGCTTTAAAGAGAGGCAGAGCTGAGAATCACTGACTCGAGAGCCAGGACTACTTCGAGCATTTCCTTCATCGAGCTCGCCGGCATCTTCTCTATGTGTGATCGCAAGGCCTTGAAGAGAGCACGTAGCACCTGCTGACAGTCCTTCTGTGGTGTGTTTTCATCGCAACGCGATTGGGGTCGCTGCAGTACAGACACATAACTTCGCTGTTCCGGTTATTCAGCAGTCTTCTCGTCTACGGGGCCTCTGTTCATTGATTTGTCTGTTTTACCTGGTCCGCTGCGCGATGGCACCACTGTGTCCTGGATTCCTGGAGAAGGCTTCAGGCTTGGAAAATCAGTTTCACTCTTTGAGCTCCATCTCATTTCGTCTGACTCTCTTTTACTTTCTGTCTTTTTCTTCGTCGTATTTTTCTCATCGTTTCCTGTTGGCCCCAAGATAAACGTTTTTTTACGCTTTATTGCCGCTGCCCGCATAGGACACTTGCTATAGCTAGCTGGATGACCACCACTACAGTTTGCACATAGAAAGTTCTCTCTGCATGCGCATGTTTTGAAATCGTGGGGTCCTCCACATCTCTTACACCGCTGCTCACCACGGCAGTACTTGGCCACATGTCCATAGCGCTGACACTTGAAGCACCGAGGTGGTGTCTCAACGTAGTCAATGGTCTCGTGTCTTGTGAAGCCCAAGTTGATCTTCTCTGGGCGGTCTGTATTTGGAGCGAACGTAAGAACCACGGAGCTGGTTCGCCTGGACTCCCAATCGGTTTCGGAAATTTGGACGCGTCGCGTGACTCTCCTTGCATGGTAGACTCCTTGTGGTTTTAGGTATAGCAGCAGTTCCTCGTCAGTGTACCACTTCGGTACTCCTCTAATAATGCACGTGTTTTGCAGGTACGAATTGGGCACTCGTGCTGAGATTGCAGTCCCTGAGATTGACTTGCAGCTGAGAAGGGAATTCACATGCTCTTCTGTCTGTACATCTAGAAGCAGGGCTCCTTGAGCAGTAAATCGGCTCCTAACTGGCGAGGCGCCAAGAATTTTTTCAATTTCTGTAGACAGAACAATCGGATTTACTTTTTTCAGGTCGGCTCCTTCTGTGGCAGGCGTAACAATCACTGGGATTCCGACGGTCCTCTTCTTGCGGTGACGAACAAGCCTGAAGCCTTCATCGTCCAGATCTGTGATGTCAGCTATGTCACAATCGTCAATAAGCGTAGACTCGTCGTCTGTTTCTGCAGCCTTGTATCGCTTACAGTCACGGTTGCTCTCGGGGTCAGTCGGTGGCCTCTGTCCCGGTGTCAGGTCAGGCGTAGTCATGACGGAGCTCTCGCCGCTACCAGATCGGGCTCTTCTGCAGGCTCCTATCGAAGCGGCGGGAGGCGAAGGTCCCCCCGGCCTCCGGTAGGGAAGGTACCTTGGCGAGTCGTCCGACGTCTTCGACAAATCTATTTGACAAAACGTCGAAAAAATTTAAAAACACTAGGGAGCGAGACAGCAGTGCGACTGTGTCGAACCAAACTTCTTCTTCCTCCCCATGCCCACGATCTGGTGCCGGTATCTATGCTACTGTGTGTTCCCGACTACATCCCCTCCATTTACGAGCTTGGCTCAATTAGCGGTGTTAAAACATATGCCTCAGCGGCAGCTTCCTCACACCAACAGAAACTAATATCAAAGTCCATGTTCTTGCTGACTGCATGGGCCGGCAGCAATTGCAGAGCCGTAAATACGTCATGCATATTAGTTTGGACACCACCTAATGTTCTATGAGCAGGAGGTCGGCCATCTTGTGTAGGGCGACTTAACATTCTTAAGAAAAATAAAACATCGAGCAAAATGTGTTAATAAGTATTGGAACTTTCAGCTTTCATGCTAACCAAACGAGATGTCTGCAAGCCTTCTATTATATCAACCGATAAGAGTGACGACATCTACATCCAGTATTTCTAGTGCTCCCACTGATGTTATATTTAACCAGTGTTAAGATGAAGCTTTAGCTCGAGGGCTGCTGTCTATATGCATGAGACAGGACAAATCGTTCTTCTGGCCAACCACTGCACCGAATTTGATGAGGTTTGTTACATAAAAAAAAAACTTCAGAACTCGGGGCTGTAACAAGTAGATCTTTTATTAAGGTCATTATTATTTATTAACAAATGCTAAAAACCGCAAATTCTCACCAGATGAAACTATCAAGTTTAGAACTTTGTATATCCGCAATCAAAAAAGATATCACAACTCTGTCATTTGCATCTAGTATTGCATATAACGCGGACGAAATGGATTATTTTACATGGCTATCAATTATACCGCTCAGATGTGTGTAGCACTTTTTCAATACCCTCGGATGCATTGTACACAATTAACGTAAGATGCAAATTGATATATAAAACAGCATCTAACGGATGCAACTCACAGAATTGCAATATCTGTTCTTGCCGCATAGTTATGGATTCGTGAACTCCGTGCTTCTGTGTTAATTTTTTTTCGTCAACTTATGGGAAAGAAATATGGCCCTAGTTTAAAGTTCTGCTTCTAACCAGAACATAACTTTCCCTCTCAAGTACAACAAATTTCATTAAAATTGGCTCAGGGGTTATCTTGCAAAATCATATCTGCGTTATACATGAATTTCAATAGGCGGCACCGGTGTTGGGCTGGAGCGGACGATTCCTCTTGTCTGTAACATTGGTGAAATTGGCGACGAATTTGGAAGAGTATTTCTATTTTTTTCTTAGAAATACTGGTAAACAGGACTGCATTGCTGCGCGGTTTAAATTGCGGCCTATTGCTGCACGAACTATTGCACGTCCCTAATACTAGAATCGCTATCAGAAAGCTAATTATCGGAACTTCCCTAATTAACTAACACCACAACGTCATTTGTCGTGAAGGAAAGTATTGCTCGTCCGTTGAAGAAAGCCAGCCGATATGACAGAACTGCTCGGCCTGCCATAGAATATTCTTGATTAGTCTCCGTTAAAGAACATAAAACACTTATAGGAGGAAAATGATGAAAGGCACGCATATCAACCAAGTTGTACGTCCGGCTTGCTACCTTACTCTGACGAAAGGGGGTCAAGAAGTGAAAATAAAGAGGGGCAAGAAAGGAAAGCAAGCATTCGCAAAAGCAGTTTCGTGGCGAAACTCATCGCGCCTGCACTCGGCCACAGGGAGCAGTTGATTTTGTGAAGTGAAGTAGCGCCCGGGTTTTTGCAAGCGCGCGATACGTAAGGCCATGTTCCATGAACCTGTCTGGCAAAATATTTCGCCTTCTAGCCCGTTTAACGTGACCCCAAGACCGTCACGTTCGACGTTGTAACGGTGACCACAGCACAATACGTATTACAATGTCTCCTTAAAAATAGCATAGCGCACAATTGCAATACCCGCGTGGAATTGTTCCGCGTATTTTCGCGAAATTCCTTCTCCTGTACAACTGCTTTGGAAGAAATATGACGAACGAAAAGCGAAATTTAACGAGTAGACTTCATTAACGTCTGTGGCTTTCCGACACAAAGGAGTACAAAAAAGGCAAAAAAAGAAAACAAATGTTCGCTCAGCAAGAAGCGACGCGTCGTCAAACTTACTCACTGGTGCGGTGCTCAGTACGTCAACTGGATTGATGTCGATTACGCTTTCCTTCCTGTCTCTTTTTCGTTATTAATATGTTTCGTCGACTTGCTGCAGTCCCTGAATCGACACTGGTGGCCTTGGCAGCAGTGTATATCAGCGAAAGCGGTATATATATATATATATATATATATATATATATATATATATATATATATATATATATATATATATATATCAATTGCGTTGCGTAATGTTGCGCCTCACCCTTCGAGCCGATAGGCGATGTACTGGCTTCATTATGCAGTGTCGCTCCGTCACTTGCTCATTAACTTCCCACGTTCACTCAGCGTCACGACAGCTTAGGTATATCGCCGGGGGAAGCAGATGACGAGCAACGTCGTGATTACCGAGCTAGGAGAAAGCGTTTACGAGTGATAGATTAGAACCTTCTCGTGGATGACACAATCAATGGCGAAGTGACGAAGAACACGCGAAGGCGCGAGTGTGCTTTCCCTCAAGGCTGACGGCCGAGGCACGGCAGCATGTGGGAGCGCACGTTTTGTCATAACTCGCCAGGGCGCCTCGTTGTTTCAGTCAGTAGTTAACGCCCGAGACGAAGCGTGGCTGTCATTCCCCACTCGGCCGCGCTGCCTCCTGCGACAGTCGTGATTGGAACGTGTCGTGCGAAAAACGCATCGGCGACGCAAGCGCCGCGGACCAAGAAAATCCACGAGACAGATGGCCCCGGCCCATTTCCCACTTTTCTTTTGATCTTGCTGACAATGGGTGGATGCGGTATCTGTACAGGCGGGGGGACATTTGTAATGATACTAGCCGTGGTCAGGTGAAGTAACGGTTGCGTTAGTCGATTACCATTCCCGAATCCTACACATATCCATCGAGGCAATAGATGCTCTAGAAATAAAATGAATGTGGCTTAGCTAAGGTTAAGCCCAGGATGCGAAGCATACTAGCCTTTATTTTAGTTGTTGAACCACTGTTTAGCCTGGTGAACTGCTGTCGCTTAGCTATATTTGGTTCGGCTAGACGAAGAAACAACTCATGCAGGCGAGCGCACGAGCTGAGACCCGGCTATGTAGCTACGCGGCCGCAAGCGAGCGCACGAGTTGAGCCTCCGCTTTTGCAGCTGTTATGACGTCATATGGTAGCAACGCGGCCGCGCGCGGCGCAGCAAGGAAGAGCGTGGTTGTGCGGCTAGTATGCTTCGCATAAAACGAAAATGTGCGCACCATAGCAAATGCCGCCCACTCGAAGCAGATTACAGTCTTGTACTTGGACCGCGGAATAGCGTCGCGCATGTGCTTCAGATGCTGCGAATGCAGTTTAACTTTTGCGGGACACACTGGTCCCAATCCATTAGCTGCGTTGTTTCGTATGTTGTTCGCCTGTGGTGTGGCCTGTGCATAACATTTCACTTGTGGCCGTTTTCAATTGAACGAGCATGCAGTGCTTCTCACGCCAGGAAAACGTCCCACGTTTTTATAAAGAGCCTCTTTCATTACGTGCACTCTTTCTCAGCGGAAATTGCGCACTCTAAAAACAGAGTTCCGGGAACTCTCTTTAAGGGAGTATCTGCTTATACCATATTTCACTCCCTTTTCCAGAGTAAGTCGACCCCTTTGAGAGGGAGCAGAATAACTCCCCTCGACAGTTTTATTATTGCACCGCAAGAGAGTGCTACTACTTTTCCGCAAAGTGCTAATACTCTCTCCCTACAAGGCTAATAGTACTCCCCCAAAGTGTTTGTACTCCACCAGACCGAGTGCATCTACTCCACCAAACCGGGTACTTCTACTCCTCCAAACAGTGCTTCTACTCCACCGAACAGAGTGCTTGTACTCCTCCTAACAGAGAGATTGTACTCTTTCAGAACAGAGTGCTAGCGCTCTTCCCAATAGTGCGAAAGCACTCAAAATGTAGAGCCATGGTCACGTTAGAAGGGATTCGCAGTACTTACGTGTGCAGAATATTTGTTTCCTTCATAAGCAGCTCCTGCACTTACACTTGGTGAATTGGATGTAATCTGTAGTCGCCAAATTACTCAAATGAAACATTTTTTTCTCTTAAAAGGTCAAAATCTTCATTGATCAGTCACAAGACAAACTGAATAATAATTCGGGAAACATACTAACACAAACATAAAATCAGATTACAATAATGCCCATGAACTTTACAAGACATCTTATAATAAAACATAAGTATATTCTCTAAAGTTTCATCAGTGTTGCAATGCAGAAATACCCTTTATTTCAATTGGCTCCGTCTTTTCAAAAATAAAGTATGCAATGGAAAGTTAAACATAGAACAAAAGTGCGCATACTCACAAAGTATTGACACTACGATCAAAGAGAAATACGCACCACATTACTGGCCAACAAACTAATTTCTTGCACAAAAAGCATGCACTTATATGGCAGAGGTTACCTAATGAGCTGCTACGCATGGGGCTGGTAACGTAAATTGTGAAGAAATTTTTTTCCGCCATATTCTAAGACAACAGCTCATTTGATACCGTCCTGTACAACGTATGGATGTTCCTGACTGAGAGTACAGTGCATTTAGGACTGTGTCATATATTCTCATGTGAGGTCGCAGGTCTAGCTTTGGTTATAAATATTTGAATGACTGAATCAACTTTATTGAAATCAGCAAGAGGTGGTGGTTGAGCCTAGGCCTCCCACGTGGGGACGTCGAAGTGTTCCCTCTTCGCCGCCTCGCAGGCCTGCTGGGTCGCCCAGAGTTGGTCATCAAGGCTGGAGATACGTAGGGGAGCGTACCATCTGGACGAGAGGGTCGTGGGGTTAGTGTCGGAGTAATGTTGTGTAAAGTCCTAAAGCATGTGTGGAAGTGTGGCTGGCTGTGTCTTGCAGATATGGAGCGTGGGATTGGGGTAAATGTCTGGGTAGATCTTGTTGTAAAGTTGTAACGAGGGGTAAGCATTGGTTTGTAGCAGGTGGAAAGTTGTAGCCTGCGCTCGGGATAGTTTGTTGTGTGGGCCGGCGATGAGTCTACGCTCTAAGTAGGACTTCAGAAGATTATTGTAGCGTGTCAGGCGATCCTCTCGCGCGGTTAACTAGGCCTCGCGCTAGGGAGTGGGCAACCTCGTTGAGGTTGGGGAGGCGCAAGTGGACGGTACCTAAATGAGCTGGGAACCAGATGAGTGTAGCCTGATGGTCGGTTGAGCGGGGTGTTTGTTGCAAGATACGCAAGGCTTGGTGTGAAATACGGCCGTTGATATAGTTGATAATGACGGAGCGGGAGTCAGAGGTGATGGTATGGCATGTTTGGTCTAGTGTGGCTAGCGCTATAAATATTTCAGATAAAGAAATGCATGTATGGGTTGCATTCCATTGTTTCTAAGCGTGTGTCCTGTCATGGTTCTGCACCAATATCCCGCCCGGTCTCAAAGCGGTACAGAGGCGTATCATATTTCCTATTCGGTTGGCGTCCTCACGAAATTAGCTTTTTTTTTTGCAAGTGCAAGTGCTTTATTTTTCTTTACATAATCATGGTTATACAGATATCTACACAGATATACAGTTTCCTGGTGCTGTTAGGATTGAACCGTTACGCTTCCTCATCAATGAATAAAATTACATTTACAATATTATCTAGTCTGTAGAAAATGAGTATAAAACTCGAAGAAGCATTGGCATTAAAATCTTGCGATATCAAATTTCTCATCATATATGGTAGCTTTTCATTCTGCATGAACGCTATACTTCTGAGCAGCTTGCAATTACAGGATCAATTATTGTGACTAGTTGAAAATTAATTTTGAATTAACTAAAGTATAGGAGGGCTTCACATGTGAACCAAAGAGCAGATGTGATTAATATAATGCACCAATGGCGACATAAGCATAAGTACAGGCAGGGCAGTGCACGAAAAAGACAAACAAAGAAGCAAATAATAAATTGGGATAGTTATCATCCTGGTCTACATATGCCTTCCATGCCCGTGGATTTCCACGAGGCTATGCATACCCTTGCACAATGAACCAACTACCTGAAACCAAAGCTTTTTTCTTTTCCTACTGAAGTGGTTAAGGTACACTATAGTAAGAAAAATCGCGCTTCACGGAATCTTGCCTTCTCAATATAAGTATATATGCATCTGGGAAGATTAACACATTGCCTGATTCTGCACTCTATCTCAAGTCCAGAAATTTACTGTTTGCAAAAATGCTTTAATCTTATTTTTCCTTATAAAAATTATGCCTGCAGAAGCCATCAATCTAAGGGGGCATTTGTTTGTTTACCACTATGTTCACTCCGCCAATTGATGAACAAGTGTTCCACGCAGACGCTCTCAGTTCTTTGCATTGAACACATCCCTGCTTCCACTGGCATACTTGGCTGGCAAGTAGACTAAGTTGCCCTAATTAACATCTGAAATACCTGCCAGAAGTATATACATATGACTATTTCACAGAAGGATAAACCACAATTTTACAGGTTCCAAATTAGTTTTTCAGTTGCAAGCGGCTTTATGGCTTCTTATTGAGACGTAATGTGTGCACCACGGTGTAAACAGTCAAAGGCCTTACTCCTTGCTCTCGCTTCGGGAGCCGCGAGTGGTTCTAATGAACTGGTTCCGTGAGCATGTACGTTAACAATAATGACTTCTTAAACCTGGGGTGTTCTGCTCCTAATGCTTCCTCCTTCTGGAATTAGGAGGAAGTCATGCTTCTAAAATTAGGTGCAAAAATGGATAAAAGGCAGAACATGAAAATCTGTCTCCTCCATGTCAGCGCTTAAAATACAGAATGACAGCGGTTTGTATTGGCACCCTTGCCATTTTCGCGATGTTAAATTATGTCAGTAGCTAACCAAGCATGAGCTTTTGCTTTTTATAGTAAACACAGGCACCGTACGCATTGCAAGTATGTATTATGTCACTAAGGAAATCTGCAATGTTATTGTACGACTATTTTTTGTCACATTGATATGTCTCTTCGGGAATCAGAGAGAATCAAGACAAAAAGTGCTCCCTTCTTACAAAACTAATCAGCTTCTTTTTTAAAGGAAATATTTCTATCTTTTCAATGACACCTGCTCCTATGTGTTTGTCTCCAGAGAGCATACTTAATCTTCATTTTCCCATCAGAGAAATTACAAAAATACTATGTCAAGATGACTGCCTAGAGCACGTGAGAATTTTCATCTTGGTGTGACATACTGTCTTTTAAAGGTTTTGGTTCCATTTATTCAAATGGTACACGCCCAAATTGCATGGCAATGTATTTTGATTATTTGGAGTGCGCTCCTCTGTACCATATGGAGTCATGCTAGGCTGCCTCTTTGCATCCTTGTGTCCTTGCAGCTGTCTTCTTGCGTTATGTAAAGCGGGTGCCTGAAAAATATCGTGTGCAGAAGTCAACACGAGGATATGGTGTGAAACAACATCAAGACAATCAAGAAATAAGTCACTGCCCTAAAAGAAAGTCTTAGCTCTTAGTCCTTATACTGAAATGCATGCAGTACATCTAAATGACTGCAGTAGTCAACTGCTAAACTAACTTCTATTTTTAGGTTTAAAGAAAATGGAAATAACCGACAGTTCACCCTCGTTCAGCACGAATGTTACAATATTCCCACTAATAAATAAAATATTGGTCATGTCATAAGCCTGCCATTTGTCTGGTGTGTCACAAACACCACTTTTGACACATCCTAAGCAGGTGCCCAGTGTGCACCCCGCGCCATCTCTGGTTGTGCGACTGCGCAGGCCATAATTTCAGGATCATATCTGCAAACATGATACTCAGCAGCGATGAAAATATGGTCTTCCAGTTCAATGGATATTACTGGGTGTGCCTATAAGAATTGGAAACAAGGCTTGTTATGGCAAGCTTACCGACATTTAGGACTAACAAGAAACAGTTCACTGCGGCTTGCATCTAAGCTTACTAAAAGGCACGAACTTACATTCTATAATGAGGTACTCAACTGGAGTTCATTTTTGACAGACTAGACCATGGCTGCAGTTCCTCTAGTTCAATGTATATTACTGAGTGTGCCTATAAGAATGGTCAACAAGTCTTGTTATGGCAAGCTTACCCAAATTTAATACTAACAAGAAACAGTTCACTGCGGCTTGCATCTACGCTTACTAAAAGGTATGAACTTATATTCATTTATGAGGTACGCAATTGAGTTTATTTTTGACAGACTATATTATGGCTGCAGTTAGAAATCTAGCATTCTACATTCTCGAAGGCATCTAAAAGTTGCAGTTGGACCACAGTTACTAGTTTATTAGACCAACTCTTCGTTTTCTGTAAAACAGAAGAATGGTAACACAGAATTAAGGCAAAGTTATATTTTGATACTTTAGTCCTCCACTAAAAATATTAAAGCGATAAACACATTTTGATCTGCCATGCAATAGCAAAATGCACAGATTACGCTTGTAATCCAGAAGGAAAGGGAGATTTAACTGTACATATGACATAACTGATCGCCAACTCGTATTAGCAAATGCACAGGCATGTCCAAAACAGTAAGCGCATGCAAAATGCCCCTGAAACTGTAATTCCACACTGTAGCCTTTGTATTCGTCTCCGATACATGACTCGCCGCTTGACAATTCACCAAGTTCGTACACATAAGCACCCTTTCCTATTCGCACCGTACTCGAAAACCGCAACACAAGACCCAATATCACACATATAATCACGCCATTTCAATACATGATAAAAAGCAGCTGTTTTATTCATCCTAAAATATGAATTGCTCACGCGTTTTCACTAAGTTCAAGATAACGCGCCCAACTGACCTCTAGCAGCGTGCAGCTGCTAAATGCCTGCGGCAAGGTTTCCAGCTAGCACTGGCGCTGCACGTAACTTCAGTGGTCGCAGATTGCCTATTGGCGGAAGACACCGTCAAGCATGCGACTTATTATAACAAAGGCATGCCACCAGCAAAATGACGCCGTCTGTTATGTGACTCCTTATTTCAACAGCGTTCCGTACACAGTAGACTGCCAAAATGAATAAATTCAAACACACAAAATGCACGCTAAGCACGCTCCGCATAGGCGCGATATCATGGGCTGGTTAACAAACCATTTTATGCGTGCCCTCACCTCAGGTCTTATTGAACGTACCATGGTTCTGGCAGCGTTTGCCATTTTCAAAGCTCTTACGGATAGCGGCAAGCGATAAAATAACATGCAGTTATCACGACTGCTGGCTTTCTCGACTGACATTGAGAGACGCAGCGCGCTTGCCTAGTCCGTTGTCAGTCGCGCGGCTAAACGTCGCGAGGACTTCCTGGTGATAGCGTGTCATATACGCAGCATGTGCACGTAAATAAGAATTCACTTACAGTAGAATATTTGTTATTATATCCAACGAATGACGAACGACTGCCCTGTTTTCGCGGTGGCGCAAGAGGGCTGACACACGATCTTCCTTGGATGGCCTTCGTTCTTGCCCGCTGGACGGATCAGCTTTCTCCGGTGCTGTGCTGTTCCGCGATATTGTGCGCTTGCGCGGTAGGCTACTCAGAGTGAGAAATTATAGCGCTGGCTTCGCTTCCCTTTGCGCTTCCCTTTGCACGCTGGCTTCGCTTCCTCGCTTCCCTTTGCCCTTTGCACTTTGCACACATCGCCATGTTGGGGACCAACCTCTTACATTGAAGCAGGAGCTTACGCTAGGTTTTGTTCTCTATTGCCACAAGAGGTGAGCGGGCATTCCACTTTCTCTTAGAAGGACAGAAGGAAAAGAACATTTAACTCTCTCCTTGCTGACGGAGTGAACAATGCATTTGATTTCACTCGACATTTTGCCAGAGTAAAACAACGCATTGAAGAGTAAATCGGCCCCTTTACTCCTGCGATATTATCCCTAGTTTTTAGAGTGCCTGTACAGACCGCGACAAGGTAAGACTTCAAAAGCAAATCAACCAATATTCACTTTGCATCCATGCGCCAGGCGATTACGTTCGAGCCTTTTTCTTGCTGTTGTTGTTGCCTACATGTGTGTGGCTCCTACCAACGATGGGGGATTGACCAAGAAATGGGTGGATTATTCCAAATTAAGATGGAGCACAAATTGCCGAATATCTATGGAATTAGGTTTGAATATCTATGAATTAGGTTTGACTTAGCTGTTAAAATAAAATAAGGAAAGTCATATCGAACCAGTAATAATTAGTTCAACAGTACAAAAAAATAGAATTTACCAGGACATTCGTTTGGATTCTGTAACAAATGTTTGGACAGCGAAGCAAGCATCCATTTTTGTGACATCGACGCGAAGCAAAATGCCATATTTTTTTCGTCAATACAGTGTCTTTCTCTTTGATTGATTGTGAGTTATCGATAGATCGAGTTTAATTTGTTACACTGTTGCATCGTAAACAGACTATCTCTGTTGGTCATGTCCGCTAAAGCAGTACCCGTGCATATCCCTGGTTTTTCGTTAACTTGTCTAAGGAGTGCGCATGCTTCGTCTTCCGGCAGGTCAAGAACTCAAACCAGTCAAGAGAGTACATCCTTATTTTTCTTAAATCCATCGAAAGGGTAGCCGCACCTTTTTTTTCCAGAGCAATGCATGCAGCTTATGTAGTACGTTCTCAAATCCTGCGGGAAAATACACATGCATTTCTTTCTGAAACCTGACGGCAGAGCACATACGCACCTTTCTACATAATAAAGGTCGAATACGTACGCCTTTCTTAAACCACTCAAGAAAGTGCATGGGCCTTTTTCTCAAAGCGCTCCAAGAAAACGTGAGGAGATTGCCTCTTGTAAAGGAAGGCTCGGCATTATCTGATGAAATGTAAGTTTAACCTTTATTTTTTATTTGATAAAAAATTTTGCATTATATGACATTTATCGTATCTGTTTATCAATGCAGGACTAACCTCAAATATTTGGCGCAAACTACAACCTGCTATACCTCTTTGAAAATTAACCGTATACGGGTCAACGACACACGTGCCGTTTTTTATCGAATCGGCAGACGGAGTAATAGCACAAGCCGTCTGTAAAAAAGAACGAAGTCCGCTTTCTCCCTTTAAGCAAGTATTCACCAATTTGGTTACCGGCGCGCACTAACTTGCTTAGATTCCGGAGAACTATCATTTCCAAACTTCGCAGCATCACGCTTGCGTTTATTTTCGCTGCTTTTAATTTGGTCGCATCCTCTCGCCTTGCAGGTTTGCGCACGAGTGCGCGTCTTCATCTTATTATGCTCTTAATACAGCATGAATCGCATGCGTGTGCTAGACGCGGCTGGTATAAGACAAACGTCCGGCAGCGTGTATAGGCCGCACACATTGTACACTCACATTTGCCAGCTACCGCTTTAGGCGCTGGATAAACTGGTAAAACTGTGGCTCGTAGATTTTAAGTTAATAAACGTAAGTTGTTGCCATTTCTCACATCAGCGCCTGTGAGAAGAGAGGTCTTATACACTTGCCGCAATACTTTACCCGAACACGTCTTAAGCACTTTTTTTTCCCCCGTGGAAGGAGTTGAAAGTGTCAGGTTCGAGTCGGTCTTAAGGAATTACGCCGTAAACGCCGAATGCGTTCTCTTTCCAAAGCATTTGTTGTTTGCTTCTTACGGCCCGTATTTGTTAAAGCTAAGCCATTATGAATCTGTCTTCTTTGTTCGCGGATAAAGTATGTGGCTGTATACAGTCAATGTGAGCTACTACTTCCCTTCTTTCTTTCTTTTTAATTTTTTTTGGGGGGGGAGCCGTGTTTATTTATTTATTTATTTATTTATTTATTTACTTTTTTATTTATTTATTTTTCATTCATTCATTTGTTAATTCATATGAGAATACACACTACGGCCCTATTGGGGAGTTCAGTAAGGGGTCTCCGATTAAGTTATGCAAGTCAAGCTCGAAAGCTACGCAAGAAACACTTATACATAATAAAAAAAGGAAACCACGTAAACACCCTCAAGGCAACAACAGCAAAAAGAAAATATAATATAAAAACTGCATACACATATCAGTTTCAAGCAAACAGAGAAAGAAAAGAGAAAAGCAGGTATAAAAAGACAAAAAAAAAATATCAGAACGAGGTACGATAACCCACGAATAATTGCAATAAATAAAAACAAACAACTAAGAATTATGACTTCGCATTACTGAGGGCTTGCGTATTGAGCGGCTGCTGGACTTATGTGAAAGGCAGAAATGAGACCGTTTCAGAGGGTATACTGAGACGTCCTTGGACGGAACGCATGCTCAGCCCTCAGTGCGCCTAGGTGGCATCCTGATTGGCGCTTTGCGTTGTTCCCACACCCGCGCTCCTCTGTCGAACGCGCCTCAAAGAGGAAATGAGGCCAGCATACGGTAGGTCATTGGCGCGTCAAGGGCCCCGGTGGCATTTCCATCACGAGCAAGTCACGAAACTTTATAAATAGAATTACGTTACTGCAGTAACTTTAAAACAAAGAAAAGGGAAGGCCGTGCTTGGTTCTGAAACCCCGTGGCAAGCCATTCACTCTACAGTCCACTTTCTCCAACTGCTTGAGGAGTTCTCACCGAAGCAGTGTTCAACTTCGATTGGTGTGAGCTCATTAGCGTTTTTGCATCTGCATCTGTTTCGATCCGTTTCCTACTTGCTGATGGCAAATTTTCGATGCGAAATATGCGTCATCATTTGCCATGCACACATAAAAGGGTTGCCTCGCTCCACGCTAAGTTGCAATGATAAAATTGAGGCAGGGAAAGAGAGAGAAACGGCGCAAGCCACATGTAAATGTAAACACGGGAGGGATCTCCGTAATGCTGTGGCGTCCAATGTTAATTTTTCCACCCGTTGTCTTCGAGGTGACGTCCTTTTCACTTCGAGGTGTGTACATCTTTACTCCAATTCGTCTTGCACTGTAACTAAGGGAAAAAAAGACAGACGGCGTGTGCACACGTGACGGGGAAAGACAGGACCAGTCGTGAATGACAGCTGCTCGGTTCCCCCTGTCGCGCTGACACCACGTCGCCCCAAATCTTCAGTTCCTTCCACACGTGCTCAGTAGCCATCTTTTTCCTTCGTTTCCTGCCCGTCAACTACCGCCTTGCTTCTTCTATAGCCGCCCTTGATCTCTTCCCATTTATCACTATCTCGGCCCTCGCGTTCCGGTTATTTAGGAACGAGCTCGTCCGTGACAATGTATAGATCCTGCTGGGTTAGCGTGCACTCAAACTGCTACACCAGTTGGAGGAGCGTTCTACAGCACCCCACACATTATCTCAACTTCCTGTGTGCGACGTTTCACTTACCCTTTATGAATTTTTTCATCAAATCATTTTGTTTTTTTTTTCTTCTTCTTTTTGGTCGCCTGCATTGACGGGGACGGATGAGCCCACTCGGGACTCTAGCGGTGCACCCATCCGCGTAGTCGTCATTGTACTGGAAATAGATTATCCAACAATAAGAAATGAAGGAAACGAGGCGTGCTTCCTCGGCGAGTACCAGCCTCTCCTAAGTGTCGTGCCGATACATGTGGAACTCTTTTTCCGGGTGTTCTCGACAGGCATCGTGCGTTAGGGCGGCTTATACATAAACAGATCACGCTCTAGCAGGCTCCTTGGGTAAATGAAGCATGCTGTGGCTAGGAAAAATGGAGGAGACAACAAGAACACGCAGTTCTTGTTTGTGCCTTGGTTTGGCGAAGAACAAAACATCCATCGTGAGGCGGCGGAGTTTCATGCTGGGCTCACTGCCGGTTCATTGCTGAGAAACTAAGTGGTGCAAGGGGGACAATGACTGACATTAGGTGTAGGACAACAAACGACGCTCTACTGCATCCCATGTCCGTCTTTTTCGCGCTGCCCAGTTTTCTAGCATGTCCGATCAATCAGCCCGAATTGATGCCTTGATCGTCTTCATGTCCGTTGTTCACGCGAGAAGAAAGCAACGACTGATGGCTAAGACGTTGGACGGCCTGTGTCGCTCTTGTTCATGCTTCAACTCTTAGCCGCTGTTATCTTCTTTCTATTTATGGCACTGTTTTCATAAGGGTCCATCTTAATATAGATAGCAAGCGTCACTCAATATATCGGCGGAGCCATATTGTCCCGGAGCGACTGGTAACCGTGGTCGAGATTGTAAAAGGTTCAAATGGATGTGCGTATCTATAGCGCATCCGCATTGACGCTCTGTCTACATACACGTCTCAACTTAGTGTAGTGGTTGCTCTGGCAAAGTATAAGTTCATTCACCTGTAACCACGTTACATTTGAGGGTTCAGTACGTCCCATCTCTCCTAATGTCATCGGACTAGGCGTAACAGCGACCCTTCCCCGCAACCCTCTTCTCAACCATAAAAGGCTGCGTAGTAGGCAAGCTATATACGTGTATAAATCCGTATCAAACTCGTGACCAGAACATGAGCAAGGCTGCAGCTATTCGATCTATACATCTCGAAGCCGTACGGAACTTCAAAAGCTGGTTCTTTTTCCAGTGCCTGTGGAGTAGGAAAAAAAAATCCACTTAGCCTACCCCGTGCTTTTGTTCCATGGTCGTGCATTACGTCTCCCTACAGACATTTTTCTTTGCCCGGGCAGGCTCTTTTCCTGCCAAACCCACTAGCCTCGGGCAAAGCTACACGGTGAGCTGTGATGGCTCCGGAGAATTTCTGTCTTCCAGAAGGCAAGCTAGACAAAAGGAGGCTGACGCCTGCCGTTACCACATCTTTCATCACTCTAATGCATGGGCGTGAGCCTGGTACTTCATTTTGTCGCGAATGTTTGTTCTTTATCCCGCCTACAGCATACCAGAAATCCGAGTTTGCAGATCAAAACGAAACGTCTCTCCCGCCTGGCGGAAACACAGGAACCAGCCTTCCTCTCCCGCAGAGAATAAGTGAATTCCGATCTCTGCATTCCTAATGCACCAGTTCCCCGAAAGGGACCGTCACGTCGCGCAAAAAAAGAAAAAGCAGTAAACCACGTGTGTACCCGTCCTCACCTCGGCCGCTGTACACGTTTCTCTTTGTGTTGGCTCTCTAGCCCGTTCGGCTTCCCAAAAGACTCTTAAATGGAGGACCCTCGTCCATCATACAGATCACGCCATCACATTCCGCTCTCGTGAACTATGCTGTTATCTCTGTGACGTGCCGCTGTCTCAGGGCGTGCGCTGATGCCGAGCTGTACAGGGCGTTCCCGTCAGGATCAATGCTGGAACTTCTTGCTATCCCGCTGCTCGCTTTGCAGGCTCGTCGATTGTAGCGCGTGTGTTTTTTTTCTCGGGCGTCAACCTGTGATGTTTTCCGCCAGGAGTTTTGCGGGATTCTCTTTTATACTGACAAATTAACCTATCACTACCTATAGCATACTAGTCACTCCCTTGTGCCAGTTCAGTTTTAGCTTATCATCAACAGCACTTTTAAATATCACCCGTGGCACGTTGCACAATTCTCCTGCTTAGGCTAGACTACTCTCAGAGGCAGACGACAATGTGTTCACGAAAAATATAAATGTATATATGACTGAATAACAAATTCTCGCTAATTCACTTTGAAACCAAGTAAATATTACAACATATGATCTGATTTACGATATATAGCCAGTTACTTCGAAAGCCATTCCCACTTGGAATGAATCCTGATCATGACGCCACTTTCAAGATATGTGTTCTCCGAAGTTTGCGACAAAATGCTGCGATTATTTTTGAGATTCAGTGCATAAAAACTCATTTGTTAAAGAAGTAAGTGGAGCAAAGGTACATTTTTACCTCAACATGGGCTGCTATTTCTTCGACACTGCATGGTGCCAGTTTCGAAATTCCTTCCAAGTGGATCTGCCTTGGGAAATTACTGTCTTCAATTCCTGTATGCGCTGAAATTATTGCTTAGAAAGTTAATCAGTTATTTTTTAATTAGCCAATTATGCCCTTTGATTCCCATTGTAATTATATGTAATATTCGCCTCTATGAGTAATGAAGCTTATAAAATTAAGAAAAATAATAAGTAGATGCGTGCTATATGCCACGGCCGATTTTTTTTTAATACTGTTAGCATTAACCCTTTACTGCACCTTGTTGCATTTACGCAACATTCTGATGAACGGTGTTAAAAACCGAAGCAAAGTCAGTTTCGAGCTTCCTGTACATGTTGTTGCATATCCGCAACATTGGTCTGTAAAATGCGGCACCTTGTGCTGGAATCTGTGCTAATTCTTTGCATCTTCTACCAAAACAAACGTGGCGGAGGCTGCGCGCGCTCAGGAGCAGTGATATAGGTAAGTTTTACAAATTGTAAATGTATTTCTCCAGAAGGCAAAGAGCAAAAAAAAAATTGTTACGCTATGCTCCACATCCTTCTGACTCTGTAGGTTCAAAAAAACATTGTAATTTCGGAATAGTTTGTTCCTGGCGACAGAACGTTGCTATGTTGCACAAATGCAACAACGTGTACATGGTTTATTTTCTTCGGAAAAGTGAAATGGCTCCGCAACGCTGGTATGGCCCAGCAATTCCTCCTGATAGTGAAGGCAGTGACTATTCAATTAGTCACGACAGCTACGAGTCTAAGTCCGTTTCGATTCAATATGTGGACAAGATGTTCTCTGGTCAAATTTCCTTTTTTCTTTTCAAAAGTACGCTGTGCCTCCGCACGTTGCCGTGTCACGTCGTCACGGGCACAGCTTTACGTCTGTGCTTCGATGTTCTACATTTTGTCAATAACCCGAAAGCACTGGATTGTTTCCTGGCTGGACGGGAATCTGCATGACGTACTGCACGAAGTGTGGGAACCACCTGTGCTGCACAAACATGTACAAGTGCTTCTTTTTGTTCCACACTAAATCATAGGTGCACCAATGATTGTCTTGTGCAAATAAGCATCTGAGTATGAATCGCACTAAATCTATCTTTTACTTTCAACTTCTTCTTTATTTGCACATTGTTGCAAATATGCAACATACCCTTTTTCTGCAAATTGAAACCACAGACATTCGCTAAAGTAAGTTTCCATGGGAGTACAGGTACTATTATGCTTCCCTACAACGCCACGAATAATATTTTGAGTAAACAAAAAATTGTGCAGTAAAGGGTTAAAATAAAATACCGCTTGGTATATTCAACGGTTGTATAGCCAAAGCAATTTGGTACCCGCACTCTAGTTATTGTTCTTCATTCACACCTTTCTTTTTTCTTTCTCTTTTTTTTGCACCCCTCATTTCCTAAAGCATGTAAAATTATTTCAGAGTACAGCGTTGGACATAAAACTAAAGCGAAAATTACTACAAATCTATATCTGCGTGACTGCAAGTGGTTTTCAGCTGCGGAAGGGCTGGTAGCATCCAGGAACGGCGTCTTTGAAGACTAAAAATGTGTTCTTTTTTTAATCTTCTGCGGACACTTGTGCTGTGCATGCCATTGTGCTAGTGTTGCGTCATGTTCGTATATTGAAACGCGTACGGCTTTCAGTGTTAGTACATGCTTAAATTAATAATGCACGCTTATAGAGAAAGAGAGAGAGAGAGAGAAAATGATAAATAAAAGGCAGTGACGTTAACCAGAACTTAGCTAGGTAAGCTGCCCTACACTGGAGGAAAGGGAGGGAAATATGAAGTTAAGAAGAGAAAGTCCAGTGTGGATATCACCGTCGTGGTAACAGTTTTATGCTCTATATCCACTGACGGTCACTCCGTCGGGATCACAGACGGTCGCTGAATCCGGTACCTTCCAGATATCGCAGCAGTACTGCTGTAGTTGCGATATGTATCTTCAAGGGTACGTTGAACTATATCTGTTCGCATTGTCTCCTAACACTGCATCGTTAAGGTTCCTAGATTTGTTTTACGTTGAGAATATTGCATAACACTTACGACACAAGAGTCAAAACAAGCTTGCTCGAAAGAACTCATCAAGCTATTGACAGAACTCTTCCAAGTATTGTGTGTGGTTCCTAAGTATACCGCTACATAGCCGAAGAATTTCTAGAGCAAACAGACTACTGCATCCGTATTCACAAAGCTTTTCGTTCGTAAGTGATGTTTGCCATCGACAGACCACCTTCGCTAATAATATGTCCAACGTCATGATTGGCTAGAATTCACTCTTACGCAGAAATATAACGTTAGAGCATCTTTGTTGTGAATACGGGCCCTGGTTCGGCCAACCTAGCATTGTACATTAAGAAAACAAGAACCACGCCCTTCATGGGCATTCCATGGGCACCAACTTGTGGAACGCGCAACTTGTATATTGCGATATCTGGCTCTAGCATAGCCTACCTTCCCGTCGATGTAAAGTTATCAAACAACACAAAAATGCAAATAAAGGAAACATGTCCCTACAGATGCACGCTAAAATTTTTCATCAAAGAAAGTGAAGCACACTTTTAAGGCAACGTCAATCGTGGCATCGAGAGAAGCTAGCAAGCTTCATCAGAATATCTCGGTGTTCTTTCAGCAAACCGATGAGATGTTCAGGGCTTGCGGAGGGCACTGAAAGCAATCGTGGTTTTGTTGCTTTGAAAGCTGAGGCCGTGCTGCTGCCCTGCTCTGACGGTCACCTTTGTCGTAGACGTGCAAGTGGTTTTGCTTGGCTGTTGGCTGCTTGGCTGTTGACTATATAGGCAATTATGCCATGCTTCCAAGCCCTATCAGCCCGACACTGACCGTTTGTGAGCGTGCAGGAAATGGGACTGCGATGAAAGAAAGCTTCGTCATCAATGAAACTGACAAAGAGAGACGGATTTAGCGATCCACGCGTGTATTCAGACTTGTGTATTCTTTATGCAAAGCCACTGAAGCATTGATGCGTTCCTTGAAATACACCACCCTACAGGACCGCTTCGGACTGACCCAATGATGAATCTTTGATTGTGTGTGTACCAGTGCAAAGTGTGAACTTCTCTTTTCCTTCTGACCTTTCAGCCAGTGCAGATAGCCTACCGGGCTCATCCTGGCTAGTCTCCATATCTTTTCCTAATGACTTCTCTCTCTGTCTCTCTTGTTTACTTAAAAGCAAAGCACATATTTACTGGAATGTCCTTTTTTCTGTCTTACAGGTAAGCTCTCACTGGAAAAGACCGTTGCACCAAAGGCTGTGACTAAACTGTAGCGCCGAGAGGAAAGGAAGACAGGTAAACAACTAACAGGCATACTGACAAACGTCACAATTGTTTTATTTTCTTAGCTTTTTCTGCGTTTCATGAGAGTGCGTGGAAAGCTGGTTTACCAGGACCATTAAAAGTCCAAACCTAGCAGTGCGTGTTCCTGCGTTAGTAATCTACATCACTTAATTTTACTCAAAAGTGAAATGATAGAGCCAGATTAGGTGCGACCGTCTTATCAGTTGAATTGTGGTGTCACTACATTTCTAGTCTAAATCAGTGGAACCTTCAAAGCCACAACTATTCAGGGATAACGCCATCGGCCCACTTCCGGCGCTCATTTTTCCACTACTGAATAAAAATGAACCATTACCCTAAAATTCTGGAAAAAGTGAGAAAAAACATAAACTAATAATAATAATAATAATAATAATAATAATAATAATAATACGGTACAGCCCTCACTCCAAACGCTTCTTTTCATCGTCGTTTCTATTTAAGCCTTCTCTTTAACTTCAACGTCTACAACCTTGCTTTCTCCGTACAACAAACTGCCAGCAGTTAACGAAGAGGATGCCTTTAACTATGATTAATCGAAAGCTTTACGAAAGCTGCTTTAGTTTTCCTTCCTCCAAGAAAGCCACAGGAGTCCCCCCCCGCTGTCAACTCGGCTCGCCGCATTTAAGAAACGCACAGAGGGTAACGACCACTTTAAGAAGGACTCGAGAAAAGTCCTAAAATGGGGATAGCGCCGGTAACGAGAGAACGAAGAAAAAAAAAGAGCTCTCGCTTTTATCCTCGCACGCCCAAGAGCAGCAGCAGTGCATCGCTTGCGTGGAGACCGTGCACAAGGACTCCGTTTTTAAGACGGAGCCGACTCGAGTGCAGACAACAGAGCAAACCGTGGGGATTCCGCAAGCCGATTGCGCAGTTTTGCCGATCCGAAAGCGCACTCTTAAGAAGATGCACTTAGGACGATGCTGCTTGCATTTTAAATTTGCTGTGTTCCCTTTGTTGTTGTTCTTCTTCTTCGTCTTTTGTCTTAAGCAGTGCGCTCCGTTCTGCTATCCGTCGGTTGCGAATGAAAAAACTCCAGGTCACATTCAGTCTTAGTCCTGTTTTCGCTTCCCTCCGAGGCCTCAGAGTTAAGCTCTTGAGATGACTGCGAGCCACGGATTTCTGGAAGTACGAGAAGAGACGCAGGACGTCCCCCGTGTCGTATGACGAGCCGGTTTACTTTATTTTTGTTTGTTTCCCTCCGTGAGATGCTCTAGACGAATGCTAAAAGCAAAGGGGAAAGTAATTACGTGCTGAAGCGGTGCCACGAGATTAAGAAAGAGACAAAACAAAAGTGGCAGCGTTTGCAGCCGTGAGTAACACTTGGAATGAGCGATTCTTCAGAGTAAGAGCTAGACTTTAAAGACGGTAATGAAGGCGCGTTTTCTTTGATTGCGCTCCCAGTCCTTCCCTCGCAGTCTGACCTCTTGATGCCGAATTAGGCCTGTTTCTTGCACTTTTCAACCGGCATACTTAGCGAGTATTCTTTCTTGCGCGTGGAAAAGTTTCTCGGGCACTAATGCGTTTTACTAAAAGCCTGCGCGTCTGGGAAGTGATGCCCCAGAAATTTATTTAGATGGAGTGCACGCTGTGGGACGGTATTTTTCTGGCCTCTCGTATTTCAGAGAGAAGACTGCTCGCATGACGACGCAGTTCACGTGCATTGTGAGAACTACAGGAAGGAGGTTTGGGAAAGTTGTTTCCCGGTTAACGTGCCATGCTGTGGGATAACTCGGAGCGTGAGCTCCTACTTGGACGTGCGAAGAAATGTAATCTCCATAGAGAGAGAGAGAGAATAAACTTTTATTTTCAAATCAACAAGATTCGAGTCCGGCGTTTCTTTAGTGGGTCTGGGCACCCGCCGCGGACGCGGTTCCGAGACGTTGTCTCGGAGCGGCTTCCTCGGCTCGCTGGACGGCCCAGAATTTTGCTGTCAAGTTCGAGCTGGCAGTGCGGTCTTCCAGCGCGAGCGGAGGCTGGCGGTGGAAGAGACGGAGGAGTCGGCGCTGTCCGACTTGTTTGTTAAGTCCCGACACTCCCATAGCATGTGAATGAGTGTGGCAACCTCGCCACACGATGCGCATCTGTTTGTAGTGTGCATGTCTGGATACATGGCGTGCATGAGTCTGGGGTTTCTGTAAGAATCCGCTTGTAATTGTCTGAAGTGTACTGCTGTGTGTCCTGTCTAACCTAGCGTGAGGGAATGGGTATACGCGTCTTTGTAACTGGTAGTGTGTCGTGATGTCGTGGAGCCTGGTCATACGATCCTCCCACGCCCAGACGTTTGCAGTACCCCGCGGGGGCTATCCTCCGATGATGCTCGGTGAGTTAGGCCTCGAGCAACGCGGTGAGCCGCTTCGTTGGGGGTGCTCAATCCAGTGTGTGCCGGGATCCATAGCAAATGCCTTCGGTTATCCAAGTAGCAATGTTGTAACTTTTAAGACACCTAAGGTGATGTCTTGCGCACATGAAAGAGACACATAGTATCAAATCATGTGTGGACCTGTATACCGCCGGCGGCATAAACGCCACCAATTATGACCAACGTTATCCCCACAACGCCTAACTATATGTAATGTCACGTGCGTTGAAATGTCTTTTATGTCTTGTTGCTAGCCTAGTTGAGGTCTTTGCCGCTGCTACCGATGATGACGACGAGGAAGTCGACTGAGATTAAAAGACTACGAGGTCTTGATGTGAACAGAAGCATCGGCTCTAAACTTTGGCTTTCTGTTAGATTTATTTTTGTATTTTTCGCGAGAATGTGTAAGAACTGAAGATGGAGATTATTATACAGATGGCACAGGGCAGATTTCCTTAAGTTTGTCCCTTCAGCCTTAGTCCGGAATACAGTCATGAATGGGCGCCGTCAAGCAGAATATTGGATTTTCTTTAGATGTAGAAACATGGTAAAGTAGGCTGCGTTGAACGGCCTATGCCGAAATCCCAAATTATCAATGCCCTGTGCATACATACACACCGCACAAAGGAAGAAGCAGGCAAGCCATTCTTTTGAGGGGGCACTATACACTCAACCATTTTAAGAGGAGAGAAAGACAAGGGAAAGAGAAGAGGAAGGCTAGCCCACTGGATGCAATCCCAAACGAGCCGCAGTTGTTGTTGTTGGTGGTGATGGTGCTGTTGTTGCTGCTGTTGTTAACTGTTGACGAACGGGAAAGTACGCAAGGCTTGGTCAAGTGGCAAGGCTTGGTAAAAATATTGCATAGGACAAATTCAACATTTTACTCAGTGATTTAAACATCTGACTTATTCGCAATAGATATACAATTTTCAAATTATACTTACGCAGACATTTCATGATATGTCTGAACGAAAAGAAACGTGACAATGTGTAAAAATAAAAGGAAAATCGATTCTTATCATTGATTACAACGCTCCCTTAAGCTGGAGCATTATTTCCATTTTTTCGTCGCGTCTCGGATGCTTTATGGATAGAGAAGAATGCCCCGCAGGGGCGTCTGCGCAAGCAGGCGTTTGGTGTGTTGCGCCACCACGTTCCCGAGCACACGAGGGTTGGACCCTCCCGCGTGTAGCCGTGCGCGGCTTAGCCGTGTCTGGGGAAAAGGGGATCCTGGGGGTTGAGCCGAAGCTGGGTGTTTGGACCTTTAAGGCCCCCCGGCGGAGGCAACACACCTCTTCGGCCTCGGCTTCACATAGACGGCACCTCCAGGCTGACCCACCTGGAGGAAATCGGCAGTCGCCTTTTCCTGTCCTCCTCTCCAATCTTCGTCTTTCTCTCCCACTTTTGCATCTTTCCTGTCTTCTCTTCACTTCTTTTACTTCCGTATTTCCTGGCGGCAAGGGTTAACCTGGTGTAACTATCCAAACTTGGGTATCTTATAGTAGGTTATAGTGGCGATGCATGGCTGGCGTCTTCAGGCTTCCAATCCTGTAGCGTCCCCTTGTTGGGCTCGGTGGTGGGTGGCCACCATCGCCGCCGAATTTTCCAATTTTTTATGGCAGAAGCTTTTCCCCCATTACCTGATCGCTCCCTGAAGAGGGGGCGCACCGATGAACAATTCAACTTCTTTATGCAACCGAAAGTGTCCTTCCCTAAATACCACGTTGTCCACAGTCAGCACGAAAAGAAGACAGTCCGAATGATATAACCATTTCTTGTAGCAAAATCCATCACTGAAGCAATAGGCCCAGGTTATAAAGTAACGAAGATGGGAAGTGGCGATCTTCTACTCGAAGTTCGCGACAAGCCACAGTACGACAAACTTTCAAAACTTGTAGCATTTGGGGACATTCCCGTTTCTGTAGGCCCACACAGGTCGATGAACACAGTGCGCGGTGTCATCTCAGAAGATGACCTTCTCGAACTCACCGAAAGCGAATTATTAGAAGGATGGCAAGAGCAGAACGTCGTCAAGGTACAAAGGATAAAAATACGGCGAGATGACAAAGAAATACCAACCAGGCATATAATCATCACTTTTGGAACTAGCAACTTACCAGATGCAATTGAAACAGGATACTGCAAACTGCGGGTAAGACCGTACATTCCTAACCCACGCCGATGCTTTAAGTGTCAGCGGTTCGGGCACGGTTCGCAAAGTTGCCGAGGGCGCACTACTTGTGCAAAATGTGCATCAAAGGAGCACTCTTCCGAAACTTGCACTTCCGCCGCACGTTGCGCTAACTGTGAAGGGGATCACCCCGCATACTCTCGTTCTTGTCCATCATGGAAAAAAGAAAAACAAATCATTGAAATCAAAGTAAAAATGAACCTTTCCTTCCAAGAGGCGCGCAAACGCTTCTCCATCAATCACTCTAGTCCATCCTACACCGATGTGGCGCGCCGGGGGGCAGCGCTACATCCTTCGGCGGCCGCCCAAGTCACACGGAGTGTGACGGCGGTCACGCCATCAGCCCCCCCGGCTGGAACAGCCAGCGCTGTACCGGCCCCCACAAAGGAGGACCAGCAGACCCTCGGGCCTGTTGGACCCAAGGCCACTGCAGGTGCAGATAGGCCCACCACCACCGCGAACGTGCCCGCTGCGCAGGCACTTTCCACCGCCTCAGACGAGGTGATGGATACAAATAGCAATCCGGCGTCTCAGACGCCGAAGGAACGGCGCAGCTCCCTTGAGCGCGCCCGGAAGATAGAGAGATCTCGTTTCACGGGGCCTGGAAAGGTCTCGTGAGATAATCTAATCCATATTTCTTAGACACACAGCACAAAACACATACATTATGCATACACAAATAATACAATGGAACGTCAGGGGTTTACTCCACAACCTAGACGACATTAAGGAACTTTTACATAAGTACAGTCCAAAGGTGCTGTGTGTCCAAGAAACACATCTTAATCCTTCACGCACGAACTTTCTCCGGCAGTATACCGTTTATCGAAAAGACCGCAACGACTCCCTCACCTCGTCTGGCGGCGTGGCAATAATAGTAGATAAGGGTGTCGCTTGCCGGCAACTACAGCTTAAAACAACTCTAGAGGCAGTTGCAGTCCGTGCGGTACTGTTTAATAAACTGATCACAATTACCTCTGTATACATCCCCCCGAACTACCAACTTTCAAAAACAGAATTTCACACCTTTATTTATGAACTGCCCGAACCATACATTGTCGTTTGAGATTTTAATGCACACAACACCCTCTGGGGAAGCCGTCGCTGTGATGCCAGAGGACGCTTAGTTGAAAACTTCCTCCTGACTACAGATGCTTGCTTGCTTAATGGGAAAGAACCTACATTTTACAGTATCGCAAACAAAACATTCTCATCTATCGATTTAAGCATCGCATCGAGTTTACTCTTGCCACATCTGGAGTGGAACGTAATTAAGAACCCCTACGGGAGTGATCATTTCCCCATTGTCATAAAACTAACAAAAGGTGATGAGTGCTCTCCAAATGTCTCCCGGTGGAAAGTCGATTGTGCCGACTGGACACGATACAGGGAGCTGACACATTTGACTTGGAACGATATCGGTAATCTTTCTATCGAAGATGCAGTGGCATATTTCACGGCGTTCATAGTTGATGCGGCGTCAATATGTATCCCCGCAACAAATGGATCGCCCTGTAAACGACGTGTTCCATGGTGGAACGACGACTGCAAAAAAGCGCGTAGAAACCAAAATAAAGCTTGGAACAACCTTCGAGACTCTCCAACTACAGAGAACTTGATAATTTTCAAGAAAATAAAGTCTGAGGGTAGAAGAACGCGGCGCCGTGCCAAAAGGGAAAGCTGGCAGAGATATATTTCTAGCATCAACTCTTATACTGACGAACGAAAAGCCTGGAACAGAGTGAATAAAATCATAGGTCGGCAAACTCATCCTCTACCGTTAGTAAACACGCAAGGAAATACTCTTCAGGACCAAGCGGACTCTCTAGGGGCACATTTTGAAATCATTTCTAGCCCATTACATTACTCCGATGCATTCCTTAGACACCAGAAACAAGCTGAGAGACTGCCTCTGGACCTAAAAGGAAAGAGCAATGAATCCTACAACCGTCCTTTCAATATGGCTGAATTTCAGGCTGCACTACATAGTTGCAATAAATCAGCTCCTGGAAGCGATCGAATAATTTACGAGATGATTCAACATCTGCATCCCGAAGCACACAAAACACTCCTCTCCCTTTTTAACGCCATATTCTCTGCTAGCTACATCCCGTCAGCCTGGAAGAAAGCAATCATAATCCCTATTCTGAAAGACGGCAAGGACCCGTCTTTGGCCAGCAGCTATAGGCCTATAGCCCTAACGAGCTGCCTATGTAAGTTTTTCGAGAAGGTTATTAACCGTCGCTTGATACATTTTCTTGAAAGTAACAAGATACTAGATCCCTTGCAGTGTGGCTTCAGGGAACATAGATCCACAACAGATCAACTCGTCCGTATTGAGACAAATATCCGGGATGCCTTTGTGCACAAACAATTTTTCTTATCGGTATTTTTAGACATGGAGAAAGCATATGATACTACTTGGCGTTTCGGAATTCTTCGTGATCTAGCTGGAATGGGCATCCGAGGCAACTTACTAAAGGCGATTCAAAGTTATCTGTGCAACCGCACATTTCATGTTCGGATTGGTAACGTCCTATCTCGTCTATTTACTCAGGAAACAGGTGTGCCACAAGGTGGAGTGCTGAGCTGTACTTTATTCCTTATAAAAATGAATTCGCTCCATACTATCATACCACGTACAATGTTTTACTCCGTATACGTGGATGATATCCAAATAGGTTACAAGTCATGTAATCTTAATATCTGCGAGCGACAAGTGCAGCTTGGCCTGAATAAGTTGTCTAAGTGGGCAGAAGAGAACGGTTTTAAACTAAACCCTGAAAAAAGTACATGCATTCTCTTCTCCAATAAGAGAGGCGTAATACCGGACCCCGCTATTGACCTTAATGGAGAACGACTATCTGTGAGTCATGAACATAAATTTCTAGGCCTCATTTTAGACTCCAAACTAACTTTTATCCCACACCTAAAATACTTGAAACTGAAGTGCTTGAGGACAATGAATCTACTGAAACTCTTGTCCCGCACATCTTGGGGAAGTGACAGAAGATGCCTCTTGAGCTTGTACAAAAGCCTAATACGGTCACGCCTTGATTACGGAGCCATTGTTTATAACTCTGCCACGCCTAGTGCTTTGAAAATGCTTGATTCCGTCCACCACTTGGGTATCCGTATCGCTACTGGTGCGTTCAGGACTAGCCCCGTGGAAAGCCTGTATGCTGAATCTAACGAATGGTCCCTACATCTTCAAAGAACATATTTAAGTCTCTCATACGCCCTCAAAGTGAAATCAGATTTCCATCATCCATGCCATTCAGTTATTTATGACCTGTCTACGGCTAGGCTTTTCCGTAACCGCCCAGGCACTAGACCTCCTCTGTCCCTCCGATTGGAAGCATTGTCCGAAGAAACGGGCGCGTCGATTGTAGAGAATGTTATAATGGCAACTACGGGCCTTCCACCACCCTGGGAGTGGAAGACTATCGAATGTGACGTGTCGTTTGCAGAAATATCAAAACGAGCACCTGAGGCACACATACGCTCACATTTTCTTGAGCTTCAGGAGAAGTATTCTTGTGCTGAATTTTACACGGATGCCTCTAAGTCCCCTTCTGGTGTTGCCTACGCAGCACTAGGACCAGCATTTTTATTATCCGGTACATTGAACCCACATACAAGTATTTATGCAGCGGAAGCGTATGCAATACTCTCTGCAGTAAAGCACATCAAGCAAACGAATCTGTCTAGGGCTATTGTGTTCACAGACTCATTGAGTGTAGTCCGAGCCTTAATGAATGTTCGTATACATAAAAACACTGTCTTTAATGAACTGTATACATTGTTATGCTCAGCTTATAGTACTAAACAAATGATCATCCTATGCTGGGTACCTGGCCACTGTGGTATAAAGGGCAACGAAGCTGCTGACGAGAAAGCTACTTCAGTAGCTTTTAGTGACACGGACATAAACCTACCCATCCCAGCCACAGATGTTAAAGCATACTTGCGTCACAAGCTGAAAGTACACTGGCAGCAACAGTGGAGTACCCAGATATCAAATAAATTGCACTTGATAAAACCCAAATTAGGATATTGGGTATCGGAGAGAACATCACGATATAACGAAGTGCTTCTTTGCCGATTAAGAATAGGACACACTTACGGCACTCACTCTTACCTCTTGACTGGGGGGCATCCCCCTACTTGTTGTAAGTGCGGCCAAAATCTCAGCGTGCTGCACGTCCTTATCCAATGCCCTGCAATAGAAGCACAGAGGAAAAAGTATTTCATTTCTGCATATCGAGAGAATATTCCTCTTCACCCGAAATTTTTTCTTAGCAATGAACCGCTTTTTAATCCGAAACTAGTTTTAGAGTTTTTAGCTGAATCAGATACGCTGGAAATCATTTGGCGAGGGAATTTTTAGCGCGCGTATGCCAGCCCTGGACTCAAAGGCTTCCTTGAAGCTAACGTGTCTATGTTATGTTATATCGCATCATGCATTTAACGAAACCCCATTACCATAGCTCACAGCACTACTTGGTCAGTGTCATTATTTTAACAACTGTATATTTTACGCCATCCACGGCAACGGATTTTAGGCCTTTTTACAGCCATGTCACATATACCATGAGAAATGCATTGTATAATTCATTGTCTACACCATTCACCATGCACTGTTAACATTATCTTTGTCATGGCGCTCTTTGGCCAAACCTGGCCCTTGCGCCATAAAGCACCACACATCATCATAGAGAAGAATGCTCAAGTCTAGCTCACTAGTAAATTTGACTACGCGAAGTCAATCATAAGTTTTAGAATGGGCAACATATTGCCGTAGCCTGAAGTGACACAGGACTAACGCCAACAAACCCATATCCACGCCCCGCCGCCCAGCGCAGCAGTTTAATGCACTACGCTTTCGAACATGGATTACCAAGTGACCCAAGTTGGCGGAAAAATGGTTATACATACATACATACATACATACATACATACATACATACATACATACATACATACATACATACATACATACATACATACATACATACATACATACATACATACATACATACATACATACATACATACATACATACATACATACATACATACATACATACATACATACAGTCTGTTTCACACTTAGGGGAAAACTCGGAGCGCGTGGCATCGGCGATGCGGCGAGCGCTGAAGTCGCGCGGCGGAAGCAGCTCGCGCAGGCGCAGACGCTCTAGGGGCGGAGTCGCGATCTGCGTCGTCTGCTACGACGGCGCGCGCTAGCCGCATTGTCGGGATGAGTGCTACGGTCAGAGGCAGTGCGCGTATTCCATTGTTACTGCGGGAACTGAGCCGATATTCCTTATTAAGCGTTGTGCAACGCCAAACTGTGTGCTTTCATTGGCCACATTCGAGTTCTACGAACTTCTTTTGACGACATGCTTCTTTCGTTCTTTCGAAAGGCCGGGGTACTTAGTGCGTGCACGTGTATTTCTTCGCTGTGTGTGTTACCGTAACACGCAGCGCTAAGAAAGGGGCACCGAACTGTGCGCGCAACGTGCTCGGTCATTATTTGGCGCGAAAGGAAAACAGAACACTCAATATAATGACTATGCGAGTCGAACACGATGAAACAAACGGATAAGAATATAAGAATACTTTAGGTTAAGGCATTGAGCTGAAAGTGTTTCTTCTCGATAATAGTTCTTTACACAAGACAGGCTCTGTCAGTCGACAAGGAAATGCACGCGGCACGCTCCGAACATCACTTAGTACCTCATCATGTCCCCAGCGGCAGCGATGACAGCGCTCATTCTGGAGGGCAGTGAGTTGCAAATTGAATCGGTAAGTCATGCGTTCATTCGCAGCACGTCCGACTCGATGACGACGGTCGACTTTGTGGTGATTTGGCGCTCTTCAAACTTCTGAAGGTAAAAAAAAAGTAAATGACCTTGAAAAGGAAATGCAGCGTCATCTCCTTCCTTCGCTCATTGGTGATCGAAGAACGGTGCGGCTCTCTACAGACACAGGAAGGTTTACATGATACAAGACTGATCTGAATAAAGCTGGCGCTTGTCCGTCTTAATTCATTCCAGCTTTTTCATCTGACCAGAACGGTGCTAAATCGTTAGCCTTGTTCTTAGCCTTGTGCTAAAATTACCCTTGTAAAGAACTATTGTCGGGAAGAAACACTTTCAGCTCAATGCCTTAACGTAAAGTATTCTTTTATTCTTATCCGTTTGTTTCATCGTGTTCGACTCGCATAGTCATTATATTGAGTGTTCTGTTTTCCTTTCGCGCCAAATAATGACCGAGCACGTTGCGCGCACAGTTCGGTGTCCCTTTCTTATCGCTGCGTGTAACGGTAACACACACAGCGAAGAAATACACGCACTAATGCACGCACTAAGTACCCCGGCCTTTCGAAAGAACGAAAGAAGCATGTCGTCAAAAGAAGTTCGTAGAACTCGAATGTGGCCAATGAAAGCTCACAGTTTGGCGTTGCACAACGCTTAATAAGGAATATCGGCTCAGTTCCCGCAGTAACAATGGAATACGCGCACTGCCTCTGACCGTAGCACTCATCCCGACAATGCGGCTAGCACGCGCCGTCGTAGTAGACGACGCAGATCGCGACTCCGCCCCTAGAGCGTCTGCGCCTGCGCGAGCTGCTTCCGCCGCGCGACTCCAGCGCTCGCCGCATCGCCGATGCCACGCGCTCCGAGTTTTCCCCTAAGTGTGAAACAGACTGTACATACATACATACATACATACATACATACATACATACATACATACATACATACATACATACATACATACATACATACATACATACATACATACATACATACATACATACATACATACATACATACATACATACATACATACATCTATTATAATCGAACTCTCATCCACCGTTCAGTTGCACACAGTGCCATTTATTGGAAGGCACATTTAGTCCGCTGCGATGAACAGACCGATTCCAACCTACGGCGTGAGTGTTCCTATGCGGTCTATGGCACGTGAGAGCTCCGTGGCGCCTTTAGCTTTGCACCCGTTCTTCTCTCGTCTTATCCCCTCTCCTTTCCTTTATATACTTACTTTGTGTTTGCCGCTGTCACCGGTTCTCTGCTCAGAGTCTCGTCGCCCATAGGCTCCCATCGGCGTCATTTGCTCAGCGCTTGGCGGGGTTTCCCCACGTGGTCCCCCTCTCTACGTGTGTGGAGGCTGGGAACGGAATCTGTTACGCAGCTGCGGGGGCTGCCCAAACAGAAACTTGCATCGCGTACCTGTCGCTCGGCGCCAGGCGATGCTAAGACGGATGACGGTAGATCGATGGTGTCATTTATGTAAACAAAAGTGAGAACAGAGCAGCATACCCCCGGGCTAAACGAGAAAGCTGCGTGCAGGAATAAAACTATGTTTGGCGTGAGCTGGGCGTCTTTGGGGGCCGAGATAGCGAGAGCTGTCGTTGCGTGCGGCTACATCACAGAATACAACGTCCTACTCCTTGTTTTCAGCGAGCTCATTGTATATATACCACGTTGTTTATTTCGAGAGAAAGTGCGAGGGGTGAGACTCTGTTTGGGCCTGTCTGCATTTGTATTTGTTTGTATAAGCGTACGGGTGCGTGGGATGTATAAGTAACGCGAATGTGCGTGTATGCCTGTCAGTGAAATGCGAGTGTATATGTGCCTTGGCGTGATTGCTCTTGGGCACCAATCTATACGGCGCTTGCATTTTCACGTGTTTTGATGTTGCGGACAGTGGAAGAGGAGCGATAACCGTGAATTTCTATTGTAACCAAACTTCGAAACAGTGCCGTTCTTGATGACCTTTTCAAGGTATTTGAATCAAGGTTCTAACAATAATAAGAAGTATAATAAAAAAATGAAGAAGTAAAGATTTAGAAAGAAAGAAGAGTAAGAAACGTGCTTCGGTCTCTCTGTTTGCGTATGCACTAATATTTTCATAGGAAATAGAATTACGGAAAGCGAATTTCAGTGCTAGACACGTCTGGAAAATGTCGCTTTCTTTCCTTAACGATAATGATTAAGGATGCTGGAGCAAGCGCCAGAAAAAAAAGAATCTCATGAATTAGCCGTCTAAATTCGAAACAGCCCATGTTGCGCTCTAGTGCTGGTTTTTGAGAAAAAAATATTTCACTAGAAACTTATAATAATTCAAGTCGCTCGTAATGTTTGTGTATGCTATATAGTTGAGTGTAGAAAACCACGCGAGTAAACATACACGAAGGTGATACGTTTCTATCAGGTACCATCGCTACTGTTTTATTATCTAATTTAGGGAAAGAGGTTATAGAGTACCAGTTGTGTACGCAGACCAGTGGCAAACTGTTTTTACGAACAAATAACTTTGTCATTGCGGCTCCAGGGGAAGTATCTCATGAGAACTTTTTTTATTTTTTATTGTTTTATTTTTTTAACATTTTTCGTTGGTTCGTGCGAAACCGCTCCCTTGGCATCCACGAGCCCGGCCACTCGCCATAATGGAAGATGAGAAGAATGAACTTTAACAACAGCTGTTGCTCATTGGACTAAGCAGAGGTGAGGGTCGATGGCGGGAGTGATAAAATAAAAATATATTTAAAAGAAGGGATTACGTTCGTAACCGGACGATCAACCGGGCCTCGCGCACGAACCGCCCGGGGGAGAGCTGCTAGTTTGCCGGGCGTCGCCCTGACAGGGTGGCGTAGTTCATGTGTCCAATAAGATGAATAATTCACACAAAGGACAATAATCCTCGCAAAGTAAGGCCACGTATGTAACAATGTCACTCACATAGCAGTAGTGCATGTTGTTTGCCGGCTCATGAACGCTAGACAGTAGTGGAGGTTACACATATATGATAACCGAATCTTATAGAAATAGGTTTCGGCACTCAGTGGAATGGTTATTAATGTAGTGTAGCCTGCAACGCCTAGCTTTGTCTTGTGTGTGTGTGTGGGGGGGGGGGGGGGGGGGAGGTGGAGGCGTGCATGTGTGTGTGTGTGTTGTGTGTGTGTTTATTTTATTCCTTTAGCCTATATCTTCCACAGATCCCTTGAATAATATAAGTCAAACACATAATAAAGGGTTGAGGCATACAGAGATATATATATATATATAAGCAAGGCAGGGAGGTTAACCAGAGGCGAGTTTTCCGTTTCAACGTAATCTGTATAACGTGTTTATCCTGCATGCGTTAACGTTCTCGTTAAAGGCCATATGCCTTATTAGCCCAGCAACAAATTCTCGTAGGAGATACTCCAGAATATTTTTCTCTAGTAGAGATGGAAGTCGTTGGTCTTCCCAAGAAGTCTACGGTTGTTTAGCTATAACATACGTAGATTGTCTGCAGATAGAGCTATGCCTCAAGCTAACTCCATCTGTTTGGAAAGACGCCAACGACTACCATCTTTACTAGAGAAAAATATTCTGGGATATCTCGTCCGAGAATTTGTTGCCAGGCCGCTAAGGCATATGACCCTTAACGAGAACGTTGACGCATGCAGAATAAACACGTAATGCAGAATAAGTCCTACAGAAAAGGCGTTCGTTAGTATCTTTTTCATATTGCTAACTGCGTTCAAGGAATTGGTGCCTGTAGATAGATGGCTCAGTGTGCTCCTCTTCTCTTTATTCGTTGATGCAGCCGAACGATGAAAATGTTTAACACAAATAACAAATAGAATAATATAGTGAAAGCACTTCTAAAGTTTGCACACACACACGAGCACGCACGCACGCACGAACACATCACTGTTATGATAACAAATGTTCCTAAGCAGTTCATGAAATTGAAATGTTCACATATAAGTACAAATGGCGTCCCTCGTTGGCTGTAAGCACAGCCCTCGCGAACGCGCGCACAAGAGCCGCGGCAACGCTACCTCGTCGTTCTTAGTTTTGCTTTTCCGTGCTTCTCGTTGAAATGGCAACACCACACGCTGCGAAACAGAAGCACAATTTCTTAGATCGCGTCTCAAGGTCGCTGTGTCATCCGTGTCATGGTCTTGCGTAAACGCTCCGTACCAAAAAGAAATAAAAAAGCGAAATGCGAGAGCGAGAGAGAGTGTAGGGGGAGGAGGACGTCGAAGAGGGGAGAGAAGTGTGGCGGGGTGCAGGGGTGCGGGGTCCCAAGAACCACGATAATATCCTCGTACTGCTGTGTATTTTCGATCCTCGATCGTTGCGCTACAGGTTTGAGCATGGCGCGTCACGCCCAGAACCATTGTTTTCTCTCGCATCGCCAGGCGATTTGTTTCTTTTTTTGCAAGAGTCATTAGCCCGCTCAAAGGCCAGTAACGACTTGGTCCCGGCTCGTTTGTTTTGCCCGAGCAACAACTCTACAGTGCTCCTAGAACGAGGGCTTATTTTGCCTCCGAAAGTAACTAAGTGCGCATGGCTCACCTGGACTCGCTCCCAAAAGGCGACTTCGATCCATTATGCGTATGTATATAGCGCGAAGGGCCGCCGTAAAAAGGGGCGTTCTACCGTTCCACCATGCAAGCGGCAGCGCAGCAACAGCAGGATTGAGCGACGTGCTCTCGACCGATAAACTAGAAGCACAGAAGTAAGCGCCATCGATTTTAATGATTCCTCACTCGAGAGCGAACCACCTGTGCATGAAATGCTGGAGCGTGGCCTTGAGCTCAGTCGAGCGCCCGGCGACCTTGGAGATTTTAAGCGTCCCTGGCTCGTTTAGCACGGGTTCAATATACAAAAAGCGGGAGAAGAGCAGGCAGGCCAGAGGGTTCACTCTGATGGCGTGCTCTCTGTCCAGGTTTCGTATTCCTAATGGTTGGCTCTGGCTGCATAGCGGGTTTCTCTGCTAAATCGCCCAGAATATGGTCCTTATATGGAGCGCTTCAAATGTGGCTGGCTGTGTGCACGTCTTACATAATCACGTGATGATGACTCGTATTTGGTGCATAAAGCGTAGCCTTAGCAGTTCGCTCAACTTGATGCTGTGTTTCTTGTGGCTATTGTGGGGGTTGTTCGTTTCAGCTATAGACATTACGGACACAGTAGTAACGTTCAACTAAAAAGGGGGATATTAGGTTGACTGTGCACGCTAAGTGTTACCTAACAACTGCAGGGATCAAACTTTGCGCGTACAACGTGACTATTGCGGGTATACTAGTGTTCTCTATCTTATCTTTCTATTCCCTCTTTCCCGTCCCCCAGGGCGGAGTAGCCAACCAGACGTGTTTCTGGTTAACATCCCTGCCTTCTCTCTTTATGTTCTCCTCCTCCTAGTGTTTTTTATTGCGCATCCTTATGAATTTTCAATTTACGTTAGTTTGCGCGTGCGCATAACGACATCTCTCTGGTTAGCTGCACTTCTTTTACTGGCGAGAGTAGTTAAGAGTTCCGAGCTACGTTTGCTGGCCCGGCCGTCTGTCATTTTCATAAGTTAGTCGAAGTTTTGTCGTGTAGGGCAGGTGTCGCCAGGCCACCTGCTCATTTTTAGCTTCAACATTACGACATGGCATTCCACTTGAAGAGGAGGAAACTAGGGCACTGTTACAGTTTTTGCAACATACCTGCACAGCCTGCTGTAGCCTGAATTCGTGTTTTATTGGGATAGCAATTATATGGACACTCCAGACGCATTTCTGCCGTCGCCGTCGCCGTGATGTTCCGCATAATATACGAACACTGTAACATGGTCGCTGCGTGCCGTATGCTGTATGTACCAATGAAACTAGCGAGGGTATCTCGCACGCGCAAGGGAGCATCATCATCATCACCTTTACATTAGCCTGGTTACGCCCACTGCAGGGCAAAGACCTCTCCCATACTTCTCCAACTACCCCGGTCATGTAGTAATTGTGCCCATGCTGTCTCTCCAAACTTCTTAATCGCATCCACCCACCTAACTTTCTATCTCATCCGCCCCCTGCTACGCTTCCCTTCCCTTGGAATCCAGTCCGTAACCTTTAATGACCATCGGTTATCTCCCCTCCTCATTACATGCCCTGTGCATGCCAATTTATTTTTCTTGATTTCAACTAAGATGTCATTAACTCGCGTTTGTTCCCTCACCCAATCTGCTCTTTTCTTATCCCTTAAAGTTACACCCATCATTCTTCTTTCCATAGCTCGTTGCGTCGTCCTCAATTTAAGTAGAACCCTTTTCGTAAGCCTCCAGGTTTCTGCCCCGTACGTAAGTACTGGTAAGACACAGCTGTTATAAACTTTTCCTCTTGAGGGATAATGGCAACCTGCTGTTCATGATCTGGGAATGCCTGCCAAACGCACCGCAGTCCATTCTTATTTTTCTGATTATTTCAGCCTCATGATCCGGATCCGCGATCACTACCTGCCCTAAGTAGATGTATTGCCTTACCGCTTCCAGTGCCTCGCTACCTATCGTTTACTATCGTAAACTGCTGTTCTCTTCCGGGACTGTTAAACATTACCTTAGTTTTCTGCAGATTAATTTTTAGACTCACTCTACTGCTTTGCCTGTCCAGTGAGCATGTATTGTCAGTGAGTCAGTGTCAGGTCAGTGAGCATGCATTGCAATTGGTGCCTTGAGTTACTAAGCAAGGCAATATCATCAGCAAATCACAAGTTACTAAGGTATTAGCACCATTAACTCTTATACCCAATTTTTCCCAATCCAGGTGTCTGAATATCTCCTGTAAACACGCTGTGAGTAGCATTGTAGAGATCGTATCTCCCTGCCTGACGCATTTCTTTATTGGGATTTTGTTGCTTTCTTTATGGAGTACTACAGTGGCTGTGGAGCTGCTATAGATATCTTTCAGTATTTTTACATACGGCTCGTCTACACCCTGATTCCGTAATGCCTCCATGGCTGCTGAGGTTTCGACTGAATCAAACGCTTTCTCGTAATCAATTACCGCTACATATAAGGGTTGGTTATATTGCACGCATTTCTCTATCACCTGATTGATAGTGTGAATATGGTCTATTTTTGAGTAGCCTTTACAAAATCCTGCCTGGTCCTTTGGTTTACAGAAGTCTAAGGTGTTCCTGATTCTATTTGCGATCATCTTAGTAAATACTTTGTAGGCAACGGACAGTAAGCAAGGAAGCAAATCGCAGGACAGGAAGGGAGCATATCGGGGGAAAGGCGCGCTCTCTTCCGTCGCACGCGAAACACCTGGAGGGAACGGGGGACGGGAGGGGGGGCGCATTCTACTCCGGCGGCTGCTACGTACAGCACGCCCACGCAGGCGCCCTATTTTCAAAGCGGTCTGTGATGTGGACAAAATGCGCCGAGTGCTGTTAGCTTCGTATGCGCTGTGCTTTGGACGGTTAGTTCGCGTTGAAGCGAGACGCAGCAAGAAGGTCAATTCGCTCGCTGCTGCTGCCGCGTTTCCTTTCTCCTGCGCTTTGACAGTGAGTTTCCGCGGTCATCGCGTGAAATGTGTTCATGTTTACCTATGGGAGCGCGACAGCGCGCTTGTTAATTTAGTTATTAAGTGAATGTTTACAAGCTTTTATGGCAGATAAAACTACTATGTTTGCTTCGTATAGCTGTCTACTAATTTGCTATGACAATCGATACTTCGCCTTTCAGGCGAAACTGCCACTTTATATTGTACTGCAAGTGATCATGTGCTATTATTGTCGGCGGTGATAGTGATCGGCTGTGATCGTGCGTATATGTTCCATTTTCTTTACATTCTTATCTTTCTGCCTCCCCTTCCCCCGTTCCTCAGTGTATGGAGAGGAGCACCAACTAAGTAAACCGCGTGCACGGTGGCAGGCGGCGCCCTTAGAGTTTATGATGTAAACGCATAAGCACCAGGAACTCGAGCAGTGCAAATATAGCCGTCTGCGCGCATAATGTTTTGGGAACGCTGATAAAGAACTTTTCGTTCTAATACGGAGCCGTACACTGTAAATACTGAGCCAGAAGATAATGACGTTTGATTGCGACAGGCGTGTGCTGTCGCGCAACCGAGTGAACGAGTTGCAAAGACACGTTCGCCGCCGAACGCCAACAAGCTCCTTGAGATGCTTGAGACGCTCAAGCAGCTCCTTGATCTTTGGGGCGTCTGGAAGTTTACGTGTTGCGGTGGGAGTGGTGGCGCAAAACATAACTGCCAGAGAGGGCTCTGCCAGAGAGGAGGATGCCGCTCGCCTCACACGCGGGCACTCGCGCTGCTGGGGACAATACGCATGATCGACGAACCGGCTTATAGGCTCTGTAGCTTTATAAGCCGTCTATACTACCAGTGCAGGTGTGCTGAACAGTGGTTCTGTTCTCTACAACATTATTTAATGAAACACCAAGCACTATGTGTAAATATCCTCACTGTAAATTATATACGCCATCCAGCGCATCATTCCCTTAATAATGCGGATAGCTTTCTAGAAGCATTCGGTTGTCGCAGTTACACTCATCACAGATGGTTTCCGCAGAACTTCTCTAGGAGATAACGCTATTATTTGAGAAGAAAGCAAGTGCGCAAGATGGCGATATCCACTGTCGGAGCCTGCTACTGGCGCCGTAAAGGGAGTTCGGGCACGAATAAACCTTGAAAGCTTTACGTCCTTTTTTTCATTTTCTTTGTTTTTTTTCTGTAGACTTGGTACGCACTCTCAGTGGTATGTGTGCACGTGTTATACATATGAGGGAAAGAGTAGCACATTGATTTCCAAACCCCGCCATAAAGTAGACAGCTTTGTATATACGGTACGTTAGGTTCTCATTTTCCGGCACATAATCAAGAACAGCACAAGTTCTTTTTTCTTTCCTGCTCCCGGATAAATTACTCATTTATCTATCCCTTTCTTTGTGTTTCATGGTCTGACAATGTAGTCTGTTTCCTTCCCGCGACTTTTTTCCTTAGCTAACTTAAACCTTACAACACACGTAACCCTATAAAACATACTTTTAACACCTTTCCAATGAGAATGAGACGTTCGTTTCGTACCTGGGAAACCTAAGCTCACATGTGCAATCAACTTTTTAAAGCCAATAGCTCTGTCTGACTAGGGCTCCTTCAACCATTATCGTGATGGTCGCACGTTCACGGCTGATACAAAGGTCCCGATGAAAAGTCCCCCCCCCCCCCCCCAGGAGGATGAGGGAAAAGGCTCAGGTGGCGCAGCAGGAGGGTGGCAGTGGCTTTCCACGCCGGCGGTCGCGCCACTCTAGACAACGCGCATATGACGAATCGGCTTACATGTAGAGCCACCTATAGTACCGCTACAAATGTGCTGGTTAACGACTCGGATCTTCACGGAATTACGCAGTCAATCAAAGAAAGCTAGCTAAATATCTTTACTGCAACAAATAAGTGCCTTCAAGGGCATAATTATTATAGCTTTTTAGAGTTGTTTGGATATCCGCTTACATTGACAACCATCCTCGATGTTTTCTGCGCATTTTCTTTTAAGTGAACGCAGCTGTACAGCATAAGCGACAATGCCTTATAGCATGCAGAGGCCGATTCTCTGTCGCGTCACTGACTCAATAGTTGCACGGCCCCGCATACGTACATACACGCGCGTGCATTCAGACAGAGCATAGAAATTGTCGCGCGAGCTCTTCTTTGGCGCAGCGGGAGCCCTACAAGCGGTACGAAAGCTACAGGCGGGGGCAAGCCCTACGCTACGCACTAAGGCCTCAACTGAAAAGCCGCGAAACGGTGCGATGGAAAGCTGGGTGGTTCGATTTCGGTCTGGAGGTGATCTCCATTCCGTCACTATCCGTTTTCTTTCTTTTTTTTCCTTGCCCGGCGCTTACTCTGCAATTCGATTTCCATTTCCAGTCAGGTCTTCGTTGGTACACGCCCCTCATAACTCCATCTTTCTTTCTATCTTCGCTTCTTCGATTGCGTAGCTTCTGCGCGCAAAGCGAGCCCAAAAGAGAGGCTTTCGAATAGTTGTGCGCCGTATCCAACGCATGTGCCGGTGAACGCATTTACGCAGCCTTGTCTTTGTCGCTTGTTTATTCCTCTCGATGGAACAAGGAGGGAGACGCTGTGCGCTACGTCTGAGTTTATTTTATTTCTATTTGACTTCCTTGGTCGCGCCTCCTAAGGAAGACGGCACGATCTCTTGTGTAGCCAGTGATTGCAGGCCCATCTCGACCTGCACTTGGTTTTCTGGTAGGGCACTATAGTACCGCAAGAAGAAGAATAAAAGAAAGAAAAGGAGAGCTTCAGGCGCGAAATAACAGATCGGAAGAAAAAAAAAGGGTGGGGGGGGGGGGCATTCGAAACTAGAAACGAAGACTCGAAGAAACGCAACGATGTCCTCCGTAATACAGAGAAGTTACGGTTTTGGCTTAAACCCTTACTGAGTATATGAATGTCTCTTTTTTTTATCTGTGACAAAACTATATTCTTTACTTTTGGTCAATATTTGCGATGGCGCATTCTGTGATCTGAAGAAAGGACGCTGTTTATATGCGCCGGAGAAAGATTTTGCGGGAGCGTTCCGTCAGAGCTTTCCCCTTCCTGCGTTTCAGAAACGATGACAATACTTTTATTCGGATTGTGCTTCGCTAAAGTTGTAGTATCCGGGTGGGACTTGGCGAAATGGACTTGCCGGCGCTTCGTATACGTGTGCCCTTTACTTTGTTACCCTGCTTTGTGACGGGCTTTTGCAAGAAATAAGAGAGATAAACTTTGTTCAATAAATTGGGTGAACATCCCGCTGAAGCGAACGATGAGATAACCTACGGAAATGCTTGCTTTGTATGCTGCAGAACATTTTTCTGGGAAAAATCGTCGTACGCTATATGAAGGGAACAACAATTTCATAGAAAGTTCTCAGCTGTTATCGTGCAATAAATCGCGCTTTCGTTTAGCATCGAGGTCAATAGCTTTACTTCTTGTGAAGGGAGGTGAATTCAAGGAAATGAAAGAGCTCGGGCAGTCCGATTGCTGCTGCCACGAGGAACATTGAAGAATGCCATGGAACATGCGACGAACACTCAGTCACAAAAGACCGTTCAGCCTTCATTTTAACCATCTTACCATGCGGCATAATGTGAGAATGAAATTATATGTAAGGTTATACAGGCCAGTTTTTTTCAGTTAAAGCCACTTAAAGCAACAACGATTTATGAGGTGCATTTGGCGTACACGAGCCATCGCCCGTGGTTGTAGGTCACTTCGTAACTCACATTGCGGAGCGCATTTTCTCGAGCCATCTTTGTCCAAGGGTTTGTCCAAAGCAGGTGACGGGGATCCGCTGCAGACAGGAGCGGAGCGCTTCAAACAGTGGACATTTTCTTCGTATTGGACGGAGACTCCAGGCACAAGTGGTGACTGGGTGCCCATGTCCTTAATCTCCTGAGAGAGGCTCCTTACAACCGGGAAATATTTTGGCCAACAGAGCGAACACGCGGTGGCATGGTGGCCCTCATATCCTGTCTGACGAAAGAGTTTTGTGCATTGAGGACGGGGTGGGCGTCGGTAAAGAGAGAAATAGGAGCAGTTAGGGGGGGGGGGGGGGGGGAGGGGATAAGTTAGAATTGCGGTGCACGAGGTCATCCCTGTGGTCATCATGAGCATGTGCCTGCTACCAGCGAACTGTAATGTTAACACCGCAATAATTGTGATGTATATCAATCTGCTCAAAAACTTGCTTAAGGTGGATAACTGTGCTGACGCATAGATATGGCCTTCGTTGACGTTAGGCAAGTTAAGGAGGGCTTCGGTCGCATTCTGAAAGCCTGCGGCTCAATTAAAAGTAGATCCGAAAAGTGTTTGGCATAGTTGGGGATAGTCGGGATCCCAGAAGGGGTTATACTTAAGAAAGCCATTTGTCCTCCTCTTTAGTTTACCGCCGTGTTCTGCTTGCTGCACTATACTGCTTATACGAAGGACAAAAAAGAGACAGACACACATGTGCGCAAACTTATTATTGTGTCTGTCTCTTTTTTGTCCTTTGTATAGGCAGCATAGCGAAGCAAGCAGAACGCTCCCATATCAATTAGTCCTAGTCGAAGCTTTATCTAACGATGGTGCCCGTGTAGGCCATGCAGCTCACCCTAAACATGATCGTTTCAATGGCTGTAATTCGTTAAACCCGTCGGTGCAGTTTGGTTGTCTCGTTAGTGGTAATCGTCGTTTAATATGCCACGGTGGAAGATCATCCAAGGTCTTAGGTATGGAAAAAAACTCCGTATAAATAAGAATGAAGCGCCATGAGTATAGGGACGCAATGTCTTCTGAGACTTCTCGCTTGCTCTAGCTGATAGAAAGTGACCGACCGAGCGACCGACCGACCGACCGACCTGGTGAACCTAGGTCAACCAAGGCATAAAAGGACGCGACGCGTAGGACAACAGGAGTCAACTACCAAATCAAGCTTTAATCAGAAAGAGACACAATATATATATATATATGACGAGACGTCTACTCCCCCAACGTCCAGGCGCAACAGGTATCGCGGCAGTCCTCGAAAGAACTAAAGAGAAAAAGGAAACTAGTTACACCGCCAAAAAAGGACGAAGCACGAATTACCATCAGATACAGAAGTCCTTGGAAAAAAGAAAAATAAAGAAGGAGCAGTGGAAAGAAAACGCCAAGACGTCTCGTAAGATTGCGCAGCGTCGACGCGAAGTGCTCAACGCAATCGAACGGTGAACTGTGTTTATGGCGCGCTCGCTGTCACCGCCAGCGCTCGCTGCACATTATGGAGCGGCAGCGCGCTTGAGTTTACATAGCGCATGCGGCAGCTTCTCGTTCATAGGGAGAGTGGTGCTGACAGCGCGAGTGGCACCTCAGAACCTGTCGGCGGTTGTCACGATAAAAGCCGACGCGAAGGTGATGGCACTTCGACGAAAATATTTCGCACCGGCGCCTTGAGTGGGTTTGTTCAACCTCGAGCGCTATACGGAATTCGCGGAAGAGACGCCAGCTTGGCTTCCGCGAATTGTGAACATTGTTGACATATTACGCCTGTTTTCTCTCCCGCGTGAGGTACTTTCGCGCATTTAACTTATTTTTTTTGTTTTTGTCTTCCAGTGATTTGGCCGTCAAAATGAAAGACATGATTTTTCCGCCGCTGCATTGTTGTTGCCTTTACGTTACCTACTAACGCAATCTTCTCGTACTAAGAGAGTTACTTTTCAGTTGCATGGCAATAGGAAACGGCGGAAAAAAATACAGGTAAATAGATCCTTGACAATTGTTTTTCGGCGTGCACACATCTATAATAGCCAATAAATATAATTCTCTATCTTCAATGGTGTTTCGTGCGTGCATATAAATGGCGCTGGAAGAGCGTCTTTCTAACTGCTTTAGCGGCGTCCTTTATTTAGTGACAAGGTATGTAACGCTCTAAAAAAAATGGCTGTGGCTTAGCTAAGGTTAAGCCCACGATGCGAAGCATACTAGCCGTTATTTTAGTTGTTGAACCATTATTTAGCCTGGTGAACTGCTGTTGCTTGGCCGTATTTGGTTCGGCTAGACGAAGAAACAACTCATGCGTTACTCTGCTTCACCTTCAAGAGTGGAACGCGACAGCGTTCCCGTCGACCCACCAAGGGGTCGGCGCACAATGGGCTACGGCGCAGCGACTACGCGCCCCGCATTGGACGCGGTGAGCGTCGAGCAACGCAGCGTTCGACGCGGCAACGAAATGTGCGCCTGAGCAAGCGACGCACGCCTGAGCCTTAGAAACAGCTCGTTTCTAAGGCAACGCCGCATTCACTAGAGGCGCTTTTGTACCGCTTTGAAGCATCATACTCGTGGCTCAGTGGTAGCGTCTCCGTCTCACACTCCGGAGACCCTGGTTCGATTCCCACCCAGCCCATCTTGCAAGAGTTGAGCCAAAGCCACCTAGAAACAAGCGCAGCTGCTTATATACCGCCGCGACGCCGCGAGCGACGGTGCGAGTTGGAGCCCCGTTACTCCTCTGTCGTGACGTCACGGTGTCACGTGGTATGGCATGGGGTCAAAGGTCATTGAAGGCGACACCGCCGCGCCTGAGGAGCTGGGTTGAGCTCTCGTAATATGCTTCGCATAAAAAATTGGCAGTAGCTTAGCTCATTTATGCCAGGATATACGTAGCGAAAGCTAAGGCATAGCATGGTTAGCCTTGGTTAGCCATGTTACGGCGTTTAGCCAGTCGTTCGGCGCGCTGTCCGTTTGTTTCCTGGGCGATTAGTTTCCGGTTCATCTCGTTCCGATGTCGATTCCAGGCCTCCTTCTGCTTATCAGAATTGTCGCCATCCACACTGCCGCCTCAACTGTGGTTGCGGCACACGCGAGCTCTCCTTTTCAATCCTCCGACATGTTATCAGGCATGCGATGCTGCTGGCGAAGCGAGCGGAGGCGAGCGCAACGACGAGGAACGCGGTGTTAAGTAATACCAAACGGCGGAACGGGAAGGCTCGGCGCTGCGCAGCGGCGGAACACCTGTGGCTCGGTGCTACTACACAGTGACGCATGCGCAGTAGTGACTAGGGAGCAGAGAGAGAGAGAAATATCCGCGGCGAGGCGTGGGTTGTGACGTCATGGGCCTCCTCGGAGCACCGCCACGGCGAAATCGCAAGTTCGCGGTCAGTAAAGCTTTCGCTTTAATACGTGTGTTTATCTAAATAGGCTCGAAGGGAGGGGGGGTAGGGGCTATCACTAAAGAGAGGTCTATGATATCTCTTCCCTGCGTTGTGTTAGCAACAAATCTTAATGTTTAGGACTTATTTTTAAGCGATTCCTTAAACTGGCTCTTTCGTATTCACCGTTCGTCGGTCTTCTAATCGCGTACGCAATTAGAAGGCTAAAGGAAATCAAGGCCTTGCATCCAATGAGAGGCTCATTGGATGGAAGGCCTTGATATGGCGACGGAACGAGCATATGATGGCGCGGAGCTGATAAGAGTGAGAAGCAGAAAAAAAAAAGCTGCTAGATGGCTCACCAAATGGCTCAGCACAGGACAGCAGTAGGTTGTATATATAGACATCACTATTACCACTTGCAGTTGTGTCAATCACAGGATATGTACGCTACGGAATTAGGTAATGAAATAACCAACGGTACCTAAACATCCTCGGTGCAACGAATATTATGTGTTCGATTGCGTAATTCCTTCTAACGTGCGAGCATTCTTTGGCGAGCTCCCCAGCCCTGTCACGCGAGAAGTGTTATTCCTCGTATCTGCACAAAAATGCGTAACTTCCAAAGTTAATACTTTTAATTGTTACGATAGTGCAAATGGAGATGATTGGAAGCTTTTAAACGATAAGGAACAATTTAAAGCAATAAAATAAAAAGAGAATACCCATTGAGATGCATGGGGCTTCTTGGATTCGTGGAGAAGTTTATAGTAAGGGTGGGCCAAATGTAATTTGGGGTGGCTCAACTTGAAATTTGGGAGTGGGTTAACCTGGAATTTGGAGGTGGGCCAACTTAAATTTTGCGATGGGCCAAGTCGAAATCTGGGAGTAGGTCAACTTAAATTTGGGGTGGGCCCACTTGAATTTGGGAGTGGTTCATCACAATTTTGGCAGTTGACCAACTTGAAATTTACATGTGGGCCAACTTAAATTTAGGAGTGGGTCAAGTTGAAGTTTGGGGCTGGGGGGTAGCCCAACTGAAATTTTGAGGTGGGCCGACTTACATTGAGGGATGGGCCAACTACGATTTCGGGGTGGGCCTACTTCAATTTGGAGGTGGGCCAACTTGAGGCGATGGGGAGGCCCAATGTCCAATGAACACTGCTGAACGTGCTTCGCATTACGAACACCCCACGGGCAAGCGAGCACGTTGAGACGCTTGGAGCGTTTTAATTGTGCCTTGCCGCGCGTTCCTTGAATGGACAAGGAACGCGTGCATAACACAGGCTGCAAGAGAGAGAAGAGAAAGGGAAAGTTTAGCGACATCTTCTCCAGCTCTTGAGGGAGCCCGGCTCAACCCCAAACAGCGAAGGTGACACGGCATCGCGGCCATGCACTCTCCCCTCACTCATTCCCTCACTGGGTACGACGGTAGCTGATTTTCCCTTTCGACCGTTCTGCTCCGTTATGGCGCGCTTGTGCCAGGCGTTCCGGCTCAATTGGTACGATTGCATTGAATTGCGTTCCGAAGCCTAAGCATTCTTTGCCGCCGGAAAGGCCATGGGTAGACGCGCATAAGCTAGGAAATGCAAGTAAGCTAAACTAAGCAGGAACGAAGTAACAGCCGAGCCAAACAATGCCTGCGCATTAGTAGACTATTGTCAGAATTTCTGCAGCTTTTTATTTCAATCAACCTTGCTTTGCCTTTTTCCAGGTTTTAGTGCGTCTTCTCGAATGCTTTCTAGCAGGCTAAAGTGAGCCAATCTCGGAAGCAATCTAATAACTAAGTGGGTCGATCCCGGACATGCGCAATCAAAGCAGCGCTGATCCCGCAAACAGTGTGATCCGCGAACTCCTCAGCGCCTATCGTGAACCAGACATCTTGTACAAGGCGTGCATTGGTTCAGTAGCAGAAGTATTCTGCTCAACAGGCGATAGACGTCACTGTGGCTCACACGAGAAAGAGCGAACTAGACGCGCCAGCACAAGATTCACACCGACGATTCGCAGAGGTCACTTTGATTGAAAAGCGACTGTTTCGAGACAGTCACTCGGAATGTTAGGGAGGGGGGTAGAGGGGGCGCTGCTCGATTTTTCCAGTCGCGCAAATGCAGTCGCAAGTCTAGACAACCAATCAACGGTGTACGAGCAGGACGTCTGTAAACGCTGTCGCCTATTTCACGTGGCGATGGTGGCGCGAGCAGACGTGAACGACTTCTGTCACGAGATATTTCACTTTAACGATGGGCAAGTCGCGCTTGCCGGTATGGACGTCGGTCACCGCGTGTCCATCGCTTGACCACTACCAAATTGCCTGTGTGGACCTGTTTCCAGTTAGTCACGTGGTCGTAGCTTCTCTCTTAATATCGTGATTATTTTGCCTCTCTTCTTTTCGCTTTTTCTCAGTCCCTCTTCTACCCAGCGCCAAGTACCTGGCTATAGAGCACATTAATTCGGGCTGAACTCTGAGCTTTCTCTGATATGGAAATTTATCTCTAACCCGCGCTTGCTCGCTTAGAGCACTGAGATCGCTTTGATAAAGCAGCCACAAAAGAGGTTCGTAAAACCAGACAGGGGCCAATCGTTATTGCGAAAATATTAAAAGTGAAAGCTAGAGTTCTTACGAACGAAACGTATTTTTGAATTTCCTGCAGAATTACTCTCGCTGCAAGCCAGTCCACCTCTTTTCCACACATATACCACCGTCATTTCCTCAGTCACCAGTACGATCGGTTCTCCGATTTCAAACCCGGGACCGCTTTCTGCCGGGAACGAGCTTTACGCCGCAGTGAACACGCCCGCATCACCTTGCGCGAATATCCAGCGAACCAGAGCTGACACGCTCCTTATACGAAGGCCGCCGCAGACTGCGTCGCCGTCTTTTCTCATCATCGTAAAGTATTCCTAGCTCGATTTCCTACTACCTTTGGCAAAGACCATGCCTATTTTGCTCTGCTCACCTCGTGCCGAAAAATACGAGGGAGCGAGCGGAAAGAACGCAAACAATGCAAGCTTATCTACATGAGACGTAAATAATAATGAAAAATGAACATATGAACTGTCAGACAGGAAGTTTATATCACAGCCTTTCTCTTTTTGCGTTATCTGCTTTTCTTTTCTTTTTTATTCTTTATTATTGCTGGCTATCTAGGCGTGTGTACTGCCGTGTATGGCCTTATTTTGGCTCTCTCATTTCTCTCGCACGGGCCTTCTCTTCCACACTCTCCGGACGCGACCTGGCCGGGTAGCATCACCACCGGAAGTCACGCCTAATGCCTTCCATTAAAGCTGGCTGTCCACTCGACACGCCCTATACGTGAGCGTAGCGGTCGTTTTCGCCTGCGACCTCGTCGGCGCCTCCTCTAAGTGCGCGGGAGCAGAGAGCGAGAATCGGGGGGGGGCGAGGCAGTGAGTGTATATCGCACCGCAGCGCCGCTTATTCGGTGCAGCGCAACATAAGCTGAGCGAATTATCGGGTGCGCGCACTCGAGCGCGGAGAAGCGAAACGATTGTGCCGGTCGAACGGATTCGCTGGAGTTACGACTTCGGCGGCAAAGATATCGGAATCGCGGCTTCGTCAGAACACGCGAACCCTGTGTTTACTGCGGCGCTCTTTTGACTTTTGCTTCGGAGAGGTAGTGATCTGTCCGGCGTCATCGTTCGAAGGAAACGCGCGGTCATTTACTTCGTCTGTCATCGCGACTTATGCCGTCTGCCGCCTTCTATGGCAATGAAAGCTCGTTCGGATATATAGCAGGATCTGTCAGCCCTAAATAGTCAATGCATGTTGGTCTTTCATCATCAGACGTCTAACAAGGCCACCGTGTAATGCGGCAGAAGTGCCAAATCATGCGTTTCATTGAGCTGACGGAAACGACTCTTTTTGTACTGTCAAGGACTCCTATTCACAAGGGAATGTACGCCCAGCGTTTGGGTGTTCTTACCAAACGTCATGTTCGAACGGCGAGTTAGTAAACGTTTCCCTGCGTCGTGCATGGCTTCAAATTGCGTAGACAACGGTGCACGGAATTCTGGAGTTGTGGCGAAGCGCATGATTGCTTTTTGATACAGCGGCGGGTGCAAAGAAGGCAGTTAAATGCATGTACTCGTTGGGCTAACGCAGGACGTCGATCCACAAGAGGGCAATCAGGAAGAACTATAAGGAGAACTGCTGCTGAATCTCCATTCATGGCTACCGCCATAATTACCAAGAGTCAGTAATGGCATAGTGCGTTAAGTAAAACAGGATTATTTTAGCCGTCAAAGTGAAGTGGCATAGTCCCAAAAGAGGCCTAACCTCTAAGAGAAGCAGCCCAGTGTGGTTCGGCGCAGGTGAAACTAATGGACCTACAAAAAACACAGTGTAGCAAGTGTCCAGGGGAAACGCCGGAAATATATGCGTAGGGAGAATGATCATTCTCATCACAAGTTGCTAACCAGTGTTTTTAGATTTTCATGCGTCAAAGTGCTTCACGTCCTGTTCTCTTGTCGCAGTTGTCGCAGATATGTCGTTCTTTCTGTATAATTATTCTATATTACCTTACACTCAACCCAGACAGCGAGTTATGGTCTCATTCGAGAAAGAGACACAGAAGTGGTGAGGAAAAGGCAGGGAGGTTAGCCTTGGCTGAGCCCGATTGGCTGCCCTGCACTGTGGAAGGGGTGAAAGGTTACTGAAGTACGAAAAGAGACAGGAGAAGGTCACAGCACGTACGCACGTTAAATTCGCTTTACCGCCTAGGCAGACTGTACGCCTGCAGCAGTGAAGCAGCTCATCTTTAGCGAGAAGGTCGGACACAGCCACTTTGTGAAAGTGTGGCAGTGGCATACGTGCCTGTGTCCCTGTGGATTTACCTTGGCCCACCACCTGTGGATGGCCGGCCAAGCTGCCTACGGCGTCATACCTATGATTGTAGAGACGCGTCTACTGTACTCCCACCGAACGAAATTCTTGGAGGATGGTGGTCGACGTTGCGCAAGAGAGTGAATGCTGTACGAACTCGCCTTATAGACAGTATAGACGGATTAAAGATTATACCATTTCAATGTCTCTCTAGACTTCTTGAGTGGAAAGAATTTGCAACTAGCGCTTGGCTAAAGTCCAAGCTTATCATTTACTTTAAAAAATAAGTGTAAAGGGAACAACAATTAGCCCATGACGTATTCATGGCTAGACAGAATCGCGGGGCACCTTAGCATATTTGTGTCCTTTTACTAGTGACAGCCAGACACTAGTCGGAGTGTCATTTTCATTTGTCGTTGCCGTGGCAAGGAACGATGCGATGCATTCGGGACTGGTTCGTCATCTGAGATGACGAACCCATAGCATGAGAAGTCCGCTGAATTTTCCTGCAGGGTTGCCGCAAACTTACTCTCCCTGATGGAGGAGTTAGAGAAATAGAGAGCAAACACACCCGGAGCCTAAGCGTGGTGTGAGCGTTACGTCGAGGGAAAGGAGGAGAAATATGCGGCGCACGCACCAAGGATGCGGCAGCTCATGTGCCGTGAATATCAACCGTGACGAACGCGTCATAAGGCCATGCACTGCGGACGGCGCCGAGGGGTCGCGTTTAACGTATCCCGGAGAACAGAAGATCACATGGCTGTAGCATAGTAGTAGTAAAACTTTATTAAGAAAGGGAGTGGGGTAGAAGGTGTCAAAGAGCGATGGGTGGCTCCCTTATTCCAGGGCTCCATTGGCTTTGGCCGCCCGCTGGACTTGCTGAAGCATAACTCTCGTTCATCTGGTTAGGCCGCACGGTGCGAGAATGCTCGCCCTACTGTGATAGCTGTAATTCCGTTTTATTTCACTTTTTTTTTCATCTAAAAGCGAGAAAACTAAAATTCAAGACAACACAGCTAATGCTACCGCAGTATTCGGCGAATACCCTCGGACACTGCGCCCAAGCGGGATGTTCGGGCCTGCCCCTGGAAATGACCGACCGACGGCGCGCACTGCATTTGCTACACGCAGTCATGCTTCGAGTATGCGCTGTCCGCATTTCAAATTTTGCTGGTAGTGCAATGCACAGAGTATAGGTTGAGCGTCGAACTGTAGAGCAGTGCACGTTGGGTTTTTAGCGCGAAACAGCTACTGAAGGCTCTACACACACATAGGGATACAGAGTTTCAACAAGTTCGCATGATTTGCAGAATGTCACAACTTGTATCGGCGATCGTTTCTCCGAATGCGGGTAGCAGCGCGCAGCTTTATTTTTATTTATTTGTTTTATTAGTTGTGCACATTACCACTTCGGAACGCCACCGTTGTGGCATGGTTTCGTACTTTTGTCACGGTGTTGCCATAACTACGCTGACTCTAACGTAGTTCTGACGATACTTTCACGCAGGCAACGACCTAGACTACAACAATACGCAGAATACATAGCGCAGTAAGAACTAAGGACAGTTCGAGACAGGAAAACACCTGAGTCAGCGCTTGTCCAGTCTCGACCTGTCCTGTGTTCTTACTGCGCTATGTCTTCTGCATAACGATGACTTACCAACAATGACCAAACCTATTCTCTAGAGCGGTACGCCTCAGCTGTTCAATCACGACAATAATATTAACACTTGCTTCCCTGCTGTTTAATTGTGTGTCACAAGGTATTTTAATAAAAGTTGGCCGTTAAATTAAAAGGAGTGTATTAACTTCTGAAACGAGAAACGTTCCTCTAGAAGAACAACGAAGAGGGCGTTGTAGAGCAGGGCACGTCCTGAAAGTGGTTGTCATTTTCGGCACGGTTTTTAGTTAATCCTTCGTCCATTATTTTTGTTTTCTTCCTTTAACACTTCCGCCCATTCAACTATTTGCAGTGTTCCTAAACACGCGGAGGTATGTTCTGTGGCTTGATTAATGCGTCTTAAACCAATCTGCATAATGGCACATATTGTAATACTTCCCGAGTGTATATTTACCATGTAGGCACCAGCCATACCACCTAACGCGATTTTTCTTGTTTTGTTGTCATAATACAGGTTAAAGTAATGTTACAGATATTATCTCAATGTTTTAAAAGACAAAATGCCCCTCTGTGGAATGTGCCAGCCCCTGTACTTCTCGGGCGCTGTCGTTTAGGTCCCTGTTGGAAGCAAAACGAGTTAAACACTGTCTCGCTAGACAGGCAGCTACTGGTGGGTGTAGCGGCAGCGGACGAAAGTTAGCTCATCCCTTCAACAACAAAAACTTTGTCCTTTAGACGATTTCGACCGTTTCAACATAGCGAGGACTGTTACGTAAGCCGGGCTCGTGTCTATAGACACGTATATGCGCTGGCTCTTAAGAGAGCATACCTGCTTGAGAGCCTATGCGGCGAAGTGCGATGAAAATTACAAATACATAGCTAGTACTGGTACATGTGTTATTCTTTCTAACGGTGCATGAAAAGCAATGTCTGTTTGACAAAACAAATTCGTGAGGTGGAAAGAAATTTTTTGCATGCGTACGTTCTCTTTCTGCTTGATATATATAATGTTAGCTAGCTACTTTCTACGTTCAACAAAATGCAATTTATCTTTCTGTGTGCGAAGCGGATTACCGCGACGCGTTGCGAAATCCGCCAGGAAAGACAACGATATTTCGAAGGCCTCTAATCTAGTCTCGAGCACTTCAGTAAAGCTTGAATAATGTTCCCAAGAGTGTTAGAGCCCCTCCGGCGTAAAAGAACGAGTTGCGTCACGCATACTATGAGCACTACATTTACTGCAGAGATAACAAAAACAATTCTGCGGACTATGGCAAGCTTTCGCTAACGCTGATCAGTATCCACAGCAATTTTCGACTTGCACCCTTTCTTATGTTTTGGGTTCCACGGATGTGCTTAATTAAATTCGTCTTCCATGGTTTACGGAGAGCGCGTAGGCGGGTTGAATGTTAGTCGGAGCTTCAGTCATTCGGTTCGTGGAAGCAGTGCCGTGGCTTCGAAGTCAACCCATCGCCGCTGGACCGCACCCACGTCGAGACGCTCCGCTAACGGACTCAATGCCCCAACGTGCGTGAAGGTGTTTTCTTTGCGGGACTCTGTCTTGCGAGGGTGCGAGACGAGATAGCCACTGCACTGCAAAGGGTTCGTGAAAACGGCCTTGACATATTGCAACTTCGGATAGTGTCACCCTGGAGCCCCGTTGTGTGCACACTGCGTGCACCGCAATGTGATTGGATGAACGATGGTGCTAGGGTGGTGTTGGGGGTGCTTTTAGGTACGCGCAGGGTCGTTGGAGGGGGATTCGGTGAAGATTCGGCTAAGTGAAAGGAGATCGAAATTGTAGCGTCGCGAAAACTTTTGACTCGTAGTTCTGCGATGTCTGTGCGACTAGTTCTGCCCTATCGTTTGCTTATTACGTCTAAGTAAACATTTCACCCCCTTGAAATCCGCGTCACAGCCTTGCCTACTGAAATACGACTTCGCGACATCCACAGCAACTTCAAGTTTATCTCGCTGTCATCGAGGCGAATATCAACTCAAGAGAGAGAGAGAGAGAGAGAGAGAGAAAAGGGAAGGAAAGACAGGGAGGTTAGCCAGAGTAAATACCGGCTGGCTATCCTGTGCAGGGGAAAGGGGTAAAAGGAATAAAAGGAGAATGTAGAGAGGGAAAAAAACAAGAAAAATGCACACAACTATTGAAAGTATCTTTATGGTCCTAGAGGAAATCATTTCAAAGGATTAAATGTAAGTGTTCGTGCGTTCAACGATGCCGGCTGAACTGTGGGCTGATATGCATATGCGTAGTGACGGGAACAAAAGGAGTACCAGCTCCCCGAAAATGTTCCGTAAGAAATGGGAACGCGGTTTTAGCCGGCAAAATACTGCGAAGGTATAAGTCCACCACCAGACAGCTTAGTCTGGACCACTGCTTCACTGGAATTTGGTAGACCGATTTTCCACGAGTTTGACTACTGCACCGCTGCCGCAAAGCATGATGGTAAGAGAAGTCCTTAGCTGGCCGAAGGGCTCTACCTTAATAATTATGTTGGGTTTTTGCCATGAAAAAAACCGCTTATATATTAAAACTCAAAATGCAGGAAAGCAAGAAAAAGAAAAGATAGTACAATAAGAGTCTTGTTGAGTAGCCGCTCGAACCACGTTCCCAGTCACATACCCGTCGGTATTTGCCTCATTTTTTTACATTTAACTCCTCTTCAAGGTGAAAGCGGCGAGGAATACTGTCGTCATGTCGCTGGCGGAGGCACTGCGCCACTGCTCTGAACGTGGGGAAACTGGCTCATTCCAATCTAAAGAAAGAAAGGCCGCACGAGTCTGCCGAGCTGTTTATTTGTTAAACAGACATTTACTACCCTTTGGCGTGTGATCGGCTAGAAAATCGCTTCATGGAGGTGCCGAAAGCAGCAGAACTTCTTGTCATGTGGCACGCTTTGCTAACTGGAAATTATTTTGCTTCCTGGAGAGTGCAAAGTACCTACTGAGGTGGCTATCCTATTTAGCGATAGCTAATTAGGTATGCAAGGCTCATATTCCATGATTTTTTCGCCTACTTGTACATTCAATTAAGTCGTAGTTTCACACCTTTGTGCCATAGGCTGCGTATATATGTACATGCTCTGAGCTTGTGTACGGCGGGCGCGAAAGAGAAAAGCGTTTATATCGTTGAAGACAAATTGATTACTCCGAAGGGAACTGACTATACTAAAAAAACGTATATGCTTGTAAAGCAAACTAACATCTTGAAACAGAACATGATAGAGTATAAGCAAACTTCCCACAGCTCACCGCACTGTCTGTGTATATTATTAGTATCTTTTCTTGAGTTCTAGACGGTCCGCGGGCACTTCTCCAGACTATAATATTTCTGCAGCTTGGCAACAAATTAATTATGAGCTGGGCATACGTCCATAAATGCGCCTTCTGGCACAGTGTATTCCCAGAAAGCTGCGCCTAGCATGCACGCCGTGAATTACGCTAAACTAAACCTCGTGACAATTTATTAACAGCTTTCTGCTCGAAATAAATAAATAAATAAAGGAGCTGAACAAAGCTCTCGTTTCTTCGCAAAGGGCGTCCGAAATGAACACGAATGAAAAACATATACAGTATGCCTTATTAAATCAAGCCGGCTATAGGTGACTATTTGCCACCGCCCCGTTTTAAAGGAGATGCCAATAAATCATCAACATCGTCATCATCATTATCATCATCATCTGTCATCATCATTGAACGGGGAAAGGTTCAACTATTTGGAGATTCATTTTCCTCGGCAATAAAAGGCCGTTTCATTTGACTAGGCACATCGCACGCACGACTGGATATCGAGAAACTTGTAAACGCGTGGTTTCACAACGATCGCTACAGCGGATACACGTGCATGCACATCGAGCACTGCGGCAATGTCGCCGTATAGCGCCCACCGCTGCGTGTAGTCTCTGACGGTTCGATCGTTTTTTGTTTTCCTTCCCGCGCTGTAACGAAAAAGACGAGAGACGGTCGTACACGCATTGCGTGCACAGAATTCTATGCACGCAAACACAGACAGCTATAGGGCGCAGGGCATTCCGTGCGTGCCTGCACGCGGACTCCGCTGCGCGCGGGAGCGCGAAGCACACTCTGGTACGTGCGCTGCAAGGACTGCCTCGGCGGAGTATTTCTTCGATTGCCCAGTCCACCAGTATCTTTTTTTGCGCTTCGCAATTGAAAGATAAGAAGAAAGAAAATGAGGAATGAGAGAAGAGAAAGCTCTTGTGGCGTGGAGTAACGTTTTCTTTCTCGTGTGGACACGTGATCTCCTATGTAATTGCCGTGCTCGGATGGCGTACCGAGACGTGCTACAACCGTAGCATTCTGCGGGTGTCGTTCGCTTATTGGAGCTTATACGGAACGCTGCATTTTTTAATAAGCGCTTGGTCTGCGGAGGCGGAGCACGCGTGATTATTTGAACTTCCCGGACATTCTTGTTCTTTTTCTGAAAACACAAGCGGGCTTTCTTTCTTTCTTTCTTTCTTTCTTTCTTTCTTTCTTTCTTTCTTTCTTTCTTTCTTTCTTTCTTTCTTTCTTTCTTTCTTTCTTTCTTTTTTCTTACCTTCCTTCCAAAGCCTTCCTGATTACAAAAGCGTCTTGGTGTTCACCGGATGCTATCGCCTCGGAATTCTGGTCTCTTGGGCCGCACACACCTGAATTTCGCGGACCTCAGGCATGCCCGAGAACGCATTACTTCAAGAAAGCTCCGGTGGAGCTCTTCGTACGATGCAGAAATTCAACGCCGAGCGCAACCGAGTTTAACGCATTTCACCTGGCAATTTTTTTTAGCAGCATGAAATGAAATGCGTACATGCTACGGTGTTCTTTCACTCTACCGTCCAAAGTGATTTAAACGCGATTAGCACTTTCACGCCATTACCCGGGAAACCGGACGCCTTCAACGCGGATGTCACTGGGACGCAACTCGCGTTATGTCGTGTGCAAGCTCGTTAACTTGCTCACTTCGTATCGTCCTTTTAAAGACGGTTAACTTGAACGGCCCTTTAACTTCCCAGGGGACCCTGACGAACCTGCTCTTGAAGGCGCACGTGCGAGCGCAGTTGCCTGACCCGAGGATTTGTGACACCGAGGATCTTCGGTTGTTTTTCTTTCACTTCCTAGCCGCTTCGCTGCCTAAGTGTCGGCAACGCTTTGCTGGTTAGCGCCGTTAGGCCGGGGAGGTCTTTGACTCGAAATAATTGTACGCTAAGATAAATTGTTATTATTATTTTTTTCTTAATGAGACGTAGAAATAGACAAGATGGAACACAACGTCTGCTTGCTCTTCCAGAAGGACGGATAGAAACGTAGAAATTGAAGCTACTAAGACGGGAAGAATTGAGAAAGGAAAGAACAAGATGGCAAATCACACCGACTAAAGTAAAACGATGGAAAATTATAGAGCACGGTAGTAGGAACAGAAAAGGAAATCACCGCACGCCGCACTAATTAGGTACCCTAAAGAATAAAGGGGGGGAGCAACTGCTTGTCGCCAAATTAGTCCAGTCTCCCCTTCCAAACTCTACAGCATCTTTCATAGTTCACATTGCAGTTCAATGAGCTCTAATGAAAATAATTAGGTTCCTGTATATTTCTTTCTTTTATGTATTTATTCTTTATTTTATATGGAAAAAACATGTGGAGGTAAGCTACATTAGTGGCCATCCATCCCAACATCTCAAATTCGTAGCTTAAGGAACAATAAGAAAGGAAGCAGTGTCCGCATGCACTAATACACGCGTAAATACGTCACAAACACATAATGCCCTGGCTTGTTCACTATGGAGCCATTCCTTTTCATGCAAGAGGATGCCGCCCAGTTGATTGACACGAGCTGCTTGCCAATTTCGAATCATCCAACATGGCGGCAGCGGCCGCTTTGTTGTTGTTGTTGCTTTTGTTGATGTTGTTGTTCGGCTTTGTAAACTTCAGTGCACCTTCACATCTTACTTCTTTTTTATTATTGTTATTATTATTAATATTATTTAGATGTAGAAGCGTGGGAAGGTAGGCTGCGTCAGAGCCGGCTATCCCAAAATCCTGAATTCGTTACGCAAGAAAAACTTCTGCGCTGCCTCGCTTGATGAGAAAGCTGATACAAATATTACCAATTCGTGATTCCTTTTTCTTCATTTAGGCATGCGCATTGCATTTTCCCGCTTTTTGTTCACGTCGTTCCTATCACTTAGCATTCTTCTTCTATCGTTGACTAAAGGTACTGAAGAGTTCTTCTGTGTGGATTGAAGCAAACTTTTTTTCGTGCCGCTTTGAAAGCGAGAAGCAAATCTCTCGCGTTAAACTTTCGACGTGGCGATTAGAGCTCATTCCTAAGCGCTCTTATCTATGCACGTCGCCAAAGTTAAAAGCTGGCTACCCTGAGCAAGAAAGAAAGAAAGAAAGAAAGAAAGAAAGAAAGAAAGAAAGAAAGAAAGAAAGAAAGAAAGAAAGAAAGAAAGAAAGAAAGAAGGAAAGAAAGAAAGCAGCTTCAGCAGGGCTGGTGGGCAATGCGTCTCATCAGACGACCCCTGGGGTACTCGTTCACATTCGCCATGACCCCGAGGATAAGTGCGAACAGAAGAAAAAATTCTAATGTTTACAAGAGATTAAACAGGCAGCTTGACACCTGCCATATAAAAAAGGCACGCTCAAATAACATACCACGCTCGTGAACTGATTGCCGTCGAATCCCCTAATCGATAATGTGTCTGACCCTTCTCTTTTTTCTTTTTTTTTTATTGGAGTGCATAGTAAAAGAGCTGCAGCCGAGTCATTTTGCTTCGCTTAACTCTGCGTAATGCTTTGGGGGAAAAAAAAAGATTCTTGCAAGAGGAATAACCAACCGCACTTGAACGATCAATCATCTTAAGTTGAAGAGTGTGGTTTATAAAAATAGCAGAGCCGAAAAATGTACGTGAACGCACTAAATGGCACTTTTATGCGTTGCTATTTCTCGTTTTCCTTCACTTGAAACTTTTGGCTGGTAAGTTGGGAAGCAGTGAGGGTGAAAAAATAAAAGCATCAATAAAGCGTTCATCTATAGGTGGGAACGTGAACTGGAAAGCAGTATTTATTTATTTATTTATTTATTTATTTATTTATTTATTTATTTATTTATTTATTTATTTATTCGAAAAAATACACGCGGACTAAGAAGGACGACATACCAATGAAAAAATTTTAATTTTACCTGTCGGAAGTGTTCTCTACACGTGCTTAAAGCTTAGTGTACCAGGAGCGACATTTTGCCGATGTTCTTTTTATTTGCCGTTATTTTCGCACATCGTCATTAACTCGCACGAAGCTCGCTAAGGCATAGAGCGCGTTGCTACGCAGTCAGTAGATTTCTCCACGGCTGGGTCCACAAGCGCACAAGTTTGTCCTTCAGTTATTCGCGGCGTCTTTAGCTTAATATTTCTTACTTGCATTACTCAGAAATGCCTGCTTAGTACATTTGATATTATCGGTCACTGCAGTTCACAGCGACGCCGTTAATGCGGCTAGAAGCGCTCAAAAACGTTGTATGCCAGCTTTCATGGGTTTCTCGAAACAAACATATCATTCAATAAATTTGCATTTTATTCAAATGCGGGTAGCGTTTGGGTTATGTGAAGGAAAATTTCGAACTGTGTCTGTCAGTTAGGGGGTCAACTAAACTGCTGAACCCTCGTTTTTGGCCCGTTTAGAGGCGTGGTAGGAAATGCTTAAAAAGTTATTCCCCTTTTATGGGGAGACCAAGAACGGCAGAGGTCTCATTTTTGCAGGAAGTGAGTGCCTGTGTGTGTGTTACGTGCACTGAAAGTCCGAAGTGTGAGAGACAATAACGTGCTTTCAGCATATTTACCGAGCACTCGTCGTCATTCAGTCTTTACGTGTTCTACAAATTACGTATAAATTACGCATTTAGGCGCTCCTAAGCGTAAGTAATTTAGGTTTATGGGCAGTGCGACATGTTGCACGCAGCCCTGACCTAACTAGAAATGCCACCAAGATCTGGTTTAGTGAAAACTGAGGAACCTTTACGATAAGTCTCCGGGAGCAGTTTAATTTCGGTAGCTGAAACACCGCTCTCCCCCCCCCCCCCCCCGAAAGAAAGTTTGTTTGAGAACGGCATACTCCCAACATCCGCAATATTTCGCATATCACTAAAAGAACTGTACATGGCACCAACTTCTAATTCTATAAACATAATTGGGCTGTAAAGCTTATTATGTTTCGAAACATTTACGTTCCTGACTTAATTTCACGTTTTTCAAATAATTATTGAGCACTCGATATTTCCTTATTTTCATGCATCATAACAGGCTCGCAGCTGGTTTCTCCGATGTCTTCAGTTAATTAAAAACAATACACCCTCTTCATATATGGCGAGAATAAGGGGCATGTTATGAGCAATCTGTATGGAAAATTCGAATTGTGTGGGTTAATCGTGGGCTTTGCAATAAGTTACGTATGCCGTTTCTCCATAACATTTCGAGTGTGTTTTATGAGTGGCGTGAAAATTTGGCCCGCTGCCCTTGCAAAGCTACAGATGCCAAAATAATCATCCAGCGAACATGGGGAAATCAATATTACATACTTGAATGCGAAAATAAATGCCTGTGCATAAACTACAGCTTTTCCGAAAAGTTTCAAAAGCAATTTGTTAGAATGTGTTACGCCGCTGTTATCAGGGGCATTTTCCAATGTTTCGAAGAAAGTATGCGCCACGCAAAGCATATATTGAGTTGGAATGGGGAACATCCTGAGTACAGTGTGTCGTGAAATGTCAACGTTTCTGTTGCCTAATTAGGAGCGTTGAAAATATTTATTGAACCCCTGTTTCTGTGGTTTTTTTTTTCATGCATCATATGAACTTCTCCCAGTATCCTCGGTGAAATAAATGATGCAACTTGTTTGCGTTTGGTGAATGCAACGACCAGCTAATTAGTGACGCATAGACAAAATTTGTAGGGCGTCGGTTGTTTGCGTCGTTTGCAAAAAGAAAACAAAAATACATATGCAAACTCTCCACAACGCTCTGAACGTGCCTTACGAGAAGCGCAAAATTTTGCCTGTTGCCCTAGCAGAACTATACAAATGCCACCGAAAGGAACTTTATCGAAAATTAACGAAACGCCATCGCAAATATTTATGCGAAATTAAGTGGCTGTGAATGAAATACAGGCGGTGTAAAAGATTTCGCAATCAAGTGTTAGAACGTGTCATACGGCCACTATCAGCTAAGCTTCCCAATGTCCCGATGATACCTTGAATTACACCAGGCTTATATTTTGCGAAGGAGGGGTCACAGTAAGTGGAAGGTTTGACATGGTATTAATGGTCTTGGCACAATTAGACGTTTCCCAAATAATTACTGAACCCTCTTTGGCTTGTTCTTCTTTTTTTTCTTTTTTCATGCGCCATACTACGTTCGTAAGTGGTTTTTATGGTGGCCTCGATTAACTATACAGGGCATCTTCTTTATATTGGGCCAAAATAGGGGGCCTGCTATGAAGAACGTACCGCCATATTTCAAATTGTCCCGACTATATATTTACGGCCTTTGCAGTACATTACGTATACAAGTGATATGGAGCTTTGTAAGTGTGTTTTACGAACGCAGAATTTCTCCCGCTTCCCAGGGTGAACTGTGAACGCAACGTAGATAAAATTTAGGAGAACAAAAATGTTTGTAGGTGCATCACTGCATTCACGAAAGTTCGTTAAGAGGTGCTCGAAAGTGCAGTAAGCAGCCAAGGTTTCCAATGGACCAGTCATATACGGACGACATTTTAAAGTACGAGATTTATTTATAAGCAATTGAAATTTTTATTGAAACTGCACAAAAGAAGCAGCTTCGCTCGAATTTCTGCTACGATTCTGTAAGGTCACACCAGCTTGCTACTTTTTCTTTCTTAACTAATATTTAAAGCACCCTAGCGAACGCATTAAAAAGAAAGAAGGCTACATGGTTGGAGAAAATAGCAATGCCTGTTTTTCTCTATTCGATGCTTTTTCTTTAAGTAATTATGTTTGAGAAGAGGGTGGCATCAGGGGTGATGCGCGCTACTCTCGCACTTAGAAAAAAACGTACATGAGAAACAGGCCAGCAGGAAAAAAAGACGAACGATTAGGAAAGGTGGAGACAGAACATAACACAGTGAGGCCGGCTATAACAAACGCACAAGCGAGGTAAAAGATCAACCTTAAAGATAATCAAAATCCCAAAAAGCGCTAACGCAGAGTTCACATAAAGTTCAAGTTCGCGCATTGTGCGTCCGAACACACAAAATTTCCACAGCAAGTAATGTCACTTAAGATTATACAGCAGTCACTTAGTCACCTGTGCTTCAATGGAGCACAGTCTACAATACGATGTGTACAAGATCATATTTATTTTATTGGATACTAGCAGATTTGGGGGGAGGGGGAACTTCACGGAGCATTACAAGAAAAATAAAAAGTTTCAACACCGCCGCCCAGGGACCAAGCCAGTTTTAGCGCAGGCGCAGTGAGCTTGGCACTAACTGCACGCTAATCACAGTGAAATTTTGATGACAAGATAAAAGGTATCAGTACGGTCGTCTGCAGGCAGAGCCTTTTCCATGGCGCTTCATAATGCCGTGAGTCAAGTCGCAATCATGCTTCTTCAAATGAATCGATATATAGGTAACCACGGCTTATGAACGCGTAATCTTGGCATAGGAGCGTAAGAGCTTCTTGAGCTAGCGCATTTTACCGGGCTCTTGGCCTCTGTACTTAAAGTTGAATAATCTTTTTCAAAATTTCTGTGCCACGGCTCGAATTACCTTTGTTCTAATACACGATTCACGCATAGCCGTGTTAAAAAGAAATGCCAATCCTCATGCGGAATATTGGCTGATTAGCTAATTAACTGGAAGCTCTCTTGAACTTGCTTAAGATTTCCTTCGTTGTGCCTGTCATTTTGGGCGATTCTACTCATTGCGTATATACTTGTGTACACGAAGTATCTCCTAGCATTTCTGGACGATCGCAGAAAGGGATTTTGAAAGAACCCGTGGAAGAGAAAGAGATAAAATTTTTTTTGTGTGGAAAGACAAAGTTCTCTCTCTATTTCCATTCTCCACATGTATCGTGACCCGATACGCCTTTCAGAAAGTTTGTCATATCTGGTTAACCTCCCTGCCTTTCCTCTTCATTCTCTCTCTTGTCGGTTTGGCGGAAGAAGGAATTCTGCATCATCGACAGGACCTAACGTCACAGAAAAAAGGCCGTGCAAGTGCTACTGCTCTTCTTGCGATCTACCGGCCTTTGTGAACGTCTCTAAGTGGAACGCCCTTCCTCTGTGTGTATCTGTGCGTGATTTTGTTTTTTGAACCCTTTCCGCTCTGTTTTCTTTCTAACCCCTATCTCCCAACCTCAGTGTAGGGTAACAAACCGGAGACTAATATATGGTTAACCTCCCTGCCTTTCCTCTTCATTCTCTCTCTTTTTATCTTGTCGGTTCAGTTCTTTGACTTTCTTCCGTTCTCTACTCCCAATTCCCAAAACCCGGAAACATCGCCGTACGCATCTACTTCGGAACAGGCATCCCCCCCTGCCATCGCCCCCATTTCCGGAAAAAAAAGGAAAAGAAAGAAAAATAGTCTACCATGATGCTAAAAACTAAAACTAACTGAACTAAAAATGAACTAACTAAACTAAATGAACTAAAAATGAGACGAGAGCTTCCGGGCTCCTTTCAACGACGTTCGCTGAAATCAGACAGCGTTCTGGATTCATATTCTGTCAAGGTACTACGCTGTGTTTCTTTGTCCTTTTATCTCATTTCATCTTTCATTCTTCCTCTCTCTCGCACGCACACACACAGAGACACACACGCACGCGAGCGCACGCATACACTCCGCTTGCACAGCATATATAGTCAGCCGCAATATCCTCTGTGGTTAATAGCATCACTGCTGCTTCACCGCGTTGAATTTGCCCACCTTGTTTTACCCACGTGCGTGTGGGCGGCCTGTGCAGGAGGAGACAGATGACTGGTTACTTTTTGGGCCAGAAATAGAATGTATGACTTCCCACAGCTCCTTCGCGGGGGCTCTTCCGTTCGTATGAGGGAATTGTACACAGTACATAAAAGGGAGCTGATGCGAACGACTTCAGTAAGCAACTGTAAAAATGCGATGCCCGCGATTACAACAGCTCCATCCCCAACCCCAGTTTTCGCACGTGTTTATATGTTTGCACGGCTTGCTGGGAAAGGAGAGGAGTGGCGCTGACTGCGCTTTTTATTTTATGTCGACATTAAACGCGCAAAGCAGCCTACTGCCATTTGCGATGGCCTAAAGACTGAATTCTGCTACGATGGTGAATGCCAACATTCTCTTAAGCACAGTTTAGAAAAAAAAAATTAGAGCCAATCAAACAGTTAGTGCCCCTTACTTAATTCATCTAAGCTAAACCTTTAAGTCGGCCTCTGTTTCACACTTTGGAAAAGGTTTTAGCCTTTTCTATACTTTGTATAGCAGGCGTACAAGAACGGTCTTCCAAGCAATTCTCCTATTTAAATTATACATAAGTAATAATTGCACAAATGTGAGAAATTATAGTTCTTCAAGATTGAAGCAAACAAGCGAGAAGATGCGTTTCTTGCAACGTGAATTATGTCAGTAACATTTGGCGGATTCTATTCTTTAATTTATTTTCGAGTTTGGTTCTGGGCCTTGATTCACAAAATAAGTTCCTACTCTATAACTGTTCGTAAGAGCGCATATATCAGCCAATCGTGATGCACAGTACCTTTTAACGAAAGGTCCGATCAATGGCGAGGACGAGGAGTACTTACGAATGGACGCTTTGTGGGTATCGTCCCTTGGTCTTTAAATGTGCCCTTTGGTTTACTTTGGCCTAGCATTACAATTCACCGGAAATATTATCCGTTACTTCGAGGTGTGTGATTGAACAGTCGCATTAGTTAAATCCATGCGTTCGTGCATGCGTTGTCTACAGGACCACACTCGTTTCGGCTGTTGGCTCAACGCGCTCAGCACTCATTCGGCACAATGCGCAATTCGACTGGCGAGGAAATGTCGCCAAATTTCTGAAGTGCAGCTAGTACAGCTCACAGTGAAGCTTTGGTGCACTTTCCGTACCACCGGCCAATGTCTCCGCATTTTTCTCTGATTACAGTTTTCTATCTCTGCGCCTCTTCCAAACACTCGTTGATTCGTCGTAAAGAAATGGTAGACGGTATATAAAAGGATGTGTCGCCTTCCGCTTCCATTCAAGAATGAAAAAGAAAGAACGTTTAGCCACATAAAATTCAGGGTCTGTACAGGCATCGCTCGAAGCGTCAGCCTGAAAGGGAGCTGCCCGCGTTGCTTACTCTAATTGGAAGCGAGACCACTGCGGAATAAGGCTGGTATTCCTAATGGAAGTGCTTCCTTCGCCGCTACTGTAATTGGACGCGGCCAGCAGCGCTATCATTACAGGGACCGCGCACGTACGCGCGCGAGAACGCACGCATGTGTAAAACGTTAATTGCCTTCCTCTGGTGTGAACAGGACTTCCGCACACAGAGAAGTCAAATGCACCTCCCTCGGCGCAGTTTGTTGTTCTGGTCTGGCTTCCGCGTACGTTGAGAAGGGTGGAGATTTGGCCTTGTTGGTACGACGTGCAGCATGTTAAGCGCGGTAAACAGGGACAGATGGTTGTGTCGTCTGTCCCTGTTTCTTGAGCTTCGCTGACAGCATTCCGCGTACAGCACTGCACGCTGTCGCATTGCATTGCGCACTCGTGGCGCGTAGCGGATACCTTGGACACCTTCTGCGTGTCTATGATATATATAACATAAGAGAGCGAGAAAGAAAGAAAGAAAGAAAGAAAGAAAGAAAGAAAGAAAGAAAGAAAGAAAGAAAGAAAGAAAGAAAGAAAGAAAGAAAGAAAGAAAGAAAGAAAGAAAGAAAGAGCAGCGAGTTTAACTAGAAAGAAAATGCTTTGCTACCCTGCACGGAAGGGAAGGGAAAGGGGCTTTACGGAGATGGCAACGGAGAAAGATGGGCATCGAAACAGAAATAAGCGCACAAAATTGATGTGGCACACGTCCCTATCCCAGCCTATATTTGTGCCGGCCAATAGACCGCAGGAAGCGAACTAGAGGTCCGTTTGCGTTTAGCGCACATGCAGTCATACAGTGTAATAGGCCTTACAGAAAAGAAGCGACTCAGAATGTCGCTTGACGCCAATGCATTTACTGTTGTTCTTGTCTGTCTTTCCGGTTCCTGTATTTTCAGTTCGATCCATCCTTCTCTTTTTTTAAGCGTGCTCACGGAAATGCCAGTTATGCTATACTTTTTAGAATGGCCTCCTCGAGTGAAGCGGCCATTGTTTTTTAACATTGACGTCCACGTCATTAGCACCTTGATATCTCCTATGCACCTCCAACACTGAAAAATCGATGATCCGCGAATAGAGGCACAAATAGCGGATTCACGGAAGCACACAGTGACATACCCTGCTTCACACCCACACAAACGCATAGAACACATCACTGTGTCGGAGACTCAACACTGACAGATGCACTAGGACACAAACACATTTTGCGAATATTTGTGCCTGAACATTGCAGTGCGTAACGCTGTGCAAGCTCTGAAGCGAACGAGTTCTTTTCTAAGAGCACAAAATAGGACTCCGCATTTATGGACTGCCCTAAGCAGCTCCGTTATCATAGGCACCCTTGCTGTATCTGCCAAACCGTAATATGAGCGCACGAATGTTCGCAAATGTATAGTGATCTCGATTAGTCTTCGCTTGAACGCCTCTGCGCACTTCGCAGCAACTGCTGCCACATTGTGCGTATGCAAGCGGGAAGATTTCTTCCCACAGTGGCGGTTCGGGTTATCGGTTACGCTGTTAATGTTACAGTTCTACAGCGCGTTCAATAAATGAGTGAACAACCACACCGAAGACGTACACCTCGACAATGCAAAATACAGCAGGGATTACTATACGGCTTGTACGGAGGCACACTATGTGTGTACGCTTCCGATACGAGAAAGGTTGGGGACCCTCGCATTAAGGCACGTTATAACCTCGGAGGCCTTAGAATAGGTGATGTCCTAAGCGTGACGCCTATGACGCGTTCCCTGTTCCCGAAATCGCTTCCGCCACATGAAGCCAGCAAAAGCGTGGCCTTCAAGATCTGTATTTGTCGAAAGGGCGCCATTACTGGGGCGCAGATTCAGACACAACGTATTGGCTGATGCTCATCGGCAAGCTCCGCTTGATGGCGCTTTTGAACTCTGCTCACGAGCCCCGCTCTCTGATTTTAAACTGTGCCCAAAATCAGAAGTCTTGGCGAGGTTGAATATTAACCAAAGGTTGGTGGGCCGAGTGGCATTAGGAAGCACGGTAAAGCCACAAATGAGGCAGTTCTGGGGGACAATGGTTAGGCCTCTTTTATCATAGAAGCGCAGAGCTAAATTAGTTTTGAAGAAAGGCTGAGTATATGGATGAAAGAAAATGGAGTGGTTAAAGTGCACAAATATTTGTTCCTCGAAAGCGGGGGTACGAAATGGAGGTAAAGGTGCGGAAAGGGGCACCCAAGTACAAAGTAATTTAAAGTGTAAATAGACAACCTGTAGTCATCAAAGAAAAAAGAAAATAAGAGAAGTAGAAATGGTGAATTTCATGGAAAGGATGGAAACAAAAAATACCACGTAGATTTACGAGTACGGCAAGAGGAAAGTAAGGAGGAAATATTTGTACGGTAATATAAAGGGCAGTACTTTACCATTTTAAAACAGAGCTGGCTGTTTGGGGACAAAAACGTACCCGAGCAAATATTTCCAACAGGATGAGGCATACTTCTGCTGCAGCAAAAGTCCGGAAACAACTCAGGACATTGCGATGGAATGCCGACATATTCACCCGGCAAGACCCGTAGGGAACCTACACTTCAAGAAGCGTTAGGATTCAAGGCGGTGGGAAGCAATAACTGGTCAGCAGTCGAGATATGCAGCAGACGTTTAGAGTATTGGTGGAAAACAAGCAGAGAAAACAAGATTTATAGAGCCGGAGTCGAGGCTGGAATAAGTAATTACACAATATAGAGATAGAGGTTTTAATGAAGAGATAAATATCAAGGAGATATAGGCAAAACGCTAGACTGCTATGCATGTATCTAATACCTGATTAGCTCAAGCAGGCTAGGTGACTGTGGGGTATGTCAATATAAATCATCATCATTGTGACGATGATATTTCGGTAAAGCCTCGGAGGCCATAGAATTAGATGTACTCTTCTGCACGCTCCACAGAGGACACTTGTGGGTGTAAATCACAAGCGCCGCAAAATCATGAAAGCAGATATGTTTTATCGTGCTGTCTGTATAATGTGACCCGCCAGAAACATCTTGTAGACTAGGAGAGGGAGGTTATATCAAAAGAGATAGAAAGAGAGAAACATGTAAAGTCAGGAAGGTTAACCAGACTGACGTCCGGTTTGCTACCCTGCACGGGGGAGAGGGAATGAGGGATTTAAAGAAAAAAGGAGAAAGCGAAAAGCAATGTCTGCAAGCGGCTTTTCAAGTTCGTTGATTTTAATAGTGTCATGAGAGCACGCGAGGTTACAACGATATGCAGGTCGGTTGGAGGTAAAGCGGTAGGATGTTCGTGTTACACTCATGGGATTCTTGGTTCTAAATGACAAAAGTGTTTGTCCTATTTTATGTTCATTACGAAAGCGTTGGAAAGTTCTGTAACAACGATAGTCAGATTCCATGCTCATAATTGCTTAGCGCAGTAATACTTCCTCTAATTGGGAATTTTCTGTACACGGCCTACACACGCGTAACTACACTACCACTAGTAACGCGCTGCCAGCGGCACATATCACCTCTTCGTTGTTGCCAGAGCGAGACCAAGCGCAAACGCGAAAACGCACAACGCGAGCATAATCGTCGTACGCGAGGAAGCTCACAAAGACAGTTCCAACGGCATGACTAATTGCTTGCGCGTTGCCTGTCAGCAAGGCGGAATTTCGCGGTATTCTTCCTTTCCTACGCCCCAGTGTAGGGTAGCCAACCAGACGCATTTCTGGTTGACATCCCTACCTCCTCTCTTTGTTTTCTTCTCCTTCTCGCTCTCGTGGCAGCCGGAAGAAACGCATATACTCCGTTGCATCATTTATCTGGCGGAGCCGACGCAGACTCCCAGTTTTCTTTGAGTAGGCTGCATTTTCACCTACCTTGCATTGTGGTACACTTTTTATATGCCTGCTGTACTATACCGATGAAAATGACACCACTGTGGTGCAATGCCAAGCAGTTGGGTCTTGCAAGCTACGCTTTAATGTTACAGAAATGTAGCTGCCGCCGCTGCACTCGATTAGAAAAAAGTCGCAGTTTCGGCCGAATCGCGAGGTATCCATTACGATAGCAAATTAGGGGACAGCTAGCTATACGAAGTAAGGATAGTTGTTTGTCGACCGTGCACACTCGTAAACACAGGTATACTAACTAAATTAACAAGCATGCTGTCATGCCGCGCAAGCAAACAAGAATACACCTCACTCGATGGCCGCGGAAACTCGGCACATGTAACCGCGGCACATGTAACCGGCAAACGGAGGCCTCAGGAGAGCACCTAAGGTTATATTAAAGCAGGCAGCACCGGATCTCCAGAGCACCCAAGCGGTAGCTGAGGGATCTAAGCTGGAAGCAGGGCGGCCCGTGGGTTGGGGCCGTGGAAGCCGAACCGTGCCAAGAGGTGTCCGCATGAAAAAAAAAAAAATGGCTGCCCGCGTTAGCGGACAGCCGATCTTATACTCCCCTGGCACGAGCAGGCCTCGGCGAGCCCTAACTCATGGGCCAGTCCGGGTTGTAGATTTGATGTCCCCGTTGCCGCTTTGGTGTCCGGGAGGCGCCGCCAATAATGCGAAACAATGACACATTGTTTCAATTAGTAAAAAACACGATTGTATAAATATATTTACGTCCAGCCGCCAACTTGCGACGCTAAACCGCGCACCGCGACTTCTGCCGGCACGCCTAGGGACAAACGCAATACAACACGCGCTAAGAAACTCCTCCGTAGTGCCTAGGCAGAGTCGTATATTCTAGGAGCAAAAGTCCTAACATTTCCTCTTTCGCACCCGCTCTTACTCGCGCATGCGCACAGATGTCCGTCGTCTCCGCACATGCCACGCCCCGCTGTACGTACTAGCGATTGTAAATACGCGCCCGGGATTGTAAAAAAAACTTATCGCTCCCCTCCCCCCGAAGCCCTGCGCGCGACGGGAGGCCTTGCGCTCCTTACCCGCTTTCGTTCGTTGCGTGCGCAAAATTGACCCGCGATCGCGGCTCATGCTCGCATGCTTTCACTCGCACATACAGCATACGGCGCGCGGCGGCGATTTTATCACCCTTTGACTTTATATGCAACCTCACGGCGACGTCTCACAGAGGAACTCATTTTCAGATACCGCCATCATAAGCCATCGCAGCAGAGGGCGACGAGGGCACTGTTGCGGTTCTTGAGGGCGACAGAACTGGACAGGCGACTGTAGCCTAAACAGATGTTGATAGTGCTACAAGTGTCAGTGTGCTGTGCGATGACAGTGTTCGGTGACAGTGACCGATTGTGATTGTGTGTCTATGCTCCTTCCTTTCCTTATCTCTACTTTGTTTCCACTTTACCTCCCCCTTCCCTCTCTCCCCAGCGTAGGGTAGCCAACCGGATTTTTTTTTCTCTGGTTAACCTCCCTGCCTTTCCCCTTTCCTCTCTCTCTCTCTCTCTCTCTCTCTCTCTCACGGCGACGTCGATGTCAGAAATGCGCCAGGAGTGTCCATATAATTGCTATCGCAATAAAAAGTATATCGTGCCCTAAACAGTACGCCGACGTCAACTCAACTTCTTGCATGCCAACAACGGTGCTGTGCTTCAACGGCGTTCCGCAGAGACGACCACGTGTTCCATATCAGGAACTCTTATTCGAGGGGTGGTGTATATGGTGATGTAGAAGGTTCGATAAAAGTAGCGACAACGATAGTATACCAATAATAGCACAGTCGACGGTCGTCCAATCGCATACAAATGCTCAAATGCGCCCGCTATTTATTGGAGGATCATGGAATATCGCAGAGCCATCGAGGGTGCATCGCATCTCGAGCTTTCAGTTCGAAGGTTCTTTTCTTCGCCCAAAGGCTAAGCCCTGTGATAACAAACACGCTTTGGGTACCGTCGACAGCCTCAACTTCCGATTACAAAACTCAGGTCCTTCAAGTTACAGCCTCCGGCAAACGACGGGTAACCACACTAACGAAGGCAGCAGTCGCTGAGCGCTCTATAGAAACAGCAAACCAAGAGCTCCGAGCTGTTGTTTTTCCGCGCGAGAGAAATGTGCTTTCCGTTGAAAACCTTGTACCTGGCGCACGCTTTTGTCTGCTGTGCCGTGCGACATGCGCATCCGTCGCATGCCGTGCGCGGCGACAGCAGCAGAAGCACGCAGGGCGAACGTTACAGTCGACACTGCACTATTTCAGAAGGCGACGGCCACGGCGCTGCCAAGGCGGTCTCGTGCTATCTCATTGCCGGCGTCCGGCCGGAAATGGCTACTGCCCCGCGTCCGTTGTACGCACGTCCACCGGGGGCCCATCACGACCGCTGCCGGCTGGAGTAAGAGCCCCCGAGTTAGCAACTCGGCCTCATGTCTCCGCCGCATTGCCCTGAAACCACCATCGCCGCCGTCAACGCATACGCACTGTACGCCTGCGCCGCCGTTCGTCGGTCGTCCGTAACAGTCGTGCTCGCCGCTGACAGGAAGCAGCTCGCTAAGCAAACAGCAGCCAACTGCCGCGCCCGGCGAAGGCAACGCTCCGGTCGGCGATCAAAAGGGTGCAGCTTTCGTAGACACGACAATTGCCGTTTAGCTATAGTGGAGGGCCGAGCCGATCGAGTTGTTGCAACAGCAGGAGGTCTTAGCGCTCACAACTACGGCATCATAACAGTGAATGAGCGTTCCCATCATCATGTCGGCATTATTACAGTACGGACGCGATAACGCCGCTGGCCGTTTCTCACCATCAAACATTACCGCCTTATACGAGGGTGCCCACGCGTTGGATGACGCAAACCGCTGGACGTACAAAGGAACGCAAAGGGACTACAATGGAATTTGCATCCCGCAATGCTCGAGTACCCTAATCTAAAACTCTGTATTAAGTGTGGGTGATAATACTGCGCAGAGCAAAAAAATATGTCGCCTACGTGGTGTTCATTCGTGTTTAGTGCACACTGGCGAGCTTCTGGGTAGTGACTACCTTTAACAATGCAGCGGACAAGGTGGCGGCCAGCCAGTGCGTTTAGGCTGGCCACTGTGTACAGGCATGCGTGAGCAAACAGCAGCGTTTGGAAGAAGTCGTATCCAGCTTAAACTCGGGAAGCAGCACGCATAACGTAGGCGAAGGAACGATCGAGCCAATGCGCCCGTCCAATGTGTACTTTTATTCTTATCTGTCTTGTGTGACTTCTATAATTTAGACGACGACTAACTGTCCCAATACGCGGGAACTACACTTCGTCAGTAGAGCGGCAAGTTGGGCTAGTCAGTGGAAGACACTTCGTCGACCCAACCTTTCGGGGCTTGACTCCTCTTGTAGCTCCTGCAGTGCTGCACGGTTTTAGGTGAGATATCCAACGAAGGGGGCCCTGACAGAGTGCTTCGTTTCTCGCCCTCGGCCTCAACCCTCCCCCCCCCCCCCCCTGTGGACCTTGGTGACACACATGCATGCGGGGGGTGCGTCCGTTGTCTCTCCCTCCCGTCCGTCTCTATCCTGTTCCCTTTGTCGTCGGGCGTTCGCGAAGGAGGACGTGTTTGCGTGGCCCGCCCGCCCATCTCGGCGAGAATTCATTGTGCTTTAGTCGCGTTCCCGATTCGGCGGCAGCAGCCACGTTGTTCCTTCTCTAGACAGCAGCACCTAGCTGATCTGTTATTGTCGTGCACGCCAGGTCGGCCACCATCTTAGCGCTTCTGTTCCGTATGTCCGACGTTCGGATTCTCCACAAGTGGCCATTCGTACGTTCACGCGGCAACGCAAACATGTAGTAACTAAAGCACGCGCAAAAGTACGCCGTTTTGAACGTAAACATGTCCCAAAAGAAATGGATTGTAGAGAGCATCTTGTTCAGCTCCTAATTTCTTCGTTTTACTGGATGCGTGTTCTTTCGTTCTTCTAACAGCGTTTCTAAGTGTGGCCTTTAATCAGAGAAAGTGCACAGTGTTAAACACGTTATTGCAACTCCCGATTGCCGGTCGCCACAGTGATCGTGACATTAGCACTGTATTATCATCATAATCGTCACCACCGCAAGCATTGTAACCACCACCAGCCTATTTAATGTCTACTGCAAGACGAACACCCCTCCCAGCGATCTCCAATTATCCCTCTCCTTGCGTCGGTTATCTATATCGTATATCTGCGTATTTCAGAAGTCCATCACACCACCTATTTGCCTGCCTTTCCCAACAGTGTTTTCCTTCTCTTGCAACTCGATCCATAGTTCGAATATAATAGGGTCATGTATCTTCCCTACGCGTTACATAACCTTCCCAACTCCATTTGTTCGTCTTAATCTCTAACAGAATACCAGCTGTCTCCATCTGCTCAAATACCCAACACTCATGTCTGCAGTTGTGCATGCTGCCATAGCTTTTGACATTTCTTAAACGCGCAAATGTGTGTGCGTGTGTATACAATGCACTCTACACCATACCGAAACCCTTTGACTGTACACGTGCTGAGCGTGCCGGCGGATGTGAATGGACTGAAATGCGTTGTGTGGTCGTCGCGAACCTTCTTAGAATACGTTCCTGGACGTTGTTCTTTACATTTAAAGGAAATGGACAGACTAAGAGTAATAATTCTTACGTTTCTTCTTCTTCTTCTTCTTATTATTATTATTATTATGCGCGCGCCAGCGCTCAGACCTCAGGGTTGTTCCTGGGCACGTTGAATTATTTATTTATTTATTTTTATACCTAACATCCCGATCAGCTGGTACCTGCTCTAAAGACGAGTTCCAACGTAATGCCTTTTTAGGGAACATAGGCCCATATATTTTGCTTTGTAGCAGATAGCAGACTACGAGTAGGCAAACATTAGGGACAGCATCAAATAAGCGCAAGCCGCTAATATACCGCAACAGTTTCTCAGAGTGATATTTATCTTGTGTTCTTGTCTTCACGGAAGCCAACAAAGTGAATAGAGGTTTATGTGAAAGTCATTCTAAACTTGTATAAGGCTCGCAGCTGGCTACTGCGGCGCCCACGACGCCGAGGTTGAATGCAAGATGGTAATCAATCACAGGATGTAGGATGTTACCCGACACCCTTTATATTTACATAGGTATGGGCAAGATCTATTATTCGCTGCCAAACTTCATCATTACTAAAGTCGTCATTGAAATTTTGTTGCGTTTGTACTGGTTTGTGGCTGCTTTCACTAGGCTATTTGTTGAGAGGCAATACAAGCACGATTTTTGTGAGGGAATTTTCTCTCCCTGTCCAGACTGTTGCAATATTCACCACACACTTCCGTTAGACGAGCGTGGATAAGCATCTTACAGTGCCACGCCTAAGCGCTACACTGTAAAAAAAATTTGCCTTACTTTACAGAAAATTTGCTGGTAATTTGTGACCGAACACTCTTCCGTAAATTAAGAACGGTCATTTCCGTAGAACGGACAACTGTAAAAAAAGAGACCGTAATACAAGATACGAGTGCTTCTGTATCTAGAAAACGGAAGACTCTGTATTCTGAATCTGTACTATAACCGTTAAAGTACGGTGCTTCTCGTATTCAGAAAACGGAACACACCGTATGCTGAATCTGTGCTATAACCGTTAAAAAACAGGTGCTTGCCGTATTCAGAAAACGAAAGACTCCGTATACTAAATCTGTACTATATCCGTTAAAGTACAGGTGCTTCCCGTATTTCATCTTGCAGAGCATATCCATTCGAAGAATGTGCCATCGGGCACAATATTGCCCAGGACGTGCGAGAGTCGACCGAATTTCATTGGTGTGCTATTTGCTGGGATCAGCCGTGCCACCATCTGCGTTCGGAATGTGCATACGTGACCCACTGTTTTCAGCGGTCTTGAGCAGAAATGCAATTTGGTCAACGCTCGCACTTCCAGGGTACTTTTGTCCACGATAGTACATCTCCTTTAATGCAAATGTCATGAAGGCAGCTCATAGTCAAAGCAGCAGGTCACCATTGAGAAAATTGTCTTGCCAACACACTGACATGGCTGCAGAGATAAAACACTTTGCACTTTGTGATATGAATGCACTGCATAGCATATATACAAAAAGGTGCAACATTTCAGTCCTCAAGTTCTTAGATCACAGAAGCAACTTTATTTTCTTCAATCACTCGTCTTGCACTTCTTCCTGGTGAAAGTTGTTCTTGACTCCAAACACTTGCAAGTATAAACTTGCTGCTGTTAGGAGAAACAAATAGTATTCGTGAATATCCATCCTAAAGAAAGCGGCAAAAAAGTTTAATCACAGAACACGACAAAGCAGTAACTTCTGTGTTAGAAAAACATGTAAGTAGTTCAACATTGTTGGCACAAGGGATGTTGCTGTAGCCAACATTTCGACATAGGTGCTTGTCATTAGGGTAGCAAATGTTTTCCTTGGCTGTGTTGTGGGATTGTGCATATCTCACTGGCCCCTAGCCTCATTGGGGGAGAAGTAACTGGTGCATATAATAGGTCAAGAGAAGCCAAAGTGTTAAAATAAAGGAAGGAAGGGTGTGCATAGCAGTGGTGATTGTCATGGAGCGGGTATGAGCAATGCTGTCAGTACTTGCCAAGAGTAGGGGTGACCAAAACAGAAAACGATGTACACATGCATGCAGTCATTAATCCAGTAGAACCAATCTTCCCAGAAGACAAAATAGGTATCAAGATAAACAGTTTGCACTTTTGGAAAAGGAAAACGAAGAATTAAGGAAAATAAATTTTGTATCAAGATGCATCTGGTTAAGATCACTGCAAATGGTAAGTGAAGGCACATTATGAATATATATTTTGTTGAAAGCCGATGAAGAAAATACATATTAACCAAATATAAAAAAATAGGGACATTAAAATTAAACTGGATATGATCATAAAACAGTAAAGAACAGCCTGTGGAAAAAAATGGGATGGCTAATATAACCAGGTGCAAGATTGCAAAACGTCTAGTGCTGTTTATATTCATGCTGCTGTTGACGGCTTCAAGTTTCTGTCTTCCTGTGGAACCTTTGTCTTACTTGAACAAGGAAATGGGTCATTTTTTAAACAAGCCAGTTCAAATGCAGTTCAAAGCTTCAGCCGTGTTATAATGAAAGAAAATATTATGGCCAGTTCTCCTGCTCATCTTGAAACTTATTGTGCGCAACAAACAGGGACGAAGAATAGAAGAAACACAATGTTAAGCGCTCGTCCTTGTGTTTCTTCTATTCTTCGTCCCTGTTTGTTGCGCACAATAAGTTTCAAGATGAATTTGTTCCAACTAGGCCGACTCGCAGTCTTGCTTCAGTTCTCCTGGGTGTGCTTTCATTCACCAGTTATTTCCACCAGTGTAAGTTCAAAATTTAACGGTCTAAATGGACCTTAGCTCCTGGCAAACCATTAGCTGGTCTTTTTTTCAACACAGATGCCTGCATATTATATGTGTTGGCAGGAGTGCTAGCGAACTACATTATACTTGTTGCCACAACCAAAGTGAAACTTGGTAACAGTGATTGAAAAAAAAAAAACCAGCATTCCACAATACTGATTCAAGTCGTCTGGAAAAGTTGCTTAAGTTAACGTACACCCCCTACTCCACCAGACACACTTATTCACCGCACTGACTCTCATGGTGTCAACCATGCTATTACAACACTAGGCATCAAGTGAGGAGAATTAGGGGATAAGAGGGCACAATGCTTTTTGTTAGAACATCAAATGTGCTTTACATAAATGCTACATTCCAACTAACAAAGGAGCAACCGGTTTGTGAGATAGTGACCAATGCATACGAAAGCTAATGAGATTCTGTGCAGCAGAATGTTGACGATGAGGTGTTATGCGCACAAGTGTACTCTTTCACACAAAATGACATCCTGCACTCAAACCTTGTGCCAATATTAGAGTTTGAAAAACACCGTAGTGGAAAGCAAAGAGTGCTAAATTTGTTGAAAATTACTAAAAATTATTCGATTATTCATTATCCTTACTGTTCGTTAAAGATTCACAGATTGTTCCCTATGGGTGCTGTAAACAGGCACCCTGCTTTTACAGTGGTAGCAACAATGATCTGTGGCACAGACAAGAATAAATGCTCATGAAGTTTATGCAAGAGTATATCCTACAAATTACACCCCATTTCACATTCCAATATGGTAGAAGAGGAAGACGAAAAAAACTACTTTCTGGTGGAGGATGCATACCCCAGAATAGAAGAAACAAGTGTACCCTAACCATTGCTGCTGCCGATGCCTGTGCACTAGCAGTTACATATAATATGGCAGTTACAATTGTTTTTCCACAAGCACTGCAAGCTGCGGCCAGTTTACCAGTACACAGCTGTAATAAATTTAGGGCAAGCTAAAGCTCTTTAATGGATTTATCTCATATGACACAATTGGAATGCAATATTCTGCAAATAAGTGAAGCGCGATGTGCCATCCCATACAATGAAACACCTTTGAAGAATCTGAATCACCACCTGCACTCTTAGGCAAAGTTACACCCTTTGGAGTGCCCCTTCTGCCACACAACAATAATCGTTATTTGCCTTGATGCGTTTCCTTTCTTGAAGACGCCACGCCCGCTACTTTGTTGTCGAGAATGCTATCATGCTGATAACGCGCATGCCGTTCGTTACTGAAAAGCACAGGGCTCGCAGCGTTAAAGAAAGAAAATGCATAAAGGCAGATGACAATTATCGTTGTGTGGAAGAAGGGGCACTTCAAAGGGTGTAACTCTGCCTAAGAGTGTGAGTCGTGACGAGGAAAAAGAGTGTGTTCTGTGTAAAGTAGTGCACCTGTATAACCTAAAGCTTTGGAGAATGCATTTAGTATGAGCTGGGAAGGTTCCTAATTTTAATTGCACACAGTGAAAACCTCCATGCAGTTTTGCAAAATGCAAACCCCCTACCTTATTGTTGTTCAAACGTAATGACACGTAGGGCCATAACATGTACATTATGGGTTTCGTTCCCAAACAATCAAAGTGAATAGCACCACCCTAAGTGTTATGTGCCGTCTTGTTAGTGTCGAATGCTGCGATCGGCAGAGAAACGGATTTCTGGAGCAATATAAAGTATTAGGTACTGTGATCTCAGTTCTTTCACTGCTGTTTAAGCATTATCGGGTCCTAAAGTAAAGAAACGAGGAATAAATACATGCATATTTTACGCTACAACCCTCATAAGTATTTAGTAGTCTGGATTATAAAGGATTCCAGATTTACAATGCAGGACAGATTTTATTCCACTGAAAGAATGGCATCATGCCAATGATTCTGCATTTGGTGCTATATTTATTTGTATTTAGTTCAGTTGGAATGTGTGTGTATCGTCAGCGATATCGCTTGACATGTTTTATATTGACTGTTTTCTAAATTTAGGCAAATTCGTATTCGCAAATAACCTTGTATGACACCAAGAACTTGCTTAGCAGGAGTATTTCTAACATTTGCAAGATATGAGGCTCTTGAATGCATATCTCAGCCTGGGGTACACGCTGCCCCCTAATCTCATCAGCAAGTTTCTGGAACTCATCTACGAGGTTTCTTATGCTGAATGTAAAGTTGCTTGAATGGGGGAAATAGGGAATTTATAACAGGTGAATTATGCAGCATAAGAATGATGTCAGCAAGAAGCAAGCATCAAGAACTATAAAATGAAGACTATAAAATGCAAGAATTATTTGGGATGATTTAAAATTCTGGCATTGGAACGAAATGTCTTTCAATCTATATATAAACTCTGATTATTCACTCTACTACCACTGCCTTCATTAGAAACATTCATAATCATTATCCTATCTATGCCACATCATCATAGCTAATATTCAAGCCTTCATAAGCTGCTTTTTTTACTGCTAATTCTCTGTGGGAAAGAGGTGTCCGTATGAAGACCATATCATATACTTATTACCCGTTTTTTGATAAATGATAAGGGAAAAACTTCACACCAAAAATGCATTGAGCTTGAGCAAGTTCTGCGTTTGATGCTGTTGATTCTTTTTTCCCTTTCCCATCATTGACCTACCTGGTTAGCTAAGTAGACAGAAAAGCTGCAGGAGAAAGGTGGGGGTGCCAAACCAGACTTGTGCCCCAGGGGACCTTTTCACGGTCACTGGAGGAACTGCCTGTGGCCTCGGCATCTTCCTTGAGGGCCACGGCCATGTCTAAGAAACCTTGTCTCCACAGGCTGCACAAAGAAAGATAATTTGCTGAGCTAAGTCTTTTTCTTAAAAGAACCCATTTAAGTTGTATTCGTGGCTTTGCACCACAAAACTGACACATGACTGGCCACGCAAGACACTTTATGTGTATTCGCAGGCTTATTCCTTGGAAAAACACTTTTATGTAGCAGCACAATGAGTAACAGTAACAAAAAAGTGTATCAGGAGGCTTTCATATTGCTCTACAACTTTTCATTGACACATTTCATTTAATTATTTGAGATATTTAATACCTAATTAAGAGTTATGTAATTAGGCAGAATGCACAATATAATCAGAGTATCTCCAGGCGATGGCAAACATTACCTTCATTTTGTCTAGTTACATCACATTTACATATTTCTAAATCTTGGTGCATGATAGTTAAGACACCCTGTAGATCAAAAAACAATATTAAAATTTTCATAATCATCTCTTGCGTGTTATTGGTGGCTATGGCTGCTTCAAGTTATTCTTTCAGTATGGTACAAGCAGTTTTGAAGTGAAATTGTTTTGCATCGAGGGCATGTAATCTAGGCAATCAAGCAAAAGGTCAAGTTGTGTTCACTATTCAGATGTTTAACTAAGAAGCTGCAGGAAAAGGAAACAAGACACAACACCTAATAAACAATGCAAAATTTGAAAATTTAAACTGAACAAGAAACCAGTTTTTGAAAACACAGAAAAAAAGCCAGCAGCTTACATCGAATACACCCTTGCTATGTACTCCAAGTGAAGTTGTTACCGCAATGCTTGGGCACCATATGAACGTAACAATCAACAACTTCGAGCAGAATATTAACACCACTAAATGAACTGGCCTTTGAAGATTCTTGATCTGAAATCCTCAACGACTTGTTCTGGCGTTTAATCTGTCAAGCTCAATCTCTATTCTCAAAAGCTGGCTCTCGGCCATAAATTCTCTAAACGCAACATCAGCTTAAATCTCAAGATAGGGTTGACCTGTAAATAAAGTGGATAATGCATGGCAAACATCATGAACTCTCTTACATGTTAACCAGAGGGTTCACTCATGCAGCCGTGAAATTGTGATGCAGACACGATATATTGAAGCTGGTTTTGTGAAGTGTTTCATGCTTCCAAGGCTTCTTCAGTTGTGAAAGCTGTCTCCGTTAGCTAAATAAGCGATGAGAATAAAAAAAGAACTTCAATATGCTCACAATATGTTGGCCATTTGCAAGTAAACAGCAGCCTTTTTGGGCACCCAGGTTGCCTGGTGCAAATCTACTATGCCACAGTACTTGCGTTACCCAGTACCAGCCACTTTAAAATGCAATGTGTTCAGAACCCTTTCCCTCTGTTTGTCTGCTTTGGAAACAGTTTAACATGTGTTCAGTAGGCGTCGAGAAAGGGGACAGAAAACACTGTGCACCACTGATTTCTAACATGTTTCGCTGGATGCAGCACACCGCACCGGATGCAGGTGAAGCCAGTGGAAATGCAATGTCATGCAGTCGCTTGTCCTGGAAGCAGGGCATATGGTGGACTAACTAGTGCGTGCGATCAGATAATATTGCTGCCGAAAAACTTTTCTTTGTGGTTTTTCACATTTTAGGAGGTCTCTACATGTCTGGTAAGCACTTTTATGACAATCTGAACCCGTATACGATAGTGTTCTCTTACATCAAGTTTTTTCTGATTTACCAGTGTTTCCATTGCACGCCACTTATGTTAGCAACACTGTATACAATACAATGGAAAAATTCTGGACACCTCGAAACAATGCTTGGGTAGTTTATGGCACATCAGGCAGGCATGTTAGGGGAAGAAATGCTACACACCCGTGCAACAAAGTGCTGCCGCAAAGTTGTCAAGCACCAACTTCCGGGACAAGGCCGGCTTCAGTCGAGGGCGCTCGATGTGCTGTTCATCCCCTGTAGTAGAGATCAGTGGCGTGGACCCTTTTATACTGGCTGTCTTTTCTGGTCGGAACCTTGGCAACAGCTTCCACCATACTTTTTTTGAACCTGCAACATGTGCAGAGAAAGTCACATCACTGTGTGTTGATTGTATGGCTTTATTGTGCTACACATTCTATCAAATCATTAAAAAATACAGTTCACACATTTTTACTTCTGTATATAGACAGTCTAGTTGCTATACACGCGAAACATTACCATTCCTCTGACAGAATGCAACAATAGAAGCGTACACTGTAAAGCTACACTAAAATTTAAATTGATGTGACACCGTATGAGCATACAGTATGCTTACTGTATGCTTTAGCCCTGTGTCAAGTAAAAGTTAATTGTCAATCATTTATGGTGTATTTCTACTTATTCTGGGTCATCAAACTGTACAATCAATGTTCCAAGTTTACACAATGTTGGCTTTTGATTGCCTATGTGATCTGTTTCCTACTTACGCATGCAGTAATCCCACTGTATTAAGGAAAAAGAGAATAGGAAATGCCGTGATAATCTTCTACATTTGATGAGGGCAGGAGCAATGACCAATAGCATGTGGTTGAAGCTACATAAATACTTAGTTTTCACACAGCTTAATTATTCAGCAAGTAATAAAGAGCTATCCTGTGTACCTCTACATGACCAATAAAATCTGACTACTTGACACTGCACTAAGGCTGCCGCTTGGTACTGTTCGGCAGTTCAGCTTTGGTTTTCTGATATACAGAACTGTTTAGGTACCAGTAGTTTACTTTGCGATAAAATGGAGCTTGGAGCACTGGTCATTTGCACATAAATAATGCGACAGCAAATATAACACAAGGATAGGAATATGGGTCTCTTGGAAAAAGTACATACACATTATGATTATAATGTGATGTGATGCCACAATGAAACAGAAAGCAACGCACAGAAGTGGACGGCGCTTCCATGCCACCAAGGTTATTGGACAGACAGTACTTCAGAAGTGCCCGCAACACAATGTGTTGGCGGGCTAGTTGGTGTGAATCCATAAATACTTTGTTAAGCGCAAAACAATGGACACAAGAAAGACGACCAGCACAAGGCGCTACACTCAACTGACATCACTTTATTGCGTCGCTCCTTTATAAATAGTAGAATCTAGAAGAACATCCGCAGTGAGCACCATGTGCAGACACCACCAACAACCAATCACAAGAGCGTACTCATGCGACGGGATCCAAAAAACCATATTGAGCACTGCACAAGGTTAAAGAAGGCACACTAATGCACTGTGACCCCAATGACTGTATGAAGAAAGCTTCCGATAACTCTCAGGCGGCGGTATCACAGCACTTTTTCAAAATCGTAGTATCACGAAACATGGCTTTGCACTTCCATATTTTACAATGTTGAGCCAAATGGGAACCTCTCCCTGTTGGTATGGATCGCTTAGGTTCGCAATGTTTCGTGATGCTACGATTTTGAAAAAAGAGCCGTGATACCACCGCCAGAGAGTTATCGGAACTTTTCTTCATACAGTCATTGGGGTCACAGTGCATTAGTGTGCTTTCTTTAACCTTGTAAAGTGCTCAATATGGTTTTTTTTTTTTGGATTCTGTCGCATGAGTGTGCTTTTTTGATCAGATGTTGGTGGTTCCTGCACATGGTGTTCACAGCAAATGTTCTTCTAGATTCTGCTGTCTACAAAGGAGGGACGCAATAAAGTGATGTCAGTTGAGAGTAGCGCCTTGTTCTGTCGTCTTTCTTGTGTCCGTTGTTTTGTGCTAAAAAAGCAATGATGTATTCCTTGTGTGTGTTTGAAGACAGCTCCACACGCAGTAGCGTATCCAGTATTGCTGCCCAGTGGTTTAGCTCGCCGCAGTTTGAAGTGCCACAAAACATGAGAGAAACCTGCATTATAGTCTTGTTGCAAACAAGAATATAACGTGAAGTGCATTCTGAGGCCAGAAACTATAAAAAAAAAATTTCATGACGCACCGCTGTGCAAGGTTTTATAGCAAAGTCAAATACATTTAGTGTAAATATGACACTATGATGGTGCACAATGGTGGTAATCTGTAATAATATAAAAGGTGCCTTAATGTTACAACAAAAGCTGACATTACTTAATAATAGCCCTGTAAAATTTAGCATGCAGGGACACCGCTTGGTTAAACAATAGTGATGTATTGTCTATGTACACAAGTATTACCCACGCATTTCTGCCATTGTCTAAATGGCATAAATAAATGGGTAATACTTGTATACATACATATTACATCTCTATTGTTTAACCAAGTGGGTAAACTATGTCTGCCTGACACAAGACTAGTTAAACTAGTCTAATCAGACTAATTAGTCTAACAAGACTAATTAAACCATAAATTATATATAGTCACCCTAACAGTAACACCTCATTTGAACTTCACAGTAAGTAGACGCCTGTTGATGCCAGCCTCCCCCAATGCTAAACTGTGCTGCATGCTCTACAGAGAAATTATAGTGGTATCACTCAACTCTTAAGCAATTCAGAACTGCAGCACTGTAGAAGACATCTACAAATGTCCCATTTCATGTATAACAGCCTGAATTGCTTGCACATCTTCCCAAGTGCAAATTAAAATTTCTTTTTGTTTAGCATTTTTGCCTGCTAGACCACAATCCAATGTCATCAACATATTAACATATTACCTCAAAGAACCTAATTTGGCTTATAGATTAACACCTTTGCATACTGCCACAGCTGCACTCTGTCATATGCGTTGCAATCATAAAGGAGTGCTGGTCCACCAGCACTCCAATGTCACTAACAGTGATCACCTACACAGCTAAGTAAACGGTCATGATTCAGGTGGCAAATAGCTATGAGAAAAAAAAATCCACTCACCTTGAGAGCTATAATACTGCAATAACTTGAGAGATGGACCCATTGCAGGCAGCAGACCTCTTCTCAGCTCCAGCACAACAGCAACTTGCCTTTCAGTAAAAGAAAAGGATTGATTAGTAATGATAAGTTACCTTGTTTTTGCTGAGTATCAATACAATCTGACTTTCATGCATATCCACTCTCCGCTTTAGTAATACAACTGAATTATTCGTCAAATAAAAGAGTCTATGATGATACCATTCGCTTCTCTTGTATGTCCAAATTTTTTCGCACTGATACCCCGTTTACTGCTTGCTTAGTGGCACGAATGCCTTGACTGCCCAGACATCATTCGAAGGAACACGTCTTGCTGCACCGCAAACGGTGCAGCAAGACGTTTTTTTCTGGTCACAATTAAAACGTGCACCCAAGCAAGAAAGTAACGATCACAGGTAGTGAGCGACTGCTATTGCCTAGAACGTTTATTTCCGTATTTTAACAGAAGTTCTTGTATCGGATACAGTATGCTCTCAAGCCAATACAAGCGTCAATACAAGAGCTCAACTGAATGCAGTTTTATTCTACGCTTTTAACGCGAGTGAACAAAAGGTCAGAAGTACCTCACGGAAATTGCGATCGAGCCAAACGCGCTACGACTGGAATCGATCTGAAAAGATAGGTTGATCCCTTTCCCCATTCATGCGTGATTTTTGCCCTAAGACGTTGCATAGTGGTCTTTTGAAACAATATTTCTGTTCGCGACACCGGCTTACCACACATCATTTTAACACCTACGTTATGCAAACCAAATAAGATTAAAATGGGCTTACCTCATGAGCAAGTTACGAGCGCGCGTAGACTGTTGAACACCCGTTGAGAGCAAGCAGGCTATCCGTGTCCAAGCGCATACGTGCACCCAAACACAGGACTTCTTCTTCGATGCCGCAGCAAGCAGAGTTTTGTACACGAAGTGAAAGACATCCAGCGCAAATATCTCCGCGCGATGACGGCAAATAAGGAGCGCACAAGCGTACACAACACAGCGACAAATTCGGAACTTTGCCAATTCGAACGTGCCGAGACCCAAGCAGCGTAACCATCCATCGTTTCTGTTCTTCGCTCCCGATGCGTCAATCTCTCTTCCTTGGGGTCTTGCTCCACCCTTGAGTACAAATCAAGAGATATTTACGGCGAATTAACAACATTTACAACACGACTCGAAAAATGCCGTCTGACTACACATGTGCATCTCCGCCTGCCACTCCTAACCAGGGTTGCCGTTGGGAATTTTTCAAAAAGAGCCAGAACTGAGGCTAAAAGTAGCCAAAAGTAGCCACGCCACCTGGTCTTGGCGCCAAATTTGTAGCCAAGTAGAAAAGTACCATTATTATAAGCAACTTTTATTAATGAACAATAAATAATATCATTTTGAATCAACACAAGAACACAGAGTAAATAAAGAGCAAGGAAATTTGGTTCTCTTGCTTGGCCTTCAAGCATCAGGTACGTTGCAAATAAATAAAAGTTCAGTCCGCGTAGTTTATCTAGAGTAGATAGTGTTCATGCCGGAGTAATTTTGGCACATTCTATTCAACAACTCAGCAGGAACGTCAAACGATGATGCTGTTTTTTTCTTGAAGTCGTAGCCCAAATTTGATTCGCAGAATCGCCATGAGCAAGTCCAGCTTCATTTTGTTACGGATCTCTGTTTTCGTCAAGTTCACGCAAGAGAACACGCGCTCTGCATCAGCGTTAGAAATTGGAAGGGTCAAAATTTTCAGTGCTCCTTGCGCCAGGTGTTGAAAAGGGCATTCGCCGCAAGGGTCCTTGTACGATGCCGCTGCGTGCCAGAAAGTCAAACATGATGCGCGATCAAGTGCACCGCTAACACTCTGCAGCTGGCGTATTTCAGACTCCAGTTCGATTGAGGAACATCCAAAAAAATGCAGCGGTAGCTTCATTATGCATTCACGGCTCTTAGCACTTTCTATGCCATCGGGATTTATGGCACACAGTCTTCGAAGTGCAGAGGAGGCATTTGGAAGTCGCTGCTGCAGTCCCATCGCCATTTGCCTCAAGAATTGGAAACAGCGCTCCCTCACGGCCCGTTGGTCTTCAACAGGGACTAGTGAAATCTTCTCTCTGAAGACGTCACCTAGGTCCACTACCTCTGGTTGCAGGAAAATCGACTTCATTTTTGCCAGGTCTAGCGACAGCAGACTTGCCGTTGTGTTGTGCCTCAAAACTGATGGATTCAAAATCCGCCTAAGAATTTCCAAATACAAATTTTCTAGCTCTTGGAAGACAACCAGTGGGTCAGTTGTGTTTGTTTGGAACATTTTGTTCACTCGCCTAACGTTACGGAGAACTGAGGCAAGAAACACGAGGTAAACACAATTTTTTCTGTCTCGATACATCTCTCGTAAAATGCGCACGTTGTAGCTGCGATCTTCTGCTTTCTCAAAAAACTCTTCGAGAGACTGGTACTGCGCCAAAATTCTTTCTATAGAGTCTGCAATAGCAAGCCATCTCGTCTGCGAAAGCGACAGAATCTTGGGCGGTGGATTTGCACTTTCATCTTCCACTGTCATACTGGCATACAGTCTCTTATAAGCATCTTGCCGGCAGCTGCTGTGTGCAAAGTAGTTGTAGGTTTCTCGCACTAAGTGCTCAACCGCAGAAGGAATCGCCTCCATCGACTTGGATGCCACAAGGTCCAGGCTGTGGCAAGAGCATTTGATCAGAATCAAGTCTTTGTTGTCCTCACTAAGACGACTGAACAGAGAATTGTGTTTGCCGCACATGGCATTTGCACCATCGGTGCAGAGTCCGAGACAGTTCTTGATCGATAGGCCGTGCTTGTCCAACGTCTTCGATACCGTGTCGTGAAGCGTTTCTGCCGTTCCATCAGACAGCTCTACGCGATCAAGAAGGCTGGTTGCAATCCTGTTTTCTTCTAAACTCAGGAACCGCACAACCATGCAAAGTTGCTTTGTCGTGGATACATCGGTTGATTCATCCACCATTAGAGAATAGCTGGAGCCGTTCAGTTGTTTGTCCGTGTTTTCCGTGAAGTACGGGAAGAGAACATTCGTAATTATAGCCGTGCACTTCGTTCTGTGCAGATCAAAATCATTGAATTCGGAATGCAGAATCTCACCAAGTTCGTCGACAGCATTTATGGAAGTGTGCACTGCAGTGTACAAGGCGATCCTTAACTCTCGGCGAGCCTTTTCATAGTACGTTCGACTCGAAGACGCTAGAAGCTGCGGCAGTTTTTGGTGCGAACTTGGGATTACTGCGCACTCGCGGTGCTTTTTGGTTTCTGCGTGCTTCAACAGATCACTGTAGTGGGGTCGAATGTTGCAATTGCAGTACTTGCAGTGAGCAGTCGTTCCGCCGTAACGTGACGAAATCCATCCTGTAACGCATGGTAATATGCAGATTAGATACTAAGCGGCATGCGACTAAACGCCTAAAGAATAGTTTCCGTTTTGCTTACCGCTCAGTTTCTTGTCCTTTCTCCATTCTTCTCGAAACGTGCGCTTTGCTCTTGCGTCTTTTCCCATGGTAGACGCCGGTGTCGGCAAGCCGAAGGCACAAAAACAGAAGCTTTGTCGCCTTGGGGTACACAAGTGTTATTTCACCTGTACTGCTCGTTCCTCTCTGGTGTCATGCCGTGCACACGGCTGCACCTAAACGCATGGTTTCGGATGCATGACCCTAACGGAGAAAGTACTCTAGATTAGTGTTATTTTCTCCAGATGGAGCGCAGCGTCCTTGCGGCCTTTGCTTCGCCGTGCGCTAGAATTAGCGTTATTTTCTCCAGATGGCGCGCAACGTCCTCACGGGCTTTGCTTCGACGTGCGCCCATCACCCAGAGTCCGTGCGTCTGCGCACCCGCGTCTGCTAGTTGGTCTCTATGTGCGCACCGCCGGCGGAGAGAATATATGCGTACAGGACGCGCGCGCTATGGCGCGCGCGCGTCAAGGCGACCGGAACAGCCATGAGGAGAGCAAAGCTTTAAAAATAATTGTTCTTCTTTGTTCTTGCTTGCTATTGTATATGCAATTGCAAAAAAAATGGCTAGTGAATGCGCCAAAATAGAAGTTCAAAGTAGCCAGAAAGTAGCCAAGGAGCCAACGTGAAATTTTCATCGCCAGACGGGGTCGAAAAGTAGCCAATTTGGCGCAAAGTAGCCACCAACGGCAACCCTGCTCCTAACCGACGCGCAGCGCGCGCTGCCCCCTGGTGCCGCACTCTGAGCGCGGAGAACCGAACAGAATCGGTTTCGTTTTCGCATTTGTGCTCTAGTTACTGGAACTGCAATATAATGGCTTGACAATTAATATAATTCTAAAAGAGGAGAACGCTTTCTCTCTTACAAGTTAGTGCGTTTTATACAAAGGGAGAGAGAATTCAAAAGGCAGAAAGGCAGGGAGGTCAACCAAAGCATTCGCTACTGGCGATAGCAAACGCCTGTGCTACAATGAAGTGCAAAGCAGTGCACTGCGATGCGTCCATAAGCTCGAGTACAGTGATAATTTGGGCGGGTTGGTGCATGTAATGAACGGGTAAATAATGAGTTGTGTCATAACATTACCCATGCATAAAGCACGTGGAACTAATGGCGTTGCATTCTAGGTCAAAAAGAAATAACGCTTGAATCGTTACATCTCGACACTGGGCATTCTTTCTTTCCGAAATATTTTTTTCTTCTTTTTGACAGTATACACAGTACTAGCACGGTAATAGGTCCTTCATCTTCAGTCACCTTCCAGTAGTTTACATACATGTCGGTGCATGTTCGCGTTCTTTATTCTACCCTACAAGAACGAGCGCGCTTACCGGTCTTGTTTCAAGATGAAGCGCCAAATGTTTGCGATTACATCTTACCGCAAGAATTAACACATGAACAGTGAAGATTATGCGTAATCGATTTGTCTCAGTGAATGGGTAGTTATTGTCAGAGACGAGATATTTTGTAAATATCATGGGAATGAGTTCCACCAACTACATTGCAGTTCAGCAGTGCCCTTTGACACTTGGGTTAATTGCTTGCCGCAGTCGAAAATTTCCTCCGACCGTTGTACTTGCATCTATAGGCCGCCAGTCCCCTTCGAGACCATTTATTGCCAAATGTAAACGCAGTTACGGTCATTATACCACTCCCTACGTTTCGGTACTGATTTAGAGTGCGCACAATTTTTGGCGTATAGAGCACCAATGTCATTCCCAGTGCACCAGCACCTGAGTGCCGCAAGCTTGTTTACGTATGCACGTATGTCTCCGGCTCTTCATTCACTTAAACATATATGCTGCGTTATTAACTACAAAGCGCTTAATTTGAGAACATTGCGAGAACACGCATATATTTGCGCATATGATCAGCGTTACTAAGCCCATATGCGCCGCAAACTGCGACCGGAATAGAAGATGCGTATATATATTTATACGATCTGTTATTGCAGCTTTTGGTAGAAGGCTAGCTCTCACATTTTGTACGCAACTTCATAATGCGTACAGTTTGCGTGTTCAATAAAGTATTGTTAGCTGAAACTTTATGAGTACGAGCGCTCATTCAGACAGCTTAAATTTTCTCACAATATACGGATGTTCTCATAACAAAAATACGGAATTCTCTCTGTTTCGTCCAAAACAGTGTATAGCCGTTATATGATTACAGGGAAAATGTCCGTAAAGCTGAATATGGAGAGCACTTTCCGTATATTAACGGCAGATTTTGCCGTATTTTTGAAATATGACATACTTTCCGTATTTTTATCTGCAGTTCTCCGTATAATGACGGAAATCCCCCGTAAAATTACGGAAATTTTTTACAGTGTACGTGTACGCATACGGTGCAGAGGCATCAGCTGGAGGAGTTCTTAAATGCAGCGTGATATTCGTTCCTCCGTATTAAGATTGGTAAATGAATTTATTCGCCGACGTCATCATTTTCTAGTTCAAAGCAATCCGAACGCAGAACAGGTCAAGCAGCAGGGGCCGATGAGATCGTCAATCAAACTGTTCAAGCACATTTTTTCTTTGTCCCTCCCCGCTGTGTAATCCATGGGCAAATAAATGAACTTCAACTCAACTGCGGTGCGGCATACTTACTCTTCCTGGCTTAAAAGGACGGGATGTTCCTTGCAAGCGTTTTTGTGATAGTCAATGTACCTCGCATGGTATTCTACGAATTTTAAATGATACGCGAATTTTAAATAATTTTAAAAGTGTACGCACTGTTGTTTGAAGGTCAATGTCGGTTCTGACTAGCGCTATTTATAGATTTTCGTAGGAGGCTTAAAGAGAAGCCACCACGTTTCTTTTTTTTTTTTTTCTCGTTAGCACCCATTTCAATGGCACAGTGCGGCAGCTCGCGTGCGGTCGTTACTAAACATATCCGCGGTCTTTGTTGAAAGTTTCGAAACCACTCAGGAGTCTGTTCCCATTACTCGCGTAAAAGTGCTCGTCCTCCTTACATCCAACCTCCCCCTTCCCCCCCCTACCCCCCCCCCCCTCGCAGTGAACAAGAAATTGAAAGCACAGCCTGCGAAATATAGAATATTTGGACTGCTTAGGAGCCGGCTTTCCAAGTGTTTCACCTGAGCCGAAAAAAAAAAAGGAATAAGTAAGAGCGCTATCAAATAAACTAAAGACCAGTGGGTGTCCAAACGCAAGCGCTGTTATGTTCACAGATTTAGTTTCGCAAGCGTCCAACCAACTCCACGACAAAAGAAGGGAAAGCGCAGGGAGTTGGTATGTTTATTGAGAACAAACAGCACGATGAACACCACTCACACGACTAAGAGCAATAAAATGTTTATTTAAGCACAAGATGCTCGATAGCAAGGGATTATCTGATAGACAAAATTCTTACGATCGACATCGATGCACAAAAAGAAAAAAAGAACGTTGACGCATTCACGTTAATGTAGTATAAGGTGATATCACATGGAAACCTAACCGCAGCATTTCGGCAGGTTTGCTGATATGCACAGCGGATTCTTTTCACGAGTACCATACATAGCATTATCTTATTGTTTCAAGACCACAGCCACTACGATAGGGTTGCGCCGCTATCCTTCGCTAAAATCTGACGTCAATCAATAACACAGAAAAAAATGTATGCCGCGTGCAGCCACGCCGGCAATCGCACTTTGCAATGCTCATAGAAACAATACATATTAACGGAAACGTACCACAGTTCTTCAAGCGAAAGATCATAATGTGGCGAGATAGGTGTATAAAAAAATGCTAAAAGCTTTGCGAGATAGCTATCGTGCTTTACTTTTGGCAAGCGCGTTCTGTTTCGTGTGCGTCTGTTGCTCGGTGACGTTCGGCGTTCGAAACAGACAAGTGTGAAGGCGAGGCCTAGAGACCTTGAAATTTTTATTTTATGTATGAATGAGTGAATAAGCGTTCGTCGAATGAAGATTGACCCTTCCGTCTGAACACGAGGAAAGGGCAGACTGGGAAGTAACGCTGGACGGTAAGTTCTATGCTTCGATTTGCACACACAGGTATATATATATAGTACTGACATACTCTATAAGTGGCGCACGCTGACTACTTCTTTTTACAATAAATAGATAAATACCTTCTTGACTGTTTCGCACATCTGACTTTTCCTAAGAAAATTAGGAAATCTGCAAGCGATGTAAGGGGGTAAGACGAGACCGCCAGTCTGTGTTTACTTAGCAACAGTCGCTATTTTCCAACATTTTTGTATGCCATCAGCAAAAATTTCTGGGCTTGCATTCTGATTTCTTGTCGCATAAGAACCATTGCGGGGAGAGAGAGAAATGATGCAAAGAAAGGCAGGGAGGCTAAACAGAGGTTTTCCCAGTTGGCTACCCTGCACGGGTGGAGAAAGGAGGGTGAGAGAGGGAGAAAGAGAGATGATCACAAGCAAACCGCGTACACTACAGACGCAGGTAAGAAAGCAAAGCAAAGCTACGGTTAATGGAGTCGACAACATGAAGCCAGAGGAGCCGTTGATGCCAGGGTTCAATGTTTATTCACGTGGTTGTTGATAAGGACAGCCGTCTTTACCATTTCGACTGGTTTTTCACGCACGTGCTTGTAAATTAGATGGTTCCCGTCTCAAAAATAAAAGCCGCTGTCCTTTATACGGCGGCCTACTGTGCGCAGATCAAGCACCTTGTATGCGCATTCGCTAGGCAGGCGTTGTGCCTGCAGGCGTTGCCCCTTCCGGTGGCAGTTGCCAGCCTGCTCCTCGCTTTCCCTTTCCTGTTAACTGTGTATATGTGTATATGTGTCCGAAACAAATAATAATAATAATCATTACTGAAGGGTGTGAGTGTAGCGGGGCATATCTGCTTATCTTTGGACAACACTACAGCGATGGTACAAGGACTCGCTTGCTCTTATCACCGCGCGTATGATTTATCACACTCAAAAAGCTGCTACACGGGCCGCAGTAGCAGTCGAGTCTCGGCTTGGACCGACTTCGTAAACGTGAACGGCAGACGAAGTACATTAATAAGCGTCGTTTGCATGCGTCCGAGCGACCATGTATACACGATAACACAGGCGCCACTGTGGTACCACGTAAAGCCGGCGCACGGGCGTGCATCGCGGAGAAGGCTATACAGAAAGTGCGAACGGGGACGCAGAACTTGAAACGTACAGCTAGGGATCGGGTTTTACCCCTTGTGGCCCAATTTCCTTACCACAGACTGGTAGCAGCAGTACACTCGTTCTTCACAATTTTTTTTTCTTTCTTTCTTTTTCACTTTCTTTTTTTTTGTTGTTGAAAGGGGGCTTTCTCACTAAGCAGACTAGAAGCAAAGATGACATAAATGGCTGCAAGGTGTCATCGCGAGGCGACGTCGGCAAAGGTTTGTAGTGAGAGTTGTTCTGAACCCACGTGTTGAATGTAGCCGAGGGCTCGCTGGTGAGGCGAGCCCATCTCAGCACGTGCTACCGCATACATAATATTCTTGGGAAAGTGCATAGTAGGTGGATACGAATCCGCCTGGTGTGCGTGAAATTATTGAGAGGTGTCATCGAACTTGACGAAACAGTTCTACTTTCTTGGTGCAGCAGTGTTGAGAACTGCCCCGGCTAAAAACTATCCTAGAAAAAAGAAATATTGTAAGTTACTGGGGAGGCTGCGGCCACGCAGGTGAATAAGAACACGCGTGTGTCTCGTTGGAAGAAATTTTCCAAGGGAAAAATTTCTCGAGTATCAGAAATATTAACGGATGGGTTTTATTCGCGTTATCATGCGCCTTTTTTGATGTGTCACGAGAATAAAAGAAGTAAGAGCTCTGCCCTGCGGTGGCTTACATATATAAGTGGTTTGTTTACGTGATAACATTTCCTCACAAATTTGTTTATACGCTGACGGCTGCGTGCTGTATTGTGAGACAACTAATGCTTCAGATATAACGACCCTTCAATTTGATTTAGATAACGTACGTGATTGGCCCCTGACTTGCCGTACGGAGCTCAACATTACTAAATGTAAATCTATGCTCATTCCTCGTTCTAACGCGACTTGCCCTATCTACGAGCTCGACGAGTGCCCCCTTCAATCCGTTGCATGCTACCGTTATCTCGGCATTCATATAACCAACTATTTTTCTTGGAAGCAACATGTACAATATGTAGTATCTATAACTAGCCACTCCCTGGGATACTTGAACAGAATTTTTTTCGCTTGCGCCTGTTTTTAATTAAAACGGCCGTTGTACACATCTTACGTCCGCCCCCAGTTGAAATATTTCTCATCCGTCTGGGATCCTCATCGGGTTGCATTAATTAACCTAATCGAATCAGTACAATATCACTCTTTGTTTCAGCCGAGCTAACTACCATCGCACTGATAGTGTTACATTGACGAAAAGTACCCTTCAAATCCCATTAATGTCTCTTCGCAGAAAGCAATCGCACATTTACCTTTCTTTTTCATAAAATCTATTACCACAGCGCATCTATCGCTCCATTTGGATCCACACAATGCCTTATTATCCAGCTCGTCGGGATCACGAGCATAAATTTAACGTACTCCGTCATAACACCGTAGCGTTCACACGATCATTCCTTCCTAGGACTTCGATCGGCTGGTATAATCTACCTGCATCATTAGTACGCATAAGTGAGCACGCTAGCTTTAATAACGCACTCATTAACATGAAATAACGTATGGTAGCAAATGGTATAGTCATGTACTTATTCGTGGGCATTGGCTGTTTGGTAAAGTGTACTCTTTCTGTATTCATTTCCTCCATATTTATGCATTTCTTCCAGTCATTGAAATAACTACTCTATTTAAGACCTTCTTTTGTTGCTTGTACTGTGCATTCTTAGAACTAATCCTGTATTGCATCCTTGCCCCCCCCCCCCTCCTCTCTGCAATATACTACTATCTTGAGAGTCCTACAAATAAATAAATTAATTAATTATTGCATAAATACAAGCGTTCAAGCATAAGTAGTTGCGCAGGTAATGTAGTGGCTGACAGAATAATGGAGTTTTTTTATACTGTTTCGCTTCAGTTGTTCAATTGCGATGGAAGAATCTGTCTGTGTTCGAGAAAGAGGAGGTTGTTTCATGAGCGTCACGTAAGCTCAAGGGGTGCTCAACTATAGCGCTGAATCTGAGATACCCGCATAGGCATTTTGCCTTTGTTCTTTCCTTAAATTCCTTCGGTGCAGAATCCCGCATTGCGTGCTTTGAGCGATTCGAGTTCGAGTTCACAATATGGCGCCTGCCTTAATGCCGAGTGACTCTGAGGACATCTGTCAGGCAGTGTGCGATGCAAATAGCACAAAGGCTGCGCGAGGCAGCGTGGTGTAAGACACGTCTCGGTGCCAGTGATCGCGACATCGGGCTGTGACTAAACCAGTAGCGCTACCAATAAAGGCATATATAGGACTGGGAAAAAAAAAAACAAGTAAACACTCGTGCGGGAGTTTGTTTCTTTAACGAGTTACACTCATGCCGTCGTGTTCGAATTCATCAAAACTGCAAACTAACGACAAAAGCAGAGGCAATGCTATGATCGACCATTTACACGACAGGACCTGGTATTGTTGACTCTACGTATATGCCTAACAGGTAAAGTAGGCTTTCTCAAAGCGCTATGTACGTACCCAGTAAGCTGAGTTCCCTGCTGGCATCCCTCGAATAGAGAAATACTCCACAAGCTAGAATCATTCCGAGTACCCAAGATATGTATCACAAAAGCGACTCAAAGCAGAAGACTGCTCGATTTCTTCGAACAGCTGGAATTGTGTGAGTGGTTGCAACAGTTCAACGTGATTTTCTTCTGTTTCACCTTTCCGTTGTGCTCGTCCAAACGTGTGGTTTATGTCTTTATTTTTCCCTCTTCTTTCACCCTCCCTCGGTGTCGGCTAGCAAACCAGATATTTACATCTGGTCAACTTCCCTGCCTTCTTTCTTTACTTCTCTTTCTCTCTCTCTCTCTCTCTGCTGGTTTTGTTTTGCCCGGTCACCCAACTTCTGTCGTATCATAATCAGCTTTAGTACATTGGAGTAAGGGAATAAATCAGCATATTAATAATATGTAAGTACGAAATGGCATTGCACAATTTCACTGTTTTCATCACTTGTTGCACCAGCTTGCAGTCGTAGATAGAAAAGGCGCACGATACCGAATACACAAATGCTCCTTGTCTTCCGAAGCACGCGTAAACACTCATAAACATTATATAAAACCGAAGTTAGAGGAAGGCCCGATTAGCGGCATTCCATTGCCATGTAATATCTAACAGAAATTTCAGGTGCAATAAACGAACGGTATACGTGCGTCTCTAAGAGCGAATCTTACTGAATCTACACGCCCAACATCGTGCTAGCCGCAACACGATGCATCCGCTATCATGGATAACTAAAACAGCCTAATGGCCTACTATTGAAACGATCAATACTATCCGTTCGGGGCCATTCTGAGTACTGCAGTGAGGGCGGCGCAATAGCAGAACGGATAAATTCGGATATAGATTTTCTTATACTGACACTAAGCCCGTATACAAACAGACTGCTTTATCTGTCGATGCAGCAATGTCGATCACTATAATATGAGCCATCGTCTCGCTTTTCCTTCTTTCTTGCTTTCTTTTTTCGTATTGCACGCTTTCCTTCGTCCCACTGGGAGCGTTCTGTCTAAGATTAAACGTGCTTTCTTTTTTTCACGCTGCATCGCCGTCCGTCACTCATGTACTGCTTCGGCGGCATCCGAGCTAAAGGGTCCACCATGACAAGACAAAGCACTTTAGCATCGTCGAAACGCGCCCCTCTCTATTGCGTCCAAGCAGCGTCATTCCTATGCTGCTATCTTTCCCACGTCCTTTAACCTCGCATGCTGCCACCTTCTATGTATTCTTTAGCGATATCTTCTTTTGCACGCTCTCCATAATCTGCGCTCTACGCGACTGCTCTAGCGCTGCCTTCCTGCTTTGTTAAAAAAAGCCTCTATCAGCACTGCCGAGCGTCGGGAACTAGCTGCCTCTGCTTAGGCGCTGCCGCCGCCCTGTTTGCCGAGCTCCGAGCCGCACCGCCCATGTTTGCTCTCCAGAGAGGAGCGCACACCCTCGCAGGTCCTTCAAATTGATCTTGCTTTCAAGGTGTTTGCTTTAGACGTCCCCTTACACTCGCCCCGCTGCTTCAGATCCTCGCCTACCGCTCTTCTTTTGTAATTTCTTTTTCACCTCGCTGGTCGCTTTGTGGCAATCCTTGATTTATCAATCCAGCTAACGCTCGCGGGTTCGTTTATTGGGTTCTTTTCGAAACTGCGAGCGGCAAATCACTTGCGCAATGCTTAGTTTCTTTTTTTTTTCGCGTACTTTGGTTTACGTTAGTGCGAGCGCAGCTAATACGTTTGTCTCTTGTCGTCGCGGCCAACAAAGTTTTAAAAATAAAAAAAAGAAATAGAGAAATGCGCGTGCTGCTTTTAAAGTAAGCAAGAGCGGCGAAGACGGCTTCTCATCGATGTTGCTTAGTCCTCTCCGCACCTTTCTTTCTTTGCTACATAGTTCTGACTTTTTCGCTCTTTTCTTTCTCGTTAATTTTTTGAAGTCTCAGATGAAGTCTCTCACACGCACACAAACACACACACACACCTCCGTCTTCCCGTTCTTGATTTCGTATACACTTTCTCTTTTCTCCACTCAGGTGCGCCTCCCTTCGCGCGTGGAGAGGCCCTGGAAGATTAGTTGAAAAGCGCTTGGCCCGTCGTTTCTGGGTTTAACGCGCTTGCCCTTCCGTTTACTTCCGCTGGCGCTTAGCCCGTCCGCGCGCGCGTTGTTTGTCTGCTCTTCTCACTTTGTTCGTCTTCTGCTTTTCTCTCCTTCCTTTGCTCACACGCGCGTCTTCGCTATGCGCACCCATCCGTCCACAACCGGCGTGAGTCAACACACTAGGGCCACACCGGCAGATCACCGCCCCGCTATACCCTGCGTACCTAACCCCGACCCTCCTCTCCACATGCGATGCCTCCTGCAATCTGCGACGCTTTCCCGAGCCTCTGGGCCTTTCGAGCTCCCACGCGGTGTTTTTGTTTGGCCATTCTTATCTCGTTTACGTTGCCCTATATCTGCGAGTACCCCTCGAGTGTTTCCGTTTTATTTTTTGACTCTGTTACGGCTTCTCTGTTGCCCGAACGGACGTTCTTTATGCGACCTTCCACAAACATTTCGTTCACCTGGCGAAAGCTGCTCAGACAGGAAGAGGAAGGCTCTATGTATATATGGGCGTGTGTGCCTGTGTGCGTGCGTGCGCGCGCGCGCGCGTTTCTTTTCTTTGTGTGTGTGTGTGTGTGTGTGTGTGCGTGTGCGTGTGTGTGTGTGCGCGTGTGCGTGTGTGTGTGTGTGTGTGTGTGTCTACGAGCGTTGGGGTGTAAGAATGGAGCAATGGGAAGACGCAAGTGGTCGAAGCCAAAAAAGAAATAGAAAAGAGCGGGGAAAACGAAAAGTGCTCAAAGATGCTCGAAGCGAGCATGTGTTTACTCTGCAGTCTGCTGCTGCTGCTACTTAGACGCGAAGGAGACGTATACCGACGCTACTCGAGCGCCTGGGTGAAAGAAATCCCGATCGGCTGACGAATACAAATCTCGTCCAGTTCCACGTGCGCCTCCGGCGACAACTGGCTGCTGTGCTGCCGCATTGACTTTCGCCGCTTTGCTGAGCGGGCAAAATTTTTCATGCCACCTCGACCGTCCGGCGCCTATTCTTTCTCGTTTCTATCGATTTTGGTCCCTGTTAAATAAAATACATTACAGTTACTTCTTCGTTTCGCATATCTTCGCTAAGTGTATGCCTTTTCGATCGTTGCAGACTTTTTTTGCATCATACATGAAAGAACTTATGTACCTTATAGGGTACGTGCTTTCGCTTTCTCCTTACGGACGCCGTTTGGTGAAAACTTCGGGGACTAAAATATAAAGGGAGAATGCATTTGAGACACCTAACTCGTGAAATTGTGCTGAGCGAAAGACTGACACAACAGAACAACGTCAATGGGTGGTGACTCCTTCTATTCATTATTTTTCCTGATACCGTCATTAAATATGTAGCGTTAAAAAGGCTCATGCGTAAACAAACAATTTAAGAAAAAAATAAACGAAAATACTTGTTTTACTCGTCGCGCTGTAAGGGCATAGGAAATGCGTTCCACGTCCGTGCCGCTCAACACCCGTTAATTGTAGCACAAGGTGGTATTGCGTTTGGTGAACCGGCCGGTGTGGTTGCCTTTGATCGTGTGACATGTCTGCGTGCATGCACAAAGGGAACCATCTTTCTCTTTCAGTTTTATTTTCTCTGTCCCATTCCTCTATGAAGGGTATCCAACCGGACGCCCTTCCCTATTAACCTCCTTAACTTCCTCTTTTATAAGTTTCTCTCTCTCTCGTTTATACAGGGTTTTGTGTTAATGGCTGGCTGCACAAAAAGACCAGTGCAAAGTCGGCTGTCTTACGATTTCTTTACGGGGTTATGCACAGCCACCATCGTGGCCTCCACCATGTTGCGCAGCTATAGCGCATGCGAAAAGATGTGCCTTGTCACGACTAGTTTATCTGCAAAGGCACTGCGTGGCGTCATTGATACCATGTGATTGGCTTCTGTAGAGCACCGAAAAAATTTGGAAAACGTTTGAGCTTCACTTTAAGAGTAGAACGCGATAGCACTCATAGATTCCTGACTGTTTTTCATGCTTCGCGGCAACTGAAGCGTATGTAACCGTAAGGTTTGCCGGGAAACGCTGGCCGCAAACGCTATGCACGAAGGCGGGCTTTCTGGTAGAAACGCGGCCTCTTTCGTGGGCCACGATACCGCGGAGGCGCGCGCCATCTGGGTGTACTGCAAGGAACCGGCCACGCCGCTCCGTGGCCTCTAAGATACTCGCGTGCCGGTGCGCGCAAATGGCGGATGCCGTGGCTCGTGTATTTTTGGTAGGAACGCTGGAAAAGGGGGTTTCTGAATTTTTGCGTAACATAATTATGTTTTCTCGTATAGACAAATTACAATCCGATGCTATCATGCCTGTAGGCTTTGTTTAAATCGTTCTTTACAATTTTTCTACGTATTTCAGCTTGTGAAAGTCAATGAATTCAGGAACTTCCTTGCACCGCCTAGAGGGCCTGATTCTAAAATCGTTTTGCCAAAACGACGACCGAAGCCGGATGCCGACGCGGGACGCCGTTGCCGGATTTTCTCCGACCTGGGGCCCTTAACGGTGTCGCGTTAGAATATCGCGTATGCAGTACGCATTTACTTCTAAAATACGCGTAGAGCTATGCATGCGCGCTCTGCAGCAATACGGGAATTTGCACAGAACGTTCTGTGCAGATTCACTGTGTAGCTGCTGTCGTATTAAGTGGGACGGAGCTTTGGGTCTGAGCGCTTTTTGAAATTTCCATATTGTTGAAATGAGTGTCGTTGAGCAGCCATGTTCTGACTTTGTAGCTAGACGTGTAATCTCCTGCATTCATTATCATAATAATCACCCAGCACTTGGAGTAGCGTGTCAGGAGATCAGCCTGGCTAATATCTCCAGTAGATCATTAAAGCTTCTCTCTCTCTCTCTTTGCCTTCATTGAACTGGACCTGCACAGAACTGTTCGTTCGCGCTGTACCAGACGGATTGAGACGAGCAGCCGTATGGAGACCAACGTTGCTCCATAATGGCCTTATAGCAGCTCAGTAAGTTTGATTTTAATCTTCATTAACTCAAGCCAGACAAGTACTGTCATTGTGGCAGTAATGTGAGTCCCCAGTCTCGCGCCTGTCGGCTTCTTCTGTATCACTATTTCTGCACGCTTCTTGTTGTCGCCATCGTGTTTTCAATATGTGCTCTAGCGCACCTAAAAATGCTGGGAAAACGACATTTCCATTAAAGAAAGGCTCGTAGCATTAGAAGGAGGTGGATGTTGTTGGCTGCAGGCTAATCCAGCCTTCCTGAACTTCCCGGCAATCGCTACGTCCAAGCGCCACCTTTAAAGCAAAGTTTTTTTTAAGAACAACAAAAAAAAGCCGGAGACTTTTAGTATTTAGTTCTCTTTGTCTTCATTCAAAGCATGGTGCAAGACGGGCGAATGAGGCGACGCACACAGCAATGCGGAACAGAACGCAATCCATTGCCAGTGAGCCATCCAGCGCAAGCTGCCACGCCAGCCTGCCGACCCCCGACGGCACAATGCCTCTAAATGAGCCTGCTAATCGTTACATATCGCAATCTACATCACTTAAAAAAGTTTCACCAGGAGCCGGAACACCTCCTTCCTGAATGTCCAGTGTGCTCACGAGAACATGTCTACGCCATATAGGGTGTGCACGTGTCTGCACTATAGCATGTTGGGCGTCTCGACGCTGAACGGCTTCAAGAATAACTGTAACGAGTCTGGGACACTGAAAGAAATAATACTCGTCATGTCGCACGCAAGGGTGATGCGGCAAGTTCCGAATAGATTTTACTATGAAGGAGCACGCGCTGACCCCGTTCGGAGCGATTCAGCAGAAAGTCTTCTGGCCTGCTCCGTCCATTGGTCACAGAGGCCTGATGAAGTGGTGACCACGAAGAATGAAAATAACCGGCGATGGCTTAATGTATTAACTATCGAGGGCATCAGGAGCCTTCGTTGCAGGTCTAAGATCAAATGCATCGCAAGAAAATCTCCCAGCTGCCTCGTGTTCGGCTACGCCTGCACTCCAGGGTAGCCATTGAAACTTTATAATGAATCCGAAGGCCCTGCAGTTCTTTGAGAAGGCGATACGCTTACTCCTCGCTCCACGATTGCAAATGGAAAAATTTCCTTTGCTTCCCTAGCAATCGCACAGGCGGCGACGATGGTTTGTTTATTGGCTTGTATTATTCGTTTTCTATAGCGAAGAGATGCGAATAAAGTTTTCAGTGCATTGTCGAGTTGTGAATGACCGGGAAGCTGATGCAATGCGAAAGCGGGGGGGGGGGGGGGGGGGTATTTTTCTCTTTGTTAAACGATTTTTCTCCGTCTGGCCGCCTAAGTCCGTTTCACTTAGCGGCACTATAACTTAAAATGGGGCGCTGGCTGCCGTTCGACGGGAGCCGATATACTGCGCGAATACGAGTTTTGGTTAGCGCTTCGTTGAATTATGTACGCTAGCTGCGTGGGCGCAAAAATAAAATTGGAAAGCCTGAGTAGAACAGAAATGCATTGAAAGATTAAGAGACAAGCCAAGGGCAGCTGTTCATTTTTAACTCGCAGAAAGCGTAAGTAATGAAATGGCAGAATTGCATAAGCAATATACGTAACTATACGGAACGCTTGGATGTGTTTCAGATTTGCAAAAAAGACGGAAGGTTGCCTCCTGCACTTGCTGAACAAAAAAGTACGAGCACGCAAGTAAGAACGTACAAGCGCGACTGCAGATAAAACGTTTAATTAAGTAATTAAATTACGAAGTTTGACTTACCGAAAAATGCGAACTGGGTTACGATGTACGCAGCAGCGGGTGTTTTTTTTTTTTAACATCATCCTAAGCCTAAGTGCGCGAGCCTGCTCGTATTTCACCCCCATCTAAATGCGGCCGGCGAGGCCTGCAATCGAACACTCGACCTCGTGCCCTGCAGCCGAAAAATAAAGCTGGAAAACCTGCTTGCTTGACAGCAGGCGCAGTGCATGGCTCGCGTATATATCACTCAGACTACAAAGGCGCGAAAGTGACTCTGAATTCATCGGTTGATGATTCCGCGATTCGTAGCAGAGCATCGAAGCGAGCAACATTGGCAACGTTTGTCTCACACTCAGAACTCACTCTGCAGAGGCCGTGTGCTTCAAGAAGCCACTGTAGCTTGCCTAACGAACGACGTCAGCGCTCGCGTTGGCATGCGGAGTAAATTTTGATATTTGATTAAGCTTCTTGTCAACTTTGTGTGCGGAACGCCTTTGGTGGGGTTTTCCGTGACATGACACCACAATGAAACACTTCGTGCCTTCGCGTGTGCGTGCGTGCGGTCATGTGTGTGTGCTTGCGTTCGTGTGTGCGTGTGTCAGTCTCTCTTTCTTTCCATATTTATGCGTTTTTCTTTATCTCTCTGTCTCCCCTTACCCCTCCCCAGTGCAGGGTAGGAAATTGGATATCCGTCTTCTGGTTAACCTCCCTGCCTTTCGCATCTTATCTTTCTCTCTTCTTGCCTAGGGAATTGCAGGGAAGTCATAGTGTTTAAATGAACTTTAATAGCATATAGTGAAGTCATTATACAGGAAATGAGTATTCGCCTTTGGTTGGAGCGGGTAGTGTGTGAAAAAGCTTAATATGTGTGCGGCGAGAACTGTAATTTTGAAAGGAATAGATCTAATAGTGGAGGCGGTTGATGGTTTGGCGCAAATGGTGTGTGTACGTGCTGCTGCTCCCCGCTGATAAAAAGTGAAGTATATAAACAGTGTAGCTTTCTGATTATGGGAACGAAATCACTATGTGATTTATACTTCCGTTCCCACTCTACAGAGATGGGCTATTTTTATGTTGTAAAAAGAAGGCAGGTCAGTTCTGTATAGTTCCGTCATGAATAAATGATGCGGCTTGAAAAACGGTACACCAAGCGGAGTTAACAAAAAAGCACGCACTGAACTCACTACGACTAAGGGTTTATGTGACACGGATCATATATATAGGCATGCAAACCAAAAACAAAAAGAAAACATAGCGAAGAAACCTCAACTTGCGCATGTGCATATAAGTGAACTCACCGGGACAGCCCAACAACATTGTCTGATACTATTACCATTATACGAGATGATCTTTGCCGCAGGGTATGATTGTCTTTCGAGATCCTTTTTTTTTTTCTATGGTGCAAGCCCACCAACTCGCCCACTAGTCAATTATTCTGTGCTATAGGTTAGATCCTGTCGAAAAGTGTGTAACTAGCGTTCGTTTTCTTATCAGCTGTACTTGCAAGGGTCTTTCTTTGGCAACGAAACAGCTGCTTTAAGGATGTCTAACCGGATGGTCTGGTGACGTGTTCCGTTGCCAAGCAACGGAAGATCATGATTGTGCTGAGCAAAGCGTACGGCACTGAGAACCACAAAGCAATGAGTTTTGCACTTTCGTTTTCTACTCGGGTCAAAGCAGTCCGGACTTCACAAAAAAGCATGCGTGTCCCACGTTAATGGTGTTCATAGTCGGTCTAAGTCGTCACAAAGGAACTGCTTGCTCCACGTTTTTTTTTCGTTTTTATTTTCTGCAGCCTGGTTCTGGAATATAGGAGTATTGTCAGCATAAGTGGTAACGTGTCTAGACTGAAATGGAGTATTTGCAGCTGTCGTTGTCATTTTGCTGCTCTCAACGAGCGTAGTTCCAATAGAGACATATCCTTGGTAAACAGAACCTGGCAAAAGAAGTACAAAGATATTTTACTTTTGAAGCTTTCCAACATTGCAAAAGTGGGCCCTCTTTAATATGCGCCTGCGGACGCTCATATTTTATTAATATGCTAAATTTTCTGAACGTGACTTTCATTGTAGTTCACTTCATTGTATTTTTTTTTTTACAGAACGATAGGTTTTTTTTATTACATGGCAACAGCTTGACACTGAATGATGCGTTTCTATCACCTAATCTCCATTATTATTTTTGTCGAAGATAAAGCACAGTCGCTCCAGGGAAGAAAAGAAAAACGTTCTCAAGGTTTATGACGTCACAAACTGTTGTCCTGAAAGGTCATAAGCTTTTTTTTTTCTGTTTCCTGTAGCCAGTGTTCGTTTACTTGCAAGAAAATGTGTGCCCTTCGCCAGACGACGTTTAGCCGTGCCCCGGACAATGGCTCTTATTGTATGATAGACTGTGCGGTCTCTAACATAGAGAAAGTTTCGTCGATTACATGGAAGTTCCATTACTGCTAGATAAACAGCGGAAAGGGGGTCAGCAACCACTTGAAAGCAGCAAGTTTCTCTGCAAACCCGTTCTTTTTTTTTCGCCATACACGAATATTTTATTTCTATATGTTTTCACAAGGCATAAACAGGCTTGACCGTGCACATAATAAGGGAAATTTGTCTTTTACTCATAACCCCTTCATTCGTTACGGAAGCTACCCGCCGTGGTAGCTTGCACTACAAAACATTTTACACCTTCAAAAACGAATAAGTGTGCAAATTGATCTATAACTGACACCCTTAACGTAAAAAGAGTGCAAATGTGTGTGTGTTGAAGACCAATTTACACTTTTGTTCACTTTTGAGGGTGTACGTTATTTAGCAGTGTAGCAACGCTCCTCATTTCGAGGTCGAGAGCATGATCGTGGCCGCGGCGACAGTATTTAGATGGGGACGAAATGCAAGAATGCTCGAATAAATTTTCGACTGAAGTGCACGTTAAACAACCCCAGGCTGCCTAAATTAATCTGGAGTTCCTAACTATGGCGTGCCTACTAATATATTGTGGTTTCGGCACGTAAAACCCTAGAATTTAATTTGATACGCTTTGCGATAACTGAAAAGAATACGGCTACAAAAATACGTCAGGTCATATCTTCATATAATTTATTGCCACTTTACGGACCTCCGTATACATCGGTCATTCCTAACGGTTATCGCCCATTTTGCACCGTAGAATCCCAGTTTTCACAAATGTGTCATTTCTTTCTTTTCTTTTTCAAGGTTGCGGGCAGACTTGTTCCACAGTTTTACCGGCGTTTTTTCTGCGCAAAACCAAATCATGTTTTTCCCCAGAAAGTATGCGTGACGGCTGCCGAAACTCAACAATCCGTAAACAACCACATTACCCGTTAACTTGTATCGGTGGGCCTTGTGCCCTGTCAGAATGAAAAAAAGAAAAAAAGAAAAGGAGAAAGGAAAACACGGCCACATTGTTTTCGGGTGGCTGCTGGTTATTTCTGCCTTTCGAACTGCGCCACAGAAGCCAAGCGACTGAAAAAAAAAAAAACGATGCGTCCACCACTGCTCTTTTTTTTTCTTTTTGGGTACCAGGTCGGCGTGTGGCTGCAGCCCTACCGGGATTGCGCTAAACATACATTCTCCTGTCGTCGCTTTCTTTCTCATTCTCGGTACATTCTAAACAAGCAAGGATGCCTGTTTGACAGTGAATTAGCACGCGTCATCAGGTTGTTTATACTCTTGTAAGCCGCATAGGAGAGAACGGCGATGGTATGCCTGAAACTCTCGCATTCCTTCCTTCGTTTCGAGTCACTCACTCGTTTTCGAACCAGCTGCAGGAATATTTTTGGACATACCAAGCGAGGCTGGAAGGGTGCGCCCAGAACGCACCGTTACGCACGTTTGCAAAAACTCTGCTCTTTCTTGAACCCTGTATGAACACAATATGTGTATGCATCGTTATGCAGAGTAGACACTCTGGAAGCCTTGTCCCACGTCGACCGTAGCATACCCGCGCTCACCTCCTCACGCAAACACATGCATGCGCGTGCGCGCTGACAAATGCAATTCAGCCAAGCAGACAGACACACACGCACATACACGCACACAAGCATACATACATACATACATGCACACGCGCAAACAAACACGCATGACAAACACACACTGACACAGAGAGAGAGGTGCCTTGAATTCATGGCTCAACAGCAGAACGCCTTGTTCGCAAATAGATTTCCCCTACCGACCTCCACGGGGCGTATCAGCTGAAGGCCTCGGGGCTCCAAGATTTCGTCTCCCTTTGAAGCCTTCCATGTGCTTCTGTCTTTCGGAAGCAAAATGTTGCTACCGATAAAAAATAAAATGCAGCCAGTGATTGTATTTGACCGTACTAACAACGAACTCTTTCGAATTCTTTTCTCGACTTCCTAATCGCTGTATATAGTGGCAGCTTCTGAGGCAGCCGTTACATTTCCTTCCGCTCCGAGACAGCGCTTCCGGATACTTGCGATGCGCGGCTTGCGAAGTTGACTCGAGAAAACACAAACAAACAAACAAACAAACAAACAAACAAACAAACAAAAAGGAACAGTGCCAACACTTTCTCACTGAATCCCTTCAATATGGCGGAAGTCCCAGCAACCGTCGGCTAATCAGACGCGGAACTTTCCATGGCGGTCGTGTTCGCCTCCGGAACTTGTGGCGTCAGATATAGGAGCAACACGGGTAGATACTGACCCAGACGACTGCTTTTAGGCCAAAAGCGCTCAAGGATGTATACATACGCCACGTAGATTAGTACAGTAGCCAGCCTATCTGTCACTCATGATTCTATTTGCCTTCAAGGAATATAATATCAAATTAGAATAGGCAAGGCAAAAGCAACGGCACAAGGTTCCGCAAGCGACAAAGCCAGTCTGATGACTGAGAACAAAAAATGTGCCGGTAAAATGTAACAATTCTATTACAACTCCGTTCCTATTCGCATTTCATCAAAGGTGCGAGCGGTGCTCCACCCACGTGATCGCAAGGTTCGATCGATGGACTGAGCGATGGATGATACGAAAGGAATGAAATCGAGCCAAAGAAATCGAGCCGGTTCAGAACTATTTCTCCGGTTCCTTAGGTCCATACACGACAGCGCACTAGCTTGTTTCGCTAGCTTGCTTTATTTCCTGAGTAATTTCTCGCGTGCCTGCTTGCAGTGCTTGCTTGCTTGTTTTTTTTTATTTCTACGAGACAAACTTCGGCGATATCCACGCGAAATATGCTATTCTTCCCAATACACCACAAAACTGAATATTTCATTGAGGTTGTATGGCTAAACAACCACTGTTTAGTTCTGCATAATTTTTTTCCAGGCCATCGAGGTACACGCGCCGGTATATACCTGTCCTGAATCAAAACGACAAATCTAGCACGTATTCGCAAAGTGGTTCGGGCGCTACATTGGTTCATTAGTAGCAGTACCAGCGAATTTTGATAGGGAAAAATCAGCGAGAGCGGCCTCATACAACCGACAGCAAAAGTTCTAAGCTTTCGGAACGAGGAGGACGCAAGAAGGTTAGACTTCATTGTAATTTCACCTCTCTGCAGCCTGGAACACAGGTCACGAATGTGGTAATCGCACGGCGTTCTCCACTGAACTTATCGATGCGAGGATGGATACATTGGCTGCAAAAACAAAAAAATGATTATATATATACATATATATATATATATATATATATATATATATATATATATATATATATAGCTTCGGTTCGGAGCTCTTAAATCTTTTGCGGCTTGCAGTACAATCACGATCGAGTTCAAGCCAGCGAAAAGTCTTTGTTAATTCTGCCGATTAGGTAATGCTACGGCTGTCGCACCACTGGCTACCGTGACTCGGCTATCGATTGGCGCTAGCTTAGAAGGAACATTCAGGATTACACGCAATGCTATCGCCGCAGCGCCGCTCAATCAACCATCGCGTTTTCATCAAGTAACTATCGTTAATCGCCGATAACACTCGTTTAATTTTCGCAGATATGCGATAATTGCGATACTGGGGTACACCGTATGCATTGTCTTATGAGTTGGCGTATCGGATGCTCGCTATCCTCCGAACCAAGTTTTGTGATACCGGCTGCTGTTAGCGCGAGCAGCTTTGTGTGTTTTGCGACTGAGGTTCGCATTCATAAAGGACTGCAGCAAAACTGATAGTTGGGCGAGTTGGTACGAATTCATAGTAAAATATATATGAATTCGTAAAAATACTATTAATTCATAAAGGACACTTTCGTTGGCGTTTAACAAGTGCTTTTTCACCACTCAGTCGCTCGCTATCGCAATTGGCCGCATTAACCTTTCTTACAATTCTTTCTAACGCTCCAGTATCTGTTTGTATTCGGGCGCTGATTGGCTGACTCAACCTGTGGCTATACAGCGTAATGCTGCACGGTATCTCTGAGAGAAGTGCTTCCGGTTCTTTTGCCGTGGGACGCGCTCAGACGCGCCAGCTGCGCCCGCATATTGATCCGCGTCCTGCCTGTCCGACAGAAAAGCATTGTGACGCTGGTCACGAACACATCTGCCGGTAACAAAAACACACACAAGAAAAATAAAGAGTAGGTAGAAAATTGTGAGCAGGTATAATTCGCTTTTGCAGGTATGCTCGCCTCTTTAGATTCGCGCAGGTGCTCGAATATTATGTCTTTTTTTTTTTGCAGTTTCTGATATGTTTCTCGGGCATCCTTCATGCACTATCGAATGAAAGGTCGTTGGCCGCCCGCACGACCCTTCCTTGGACGCAGCCAGCTATAGCCGGCGTGGCCATCGGCCAACAGTGCCACTGTCACCGTCACAATAACAAATCTTGCAAAGACTTTAAAGAAAGAAAGAAACAGGGGACGGGATAGTCAAAGGGCATTCCAAAAATACTGGCCTCAGATTTCAAGTTCGTGGTACTTAAAAAAAGGTAGCAGTGGTTTTAAATGTCGCAAATAATTGTCTTTCTCTCTCTTTCATTTCGATCATTTTTCATAAACGTGGCTACGGAATCAAAGCTAGAAAATGTTCTGTGGCAGCAAATGCTTGTCGGTGGAGGTCGCTTTGAAAAAGGTTGCTTTCTGTAGTTAATTCCCTTCGTATGAAAGCAATGAAAAGGCAGCGACCGACATAGCACTCGTCTAAACATTGATGGAGAAGAAAGGTTTTCTATGAAACGGGCCTTCTACGCTTACCTGGTGAGTTGATGGCTGCAGCAACATTGCCATGAGACAGGCTTCGTCATACCGAATCGCATCGAGGGGACCCTAAGACCAACCACAACGCATCCGCATACCGGAGTATCCGCACACCGGAGTATCCGCATGCCGGAGTTCACTCTTGCTATATTCATAAGATGTGCCCTTAGTGCCGTCTCACTTTTATCTCACTTCTACTTCTTCATTATGTTATTCTTGATCCGTTTTCAAAATAACTAAGTGCAGATTCCACGCTGAAAACTTGTCATCGTATACGGCTATTAGCATACTGCGATAATTTTGTTTCAATGGTCGTAGCACGTTTCGAGATATTTCGCAAGTCGGTGACAACGGCCTACACTACACAAGTAAATTGTCTTGAGATATCATCATCATCATCATTATCATCATATTTTATGTCCACTGCGAGACGAAGGCCTCTCCCTGCGATCTCTGATTACCCCTGTCCTGCGCCAACCGATTTCAACTAGCACCCACAAATTTCCTAATTTCGTCGCACCACCTATGCCGTCCTCTACTGCTCTTCCTTTCTTTTGGCACCCATTCTGTCACCCTAATGGTCCAATGGTCATCTAATCTGCGCATTACATGACCTGCATGCCCAGTGCCTTTTTTCTTAATGTCTATTAGAATATCGCCTATACCCGTTTGCTCACCGATCCAAACCGCTCTCTTTCTGTTATGCCTAGCAAGTTATGCCTAAAATTCTTCGTTGCATCGCTCTTTGCGCGGTCCCTAACTCGTTCTCAAGCTTCTTTGTAAGTCTCCAAGTCTCCGCCCCATATGTCATCACCAGTAAAATTCACTGATTGTATACCTTCCTTTTCAATGATAACGCGAAGCTCCCAGTCAGGAGCTCTCGATGCCTACCGTAGGCGATCCAACCCATTGTTATTCTTATGTGAATTTCTTTCCTTCTTATGGTCAGGGTTCCCTCTGATTAGTTGGCCAAGGTAAACGTACTCCTTCACAGACTATAGAGGCTGACTTGCGATCTTGAACTCTTGTTCACTTGCCCGGTTATTTATCACTATCTTTGTCTTCTGCATATTAATCTTCAACCCCACTCTTAGACTCTCCCTGTTAAGATCCTCAATAATTTGTCGTAACTCGTCCGCAGTGTTTCTGAATGGATCAATTTCATCTGCAAACCGAAGGTTGCTGAGGTATTCGCCGTCGATCCTTACTCATAAACTTTCCCAGTTTAGTAGCTTGAATACGTCTTCCAAGCACGCAGTGAATAGCATTGGAGAGATTGTGTCTCCTTGTCTGACCTCTTTCTTTATAGGTATCTTCCTACTTTTCTTGTGCAGAATTAAGGTGGCTGTGGAATCTCTGTAGATATTTTCCAGGGTATTTACGTAAGTGGTCTGTACTCCTTGATTACGCAATGCCTCTATGACTGCTTGTATCTCTACTGAATCAAATGCTTCTTCGTAATCTATGAAAGCCATATAGAGAGGCTTATTGCATTCTCCAGATTTCTCGATAAGCTGAGTAATGGCATGGATGTGATCCATTGTACAGTGTCCCTTCCGTAAGTGATCCTGTTCCTTTGATTGACTAAACTCCAGTGTTCCCCTTATTCTGTTGGAGATTATTTTGGTAAATGTTTCATATAATACTGGGAGTAAGCTAATGGGCCCATAATTTTTCAGTTCTTTAATGTCCCTCTTTTTGTGGATTAATATAATGTTTGCATTCTTCCAGTTTTCTGGGACCCTTGCAGTAGACCGACACTTCGTATAGAGAGCCGCCAGTTTTCCTAGCATTATGCCTGCTCCATTTTTGATTAAATCGACTGTTCCATCCTCTCCTGCCGCTTTCCCCCTTTCATGCCTTGCAAAGCCCTTCTGACCTCATCTCTAGTAATAGGAGGAGTTTCTGTATCCTGTTTATTGTTGTTTCGAATAGAGTTCGCCTGAGTCATCTGGGTACTGTACAGGTCAGTATAGAATTATTCCGCTGCTCTTACTATACTTTCGAGATTGCTAATGATATTACCCTGCTTATCTTTCAGTGCATACATCTTGGTTTGTCCTATGCCAAGTTCTCTTCTCACTGATTTCAGGCTGCGTTCATTTTTTATGGCTTCTTCAATCTTTCTCACGTTATAATTTCGCAAATCACTTGTTTTCGCTTTGTTGATCAGTTTTGACAGTTCATCTAATTCTATCTTATCTCTTGAGTTGGACACTTTCATTCTTTGTCGTTTCTTTATTAGGTCCTTTGTTACATGGGAGAGATTGCCTATTGGTTGCATTGGTGCCTTGCCTCCTACTTCACTTGCTGCCTCTGAAGCCAGCCTCGTCACTGTTTCATTCAATACCTCTATGTCATCATCATCATCTCTCTGTTCTAAGGCTGCGTATTTGTTTGCAAGTACCAGCCTAAATTTTTCTGCTGCTACCCTTACTGCCTCTATGTTGACCTGTTTTTCTTGACCAATTTTACTCTTTCTCTGTTCAAATTGAGGTGAATCCTAGCCCTCACTAACCTATGATCACTGCACTTTACGTTACCTATCACTTCTACATCGCGCACTATGCTGTGATCGGCAGAAAGTATGAAATCAATTTCATTTCTTGTTTCCTCATTAGGGCTTCTCCAGATCCACTTTCTGTTGCTACGTTTCCTTAAAAAGGTGTTCATTATTGTCAGGGTATTGCTTTCTGCGAATTCTACCAGCATCTCTCCTCTAGCATTTCTAGAATCGATGCCGTATATAGTTGCAAATTGCCTGTTCACCCACATGCTCTTCCCCCACTTTTGCATTGAAGTCACCCATTACTTCTGTATACCAAGTTTGTACTTTTCTCATCCCTAATTCAACACCTTCATAAAACTGATCTACTTCCTCATCGTCGTGACTGACTGGATGTTGGAGTGTAGACTTGTACTACCTTTAATCTATACCTCTTAAGTTTGATTACGACTACTGCTACCCTCTCGTTAATGATGTAGAATTCGTCAATGTTGCCCGCTCTGTCCTTATGGATTAGGAATCCTACCCCCCATTGCTTCTTATCAGGGAGATCTTTATAGCAGAGGACATGGCCGTTATTTAACAATGTATAAGCCTCACCAGTTCTTCTAATCTCACTAAGGCCAATAATATCCCAAACAATGTCTGATACTTCCTAGCTAGCCTGTTGACACAGCTTTTCCGTAAACAATACATATTCGTCCCATTGGTGTGACCGCTTTCACCGACCGCGCTAGGCTTCTTCACCCGTAGTCCTCTTTCACATACCTGTAGCACATTCAGCTTTTACCACTTACGCAATGAGATTCTGGTGAGGTCATGCCATTTGGCCCGCGTGCTGGTATTAAACGCATTACGTCTACATTCTTAGACCTGCACAGATCATATTTCTTTGTGCAACCTTGGAAGAAGCTTGCATTGCTTGCTGGACAGGTCTTGCTGGACACGCTTGCTGGACACGCTTGCTGGACACGCTTGACAAGCTTGCTGGACACGTCTTAGCGATCTTGTCATCCTTGGCGAAGTTCGCCTTTTTAGTCGTGTATTGTTACTACACAGACGGGATGCAGCCCTGTTGTTCAGGAAGGCTATTGGTAATCCAAATCATACTGAAAAATAAAGATATCGTGTCTTTAGTTTATGCGCTCGCAAATCGCCGCCGTCACCTATAGTGGAAGTCTACAGTCACGTGACGTTTACCTTTCTTTATCATAATAATTATAAATTTAACATGACATAGATGACAGAGTTTGACAAAGACTGGCCGACTGATTGGGTAGGCATACGTCCAGACAAAGATAAAAGGAATGACTTTATCTGCCTGTAATATGTTGCTTTTCGTTCGGTGTATATATATATATATATGTGTGTGTGTGTGTGTGCGTGTGCGTGTGCGTGTGCGTGTGTGTGTGTGTGTGTGTGTGTGTGTGTGTGTGTGTGTGTGTGTGTGTGTGTGTGTGTGTGTGTGTGTGTGTGTGTGTGTGTGTGTGTGTGTGTGTTTTCTTGCGTCGTTTGTCTTGTCAATGTTGCTAACAAAAATCCGGTATGCATAGGGAAGGAGAATTTCTTTTTCAAGAGGGTGTGATGTCGCTGGTAACGTTTTGCGTACGACTAATGACTATATGTCAAATTCATTCCTTGCACACTGTTCCATCTAAATCGAAGAAGGTCCGTAATGTGGACAGCAGGGAACTTATGCCGTTCAGGGATGGATGTATCGTATGCTTCTTACGCGCTGTGAAACGTGCGACACGTACACAGGACACTTTACTGGTGTGTTTAACCCATTGTTCGTGTATCCCTAGTTGACTGGGAAACAACTGCAGGCATACTCACGCCGCTTATTTTTCGCAGTCGGAATACCAATCCATCTATCTTTAACGCACGTGTACAAGTATTTCATAGGAAGAGCAAGAAGGCTTCCTTCCTCTAGTTTGAGTTATCCCAGTGTTTAGGTGCCTAGCGAGTGTCCTCGTACTTTTTTCACTGATAATAATCTAAAAAAAAGATTGGCGCCTTTTCGGCGCCTGCAGCTACTCATTTCACAGGAAAGACAAAAATGTGAAAGCACAGAAACGTGTGTGCAGTTGCGAAGTTCCGTAACCGAGTAAAAGGTAAAAGAAGGCACAGAAGACGGTACACAAGCATTAACAAACATACATGTGTGTCTATATAAGTGAAAGTACACAATGGAGTCCGAGAACAGGCGCAGAAGTTATCAGTTTTTGCGGTAGTTTGCTGGTACTCATGCACTACTTTTTTTTCGTAGCTGCAACTTCGTTTATTGAACTAGCTCGTATAGCATCGGCTTTTTGTCCTTAGTTATCTCCAGGGGCAAACTGTCCGTCCCTGCTATTGAAGCAGACGTCAAGATGCAAGTCATTCGAGATTTATCGTTCATGCGACGGTGATCACTCACAAAGCGGCTGGTTTTACGTGTGCGATAGTTTAATGCGTTATCCACCAACCTATCAACGATATTACAGTGTCAGCTGCTTAGAGCACATGCGGAGGAAGCCTTCACGACCACGCGTCGTCCTATCAAAGAGCGGCGTAATCCTTTCAATAAAACTAATGGGCCATGACGCGATGATCGTTGTACAGCTTCCGAAAGGTCCAAGCATAACGCTGTATTTCGGAGGTAGGCCATGTTTCGGCTGGTTTTATTATTATTTTCAGTACAGCTATCAGTCTTCGTGGAGCAACCTTTCACTGACGATGACGTTCTTTGTAAACACGTAAACAGGGACAATGTGGCCGTCATTGCTATTGAAGCAGACTTCAAGATAAAATAAACTCGAGATTTCGGTTGCCGTAAACAAATTTCAAAGACTCTTCGTACCCGTACTAATTATGGCTTCCAAATGACGCGATACCTATTCCCACAAAACCTGAACTCTGTAGCACGCTGTAATAGGGCGCTATTATATATTTTATTTAAAAATACTGTTTACGGCTAGTATTTTGTTTTGTATACTGCGTATGATAGGGCGTTTGTGCTGCTGTTGCATTGTAAACTGGGTGCAAGCCTTCGTCAAGCCTTGAAATGGTTTCTTGCTTGCACCCTTCAGCATCGCTCCTGTAATTGTTTTTCTCTCTTGGTACTTAAATAAAGCGGCTCGACTTGACTTGCGCATTACTGTGATTGATGAGAGATGCGCCTTCCGTCACGCCGCATTACTTGACTAAAATGGATTCGGTAGCGTCGCCGGTGCCTTCATATCGCCGAAGAAATCGCTGAGTACTTCCTGCCATGAGAGCGCTCCACCACGAAGGGAAGTGCTTCAAAAACGCAATGGCTGTTTCCTGCAGCCCAAAAGAAAGAGTTTCGATTCCAGCAGATTGTGTTCATAATACGAAGATGAGTGCTTTAGGAAGGAAGCGAATATGTGCGGAAGTTCATCGTTAGCAACGTCCTAGTTAGGGCGACCGAGGGAGTGCGAGCGTCGTTGGAGACGATCATCGCAAGGCGCTCAAGAGAAGAAATAGAGCGTCTGGCATATCCACAAAATACTTCGTTCGCAAATGTCATTTATTTATTTATTTTTATTTATTGAATACTGCGGACACGTGGTCCAAGCAGGGAGGGCGACATATGGGACATACAAAAAAAAAAATCAGATTGACAAAACAAACAGAACAATGAAAAACAAGATTAGGAAGTGGATTCAATTTATACAATTCCATTCGGTTACAGTTCGAGGAAAAAAATAAAACTTATATGTGTTTGTTCTTGCAAAGTAAGGGGTTAATGCTTCATGTCTGCGGTGGCGTGTAGTTCTGATCGATAGCTGCGATAAATGTTCAGATGGGTCAAGGGAAAAATTGTTAGTGTGAACTAGTTTAAAGAATTCAAGTCTCTGTTCTTTTTCTTCTAAGTTCGAGTGGTTCAGGGTTGTTAATTTCCATAAGTTCGTTGGGGGAATCACATCTGGAAAATTTGTTAAATATAAATCTGACCGCTTTTCTCCGAATTCTCTCAAGGCTATTGATATTAGTTTTTGTGTATGGATCCCAAACTATGCAAGCATATTCCAGCTTAGGTCTAATTATGGAGATGTAGCATAGCATTTTAACGTTAGATGGGGCTTTCTTAAGTTTGTGTCTCAACAGGCATAGTTTTCTGAAGGCTGAAGCGCAAATGTTAGTTATGTGATCATTCCATGATAGTGTATTGTTAAGGGTCACTCCTAGGTATTTATAGCTAGCGACTTCATGAAGAGGTGATGGTCCTAACTTATATGTATAAAGCAGGGGTGATTTCCTATGTGTCATTCGCAGTAGTACGCTTTTATCTGTGTTTAGTGTCATTCCTAAGCACCCGCATCATGCAAGAATATTATTTAAACTACGACATAAGCTAGTTTGATCATGGAGAGAAACAATATCTTTAAAGAGCACACAATCATCGGCAAATGATCGAATCTGTACGCCAACTTCAACCGTGTTAACAATATCATTAATATATAGAACAAAAAGAAGAGGACCGAGCACACTGCCCTGGGGAACACCCGATGTGACCGAAAGGCAGCCCGATTTTTCGCCATTTATCTCAACGAATTCTTTCCGGTTAGACAAAAATGTTGTTTGCGATTGGCCAGCTTCTTACGTTAATAATATATCCGCTATCACAAGTTCTTAAGAAATTTTTTTGCGAACACAGACCCGAAAGCTTATAGCGAGTGAACTTTATTATGTTTGTTCTCGTAATTATCGGAACAGTATGTTGGGCCTCTCTACTTCCAATGAACTGCAATAAGAAATTTCATCGCTTTTATAGTAACTTAAGATTAGTGAAACAATTGTCATATTTTTTTTTTCTTTCTTTCAAGTATTCTACGGTTCACTCTCAACGTCATGTAATCTCAGCATACTGCTACCGTATTTCCGAGTCAATTTACAGGAAATTCGCTTATTTTGTTGTTTTTGTTGTTATTTATGTTCACCCTCCCTTGTGCCTTTCAACCTCACATTTTGGGACTGGGTTATCGGCGAACACTCCGCGAATTGAACGCGACTTCGTCCACAGAAGTGGAGCGCCGGGAATAGAAACTCAGACGACGAGAAATTCGATAGGAGGACGAGGTTTCCCGTCCCAGCCAAGCATTCCTTCTTTCCCTTACACCCTTTACTTCCCGTCGGCCAACTGCGCCAAGTTCTCTTTCCCGCATGGTTCGCGTGGTGTACTCGAGATGTGCCTAGCATGGCACGGAGCGCCCGCCGCTAATTAGAGGCGGCGTGAGGCAGGCTAAGCGGGAAGGGAGGAGTCTGAGATTCCGGACGGCTTTCCCCTAATTCCGTTCAGCGTTGTTTACGCCATGCAATCGTTGCCGGTTGAGACAGTCAGGATCAAATTTATCCTCGTTCTTTTTTACCAGTAAAACGTAACCATTCCCCTGTGTCAGCAGTCGAACACTGGATACGCATTACACCAAAACTTTATTCGGTGTCCGCATGCCTGCGCTGTAGTACGCTTCTGCAATGGGGGAGGGGACGGGGGTCTCAAGTACTTCTTAACCGGGTGCGAGTATTAGCGAACGCCGAGAGCAAGTTCACGGTTCTTGTCGATGTCCTCGTTTGATGCTGCGCTGCACGCAAATGGCTAGTGACGTGGAGTACGAGCGTCTCACCACGCCGACAGGAGAGATGCGCCCCCACCCACCCACCCCCCCCCCCCCCTACACTTTACCTGTACTTCGCGTTCTTGTAGGCATCTTGATAAAATTAGGCCTCACGGCGCGGTCCCTAATTAAATCTCAGTCAGGTTGTTTGAAACCCGATGCCGAAAAGACTGATGCATAGAGAGGTACTTTTTTTTTAAGTGAACGACCGTTTCATTTCAATATCAAGGTGTGTGCGTGAAGACAAGAGGAATGTGCTCCCTCGGCAATTTCGTGACACGTCACGATAATTAAAGGGCGGCAAATTAAATCAACAGGAATCGCATACGCACCAAAGGTGTCATAGGTTCTGCCACGGATTCTTTCCTGAAAGATGATACGAGGTATGTGACAGTAAAACGTTATGGGAGATAAGAAGGTCACACAAGGAGTCGGACATATATTTGGTGTCCCACGTAACTTGAGCCAAACCTTAAATATGTGCAAATGCCGCGTAGCTAGAAAAAACAAAGGCAATGTTGTTTGCCGTCGCTTTGAGATAGATTAATTTATTGCATTCCGCCTAATCACACAGTCAGTCTTAAGAAATTATTCAACTTCTCAAGTATTATAATTAGATTAAAAATGTCAATGATAGAACTGTAGAGCAACATGAAAAACTCCCGCTACAGCTTTATATTGCTCAATACGTGCTACATGAAAGTGTTTTTCTAAGCTTGAGGGAAGCCCACGAACACACGCAAAGTGCCTCTAGCGTAAAGTCGCCCGGCAATTTGGCGTGTATTCGTGGACTTCTTTCATGCGTGGAAAAATACCTTTATGTAGCACGCATTGAGCAACAGGAAGCTGTGTCGGGAGTTTTTCATGTTGTTCTACAATTTCCTCATTGATTATATTCAGTTAACTATAATATTTGAGAATTTTAATAATTTATTCAGAATAATTATTTAATTAGGCGGCATTAAAAAAATATTCTGAGTATCTCCAAGCGGCGGCAGACATTACCTTGGTTTTGTCCAGCTATGTGTAATATTTGAGTGTATTTAATGTTACTCGGGACACCCGGTATACAGTGAACAGAAAGATGGTAACCATTATTTTGTTAACGCGCTTGTCAAAAATCATTCAGTCGCTTGCCACGATTTGTCGAGTTTGGTGATCATGGAAGAATTTGTAATCCAACAAAATGATAATATATATAATCCACATATATATATATATATATATATATATATATATATATATATATATATATATATATATATATATAATATGGTTTTTTTTACAGAATAATCTTGTCTTTCGCATCAAGAAATATTCAGCGCAGATGTCACCGTAGGCAAGAATGGCGACGTCAAAGCTATCCCAAGCATAGTTCGACATCATAAAACCTGCTGATCGATTCTGAAGGGATTCTATGACTTGAATGAGAGTGCGGAGAGCCGGGTCCCAAACTGAACACGTGTATTCGAGTTTCGGACGAACGAAAGTTTAGTAAAGCATTAATTTTAGGCGATGCGGCGCTTGAAAAAAATGGTACCATTAATTCCGGCTTCCTCTTCCTTCCAGATTTTCTCGCTATTTTCCATGTTCACCAGAACATTGTAGGTACAGTTACTGCTACGCTGACGGCTGAATTCAGAAAGTTAACACCACTGCCAGTAAGAAAATAGCTGACAACTGCTGAGATACACATCAAAGAACCCTCTCCATCAATGCAATGTCAAACATTCTATCAATTTTTTTTTCTCTTGAAGCAATTGGTTTCTTCTCGAACGAAGCTTTAGCTGTTATTAGGACAACGTACATTGTATAAAAGAGCCAGCGGCGAAATCTAGACGACCTGTATGTTCGGACAAGTAGGACTCGGAAAGCGAAATCCAAAGAATAAAATGTTTTATTTAGTTATTTGTTTAGTTTACTTCTTTCCCCTTCTTCTAGGATCTTTCTCTATGCTCTTCCCCTCCGTTGCTGAGTAGCAGGTAGGTGAGCAATTCTGCACCGGCAAATCTCTCTGCTTTCAAATAATGGACTCTGTCTATCTCTCTATCTCTTTATTGAGACATGTGCGCCCTTACGCTACAATATATGTTATATTGCGTGCCAGATGCTTAATATTGGGGCTATGTAATTAACATTTACATTTACGGGTGTTACGTCACTGTGTTGCGAGTTTTATTTATCTTTAAGCGTATGACGAATGGATCTGATGAATGCTGTTTAGTAGTCACTGTGGCGTTCAGCGCTTCAGCTTTTCTTTCTTTTTCTTTTTTTTGCCGTCCAGCGGTATTAAGGCAAAGCCTTGAAGTGTCACGATGTCGCCTCGCTGTGATACATCAGTTATTAACATTATCGTAATGGACTACTGATGCAAATGAATCGAACCTGACTGCACTTGTAAATATCTCATATTGGCAGAAGCGCGAATACATCACAGGTATCAGATGAACCCGTTGATTTCGTTTGGAAAGCAGCGTTTTTCTGTGCTGCAGATGCTTGCCGCTGTCCGCGAGTGGCAGGCGCAAGATGCGCAACCAGAAAAGCGGTGCGTAAAATCTAAATTATGTGGTATAAAGCTAGAGTCCTTGTCTTGGCGGCATGGAACGTGCATATGGGTGTCGATAGGTGTCGATATAAATGTGAAAGAAAAACAACGACATCAAAGCTAATTCGGCAGGACCTTTCTCATGACGACTGTCGACGGTAATGCGTTTATCGTTGAATCAATACAGCGTCGCTACGTATTGCGCCCGTCGAAACGAGTCATGTATAAAAGGCGTGCTGCGGCGGGACTCGTCTTTCGCGCTTCCCTAAGAACGCTCGGCGCCCTCTAGCGGCGGCACAACCGTGAAGCCTGCGCGTGGCCTCCGAGATGCGCGCCGCGCCGGTGCGTGCGAACGCTGTGTAGAAACGCGTCACGCGGCAACCGGGCTCTTCCCCCACGCGTCCTTCTCAGCACGCTGCGCCGGGTAGAGGCGCTGCCGAGAAGTCCGTGGGTTGCCTCCGAGTCGAGAACCGTGGCAAGCCTGTGCGTCCCAACGCTGAGAATTGTTCCTTCGCCTACCGCACACCCAGTGGCCCGTTCTCAGTGACCCAAGTTTGCGAGAGGTTCCTGAAGCGTGACACATACTCAGTTCATTCGGGGCGCAGATCGCAAAAGCTACGTCGTGAAAGACGTTCATTGAAAAGCGACACGTTTCCAAGTGCATTGTGGTGTAGCCTGCTAAAGCGTCTGGTTGCTGTCAAGGAAGCCGGGTCGCGTGGGCTCGATTTCTCCCAGCTTCGGAGAAATTTAAAGGATATCTTTTGCGATTGTAGAGTGGCACCTTCCGAGTGGCACATACCTATTTACCCAAGGTGGCTACAAAGGCGTTCATTGAGGAGGCACACAGCTGCATATACCCAGTGGCTCAAGTTGGCATCAAAGAGGTTCATTAAAAACCAGCACAGACCGCCTGGCACATACTCAGTGCTGTCTGTCGGCGTCAGAGTTTTGTTGAATAGCTGTACATATGCACCCAGTCCCGTATCTAGAAACAACCATGCCGGTGTCAAAGAGGTTCATTGCAGAGCGACACATCTGTACGCGTTGCAACATACTCAGAGAGAGCCTGATCGTGAAGAGGAAGAGGCGCTGTTTTCTGCAGCCCTTTAGAGAGCACGCCTCAGCGCCTTAACATACTCACTCAGTGACCCAAGTTGGTCCGGCGATTCGTTTTGAAGCCTGTCCCCTCATCACAACAGCTGGATGCGCTAGCCATTCGACGACGAACTGCCCAGTGAGCCACATAGGCCGGAAAACGGTTAGATACATAGGCAGTGAGCACCCGTAAAGTGCTTGAAGTACCCCAAGAATGCGAATGCAGTAAAGGAGAGAAAGAAGTGATAAACGGAGAGGCAGAGAGGTTAACCAGGCTGAGCCCAGTTGGTTGCCTTGCACTGTGGAAGGGGAACTGAAAGATGAGGAGAGGAATTCACAGTATGGCACGCACACACACGCAATCAAACGTTCATCGTTGAGTTCATTACAAGCGGTCATATAGGCTAAAGTATCTCAAGAAACGCACCGTTGCTTTTGTGGCTCCGAACATCGCACGTCACACGCCGTGGTTGCTCAGTGGCTATGGTGTTGGGCTGCTGAGCACGAGGTCGCGGGATCGAATCCCGGCCGCGGCGGCCGTATTTCGATGGGGGCGAAATGCGAAAACACCCGTGGGCTTAGATTTAGGTGCACGTTAAAAAACCCCAGGTGGTCGATACTCCCTCACGCCTAGCGAGTAGACTTCAAATTCAGACAGAAAGCCGCTCCTTCGAAGCAGAACACGTTATCTCGGATTGCCGTACGCTGACGTCGCTAAAGGTGGTTGATATGTGCCTGTAGGGGAGGTGCTCTGCCATGGCTCTCACAAACCATGGGTAATGTGACTGCAAGCAGGGCGCTATGACGTAAACCTATATTCTAAACTGTTTTTACCCCATTTATTCAATCAGCCCTCCACGATTCGTCAGAAATTCTTGGTGGTGCCCCCACTTCGCCTTTCTGTAGCGCGACGTAACGAAAACCGCAAAAGCTCCCCATCTAATATGGCGTGTACACATTGCTTATGCACGATTTGATCAAACAGAAAAAAATAATGATTAAGATCTCCGCCTTTTTCGCCACTACCACACCACTATTGGCCAAAAGATTTCGGACGGCGCCTATAGACTTCGCCTGTCTGTCACGCGACGTCACAAAAGCGTGAAAACTTACCACGTCAAAGTGACGCGTATATACGCATTAAAGGTGCGTTGATACGCCGAACAAAAGTGAACTTCTTTCGAGATAGCCGGACAGTGCCCCGTTGCGAAAGGAATAGAAGACGTCTGCCTACCGATTGCTCTGGCACTAGCTGTTCGGAGATGCCGGGGGGAACAGGTTTGTTTGCGTATAATAAATATATCTAAGGGTCAGGATAGCGTTGTAGAAGTCTTTCAGCACGTATACGACATCACCCTACCAACTATTCTTCACTGAGAATCCGTTTGTGACATATATAGCTTTTCGTTACAAGCAGCGATTTTCGACCAGCCACCGCGACTTAAGCAAAGGGAAGCGGGCCAATTCCACACGCCCTTCTCATCTGGTTATATGAAATGAAAGGTAGGGAGGTTAACCAGGACTGAGCCCGGTTGGCTACCCTACGCTGGGGAAAGGGAAGGGGGGACGGGAAGATGAAAAGAAGAGAAAGTCCACTGGAGATATCAGTCGGTCACTCAGTCCGGATCACAGGCTATAATGCGCCAAAGTACAACTATATCTAAGGTTAGTTACATTGCGTGGTGCACTGTGCCTTGGTCAAATTTATTGCTGACTCGTGGTGACGCCTGCAGTAACAGCCAAGGCCGTAGCAACAATAACGTATGCGAATCTTGTGAACCAGCCTCTACTTTCTTCTCTTCTTTTAACAAGCGCGGCACTTCGCTTTACAACGCGCGCTGCTTAAATTGCGTCTGAAGTAAGCTCGTTTATTAAATTGCCTCGAAGCACCATTTATCATGCGGCTGAACGTTTGCTGAGGGGGTAGAAATTAAGTCATCCAATCGCGCAACTCGAGCTGAGCCTCTGCCGAAATCCTTCCGACCGCGAGCAGAGAGAGAAGCTCTTTCGCGACTTGTCCTTGTCAGCGCAACGCCTGACGACTCCGCCCGGTCTCCCGTCCGTACTTCTGGCGCGCCGTGAATAATAATTCGGGGCTTGCGGCATGAACGAGCGAATTGAGAGACGTTATGCTTTACGCGTTGGTTCATTCAACGAGGCGCTTGTTGCGGGCGCTATCGCTAATTCTCCCGACGCAGCAGCTGTTCCAATCGTAGTTATTTATCGTGGATAATCCGCGCAAGTGAGAGGTTTAGAAATTGTGCAGTAAACGCGTTACTCAATATCGAGAGAAACACTTCGTCTTCGCTAAATCCGCTCAATATTGCAGAACCCATACGGCTGGGGTGGCGCCGAATTGACCGAGTCTGCGACATGTACGTGACATAATGGTTCGCCGCTGAGCACGCGCTCAACTTCTGCCGCATGAAGACCGCCAGAGATGTGATCTCACAGAGTGGACATTTTCACCCACGCACGAAACACTTTCACCGATGAACTCTTCCTGATGCAGTCAGCTCTACCTCATCTTCTATAAACTGTGAGAGCTCTTGCAAACTTCTTTTTCTTCACAATTTTGCCCCTGCCTGCGTCACGTTATACTCAATTCTTTATTTATCCGCCATGCGGTTGACGCGTCCCACCTACTCTTTTTCTGTTCATTTCAATGCAAACAGGGATGGAAACAAGGAAGCAAACGCATTAAAGCAAGCATATGTGTATCGTATAGAAAGAAAGAACAAGAAAATAATATAGGCTCTTTAATATTATGCTCCAATCTATTAAGAGAAGTGTGCGCATTCGAGACAACTATGAGGTGGCATTATATGAGCAGGTTTGATCTCGATATATATTTGATTAGGCAGAAAGGGAGCTTCTTTCACTCACACTGTTTTGTTAGTCAATATGCGGTGCTAATATTGGCCGGTTTGGTGGCCCCTCGGGGACTAGCATAAAGCTGAGAACCTGTGCTAGAGCTAGAGGATGCTCTTGTCCGGCAGCTCTTCTAAGGGATAGACACGGGTAGCCTCTATTATTTAGGCAGCTAATTTACCCCACCACTTTCTTGTATGTTTTATGCTGTTTCTGCAGCGTTCCCTCACTGAAATTCGACATGCCGACCTTTAGCTTCGTGCCGCTATGCAAGCAACGTGTCTACGTACGCACGCAGTTCCAGCCTTAAGTTGTGCATAAGTGCGCGAAATTCAATGTGGTTTTTAATGCACAGATTTCACCTGTGAACACAGCCGCTTCAAGGCCATACCGACCATTAGTCTCGTATTTCACGCTCACTGTAATAGTTAATTGCAGATTAAAGGAATGCACGTAGAGTGCGCAACAAGCCCGTTATCCGCCTTTTCTTTTCAGATATGTATATACAGCACCATCGCGATGAGCTGCGTCACTCGCCTAAAGCCTTGTAGGCAACATCAGTCGCGTACCTCGAGCCAAGGATGATACGCCCGGCAACAGCGCCTGCAACAAGCCGATCCGTTCTTGTGGCCGAATACCCTATAGCTTTTGCGAGACCGCGTCGACCGTGCCAGATGACCGCACGGGGTTGCTACACCAGCACACAAGACGAACTTATTGGCTTTCTTCCCTCCTTTTTGTGCAGTTTTTCTTTCAGTAGAACCCAGAATAACGTAAGAATTGACACAAGTTGTAGCTTCTGCTCTCAAGGTCCCTCCGCGTCGCCGTCTTTCCTTTGTAGTAGCCAACGACGTCTGGTGATGCAGGCGTGCGAGCATGCCAAGATATCCCGCCTATCCTGCCGCGGGGAACGCAAGTTTGCGTTTGTCACAACACCACAGCAACTTAAACGAGAGCTGTGGACAGCGCACGTGGCCCACAAACTTTTTTTTTTTTACGTTTGTCCTGCGCTCGCTGGCATTCGTGTACGGGTATATCCTTCACAATGGTGACGGAAACTTCATGTGCGTATAGGGTTGTCAGCATTATGCGAAAACGCCTTGCAACTACATTTCTTGCCCAAAGATGTAAGTCGGGAGCTTCGTTATCCCCTCGATAAACACGCGCACCACCCCTGTAGATTGTGAACCCAGTGTGTCCCCCGCAATGATATATGGTAAAAGGGTAGCCGCACAATCGCACCACGATGGAATGCGCCGCTATATTCTGGGCGGGTGTAGTGCTTTTGTTTTGGTCTATATAACTTTGTTATGTCATGTACCATGTGCTAATTCTGGTGGTCACCACGTCTTGCTGAGCAATAGCCGGCCGTTTGTTATTACAAGGATCATTACAAGCAGGGTCAACCTGTTTCCCCTTTCCCTCCCTCCTCGCACCAGGCAACAAACCGGATAAATTTCTGGTTAACCTACCTGCTTCGTCTAACTTTCTTTCCCTCTCTCTTAATGGACCATGTCTTAACACAACGTCAAGTGTTCGGCTGCAAAAGTCTTGCCTGTTTATTCTCTCTGAAGGGGCGCTGTCGTAATGCTGTGGCGAGAGCACCCAATCCCTCACGTGCTCTCCATCCAGCCCTCGGAAGTTCCAGTCTGCAAGAGCGGCAGCCAGAATTCTTGTCTCGTTCGCTCCCACTTTTCGCACCCTCAAAAGGCGTTTACAGCCCACTACACTGACGGCTCGCCTATTTTTCTCTCGTTATCGCCCTTGTTGTGCTTCGCCCTGATCCGTTTGTCACTGCGCGGATAAATTACTCTGACATCCTTTATTGGATGTTTTCTTTTGGACCAAACTTCTGTGTGGCAACCTCCTTTGTGCCAAAGCCTCGGTCTTCCGTCGTCTGTGCGATCCGAAATGGATCCCACGTGGCTCTTGAGACACGCCAAATAACACCGATTGGGGGCGGCTCCTCACAGCCAATAATGGAAAACCGCAGTAGTGGGGCTTCCAGCTGCAACAAAGACATATGACTGTACATGCAAATGGTGCGGTTCCCTTTATGTCTTTCTCACTACGTGATTCGGGTTTTCCTTTCTCGCGAATACATTCGAAAGAGCTCCGGACGTGGAAAATCGACCACGTGAAGATGTATCGCAGCGGCATGTCCAGGCATTCGTCGAACTCAACCGTTGTTTTCACCGGGGCCTTTAGCATTTATCAACACACAAGCGAAAAAGCACGCACTAGCAAAAATCGCCCACTGGGCAGGCTAGCATCATTTACTTTGATATAGTTCCTGTTTACAGATGGTGCTTTTTTTTATTTCTTTTGTGCGTTTCGGTATTTATTTCCGGCACACAATTCGCATTCGTGCGTGTGTCTTTGTGAGTGAGCTTTAAAAGAAAAATTTTCAGAAACAGACATACGTTTGCGTTTCTTCATTCATGATTGTGCAGGAAAAGCATCACTCAGACTTAAGCCACCGTCGTGCCGCTTGTTCGCACCCCCCATTTCTGTTTGGGCTCGTTGAGGCGGATTTGTAATGGAGCCCTATGCCGCATACCTGCGAATTTGACGCCAGTTTTCTTTCTATCACCACTATAATCACAGTGAGGGTGCGTACGCAAGAACCGAACATAAAGAAGGAAAAGGTCGGACAGGTCAATCATTGCCTGACAACACCGCAGTTTTGTCATCTTATATGTCGTTCACTCGTGCTGTCACCTGAAATGGGATTCTTCGCGTATCCTGGTGCCCTACTGCTCCTGCAATTATCGTTATCGACTTACCTACGCTCGTTACGTAATATTTTCGACGACTGCAGCATTTATAGAACAAAAAATAAAAAAATAGGGGCAGTTTTGCCCGTTGGGTGAAACTACGAATGCAGTGTTTCTCGTTGCGTTCGGACCCCTTCGTTTGGGGCCTTTACTCTGGGATTCAGTCACAGGGATGTTCACTCATCAATTAAAATTTGCATCTGTCCCTTTGCTTGTGTGCTTTTCAATTGATGGCAATTGATTCCTTCCACTGTTATTGCTTTAGTTTAAACGTGTAATTTCATCTTTCCTCAGCACTTGCCCTGTGGCAGCCTTGAGAGCTTATTTGGGGTTACAACTTGAAATATTCCACCCATTTCATAGACAATCCCCCACAGTGGGTATGAGTCACGAATCGGATGAACAACATCAACAACTCCGAGGGTCCCGTTGCAGTCGTTGACTTTGGGACCCTCGTCTGTACATTGTGTCTTACCCACTCAGTCTATTTGAAGAATAATAAACTGAAACTCTTCAAACGGTGTTCAAAATATACGCGGGTGCAACATATTGGCGCAACCAGCACGCAAGACAACTCCGGCTGGGCAGAGGGCACAGCGTCCTGGCAGCTACGAAACATCTCTTTCACGCGGAATATTCTTAAAGGTGCTCTACTGCGCCTGTTGAGGCAAGCGCCCATGGCCTAATGGTTAAAGTATCGGGCTTGTGTGCTAGAGGAACTTTGTCTGAATCCCGTGGTCGGATATATATATATACACACACACAGGGTGTCCCGGTTAACTTGGGCCAAGATTTTTAAAAAACCCAAGAGCTCTAAAGAAATCGTATCGACTGCATATAGCGGCAGTCGTATGTACTTACAGCAAGTATTTTTTTCATCACGCAATATTATTTAGTTAATTGCTTTTAGTTTGTGAACATTTTAATTATTGCTCGAATCGCAAACATATTAATTACAATGTTGTAGGGCACCTCAAACAGCCTCCGAATCAAGTATTCATTTCGTGCTGAAGTGGTCCTGGCGGTTTTTCCCAAGAAAAAACAAAAGCCCGCAAAATACGAAATAGATGCGCACTCGCACGCAGCTACTCAAGCGCCTACAAGCAATCATTGAAAGATATACGCCTGCATTCTCTTGTCGCCTCGTCGTACAAGGCTCCGCTGCGCTTATCAATGCGTCAGCGGCGTGTTCTCTGGATGCCGCGACCATCACATCGCGTGAAGCCCTGTATCGAGCTGCCGCCACTAGTAAAACCCTGCATCCGTGGCTATTCGCTTGAGAGCGCTTGAGTAGCGGCGCGCGTGTGCGAATTTATTAAAGCGAAAGCTTTACTGGCCGCGAACTTGCGATTTCGCCGTGGCGGTGCTCCGAGGAGGCACATGACGTCACTACGCGCGCCTCACCACGGATATTTCTCTCTCTCTCAATCCCTAGTCCCTACCGCGCATGCGCCACTAGTAGCACCGAGTCACAGGTGTTCAGCCGCTGCGCAGCGCCGAGCCTTTCCGCCCCGTCATTTGGTATGACGTCACACCACGTTCCTCGTCGTTGCGCTCGCCTCCGCTCGCTTCGCCAGCTGCGTCACATGCCTCATAGCATGTCGGAGGATTGAAAAGGAGAGCTCGCGTGCGCCACAGCCACAGTTGACGCGGCAGTATGGGCGGCGAAAATTCTGATAAGCAGGAGGAGGCCTGGAATCGACAACGGAACGGGATGAAGAGGAAACGAATCGCCCAGGAAACAGACTAACAGCGCGCCGAACGATTGGCTAAAACGCAGCAACATAGCTAGACAACCAGACTAACCTGGAATTGCAATCAAGATTAACCGAGGCTAACCATGCTATGTCTTAGCTTTCTCCACGTAAATCCTGGCATAGCCGAGCAAAGCCACTGCCAATTTTTTCGTATTTTAGATGTTTCACGCACTTTTGTTTTTTCTTGGAAAAACCAACAAGGCAAAGCTGAGCAGTAAACAAATGATTGATTCGGAGGTTATTTGAGGTGCCCTACAACTTTGTAATTTATATGTTCGCGATTCAAGCAATTATTAAAAAGTTCACTAATTAAAAGTAATTAGTAAACTTCGTGATGAAAAAAAAACTGGCCGTAAGTACATACAACTATGGCTACAATGCAGTCAGCAGACAGTCAGTACAATTTCGCTAGAGCTCTTGGGTATCTTTAAAATGTTGGTCCAAGTTAACTGGAACAATATATATATATGCGAGCTTCCATTACCCCTGTTCTGTGCCAACCGATTCCAACTTGCGCCTGCGAATTTCTGAATTTCTTCGCCCCACCTAGTCTTCTGCCGTCGTCGACTACGCTGCCCTTCTCTTGGAACCCATTCCGTAACCCTAATAGTCCACCTAGTTATCTAACTTACGCGTTACATGGCCTGCCCAGCTCCATTTTTTTTCTCTTAATGTCAATTAGGATACCGGGTATACCAGTTTACCCTCTGATCAACACCGCTCTCTTCCTATTTCTTAATATTACGCCTAGCTTTCTCCATTCCATCGCTCTTAGCGCGGTCCTTAACATGTTCTCGATCTTCTTTGTCAGTCTCCAAGTTTCTGCCCCATATGTTAGCCGCGGTAGAATGCACTGATTGTGCACCTTCCTGTTCAATGATAATGGTAAGCTTCCACTCAGGATCCGATGGTGCCTGCCGTATGCGCTCCAATCCGTTTTATTCTTCCGTAAATTGCCTTCTCATGATCAGGGTCCCCTGTGAGTAATTGACCTAGGTAAACGTACTCCTTCACAGATTCTAGAGGCTGACTGGTGATCCTGAACTCTTGTTTCCTTGCGAGGCTATTGATCATTATCTTTGTCTTCTGCATATTGATCCTCAAATCCACCCTTACACTCCTTCTGTTAAGGTTCGCAATTATTTGTTGTTTCTCCCCCCAGTGTTGCTGAACAGGACAATGTCATGTGCAAACTGAAGATTGCTGAGATATTCACCGTTGGTTCTTACTCCTAAGCCTTCCCAGCTTATATATATATATATATATATATATATATATATATATATATATATATATATATATATATATATATATATATATATATATATATTCTCACCGTGACGGTGACGCCGAGGGCGAAAACTCACCTGTAGCGTTCACATGATGGCGATCATAAAATAAAAAAAAACGTTGCTGCAACACATTTTGTCGTCTTGGAATTCTTCAGGGAGATCAGTCTTGTTCGCAGACTCTGTAGGCCTTTGACGGCGACTAGCTTATTTCCTTGCTCTTTGCCTCTTTCGAAAAACAGGTCAGTGGACCATTTTTACTGATATGTCCGTGTCAATGCTGGTCTCTTTAATAGTTCTGGCTGTAACATTTATAATAGCTGATTCGTGCTGCATCTCTTCTTAGGCAACTGTCAACGTGACAACGTATTTTCTAACCTATCTATAATAAACTTTGTTACAACTCTCACATTTTTATTTTTTTATGACAGTAGTGCTCAACTATTTAAAATAATTCTGCTCAGAAGACAAAGATTGGCTGACCTCATTCTTGCAACACGTGCCAAAAAAGATACATTTTGTTATTCAAGTCTTCGTATTGCTGAGAAAGTTGGAGAGCAGAAGAGGGCTTAGTTTCGGGAAAGTTCGGCACTTCTCGTCAATCGAACGAGTGCTTCAGCAACCTTGCAAAGGACGTATTGCACTTTGGTTCTGGCGCAAAAGGTTCTCGTATTATTCTTCGTTGCTGTCTTTCTCTAAATGAATATTTGTTGGCCATCAACAAAGGGCCAAAGAACATTTGTGCAGCATAATTGCCTTGAGGCTCTTGGTGGAGTTTTTTCTCTTGTTTCAAGTGGTTCAACCTTTCTTTGTACTACCCGTCCGACGCCTCCTTCCTAACTTTTCTCTCTCTATTTCTTTTTTTTTTCTTTTTCTTGTGAAGGTATCTTCATTGCAGCTTCTTTGACACTTTCGCTCATTCGAGGAATCGCAGTCATCTTGCATCTTTTTCTTCATTGTCCGTTGATATACAGCCTGCTCATATTTTTTGTTATCCGCTCCGCCCCATCCAGGCGTGGTTAGCGAACCAGTTTCAATTATGATTCATCTTCCGTTGTTCCCACCGCTCTGTGCCTCCGCTTCTGTCTGCTTTATCTCTTGCGGCACGATGCCTCTATACAGTTCGTTCCTCTACGCTTGCCCAAATACGGACCACACCCTCAGCTCTGCACTCTTCTTTTTTCTCTCTTTACGAGTGCGCGTGCATGCGGTAATTGATATGCTTTCCTCTAGCGTTTTCCTCCTATGTTCAAGAGTACACTCATCATTGAAACCGAATGGTTAGGGTCACGTCACACAGTGATATTTGAAATAAATAGAACTTGCAGTTAGCCAAACAAAATTTTCGCGAAAAAAGAAAGAAATGGGTAAGGGGGTAGCCTGCGATAGAAACGTTCATATATCCACTTGAAATATACCCTTTTCTTACGATGAGCCGCAGCACTGGCTCATTTGTTTCGTAAGCGCACCAAGTTGGCTATTATTTCTTGCTGGGCTAAGGGCATGCCTTTTACAGAAATGAAGAGGCTTAAAAACACGTGAGGCATTTAATTATGCAAGAAGCTCGCTTTCTGAAAGGCCTAGCCAGATGTGTGTGCCTACCAGGGGCGTGACATTTGTTATTAGTACTAATGTACATTCGCCTCCAACGCATTACGTTATCCGCGCAGCGTTACGGAAGCATGTCGCGCGTTCTAGTATGCACCGTCAGTATGCTTGTCTCTTTTTAGTTTTGGCGGCGTTACGCATGTTATGGAACATTACCTGCGTCCGTTCTGCTAGTTTAGTGAAATACTACGATTTTTCCATGAAACGAAGCAGCGGTTAAAACTTCCGCCTCTGCCCCTGTATTTCCATCTAATCTCATTTCGCATTCCGCTGGGCGTCTGGCGTAATGAAATTGGTGGCCATACCGCACTACAGGCCTTTGTGCCTCGGACACTGGCCATGACTACCTTTAAAGCCTAAATGCTGTAGATATCGATCTCCGCGGCCACACGCTTCGTTAATTCAATATATGCGCCGAAGATCCATATGTGCGAGTTAAAAGGATCGACCAGTATTACAAAAATAAAATATCCGGACGTAAATGGGTGGCAAGCAAATAATTCCTGCATTAGGACTATAACTTCGCTAACTAGGTTTAAACGCATGGCAGAGCTGATCGAATGACGTCCGATGTCATTCATGTCAGATATCACGGTTAGGGAAGTGCTCGTCTTTTTATTAGGGCTGACACCAAAAGAACGCTCATCAGTGGGCAGTTCATCGCCCAGGAACAGTTGGCGTGCGTCCGCAGTTGGCTCCCTTTGAAATTCGGCACGATCGTTTCTTGTGTTGGATTCGTCTACAGGGAACATGACGTCTAATTTGTTGTGATACGGCGCCCATACGCGAGTTGAAATCGTTTAAGCTAGGTAGTCTCGATCCTGCGCAGTGATATAGATTGTAAGCTTATGCTGTTTAATGCAGCTAACCCTCTTTTTGTGCTCTGTATTAGCGTTCACTGAAAGCGTATTGTCGAACGTTTTGTTAATTTTGGACGCTAAGGGTTGAGGGAAGGAAGGTGAAAAAATGGCTGTGGCTTAGGTAAGGTTAAGCCCAGGATGCGAAGCATACTAGCCTTTATTTTAGTTGTTGAACCACTGTTTAGCCTGGTGAACTGCTGTTGCTTGGCTATATTTGGTTCGGCTAGACGAAGAAACAACTCATGCATTACTGCTTCGCCTTCAAGAGTGGAACGCGACAGCGTTCCCGTCGACCCGCCAAGGGGTGTAAGACAATGGGCTACAGGGCAGCGACTACGCGCCCCGCATTGGACGCGGTGAGCGTCGAGCAAAGCAGCGTTCGGTGCGGCAACGAAATGTGCGCCTGAGCAAGAGACGCACGCCTTAGAAACAGCTCGTTTCTAAGGCAACACCGCATTCACTAGAGGCGCTTTTGTACCGCTTTGAAGCATCGTACTCGTGGCTCAGTGGTAGCGTATCCGTCCCACACTCCGGAGACCCTGGTTCGATTCCCACCAAGCCCGTCTTGCAAGAGTTGAGCCAAAGCCACTTCTCCTCTGTCGTGACGTCACGGTGTCACGTGGTTTCAAGGCGACACCGCCGCGCCTGAGGAGCTGGGTTGGGCTCTTGTAATATGCTTCGCATAAAAACATTATTTATGAAATGGCAGAGGGATCGCCGCCGTCTGGCCTGCTATTCTTGCTACTCTGCGATCGAGATAAGGAAATGGAAGGGAAAGGGTGTTATTAGTGGCACCTATAGAGACACGAGGCCTGGATACATTTGTACTGGTACTTTCGCTTGAGTGGCGATAAGCCACTGTTTGGGCGACTATTTTTTAGTCGGCGTAATAGATGCTGTGTTGAATGAGCTGAACGCCACGTATATCTGTTATGGGTGCAGTGGGCACACCGCAGCACAGTACAATGTCATGGGCTTCTTCAAAAAAACTTAGTCGCTTCACTATGCCCGTAGCAATTGACAAAACCTTGTCTGTTACTTCACTCAGAACTATTTAGAGCCAGCCATCCAGCAGGCACATCAGAGAACTGCCGGGTCACCAATCTGAGGCGCTGAGGGCGACAGTCGTCCCCAGTCACCTCCTGCGTAGTCTTATTATGAAAAAAAGGATGGGCTTCTTCACTACTTGGCGCCCTGTTCGGTCTCCGTTTAAACACTGAGAGGAAGAGTGATGTTTGCTTCAATGAAATCTTGAGATTTATGAAGCCTGACAACACCCCAGACACGATGTGTAAGGTGAAGAACAAGCGAAGGACGAGGTTGCTACATTTTACAAACACGGCACTCACAACAGGCAAAAACAACCTCACTGCTTCGTAAGAAGCCATGCCGAACATATGTCACTGCATACAAATATGTACCTTGTCACGCATGGAGCTGGCGACACCGGTGTGAGGTTTCTGTCGCCTAGTCGGCGTCAGGTTCGTGACTGGAATAGTTGCTGTATAGCTAGGGTTTCCCCAAGCGGGCACTGGTAACATGGCGGGATCGGAGTTCAACAAGTGACAAATCAACTACATTTATTTGCATAAGTGTGTAGGGCACTGAGCTGCATTATAGTGCACAGTCATGCTTCCGTCAGATGTGGCGCTGCATACACAGACCTTAAATGGCGGAAATGCCCAGAGCCATTTTGCCAGCTCGCTACCATCAATCGATTGCAGCCTGCTTGCGAAAACAACAACCAGTTTTGTAGGCCTTTTGTATATTTCCGCGCGCTGTTCACTGATAGTTGCTTGAATTAAGATGCACATTCCTGCTCGCGTCCTTTCCGATAGAAATCTCTGAGAAGGCACGATCCGGTTGGCTGCGTAAGACGTCAAATAGTTTGTGCGACAGCACCGTTCATAGCACCTAGAGGGTGTCGCGTGCTTCGCGCCTATTCGCCTTAACTATTGCTGCTTTTGCGTTAGCGTTCTTCTCACAGAAGAGAAAGCCAGAATTCAAAAGACACGTACACCGCGTTTGAACCGCGAAGCGATGTTTTTTGCATTTTTCATTCTCGTCAAAGTTGTGAAAGTACCGTGTGGCGGAGCAAGAAATGTGATGTTCTTTGAAAAGCGGGGCTTTTCCACTGAAAATTCAATACGCAGGCTATTCGATAACCATGCGTGTATTCCTTTCTTTTTTTTAGTCATCTTCTCGTACCTGTGCAGCCGGCGTGTCAGCGCTAAGGCTTAGCTTTGCAAAAGTTGCTCGGTTCCCTGGTGCCCCCAAGGCGCATCTTGCCCGTGAGAAACGAATCGGCCCTGTACATTGGACGCGTTATAACATTACGCTGGCGGACACCAATGACTTCCTTTATATTCACGCGCATACATACCTTCTGTCTCTTTGTCTCTTCTACTGCCAACTCTTATTGGGCTTCTTATTGATTCTACTCGCCCCGGTATATATATGGTACGTAAGGCGCTCGCTTCAAAACCGACGAATACGCGCTGCACGGGGCGGCATGCAGGCGCCTCCGCGTTCCTCGAAGCAATCTGCCTGCTCGACGCACTCGAGGACTAGCGGAGCGCGACGCGCCCGTGCTCGGGCTACGGGCTTCACTGCGTCGTCGTCTCCCACGTATACAGCCGGCTGCTCCCGCGCGGCGTTGCGCGTGGCTTGAAGTCGCTCACGGGGTGGGAGGGGGGAGTTGCGCCACGATGCGTCCCGCGCGACTGCCGCTCGTTGCCGACGACACGCGATCCATCAGGATTCCTCCTTCCGCCCGCATGTGTAGACGGAAGGCGCCGCCCTGGTGCCGAAGGGAGGACGGCTTCGAGGAAAGGAAAGGTCAGGCCATACGAGCGAAGGAAGGAGCGTGTAGGTTGACAAATGCGGTTTGGCAGATATAGCGCAGCTCTTGGGTCTCTTTTTTTTACTTTCTTTCCTTTCACTTCATTTTTCTTCTTTCTTTAATTTTGCAGTTGTAGGTGTAGAGTAATAAGGCTAGGCTCTCTTAACGCGGTGCTTCGGCTGCCTCGTAAGTGAGCCGTCGAATGAAGGGCGTGCAAGTCGACGCCAACACGACCAGGGCAAGAGAAAGGAAGGAGCAGTGGAATTCCGCTCCGCATTCTTGTTGGTGTTCTGGGCACTGCCCCTAGCCTCTTACCCTCCCTTATAAATACATTCTTCGACGGGCTATGCTCACGCCTACTTTCATTTCTTTTCGTCTTGCTTATTGCGTTTACGCCCGTGACAGACCTCCCAAGGCTTCGAATGGGGACTTTACGTAACGATGCTTTCGCCATTTCAGTCCACGTGCCTCTTTGCGTGCGTCATTTTACTCAGCCCTTAGCTTTCAGTAAGAGGGCAGAACACCCTCGTTGGTAATGATAGTAAAGAAAGACACCAAATGGTTCTATCGCGAAGTTCGTCTTGCCGGTTTTACTTGCTCTGTCTCGATTATATGAGAACTGCTTATGTAAGTCGACTTTACATTGCGCGATATTTTGTTCTTTCGTTTCGCGTTACGTCGCGGTCTCTTACTGCTGTCTGCGTCAAACAACTAATTTTGTGTAAGGAAACACTAAATTTCGAGTCCTATTGTATTGATGGAGAAACGAGACAATGATTAAAAGAAGTTGTTGACGAGATAGGCGCAAAAGAAAGTGGGTTGGCACTATTTTAAGAACTTGTTCCGATGATATCGATAGTTTGCTTTTCAAGTATCTCGTGCTTGAAGCGTGTCTCCTCTCGCCGCCTTGGGAAACTACATCACGCTCTTATGTATTTCTAGTTGTGCGTGAAAATAAGTTATGTTGCCCCGAGACCGAAGAATAAGACTGTCGCGTTAGGCCGGCATCGATGAAGAACAGGTAGAAGTTGCTCCTCGCCATCTTGGCTGCTGGGACTCCTGTGCTGCTCACCTTACTTGTAAATATTGTAAAATTATGTATTGTAAAAATATGCTTGATGAGGATTCCAGATGCCCGATGCGTATTCCAGTTTACTTCTGACGAGTGAAATGCAAGCTTGTACTCTGACGTGTTAAACTTAGCGTTTTATTAGCTGATGATATCATCTTAATCATGTGTAGACGCCAGGATAAATCTTCAGAACTGGTGACACCCAAGTATTTGTAAGACTGGGCGAGGTCAACAGCTGAGCTAGAAACGGCATATTCTAAAACAAAGGATTTGCTACTGCGGTGAAAATACATATACATATATTTGTCAGGGTTGAGTGTCCTCATCCACTGCGAACACCAGTTTAGCACAGGGTTCAGGTCTGCCTGAAGGGATTCTTCGTCAGAAGGGTTAATCACTATGCAATAAATAACGCAATCATCAGCGAACAAACGGATGGATTTGCTCCTTCGAGGTTTCAAATGGTCGATTTGCTTACGTTACCTGGATGACGTTATTGTTTTTTCAACGACATTTTTCAGCCATATTCACCGCCTGTCGGCCATTCTCCAAGTGTTCTGCAGCGCCGGTCTCCAGCTCAACTCATCCAAGTGTCACTTTGGTCGCCGCGAAATAACAGTGCTCGGTCACCTTGTTGACGGTGCAGGAGTCCGACCTAACCCAGAAAAAATTCGCGCCGTCAAGCATTTCCCCGTACCTTCCTCTACCAAAGACGTTCGCCCCTTCTTACTTCCGTCGCATTGTCAAAACTTTCGCTGACATTGCCCGTCCACTCACTGAACCTCTCAACAAAGGTACGCTTTTCTTATGGGGCCGTAGAGAAGCTCGTACATTTTCTGCCCTTATCGGCCTTCTCACGACTTCTATGTTGGCGCACTTCGACCTTTCTGCTCCTACGGAAGTTCGGATGGACGCCAGTGGAGACGGAATCGCAGCCGTCTTTGTCCAGCACCACCATGGTCGTGACTGCGTCATAGCGTGCGCTAGCCGCCTGCTCCCCCCCCCCCCCCCCTGCCCTAGAGCGCAATTACTGAATTACCGTGCGTGAATGCCTTGCCCTTGTTTGGGCCATCTCCATCCAAATTTCGGCCTTACCACTTTGGCCGGTCATTCATTGTAGTGACTGACCACCATGCGTTCTGCTGGTTTTCCTGGCTGAAGGATCCTACAGGTCGTCTTGGACGCTGTGCTTTGCGGTTACAAGAGTACTCGTTTTCCGTCGTCCACAAGTCTGGCCATTTACATCACGACGCGGACTGCCTATCCCGATATACGGTTCATCCACCCGATGACATCAACTCTGACACCAATGCCTGTGTTCTTTCTATCTCGGTCTTTCTTCAAGTAGGCAATGACCGATTGCCTTATCCGCGATGTAATTCTGCATCATGGAGTTCCTCGTCAGCTGCTCACCGATCGCGGTCCTTACTCTTGTCCCGTGCCATCGATGACCTCCTCCGCTCATGTTCCACAAAATACAAGGTCACCACCGCCTATCATCCTCACACAAACGGTCTCACCGAACGACTGAATCGCACCATAACTGACATGCTCTCCATGTACGTTGGCGCCGGCCACCGCGACTGGGATGTTACATTACCCTTTGTTACATTCGCCTATAATATGTTACCCCACGATACTGCAGGTTGTTCACCCGTTTTGTCTTCTTTCTGGCCGTGAACTGACACTTCCCATGGACACATTACTCCCATCCAATCCACAACAACCATCGGAGTACGCGCAAGATGTCATCCTAAGGGCAAACACTGCGCGATATATCTCGGGTGACCACCTTAAGATGTCGCAGGCATCACAGAAGTTGCGTTACGATTGCCGCCATAAGGATGTACTTAGGCTCCTTGATCCCTTAGTGCTCCTCTGGTCGCCAGCTCGACGAGTTGGTCTATCAGCGAAGCTTTTACCACAATACAATGGTCCTTATCGCGTACTGCGCTAAGTTACCGACGTGACGTATGAGATTACACCAGCAAAGCCAATGTTACGATCTACGCCGGTCCAGACTGGTGTAGTTGACATTGTTCGGCTAGAGCTGTATAACCGCCCGCTGATGCTGCCATCTAGCCTATCCGGATGGTGCGAGTGTTTTCGCCCGGGGTGTAATGCCGTGAGACAGAAGTCTGTCGCTTTAGGCCGGCATCGATGAAGAAGAAATAGACGTTGCTGCTCGCCATCTTGGCTTCTGTGACTCCTTTGCTGCTCGCCTTACTTGTAAGTAATTGTAAATACACGTCTTTTGTGCAACAGTATCATGGGTTTTGACAGCTAAAAGCTTCCTTGCCTTTCTTTTCTTCCTAAGGTTTCCTTCGACAGTGCTGAGTTGAATTTCATCCGTTTTAATGCCCGCTCTATACGAATCTCCATTGAGTTTGATACAATATAACGGGAGGGACAATACCAAGTCTCGACGAGCGAGGCTGCATAGGGACTCGGAAATTTATACCTCCAGGTATTAATGTAAAGCTAACACATTAACACATACATCGTGTAATCACAATTCGAATCCTGCAAAAAAAGTTATCGAGCAAATCGAATTAAACAGGAGAAGAGTTAGATAGCAACCGTGCAGTATATAATGGCAGAGAAGGCATTGAATGGGGTGCCGCTGCGCCCTTCACGCAACTGTTTACGCTCTGCGTCGGGTACATCCCTCTCCTGCAAGACCTAGCTGCCAGGCTGGAATGCTTTGCTCGCCAGTCACTGTCGCACGCCCGTTCCGTATGCGTGGCCGCATGAAGGCCCGCAGAAGGACGTGCTACATCCTGAGCTTGCGCTATGCATACCGTTGCAACCAGGAACCGCGAGCCACTGTTAGCCAGCTGTAATGATGCGCTACAGTTACCCATTACAGCAGTATCTGCTTTCTCCTGCTACCTGGAAGGAAAGGACTATGCAGTACGTGTATAGTGAACCGGTAACGACCCAGAGCCTTCTGCGGACGTGTCTTGATTACTTTCAGGGGGGACTAGCCCCTGAACGACGCCTTTCCCGCATTCAATGGCCCCGCCAGCTATTAACGGTAAATGTCTGGGCGTAAAATAGAGAAAGAGAAGCAAAGGCAAGCGATTGGAACGGATGGGAATGACCGTATAGCGAGATATAGGACTGTGCTAGTTGATGATCTATGACGCGAATTCATGGTGCGGAAACTAGACGGGCGCGGTGAGGAAGGAATCGAAAACCAGTGCTGACGTCCTACCGGATTTTCTATTTGAAAAGCGAGATGGTGCGTACCCATGAACACGCGTTTTGATTATCAACGAGCCATGTAATTGCTGTGACCCACCTCGAACTGCAACGTGAACCACTACTTGAAGACAAACTATAGCATATGTTAAAAAAGGGGAATTTACGTGCTAAAACCACGATCCGATTATGCGGAACGACGTGGCGGCGGACTTGCGGACGTGCGTCTAAACTTAAGTGCACGGATGTTTTCGCATTTCGCCCCCATCGAAATGCGGCCGCCGTGGCCGGAATTAAATCCCGCGACCTCGTGCTTAGCCGCCCAACACCAAAGCCCCTAAGCAACTGCAGTGGGCAAACTATAGCATATATAAGCTCTTGTTTAATAAATTATAAGATCCTGGAAAAATAACCCCACCGAATGGGCGCACAACCACCGGCGCATTTCAAATATAATATGACTTTATCCGATGGCGCTAGAGATGGATTTGTGCTGTTGACAATCAAAAATGTTCTAAGTGACTACATGTAACTTGTGACTTGATATATGTAACTATATGTTATATATGTTATATATATATATATATCCATATATATATATATATATATATATATATATATATATATATATATATGGATATATAGTGTGTGTGTGTGTTTGTGCCTGTTGCTTTCGAAAAATGAAATTCAGCTGGAAATTGGAGCTTGGATTCATTTCCGTGCTTTCTCTCCTTGTCTAGTTTCTGCGATGTGAATTCAGGAAATGACCAATTTGCTACTGTGATTGGAGAACGGGGAATATGGAAGGAAATACGGTAAAAAAAGAAAGGACACAGTACCACTGGTACAAGCGCAATTCACGTAAGAACCCCTCCCGCCTCCTCCCCCCCCAAAAAAAATATATATATATATATATACGCTGTACGCTAAAGGCGAAATTTGGAGCGCGCTGTTGTAACTCAAGAGACAATTAATCTAAAGCGAGATAAGGAGGTCGGTCTGAGCTAGCAAACTTCAACCTGGTACTCTGCACTGTCCGTAGGAAACAGAGGACATGAAGGTGTGGCGAAGGATTAGGATGACATTTAAGGGCAATATTCACAACGGTGGACGCCAGTTCAGTACCCTAAACAGTAACTTAAGGGATGCCGTTGAACGTATCACCTAATATTTGGGCAGGTGAAAGACGTCCGACGTGCCGAATGAACTTGAGTGATAAACTTAACAACCGATCAAAATGAGCGGAGTTGAAACATGTTCATTGCGGGTCGGTGATTTTAGTGAACGGCAAAGACGCGCGTACGCCCTGGGAAAATGTTCGTGAGGTAAATCTACAGAGCAAGAGGCTATGAAAGATATGAGAACATTGACATCTTTTTCGAAACACGAACAATAATTCCAGCGGGGACCGTATGCAGAAAACCCTTTGACGTTAGAATTATTCGTAAGACCTATCCCCATGCTAATCTTGATGCTAGACATACTATTAACGATGGTAGCCCGCCAAGGGAAAAGAGCCCAAACGAATGATAAGCTTCGTGAATTCGGTTCCAGATACGCGAGTGAATGAATTAAAGCAGACGTCGTGATGGGCGCTTGCGGGCACGAGAAGAAAGGAACACATCTGTTGAGAGCGGTGGTCGTCCTCTTTCTCTTCCATGTCAACGTGACAATGTATTTACGACTACGGCGCTATTCTCAGATAGGCCAGTCAGGCTAAACTCGCTCCCGTCTGCCCTACCCTCAGAAGGTCTCCATGACTGCCGCACTTGTCAGGAGGACCAAGAAGGAGTGACCTCTACAAACAAACTGCGTCGACAATGTTTTGCTTCATCGTCCCGACGCCCAATGTCAGCAACAGCTGGGTTAAGGACCTGACGAATTTCAGCCACTGCTACACGTCAAAACACGTCCCGTGCTCGTCCTCGTCGCGATTGCTTCTCCCGGCCTCGGTGTGTATTCGCTGGCGCACTGTCATCGAGAAGACGTCGCCGTAGATGACGCCGGGAGGCGCGCCGTCGGAGACAAGAGAGATTGGCAAGCCTATTCGAGAACTAATGAGCTGCCTAAGCGAGCGAATGCCAACGCCGAGTTAGCGCTGGCGCGCTATTTTAGGGAAGGAAAGAAAGAGCGGAGTCAAATGCCTGCAAGCGAATGCCGACACTCCTCGCCGAGCCAGATGTTAGGTTAAATAACGCAGCGACTGCCAGGACGTTAGGGAGTGGACGCTTGCGAAACTGCGTCCCACCGCGACGATCAGCCGGAGACGTCGAACCATGACTCAAGTAAGCGACCGCTGTGGCAACGACATGAGAGTTTTGGAAACCTACAGAAGACCTTGGCGTACGTGTTCGAGAACAAAACAATGTAAAAGGGCTTGATGGGCCGTTTATGCACACTTCAACACTGCAGTGTTGTTTACGCGCCACTGTGTGATAAACAAAAAAAAACCTCGGCATAAGTTTGAGCAGCGTGTCGATGATGTTGTTAATTCAACTGATAAAGTGTAGGTGAGGCAGATAGGCCACTGTCTCAATGAAAAGCTGAATGAGCGTAAACATAATCTGAGCAGAATTACCTCGCACCTTCTAGCGGTTCGCAGTAAAGCTTGCGGCTGCGTGCCACTGTTCGAAAAAAAATGTTATGAGAAGTCGTTAAGGCAAGACGCGATTGCGCCTGTTGGACACCTTATTAATGCGACAGCCTTTCTTTGGCTCTTGCCCCGACCTTGTGATTAGCCAGTTTCTGTCTGTTTACTGCCAACTCGGAACACTGAGTGCCACCAGATGCTGCTACATACTGGATGAAAGTAGCAGCGAATGAGCTTTTGTAACCCCTGTATGCTGAGCAAGCATGCCCTTCTTTGTATTGCGTAACAACAATGATAACTTCCTAACTAAAACATATACATACAATCTCGGCTCAGTGTCACCTCTAATGCACGTCAATCTGTTAAAGGAATGGCGAATTATATTTAATGAATTCATTTATTTACTTTATTTTCTTCGATTTAGCCACTCAGCACATGGCAGTTGGTTTGTACCCGTTCATGACTAATACTTCAGCATGTGCATGACCCACCGCGATTCCTACATAAAACTTATCAAACCGAATCAAATTATTGTTTGTATAGCATCAAATAGGTATCGCCAATAAACAATGCTTTGCTTCACATTCCAATATCTGCGTTTAATCTGTAAGCGACATCCACAGCGCCGTATCGCAAGTGTATCAGAAGCTAAGTTATCTATTAAATTTTGGTATTTTTGCTCTGTAATCTAGTGGGTTTGACCTTTTTCGATGGGGCGCGAATAGCAAGGACGCCCTGTGTACCATGAATTGGGCGCACGTTAAAGATTCCGAGTGGTCAAAATTAACTCGCAGTCCCCCACTGTGACGTGCCTCATAAGCATATCGTGGTTTCTCACGCAAAACCACCGTTTTTTATTATTTTAATCTTTTATGCCACTTGAAGCACTTACTGCTACGCCGATGCTCTCGAGCTTTGATATTGATGGCCGCTGCGACATTTCCTTTCTGCTTTCCTTAATATATCTTCATTTCAATTTAATAAGGAAACAGCTAACTTCTCCTATGCTGTCACTTGCTTCATTTTTTGTTGGCTTCATACATTTGCATCTGCCTAAACAATTGATCAGTCCTTCTACTCTGTGAACATGGAGAAGGAGCGAATCTGTGGTTTGTTTTAACTCAGTCGACGCATCTATGTCTATATAGGTATTTTATATTATTATTATTATTATTATTATTATTATTATTATTATTATTATTATTATTATTATTATTATTATTATTATTATTACAAACATGGGGCTATCCATATCCCTCCCGTAGAAGCCCTTGCACTGACAGCAGACGGGAAGTCCACATTTCCAACTTTCCTGTGAACTACGTAATTATGCAAAGTAAATGAAAATCTGCGTAATGTTAGAATCGTTTTAACGGCTATTTTTCAAATAATTTGTTTCGGGAGACTTTCGATAAAACAAGAGTTACAGCCATTTTCTGTAGCCATACTCCCTCCGTAGACGGCCATGTATTGACAGCATACGGGACTTCTGTAACGTTTACAACTTCACTGTGAACTAACGAATTCAGACTAGTAAATGAAACTCGGCGTAATGATAGATTCGTTTTAGTGGCCAATTGCAGTGTAATTTTTTTCAAGGTACCTGCATTAGATTGAGAGCTGCAGAGCATTCGAGAGAAACTGGAGACGAAAATTTTTTTCGTCTCGACGCGACGCGTAGACGGATGGACATCGACCACCGCGGAGGGTAGCTATATAGAACTTCGTTGTAAAATGAGTCAATAACAACAACAACAACAACGAACCGCTTCCATTCCTCGTATATTCTCCTTGGTCACTGGATAGTGAGGCCCTCGATTTCGGCAGAGTTGATGCCATGAGGTCTAGCATACAACAAATTATTGGTCCAGTTAAAGGTACCCTGAAACGATTTTGACGATTTTGTACAAACGTACTGAGTCATTACGGTAGGACCTTATGATCAATCATTGACGCATCTAAGTGCGCCGCCTAAAGCTTGTAATTTATTATAAGGTTTTAAATGTATACATCGCTACGATCGCAGCACGCCGCTAGACTGAGTTTTCAGCCGCCCCTGAACAGGTGACCCGAGGTGACCCTATGCCGCCAGTGGGGCGAGCTATCCGATCTGCTGCCCAGGGGGCTTCATCGATAATCTTTCCAACATTATGGTGAACAAACGTTGTTCGTAATAGTTGGAATGTTAGTTAATTTGTTTCTGTAAAAAAAAGAAACAGAAAGCGAGTGGACAAGGACTACTTATTACTACATTCAAGACTTCCGGCACACAGCAAGTGTCGTCTGCTTGTATCAAAACGTGCTCCGTGTTAATGAAAGCTACGCTGTCAGCATTGGTCTCCATCTTTCGTTTAGCGAGCGCCATGCTTAGCCCTTGTTACGTTGGGGGCTGCAAACATAGCGACTGGCAATATGTCGAGCTCAGACACCATGTCCTTCTGCAAGGCAGCAGACGAGCGGACTATCGGTATGCGATTGGCACCAGGACTGGGCCTGGGCGCTTCGGAGACGAGCGGAGGTGCAAACCTGAACTATGGTCCCAACGTTAATGGTACGCATGGTGCAGTCAGCTGGTGGCACAGTGCTCAAGCAAACACTGAGTATATAATATAGCAGTAACGAAATGTATTCTACCTTGCAGCTGGTGTAAATTTTTGGCAGGAGCGTAATCCTGAACACGTTGCTTTTCAATATGCTTAAAATGTTTTACACTGGGTTAGAGCAATATTAGCGCTCGGTTTGGCTGGTTAAGGTCGGGGCCCCCAGGTGGCTGGACCATGCAGGCCAATCAAGTACGTCTACGTTAAAGCTCCTCCATCACAGAAATATTAGTATGGAGGGGCTTTAGCTTACGCCTTCACCCATACGACAAAACCCCAAGCTCGCCTTTGGTTAACGGAATACCGGAAACGCTCCGCGCTGCGATAGAACTCTCGCAACGCACGCTGCTTCGATAGCTGTCGCTTTGGATCGAATGCCAGGCGGCTGTCGGAGAGGTTGGAGAGGCTTCGCGCGCTGATTCCAAGACCACCGGAAATAGACGACACGACGTTCCATCATGACGCAGTGAAGGCGGAGTTTAGCCTTGATCCCATCGGCGGACGAGTTGAGGAGAAAATGCGTGTCTATGGAGGCGGGTAACTTGTAATCGTCCGTAGCTCTCTCAATGTGAGTCGCTTCACACAAATTGTGGTGCGAATGATTTTCGGTAGCCGTACCGGACGCGTCTACAAAATTTGTCCGAACCGTTTTAGGGACCCTTTTACAATGGTCACCTGCGACGAGATTCTTGTGGTTTAAGGGGCGTTCCACATCCACCGTCATGGCCGTGAGTGGCGCGTGCTAACATTCCCAGAGCTCGATCTAGAACACATTCACAAGTCGGCTATACGCGCGGACGGGAGGATGGCTACCGCTGTGGTTCCATGGTAAAGCGCCACACGCGTAGTGCGGAAGATGCGCTTTCGACTCTCACTTGCAGCAAGTTATCTTTCTGCACAGTTTCATTTCTCTTTCCTCTGTTGTTTCTGCGTTGCAGTTTAAAAAAATAACGGTTAATTTCACCTGGCTTCATTGTCTGTTCATGCACTTGCAACATGCAAGACAAGCAATCGACAAACCCATGCACGCATAATGCGCAAATCGGTTATAAGTGAAGCTGTCATTGACGACCACTGAAATGTTTTCACTTCTTCTTTATGTAGCTCAACGCTCCTCTATAAAGGCATGCTCCGGTCCCATTTTATTCACTTCTATCTGCACACTCGGATGCTTCTGTTGCCGACTGCTTCTTTACATCTCTGTAGCCGACATCTTCATAGCCTATTCTAGGAGACTGGTAAATAATGCTTACATACAAAGTGTCACAAGCTTTCTATTCGAGCAGGTAGCTAGGGGCCATGTTGTTGTGTACAAATGGCAACACAGCATCGGCAGCCAGCAGGCAGCACTCACATAGTGGGAAGAGGCAAAGAAGGCTTCACTTAAAAAAAAAGCGATACCCTTGGTTACACTCATTCTTTTCGCTTAAGAAGACGACAATGTTTCTTGCGAATGCCGGTGAGTTAAAAAACAAACTGGCCCTAAACGAGACAACAACTATAGAGTTTTAACTTTAAAACAAAAAGATGACCGTGTTCCTGCTCCCGTACAGCGTTAACGACGTGCCCCTGCCAAGAGGGCGAGAGACAAATTATCTTGGCGCGTGCCTTGACAGCGCACTGATCTGCCTCCGCCTTCAACGTTTAAGGCGCCGTGCGCTTATTCCCGCCCTCGCTTCTGTGTGCCGGAATATTTGCAGCGTCGTGCGTTTCTTATGCTTGAGAGGACTTGGTGCCTTCCTTCGCTTAAAAAAACGAAGGAAGTAATGGGGTCACAGGATGATTGAAACTTGAAGTGATCAAAAGGGGGGCAACAAGTGTCGATTCACACTGGAGCCAACGTTTCGACAACGGGACTTCTATTTGTCAGGACCAACCGCTTTCCTTGAATGCCTTATATAGGTCAATCTTGCAAGCTGTGCACCTATTACTTATTAAACGATGCACCGAAACTCTGGGTTTTCATTCTTTTTGACGTGAAACGTCTTCCATTTTGGTCTAGGGGTACGCGTGCTCAAATCGCATGTAACGAAAACATGTTTTACTGATATCTGCAACCGAAATAGCCAGGCGCCTTACCTTGGTATTCTTGTGTAGGGGAAAAAAGTAATTTCTCGATGACGGATGTGTCACGTGCACAGATGGCGCCGTTGTCGCACCACGCATGACGTCATAGGAGCTGCATTTAACTTCTCGCTCGGCGTACAGAGAGACATAGCTTGGCAGTACGTTTGTCGGTCCGAGAGTGAGTGTTCGAGTTTGGTAGAGCTCACTCCTTTATAGTTGGTATAATCCAGCACACTAAAAAAAAAAGGCAGTGCCTAGCTTCTAGCGAAGCCCTAGCTGGATGCCAGAGGATGAGTACATACCAGAGCAATTATTCGAAACAGGGTTATGCATGTACGTATCTACAAGCTCCAAAACGAGTGATAGGATTTTGTGATGACAAATGATGAAGGTGCACTGAAATTTCGGAGAATAAAAAACGGCAAACGTTGGAAGGCCATAGGTAAGACAATCGTGGCTTTCTAACCTCCTCACTCACTTACACATTAGTATCGATGTTGACTTCCTCTGCCAAAGTGACATCAAAGAACTGTGCGATTCGCTAAAATTAACTGCGGCTGAATGAGGAAACCACAACTGTTAATTTTTCTCTGCAGACTTTGTGCTTTTTCTCTGACCTGGTATTTCTGTACTCTTTTGTTTCTATGCAAGGCCCTTTGCCCACTGCACGGGATTGGCCAAGAAGCCCAGGCGTTTCTCACACTCTTAATAACGATGACCATCAACTATTCTTTTTTTATGTTTCGCAGCACTGCTACCAGTACTCGCTCTATTTCTTTCGTAAGTGCCGCAGCAGGCCATTTTCGTGGTCAGAACGTGCGCAGCCAACTAACACAGCGGCTATAGATAGTGGCTCTCAATCCTAATTAATGAGAAAGCCAGGTCTCGTTGTCGTAATCGTGCCACGAGGTGGCGCGCATTGTCGCCGCAGTTCGATCGCTGCGCCAACACAACACAGCGGGGCCGAGAAAAAAGGGGGAAGAGGGGAGAGAAAGAGAGAGACACACACACACAGGAGAAGAAAATTCTCAGCTTGGTGGCATAGAATGCACGTATCTGAACTTCAGTGTTGAAATCAAGTTGAATTGGACGAACCGCCTGCGCAGGCTTTGCAACAGCATAAATGTGCATGTTAATGCACATTTATCGATTTGTCGAAAGATGGAAGCTGGGTATCAACCCGCAGGTCTCGTGTACATTTTTCGAATGCAGCTATTCTCAGCAAGAAATGTGAAAAGAAGAAAGGAGAACAACCTGAAAATATAAATTACGACATTAGGCCAGAGAATGGCCAAGAAGTTTTTGCCGTCATTGTTGCTGTCATCGTCTTGGTTGTTGTCGTTGTTGTTGTTGGCGGTCGTGGTGTTGATGATGATTTGAGGCTGCAGAAGTGAGAAACGAGAGGCGGAAGCGCCACGCCGGTGATCACCACCAAAGGAGCCGGCACCGAGGCGACCGGGCAGGAAATCCGTGCCATTGTCTCCTCAGTCGAGCGAAGTGCGGGAACGTGGATTGTTTGCGAACGGCGTTCAGTTGATGGAAAGCCGTGGACAGATGATGAAGTGGTCCCGAGACGACGCGGCAAAAAAAAGTGGTCTCTGCAGAAAGTGAATGAGGGAGGGTTAAGCAAGAGGGAGTGTTCGCCTTTCTTTCTTTCTTTCTTTCTTTCTTTCTTTCTTTCTTTCTTTCTTTCTTTCTTTCTTTCTTTCTTTCTTTCTTTCTTTCTTTCTTTCTTTCTTTCTTTCTTCCTTTCTTTCTTTCTTTCTTTCTTTCTTTCTTTCTTTCTGTACTTTTTGTCCTTCTTGCTTTAGTTGAATCATGGCAGTCTATACTAGTGCCCTCGAACCGGCACGCTGTGAGGAGGACCGTGGTGATGAGGTACGCAATGTGCGATCCACACTTCTGCTTTTTCGCCTCGCATTCACCGTCCCGCTCTTAACGCCAGCATTACTATATTACTACTAGACATACTAAGCGCTTTCGTCATGGTTGATTTCACATAGCAGCGGTGTCGGGGTAGCTTCGAGAAGTTAGCCGGGTTATGGAGGTGTCGCCTTGCGGTCCACAAGAGGGAAAGAAAGTACTTACGCCGGTTTCGTTCCTAGCCCGGATATAAAAATAACTGCAAGCGTGGCGCGTCACAAGTTGTTATAATAAGCTACGGCGCTTGGCACGCAGCTCTGCTGTATCCCCGTGAGAACGGTGAAAAAAAACTTGTGTCGAATTTTATTGCGATAGCTATTGACCGCCCAAGGCACATTTCTGCCGTCTGCGTCGCCGTCGCCGTCGCCGTTAGGTTCTGTATAAAGGCCAAGAGCGATAATAAACGTCGCCCTACTCCGTATGCTGTGTGTGCGAGTGAAAGCGTACGAGGGTGAGCCGGCGAGCGCAGTTCAGGGAGAGAGAGAGAGGGATAGTGAAGAGGAAGAGTCGTTATTTTCTCTTCACAATCACACTTAGTCTCTTTCTGAACCGCGTTCGCCGGCTGACCCTCGCAAGCTTTCACTCGCACATACAGCAAACGAAGCGCGGCGACGGTTTCTTTAGATGTGGGAGTCACATCCCCCGGTGTAAACTTGTATTACTGGGTTATATTTTCCCACGTACATTCAAATTACATCGATATGGCCTTAAAATTGACGTCAGACACTCTCGTTCGCTTATATCTTGGCTAAGAAATTAAATAGCCTCAAAATAACACTTGTAAGTGCTCCCATAGGGGTACGGCATGACTGTATGGTGTATGGGCGTTGCACAACTAGCACGCACGGGAAAACCAACATGCAAAAAAAAAAGCATTCGTCAGTGTTCGTCTCTTGTTTTTTCGTCTTAGTGTTCCACGTGCCTGTTCGCAACTCTCTCATCGTATCTTTCTCGGTAGCCACACTACCCACGCACTTTCTTTCGAACCACTTCATCACATCTAAGCTGCCAAAAGGAAACAATGAAAAATCGCCTTTAAATCTCGACACACCCTGCCTTAACAAGGCCAATCACGTGTCCGAGAGCGGGCCACATTGCCCAACCAATCAGGTTCTTCGATGAGGATTTCCACTTCGTGATGTGCGAATCATAAAAAGCAGCGAACAAAGCGTCAAATTTGAGTCACCAGATCCGCCGACGATGAGAGCGGGGCACACCTTTGGTGCATCAGCCCTCTGCAGTCTAATAAAAGTTATCTCTCTCTCTTTCTCTCTCGAGTTACCAGGGATGAATGCTAATACGCACGTGAGCAAGAAAGAGCTATAATATATGCACGTGCACCTGCTTTGCCAACGCTTAGAAACGAAGGCAAGTGTTTCAAATGGCTCAATCTCGACGATTATGATTCGCGTGGAAAACCGTGCGTATATATATATATAATCATAATGCTGGTGTGTACGTCTTGGATCACCACCAATAAACGTTGCGAAACTGTAAGCGGACTTCTCCATTTACTTCTACTTTTTTGTGTTTCGCGTGCACGGCTTTATAGGTTGGTGTCTCCCATTAAGATATGCGCACCGGCTACTTATTCGCGTGGCGATGAATTCATTTATCTCAACGGCTTTCCACGCTGATAGCTCGTTTCTTTCTTCCTGTAGGCTGCCAGGGCTGTCCAATGGGTGAAAGTCGATGATGCAATAAGTGAAAAGTTCAACAGTGCATTAAGTGCAATAAGTGCATGTTCGCTATCTAGTGAGCTCGCAGGGCCAAGCACCGCGCACTTGTTGGATAAGTGCCTCAGCGTCTACAACAATCGTGCTCGCCAGAGATCATCAAATTCCAACACACATCGCTGCAAACTGCCTTGGAGCACACATTCATCAGCTTCGCCGTACGCATGATCATCAGCAGGCATCCTTGTAATCAGAAATAAATCCGGCCACAATTTAGAAAGTTATCATCACTTATCAAGCCTGTCATCTATCAGGCAACAAAACAACAGCAAAGCCTTCATCTTCCCAACGGAGCATCTAATGGCCTCAGGTACGTCTTAAAATTTCGGGAATTACGAAGAAGGCCGAACACTCAATAATGGCTCTGAAACAGACGGCGATGATATTGAATGTGTCGTATACAGAAATAATACACATCTATATGCCGACGAATGTGTTTCCTCCGCCAGACATATGTAAAAGCTTGTACGTGGGCGTTCCCGCACCAGTGGCTTGCCCTACTCAAGATGGCCGTCCTCTCATTTCCGGCACTAGACTAGCAAGCAGCGAGGATGTAGTGAGGAATTAGAGGGATGCAAGAATGGTGGCACCAGCTCACGCGCTTCGCTCCCACTTCTAAAGCGAAGTCCGCCATTTTGTGTGGGTCAAGCTCGAACTCTAGTAGAGCAAACATGGAGAATGTTACATATGCGCCAATGTAGAACCTTTTCATCCTCACTCCTCTGGCTCCTGATCTCGATTGCTAAGGTGGCGGGTAACAATAAACTATAAGATAACTCGTCCTTCTTAGCACAGTTGTCCTTCAGCCTGCAAAGACTACTATACTACCGGCGCCTTTTGCGGCACTGACGGCATAGATTCGAAACTGATCGTGAAGTCCGTCTACATTTCATATGTCGGATTTTCTTGGCCCAGTACGACGACTAAATCGTGCAGGTCATTTGCGATAGACGCGTTCATTGAATTTCGTGAATACGAACACGTGGCGCTACCTCTTTGGCTGAACGCCAGCTCACTTACTATATCTTATTCTCGTTGCCAATGTAATGAGCCAGATTAACCACGAATATCCTGCGTCCACTCATTAACACGGTCCGGTCCGCCTTGGAAGGTGAGGCCAGCCTCGCCCCTAGCTTTAGTTTCAGAATGAAAAAGTGCCTTACGTCAGCCGGTCACCGCGAGCAATGTGTAAGGGACTAGTAAAGGCGCCAGCAGTAATCACTTTCAGGAGCTCCTCAGGATATTCTGAGGTTGCTCTCGTATTTTTTTTTCCATTCTATCTGTGATGCAGCTCCGCACAGAAGCGCGGACGAAAAGTTAGCTTTAAAGTGAGCGTGCCCGGAATCGGAGCCGTTCGGTTTCATTAGCTATGCGGCCAGTCGGTAATTGCATCTTTGCGCCCAAAACTCACACCCCTAAGCCCCCGTTCGAGCCTCTTTTTCTTCTCCCTTGCAGTGTAGTCACGTTCGATGCGTCTAAATCCGATAGCCAGCACCTTCCTTGCCTCCCATCTGCATTTCCCGCAGCACTTTCACCAGCCGTCCCATTTTTCTTGGTCCCAATCTTATCTCGGTCCCTCTTACTGACAAAAGAGTTGCCGTGATGTTTATCTCAATCGGGATCCTGGCATGAACACCGCTTTGAGCTTCCGCTTGTTTCTGGCACAAAAACAGGGCAATGTTAGCAAGAACAGCGCGCAAAGGTTGGCTTCCCTGCATACATTTATCTTCGTTCTCCTCCTTCTTATTCATCACATATTCAAGTTGCTCGCCTTTGTTTTTGTGTGACTTATACCTCGCTCCTTTTTTCTTCCAACACAATCTGTAGTGATTGTTGCGCAGCATTCCTTTCCCGACGTTGACGTTTAAGTAAACAGCAATATACCTTCTTTTATTTTCCTGTTCCTCGCCTGAGCACATGCGCTCCAACTTTGTATCCTATTTCTGTAAAAAAAAAAAAAATGTGCAGGAAGTTTATGCGAACAGGCCTCGAAGTAAGCTTCGAGAAGCTTACGCTGAGTGTCCGAAGTTCTCTCCAAAAATGTCAAGATTGGCCGACTATGAATTTTACAAGAAACCGCGAGCTGAATTTCTTGCGCCTGATTCTTGCCTCCTGATGCGCATCTCTAACATGTCAGCGATGGCACCAGCAACTCGTATGAATAAAACAAAGGCATCTTTGTACAAGCTTTCGTTGGCTAATAACGAACGCGGCGTGCGCACTAAACACGCATGGTGCATACAGGAACGAAACGGGCACTGTATTACGTCAAGCTAATGTTTTCGCCTCTCACTAAACAAAACTGAAGAAACAGGCGCGTCTATCGTGAATCGCCCTCTTCTCTCGCCACAGCTGAAATATGATGCATGCACCGCGATAGTGAAAATGGCGGTCATACAAAAACAAATCGTTTGGCTCGCTCCCTCAGTAATGTCTTTAAATTGCACAGATATGCTGAACAGTCCACACAATATCGAAAACCGAATAATCAAGGGAATACATACACGACTGGCATTGCACAGCTCGCTCCTCGAGAGACCGTTTTATCTTGGGGAGAGGCCATTTGGGGGCAAATTGTTCTGTTCACTTTCTATCGCAGGCTTGTTTTAAACAGCACCCTTTGTTGAAAGCGCATACTGGCTCAGTCAGAGTATCGCCACAGGTTCGTTGCGTATATAGAGTGAGAACGTCCTTTACAGCAACACTGGTTTCTATGCAAGTAAACCAATGGCTGGAGCAGCCTCCATTGAAGTGAGAGGAATTTACGCATGGATGTGTGTCGGTATCACGCACTTTGCTGTGGAAAGAATGGAGAGATTAGGTTAGGGGGCGCAAGCGGCTTGCACACGCAAGAACTAGGGGCCGCGTTACTATTCATGCGCGGACGTCTACGTCTAGGTCTGCGCATGAGCAGTAACGCGGCTCCTAGTTCTTGCGTGTGCAAGCCGCTTGCGTCCCCTAATGTAAAACTCTCTATTAGAGAGTTAGGGGACGCAAGCGGCTTGCGTACGCAAGAGCTAGGGGCGGTGGCACTGCGCATGCGCAGACGGCTCTGCGCATACGTATTAGCGTGGACCCTAGTTCTTGCATACGCAAACAGCTAGCGTCCCTAATCTAAAACTCCCTATTGACACGCCTTAGCAACGCGCTCGCGGCCTCTCCTCCTTTCGTGAACATGTTCCAGTTCCCAACAGCCTCTGCGCTCCTCTTCATTGTCTGTCCCCGCTGCTCACCTTGTTCTCATTATGCACCGCTGATAGTGTCTTTCGCGGAGCTTTCTTTCAGAATGACGACTCCCTAATAATATCTATATAAAATTTCACGCAGAGTGTATTTCTTTCTATTCTCACAGAAAGCGTGTATTTTCTCTTATAGCAAGGTCCCATCACGTCTGGCGGGCTTTTGTTCCCGCAAGATAGTCTTTCTCTCCCTTCCTTAGCGTCCTTTATCATGAATGCACTACTGTAGCTGTCGTGGCGTAACAGTGTATGCGTCATATTGTAGATCTGCGGCCTCAAGGCTTATACAGCTGTGATTTGTGTAATTATATTGACGTCATGTCTATTTCATGTTCGTTATCCTCTACATTCACTATGTGCATACTCCTTTTTCATGCGCTGTACATGCGTTTCGTGCGTGCTCGTATACTTGTTCTATACAGGTCATAAACCAGCATCCTTCGCGCGCTGTACAAAGCATTAAAAGAGTGCGCCAGTAGTAAGGCCTCGTGGTTGTTCCTGGGTTCTTCAGTAAGCATTTATTTATTTATTTATTTATTTATTTATTTATTTATTTATTTATTTATTTATTTATTTATTTATTTATTGTCAATATGCTGTTTATTTGCGCAATTTCACCTGTCATATCAATTTGATTACAGCAATTCATGTAAGATCGACAAAGCTAGCTGTACCAGTCTTTTCGAGTGAGACCACTTTAGGCCGTCCGAGGCCCCCTGCCCAACCCATCCTCGCGCCTTCTGCTACAGGTTAGCTAAGCCAAGGTGTCAGCAGCCAAAGTATCTGCAGCTGGATATCCTTCACTTTCAGCAATAGCTTACAGGTGGTCTCCGTTTAGTATGGTTTCCTGTAAGGTCGCTCGGCGGTATTGTTGTGATTGACCGTTCAACCCGCGTTTTACTTCCGGTCACAGCTAGCGCGTTTATGGGGAACGGGCCGACGGCCTCATCAAAATGGTTCTCAAAACGGATGATTTATGGCCACCACGGGAGTACCTTGGTCAAGAGAGGTTTAGGGAAATAGTGCAAGGATACGGTCCATCACCTGTCAGCCGCCGAAATTGGCATGTCCACGCTGGAGACGGAGTCAGTGTGCGGTCCTAGACAGTGGACTAGCGTAATCAGTGGAAAAGCGGAGTCAGTAAACAAGCGGAGTCAGTAAACAAGTGGAGTCAGTAAACAAGTGGAGTCAGTGGACAAGTGGAGTCAGTGGACAAGCGGAGACAACGGACAAGCGGAGCCAATGTACGGTCCCTACCCGCCGTGGTTGCTCAGTGGCTATGGTGTTGGGCTGCTGAGCACGAGGTCGCGGGATCAAATCCCGGCCACGGCGGCCGCATTTCGACGGGGGCGAAATGCGAAAACACCCGTGTGCTTAGATTTAGGTGCACGTTAAAGAACCCCAGGTGGTCAAAATTTCCGGAGTCCTCCACTACGGTGTGCCTCATAATTAGAAAGTGGTTTTGGAACGTAAAACTCCGTAACTTAATGTACGATCCCCCTACCCCTGTTTGTACCCAGTGATGTGCGTACGTTTCCCACAAAGCTCCCTTCGGAGGGAAAGAGCAACAGACCACCGGATTTGTCGAGTCTGATGTCACCGGTCTCCTGACGCCAGAACGGGGGAAGTGACTGAACACTAACCACGCAGTACATAAAATGAGTGACGAATGCCTGAAGTTATCGGCTGCTACAACTTCATCATGAACTTTTTCTGTACTACTTCGAACTTTCTTGTGAACATGTAAATGTTCACAAGAAAGTTCTGGATGCGTCTTGGATATCTAGCCCAGTAATCCTTCTTATTAGTATCATAATACTTCTGAACACAGGTATTAGTATCTAATACCTGTGTTCCGCCGTGCATTTTCTATTGTTCACTACATAGAGAGACCAGTTACTTTGTTTGTGAATCTTTGTTAAACACCACCAGGAGTGCAGTCTGTGGTCACAGATGTTCTGAAGGAGGAAGTTAAAGGTACGCACCGAGAACGTGGGAGCTGTTGCGAGTGTAGGTTGTTACCTTACTTGTTTTAATTTGTTTGAGTCAATGTTAGGAACGCACAAAAGAGAGAGAAAATAACTGTCGCAGTTTCGCCCGAAAAGCGAAGCATCGAGTAATATAGCAAATTAGAGGTCAGTTAGCTATACAAAGAAAGGATAGTCGTTTTATCTGCCGCATAAACTCGTGAACATAGGCACACTAAATTAACAAGCATCGTATCATGCGTGCGCAAGCAAACTCAACACATATTACTCGATAACCGCGGAAACTCGCTGTCGAAACGGTGGAAGGAGGAAGCGCGGCAGCAGCAGCGAGCGAATTGGCCTTCGTGCTGCGTCTCGCATCAACGTGAACTAAGCCGCGAAAACGCAGCGCGCGTCGGACTCTTTCCCCGTCGAGATGGCTTTCAATATGCAGCGGCCCCTTGCTACCCTCCCCCCGGAGCCTTGCGAGCAACAGAAGACAGCGCGCTTCCTGCCCGCTTTTCTCGCTTTTAAGCGTGAGATTGAGCCGCGATCGCCCGCTCACCCTCGCACACTTTTACTCGTACATACAGCATACGCCACGCAGCGACAATTTTTATCGCCCTTAAACTTTATACGGAACCTCACGGCGACGCCGACGCCAACGGCAGAAATGCGCCTGTCCCCATATAATTGCTGTCGCCATAAAATCTTTAGCAGGTTTACGTTATTGCGGAAGGAGACCCTAAGTCTTTCTTTCTGCTTCTATCTTCTACTCCACCTATTAAACTTAACTTCGTGCCTTGACGTTCCATTCCTGCCCGCTCTTGGCCAGGAGCAAAAGTGCGACAGCGCTGCAAATATTGAAAAGAAAAAGTAGTTTGCATTCGAACAAGCGTACCTATAATACAAAAAATTGAGAACATGAGTGTCGCCTTGCAGTTTTTTCCTAACGTGAAGCAGAGGCAGCGATGGGGGGGGGGGGGGGGGGCGAGGGCGTTGTTTGGTATGGACCAATTTAGCCACCACAATGACCCTGGGTTCGAAACAGCAATCTTGGCAGGCCAAATTTTCATTTTTTTTATTGTGTTTGGCAGCTTCGCGAGAGAAACAGTTTGCGCTTAAACAGCGCCCCGGTAAAGACATCATTGTTTCGGTCCACCCGGTTTTACGCCTGTGTGATTCTTTGGACCCTTGGCGGTTGGCTGAACAAAAAGTATCCTCTCCGCTGGGCACCGGGTAACAATCGCTCATTTGCCTGCGAGTATAAAGCTTTAGCTTCCAGCTTTATCAACATAGCTGTATTCTACCTGGTAACTTTGGCCTTAAAGTCTGCATCTTATACAATGCCGACCGCTACAAATGAACTAAGACTTCACTGTGAAACGAAGCAAAACAAAAAATTATTGAAGCATTTTAGCAACAGATACCAATATAGCCGCCGGAGGGTCTAGCCCCCTCAATTACGAAGTGCCTGCGCCGTTTACGGCGCGGCTATTACATGCCGAGGGCTCCTTGCATGTGTCCGCGATGGTCTTTCAGTCTAACCTCTTCGCGTTTAATATTTAAGAAAATGTTGTTATAAGCGAAAGGCAAACTGCGGGGTTTTCAGCCTGCGCCCACCCTCTATGCAATTTTCTGGGGCGCAAACTTTGCATGCCGCTTCAGCTCGCGATGTTGAAGCGTTCTTAACTCGTGCCTCGTTACTTTGTGGAATTATTTTTTCTACGAATATTCGGTTTATACGCGCCTTCTTTTTCTCCGTCATGTTTGTTTACGTTGTTTTCGTTGCCTGAAGCTTTTTATCGTCTTCTCTTGCAGGGCCGCCGGGTTCAAGCAGTCCTGGTGGGTTCCTGAAAGCGCAGCCCGAGACTCATCGCAAAGTTGCGAGCAACGCCTTCCTACGCCAACTCCGTCATCTGGCTGTTCCGAGCAACGGAGCTCTTCCTACACACTCTGCGGTAAGAACGACGTTACGCGAGCATGTTTTCTTGCGTAGAGAAGACAAAACAAGCCGTATGAGTAAGCAGCGTTGTGAGAAAGAAAATAGGTGGTGCAGGAGATATAACCACTGCGCATCGCATGAAGCCGTCCACTCGCAAGGTGATTGGTGAGGAGGAAAACAGATTCCGCTTCCACGACATATCATTGCTTCAAATCGTTTTACCTGCGAACATTTCCATCTCTGAAAGAAGAATGGAATATATGTCATGCGGGTTTGCTGGATATTATATAGGCGAGTCAGAAAGTCATTGCCCCTATATTTTCCTTTTTTTTTTAGCCAAATTACGGCTGTAAATGCGTATTCAACATATCCATTCCCAGCGGTGGAACTTTCTTGGATTGACCCGGCAATATCTGCCGATATCTCCACGGCACGGCGCTGCTGTCAATTGTTGAAGACAGAAGACCAGTTTGTACAAGGAAGAAGAAGCATGTGCTTTTTCTGCGGTAAAGCTAGGAAAACGATGGAGCATGTTTTATTAGAATGTGAAGTTATCTATCTGCCCAGCGGTAGATTTAGGAATCACTGGCCTCCTTGAAGCCCTTGGGTTCAGCGAGAGCAGGGGAAAAACAAACATGTCCGCAATAGAGATTAGTAAGAGGCGACCTACTCACGCATGAAACCCCTCAAACTTCGTAAAGTAGCGACACGCTTTGAAGAATGCCGCCTCCTCCTCGTGCACCCTCGTCGAGGCCGACGCCGCTGCTATTGGACTAATGGCATCACGTGGGCCTTCGCGCCGGCTTCGTTTGTATACAGTCGCGCTCCGCCGCCATTTTCGCTTGAGAAGCGTCTACCGACTGGCGAGGAGCGCACGTTGACGCCCTTGCTCTTCCGTGTTGTTTTGGTTTGCGAACGCTTTGAACTAAGTTTTGTGGAAAGTCCGACGTCGCTTCAAGGCATTTTCCAACCCCATGACCTGCTGGGCCTTCGTATGTCAAAACAGTTTCAGAAAAGGCAAGAAGCTCTGCTTGATACCGTCTGGTAAGCGCTACGGGTTAAGAAAACCATGGATTCGTCGAATTGCGAGGAAGAACTTATTGCACAGTTCATTGAGCATGTTGCCATTTTTCTGCACGCTTTAGCACGATTCCTACGTGACGTGTACTTTGTTTATATAAGCAGTACGTGGTCGTATTTGGTGCGCTTAATCGTTTCTCTCGCCAACAGGCTTGAATTCGCGGGCACGCGAGGCTGCGTGTGAAAACGTGATTACGAAACTTTTAAGAATAAGCGCAGTCCTTTTGAAAAAATTTTGAGGCTCGAGCGTTGAAACTCATCATAGGAAGCAACTCTCTGTCTTTTATGATTACTTACTAGCCTTCTGTAGAGCGAATACTGTTGTTCGTGTTCGTCGTTGGCGGCCGCCCGGTGGATTTGCGATACGAAGAAAAAGCGTGCATGGTCCCCCGAAACCGAGTTACGGGGCGCGTTCGTCGCTGAACGACAACTTCCTAGGCCTTTATGGCTATACGGGCTAATTCGCGTGAACATTAAAGTGTGTGAAGGTTAAAATGCGGTGGTGGAGCACTCGCAAAGAATACGGGCGGTCGCCCGCTCGTTCACTGGCTGGTATAGTTGTCGTTTACTCGTTCGTTCAACTATTAGTTCGTATGGCCACTATGTCTGCTAGGCGCATTTGCTGTAGGGCATTTAGGCTGGTACGTTTAAATACGTAATGAGACAACAAATGGTTCCTAAATATCAGCGACTGCATCATTTCACTTACCTCATTTTCGGTCGCATCATAGCGTGGCAATTCTATGCGCGTTCATCACTTCTTTAAAGTCACATCCCGCGTATGTTATTTCGGAGCGAGCGCAACTGTCCTCAATGCATGCACCTAAGTGCAACTCGGTTCGCGACAAGTGCGTCACTTCGTGAACGAACGAGTTAACGCACGATGAAGTGTTATTCTTGATGAGTCACTAACCTGTAAAAATACTTTACTCAACGTAAGATCACTATACTCTTGTTTGAGCCTGTATGAATCGCTGTTACTGCTTTCAGGCTTCGCGAATGAATACTAGAAAACTTATTTCGCTTTCTAAGTACGCAGAGGCCCGACTGGATGATCGGCCGCGCGTCATTAAGTCGAATTTGAGGCACGAGAAACATAATAGCACCAGCGTTTACTTCTGAGGCTTTGCGCGTGCTTAGAAGATTGGCAAGTGCGCACGTTGGCGGCACTGTAACTTTTAGTGCTTTATCGAACCTTCAGAGCAGCGATTGTGCCCCATGCCAGCCGTTGTGCACCATAGCTGATACGCGTCGTGAATTCACATGGTAATGGCGGCACTGTATATTTAGGCTACTGAGGGCTTGATGAAGGCCAGGATGATGGCACTCGATTGTAAACGTGTTATTTACAGTCATTTGCGGCAAGATTTCGGGACACGCGCTTGACAAATGTTGCGTACCTAATTGTCACCCACGCGATACATTACGAGCCGTCGTGGCCGGGGCAGCGTTAGCGCTCGTTTAGATACTTTTTTATATATAGTTATAGAAACAGAGAAAGAAAAGCTGCCGTCACTGAATTTGTGTAACCCTGCGCATAAAAATTCTATGCTGTACAAAAATTTCAGCGGAGCTAGAAAGCCAATGCGAACATTTAAAGCGCCTGGCCTTGCTGTGAGTGCATTGACTCTGCGAAAGGTCGTCTTCTACGCTCAAGTGATGTAGGTGGCGCCACGCTCGAGGATGGAGCGCGAAAGAGAGGAGAAACGAGGAAGAGTGAAGGCGGAGGAGGAGAGTGTCGCTACTTTGCGAAGTCTCAGGGGTTTTAACTCACGCACACTCACTCTCTCCGCCTGACTCACTCACTAATTGATTCTTTCTCTTTCTGACTCGCTCAGTGTTCAACTCTCTTGAAAGTTCATTCCAAGTGAACCGCGTTGGCTGAGACAAGTTGGGTAAAACCTCTGTTCTAGCATAACATTACGTTTTAAGTACACAGCAAACACAACCCCTGCTGGAAGCAAATATTCATAGTTTGGCGTTAATAAAAGCAAAAGCGGGCCAGAAAACGGATTCAAACCACCGCACTAAGAAAATAAGTCAACAGGCGAGAAATCGGCCGTCTTCAATGCCGTCTTTTAAAAGAAGAAGAAAAGAAAAGAAACTGTAAGCTGTGCATTGTGTAAGATGATGCACGCGGGACTGAATTGTAACGCTGCTAGCAAAATAAATTTTACTTAGCCAGCGAATCCACAAGCCCTAATGCTAGCTAGCAAAGCGAATCAGTTTCTCAAAGGACGCGGCAAAGACGGCATTTAAGACACGATGAAGTAGTGCTAAAGAAAAGCGTTACAAAAATCAGGTATTTTGGTTTAGCCAGAATACTTCGTCTGGCTTTACCAGTGTCACAACATCTGAACTATTCTTTCATTGCGATAGCAATCGTATGGGCACTCCAAGTACATTTCTGCAATCGGCGTCCACATGGACGTCGGCGTCGCCGTGAGGCTCCGTATAAAGTTCAAGGGTGATAACGCCGCCGCCGCGCGCCCTACGCTGTATGTGCGAGTGAAAGCGTGCGAGGGAAGACGACGATCGCGGCTCAGTCTCGTCCACGCGAAAGGGACGAATACGAAGAGGTAGCGCGCCGCCTTCCTTCGCGTGCGAGGCATCCAACGTTGCCAGGCACTGGGAGGGGGGAGGGGAAGCGGCACTCTCTCCGGCTGTTACTGCGCATGTGGTGACTGCACGTGGCCGCACGGCCGTATCTTGAGAACGATCTGCGTTGGGGGCAGAGCGTAGTATCGTCGGCGGGCATTGAAGCGACACACGAGGTGAATGTGACTTGATTCGCTGCTGCTGCTGCTGCGTTTCCTCACGCCAGCGTTTTGACAGCAAGTGTCCGCAGACATCGAGTGTCATGTGTTCATGTTTGCTGTCCGCGCTGACTTAGTTAGCAAGCGAATGTTTACAAGTTGATACAGCCGATGGAAGTACTATCCTTGATTGGGATCGCTGTCTGCTATTTGCCACCGTAATATATATATATATATATATATATATATATATATATAAAGAAGTATGCTGCATTTGCTCTTGTACTGCGCTGTGACATTTTTTCGCTGTGGCATTGAGATGGAAGACGTGTGGTCTTTCCGTAATCATGTTGCTATTGTTTCACATATTCTGTAGTGAATGAACTGCATGCAGCACTGTCGGCAATGCCATGGTTCTCACACCACACTCCTGGTCGTGTTGCTGACGTCAAAAAAACTGCTGGTCCAAAGCCTCTTTTGATCCCTTGCAGGAGTTCTAATAAATCCCCCGTGATGGGTCAAATAATCTCGTGTTAATGAGGAAACGTTTGATATTGGCAACTGGAACAGGATAGAGATTAGTATTGCGCAGTGATAGTCACACTAACCTGGTTTTACCATAACAGCCATTGAGTTCTGCAGTTTAGTGAACAACGCTCTCCCGAAACGAAGATCTGGCTGGAAATTCTGGACTTAGAAATATCAAATGGGTACACGCAATTTATCTTTTCTTGTCGTTGTGTAACCCATATATGTTTTTTTCTTAACACCTAGTGATTTTTCGCGTCCCTCGCATTCTCTCATTGCGCGAGAGAGAGAGAGAGGAAAGGGGAAAGGCAGGGAGGTTAAACAGAGAAAAAAAAATCCGGTTGGCTACCCTACGCTGGGGAGAGAGGGGAGGGGGAGGTAAAGTGGAAACAAAGTAGAGATAAGGAAAGGAAGGAGCATAGACACACAATCACAATCGGTCACTGTCACCGAACACTGTCATCGCACAGCACACTGACACTTGTAGCACTATCAACATCTGTTCAGGCTACAGTCGCCTGTCCAGTTCTGTCGCCCTCAAGAACCGCAACAGTGCCCTCGTCGCCCTCTGCTGCGATGGCTTATGATGGCGGTATCTTAAAATGAGTTCCTCTGTGAGAGGTCTTTGGTCAAAGCGCGCTATCGCGGTTGCAAGTGATTGTCTCTGTAACGTATATCGAGGACAGTCACAAAGAAGGCGTTGAAAAGTCTCCTCGTTACCACAGTCCTCACACGAGGCGTCGTCGGCCCACCCAATTCGGTAAGCGAAAGACTTGGTGAAAGCCACCCCTAGCCATAGTCGACAAAGCAGGGTAGCTTCGCGACAACAGAGCCCAGCTGGAATACAAAGGCGTAGGGAGGAGTCAAGATGGTGGAGTCGGTAGTTGTGAAAACTTCCAGCGTTCCACAAGGATAACGTGATGTGACGGCTGATCATTCGAAGTTTTCGAGCGGCATCTGTCCTTGATGACGGTATCGGCTCCTCTTCGTCGCCTTGAAGAGCCGACCGAGCAGCGTTATCAGCGTGTTCGTTCGTGTTCATTGCGCGAAAAATGCCGCTGCGCTCTCTGGTCGTTTAGTTAGAACAGAAAGCCCGGATGAAAAAGTACCAGTGATTTCAAGATCGTGGTCCTGGCTTCACAAGAGCTATGTCCTAGAAAGAAAGCGAGAGAGAAAGAAGAAAGCAAGGAAGTGTAACAACAAGAAATAAGCCATTTTGCATTTACATTTCAGGCGGCAAATTCATATTGGCGTCTGACACGATTTTAACCTTTCTGACCAGGATGCAGCTTATACAGAAAAGCTTACATATCTGGCAAAAGGTACGCTGCTCACGCTGCGCTGATGAGTACTCAAAAAAGCATTACCATTCCTGAATATCGTGTGTAATACACAATATAAGCTGAACAGCAAAATGCTTTTTCGCGCATGCACGTGTGCAAGCTGGCAGTAAGCGCGTTATTTGCTTTGTTCTTGACGCGTTTAGAGTCAACGTTTATCTCTAAAGGGCTTACGCGTTAGCTCGTTGTTCCGCCGCCAAATTCGATAAAATTAGCGACTCGTTAACGTTCTATAACTATATGGTCTGCTACTCTCTAAGGTTGTATGATGAACGTTAGCCGCGGGAAACGTTAGCCTTGCCGTTTCATCATACTGCATCTAGCTTTAGGTCTCGCCGAAATTCTCGCTTAGCGTGATTTGTTAATCTTTTACGTTAATCGAGTTTGTGGGCGCGAACCATCTCACTCTAGGTCGTCATCATGATTGTTACACTGTCGATGTGAAGCGGGCAATGTCCACAATGGTTTGCGTTCTTTTGTTTTTCTCTGTAGGTACAAGCACATACACATAGAAAAAGAAAGAAGAAATAAAAGTGAGCAAGATAATTGGCTCGCGAACGGTGGATAGCGTTAATATTAGCCTGGTGCGCTGGCCGTAGTGCTGCGTTGCAATGATGCTGCAAAGCAGCTCGGTGTAATTTGCATTTTTCTGTGTGCGATGAGCCGCCCCCGCGACCTGCGTAGTCTCACTTTAGCTCATTTGTCCAGCCATTTGGCCAGCGAAGTTATGCAGTTGCAGTTATGCATGGATCACCGTGAAAGAAACATTACAGCTGTGAAGCCAAGCCTGCGAGACCGGAGAGCACCTCGGTCTGCTTTCGCCGTTGTTCACAGGCAGAATTGTGCGATTTTTTTTTATTACTGTTATTTAGCTTGTTGCAATATTGTTGTAAAATTTCAGTTAGTTTGCTAAAGGTGAAATAACATCGTGAGAAAGCTAATACACTCTAAAAACTAAGAGAGTGCCGGGCACTCCCTTTGAGGGAGTAGCGGCTTGTCCCATATTTCACTCTCTTTTCGAGAGTAGATCGACCCTCTTTGAGAGAGAGTAGGTCAACTCCTGTTGACAGAGTTTTGTTACTCCGCCGCAAGGGATTGCTAGTACTCTTCTGCAGAGTGATAATACTCTTCCCACAGGGAGTGCTAGTACTCTTCCGCAGAGTGGTAATACTCTCACCGTAGGGGTAATGGCACTCCACCAGACCGAGTACTTCTACTCCCCCAAACAGAGTGCAACTACTCTTCCCAATACCCTCTTAGCGAAGTCCTGGCCACGCATGCAGGCAGGAAATCAGATCAAATTAGGGTCGCTGATACACCGTTCTCTAGGCGGCTCCTCAGACTCAGTGGCCCGATTCCAAGCGGCCTTCAGAATAGGCGTGAGCAATGTTATGCAGGATTTTACAGTCATTTTTCCTGGCTATTTGCTGCCTACCATGAGTCGTGACGGCTCGTAATCGGCCTATGCGTATGTGTCCCGAACGCCACTGCGGAGAAAAAAAAGCTAATTCACATTTAATCCGCAAATACTTTCGCATATTTCACAATCAGGAGACACATAATCTAATTAGAACACAATAGTCGAGGGAATCACACACTTATGGAGAACCACATTGCTCTATACATCACGTGGATTCGAACCCGCGTACACTCGCATCTATACAATTCAAAGCACACATCCTAACCATTACACCACAAAGCCACCACGCTCAGTCGTGTTGTTTTAGAGCTTATATACATAACAAATGTATTTGAGGAATCGGCTGCGGTGGTTGGAGTTTCTCTGCAGTGTGCTGTGCTGTTGTGTACTGGAATACGTTTGCGTTTGCATCATTTCCATTTCTTGCTACGACTAACGGAGGAATACAACGTAGACGACGACGTGAGAACTATTCACGGCTTGTCGTCACCCCAGGAAAATAACAAATGTGCCGTTCAGCTCACGATCGAGTGCTTTTCCAGTCCATGCATTATATGTTCTCCGAAAATACGCGGATACAAAGTATCGTGCCAACCATCCACGTATGTGAATTTAAGTCGCGCGTATACTGGTGAGCATTTCTGTTTATTTTTTCCGCCAGTTCCATTCGTATGTGGTCAACTGCGATGCCAGTACCACGCATTTCGACGTGCCTCACGCTGCCGTGTAGGCGTTCTTTTCAGGTGCATTAGTTTAGAGTTTGGTTCAGTCCGCTGTGAGCTGTTGTCCTGCATTAGCAGCGGATCGTTAGCGTTTTGAAGAGCACGCATTCCAGCATTTGGAGACTGCTTATGCCGATAGCCGCGTCACATGCATTGGCACGCATGTTTAAATTAGTAATGTGTCCACTTGTTACGCGTGCACTGCTCGTATCCTGTGGCAGTGCTCGTTCTAAAAGCTTCGAAGACCATCTACATTCATACGTGTGTTAAATATATATGCACAGGATAGACTTGCCGGCTTGCCGGATAGACTTGCCGGATAACCAACCGGAAGTTGGTTGAGCATTTTAGAAGAAACAGCGCAACACAAGGACGACGCAAAAACATGGACAACACCACGAAGCGCTGGTGTGGTCGATGCTTTTTTTCGTCCTGGTGTTAGCGCTGTTTCTTCTTCCACGAAACACGCACACCACAGGTACGCGAAAGTTTAGGAGTATAGGGCGTTAACTTTGTTTTCCCCGTTTCCTCTCAGTGCCAATGGCACAATGCGTTGCCCGAAATAGCGCACGCTTACCCCCATATTCAGAAATGCATCATAACTTGAAGCCCATGCTTGACTTGATCTAAATGACGCAAGTCTTGAACGCACCAAAAGAAAGGCAGTGAGCGTCTGGGGGACGTTCGCACCAGGCGTCGTTTATATAAAGTCAAGCATGGGCTTTGTATTAATATACATTTCTGAATACGGGGGTTAGTCATCTACTTCTCACAGAAAATGTCGAAGAAACGCCCACCAAAACCAGGCACATTCGTAAACCTAACTAGGCAATACGAAGCTCCATAGAAAAAGAGTGGTATTAAAAGCTTTCAGTATTTTTCTTTACTCCAAAATGGTTGCGCTCTCGTGGTTTCAATGTACAGAGATGATGCAGCGTTAGCTAAAAAGCATGAATTTCCGAACTCCATGCCAAAATAAGCTTGTAAAATTATTTAGGTGCTAGAAACCAGGGTTTGTAGCGATCCTTGAAAACCCTTTATTTCTAAAATGCCGTTTTCAAGGCATTGAAAAGCCTGGAATTTTTAGAAGTACTGGAAAGTCCTTAAATTTGTACACTTGGCTAGACATAGCAGACATTGCCAAGTGTTTTTTTTTCCTTCTGTGACATTCTTCGCATGTCACAGAGAATTGTCTGTGGAGGTAATAGAAGGAAAGCGACATCCTTAAAGTTCAAATTACAAAGGAGCTGCAGATACCAGTTTTAGGCACATGGAACCGGCGACAAATGTACTTGGAGGAGCAGAAGCAGGAAGCTCAACGGTTGAGGCATTCAAAGAAAAGCCGTGATGAGTAAATTGAGAGCTACAGACACAATAAAAGATCACCTTTCTCCGGTGCTGTGTTGTTCCGCGATCTTGAGCGCGCGCGCGCGCGGTGGAGAACTCCGAGTGAAAAAGTAGAGCGCTCGCTACGCGTTCCTTTGAACTGCGGCGGCCTGTTCTCTTAGAAGCAAAACGATGTGTTCTTTGCTCAGCGTGCATGAATGATACATTGCCATGTTCGGGGCCAGCCACCTACAGTTGAAGCAGAAGATCACGCTACGTTTTGTTCTCTATTGCCGCAAGAGTAGAACTACTCTCTCTCTCTGAAGGGGGAGAGTGAAAAGCACATTTCACTCTCTCCTTGGTTAGAGAGTGAACAATGCATTTCACTCTCCTCGACATTTTGCGAGAGTAAAACGACGCTTTGAAGAGTGAACCGGCCTCTTCACTCCTGCGATACCCTTCCTAGTTTTTAGAGTGTATAGAAGCTCCGCCACGAATTTTCAGTAATGTCGTTTCTTTTTATTATTTGCTAAGGATAAACACCGCGAATTCAACATGGCGTCTGTTTCAGGCCGAGTTAACAGTCAATTTGGTATGTAGTTCGGTTTCCCATTCGGAACGAATCAAAAAGTTAACAGGTCATGACTAAGAAAACAAGTATAACACTGACGGCGTCCAACATGCTCGTGAATATGAGCGATAGAGGCTGTGACTGTTGGCGCCATCTGGCTCGCAACGTGAGAAGGAAAAGCACCTGGTAGGTACATGCTTTCACTCGTTTTCACGTTTATCGTTGCGTTACCATGCAGTTTTACTTAGTGTACGAACACTCCAGGCACGTTCTAGCCGCCAGCTCCGCTGCCACCGTGCCGTCCTGCTATCGACGGCGCGTACGCGTAGCGTGCGTTGTGGGTGCTTGGAACATAGAGTAGGAAACTCTACGACTTAGAAGGCCTCCAAGGACTCGCAGTGCGTTTCACTGCAAAAATCGTCTCTGACGGAACCAGCTGCACGAGTACCGCACCTTGCTTCATATACTGGTGTGAACGGAACAGACAGCACACGTCAAGCTAAATTTAGCGAGTCTTTTCTTGGGCGCTCACACGCGCCGACGGTTTTCCATCGGTCTCATCCCACCATACATTAGCACAAAGGGCATGAATCGACCAGTATCCGTACGGCAATGTAAGCCACGTTAAGCACATTGGGCTTACGCGCTTGTTTTTCCTTCCCTATTAGCTAATTTTGTTATCGTGTGCCCCTCCCAAGATGGCGGCGCTCCGGCTTCACTTTCGCGACATCATTTCCACTCCAGCAAATTTAGGCCACCTTTGGTCTCATCTCGTGCGTCGTCAAGGTTCGAAGCCGGTAACGTGCCGCTACCGGCGTTCCTCATCGCGCCAGCGTCATGACGTTTCCTAGTGTCTGCCAGAGCGCTCTTCCTACTGCGCAGGGGCAGTTGTCTCCTCCACGTTAGAGTTACTCTATGCGGCTCCCAGAGGTTACTGTATATGGCTCCCTGCGGCAGCGACATACAATAACTCTACTCCACGTATAGTTACGGGGACACCTGGTGAGTAGCTCGGGTGCAACAAAACCTTGCTCGCTTTCAATGCTTTGCCTTCGAGTGAAACCGTCAATTTCCGAGGGTAGGGGGAAGGGATTCACTTTTTTTTTTAATTGCGCTATTACAATTTTGAATGCGCTATTTCTTAGTGCTGGGAATCGCACGTGACACCTTTGCAGAAGCATAACCTCTTTATTTGTCTCTTTCTGCTCGTTTAAGAACTGCCATGCTAACTTCCTTGCTTTCCTTACAACAACAAAGACACCGCAAGGCGTAAGACACCTTACAGGTGTCTTACACCCTGTGTAGGCTCCGTCTCTTTCAGTTAAACATAATTGTTGTAAAAATTGGTGCTTTTATTCTTTTCTCTGATGTTCGGTGTTGTGGAAAAAATAGTATTTCGCTATTAGACGATCTAAAGTTAAGAAAGCGTTAAGCGTATGTCAAGTTACCGCTATACTGTCGTCTTGGCACTCTGTGAAGCCTCCACATTTCATCAGGTAACCCACGCACACACACATATATATATATATATATATATATATATATATATATATATATATATATATATATATATATATATATATATATATATATATATACATATATATGTGTGTAGAGAGAGAGAGAGAATGAAGAGGTAAGGCAGGGAGGTTAACCAGATATGAGTCTCCAGTTTGCTACCCTGCACTGGGGATGGGGGATAGGGGTTAGAAAGATGGCAGAGGAAAACGCTAAAAAAAGGGAAAAAAAGACATATATATATAAATATATATATATATATATATATATATATATATATATATATATATATACTTAAACTCTTTCGTATCATACGCAGTAACTGCGAAATCTTTCATCCAATCATAAATATTTCACTGGTTGCGCTCTCTCTTTAACCTAATATCTAGTTCTACTGAGCAAGTTCCACAAATCAGTATTTGTACTGATTACATTTGCCGACTCCAAAATGTGAGACAAGGTCTTCCTGCATCTGACAGCACGACGTCAAGATATACTACGCATTATAAATATGGACACACTGATAGCTGGCGTGAGTTAAGTACTACCAGATGCACTTGATAACCTTTTAGCAATCAAAGGAATCTGATATTATTATAGTTGTAGTGAAACAGCGCAAATTTCGGTCGTATATTACAGCGCATAGCTGTGGATGCCACTTTCCCTGAAAAAGCTGTTCGCCCCATTGTCGCCTCATTTCACCGGATTGGGGATCGTTCCATAACCCTGCATTCAAGGCGTTCCATAGTATATGTTTGCTTGCTGAAAGAATGCCACTGATTGACAGTAGAGTTACTGACGGCAGAGTTAACATTTGCGTACGCAACAAGACTGATAAGCGATTAGCAACCCAACAGTCACTTTACAGCTTATTTCTAAGAGTTGTGTAACAACGCGCATACGTTATTCAGCTGTCATTGTTTGTAAATGTCGAATAATCGCTAAACGTTCATGAAGGCAGCAAGCCGGCCCGCACAAGCACCTGATGGCAACATAATCTCGTGCAGCATAACAAACACCAAGCGAAGCAAAAGTGCGTGCTCGCAAGCTTGTTGCCCTTAACAACTGTGGAAGTGCCTTTCATCACAGGCCGTTGTCAGAACAAACTATTTTTGTTAATGCCACCCACGCAAGCCGTCGCAGCGCAGAGTGACGAAGTTTGCTCGCAGGTTTACACAGCGTGAGCTTTCTCAACTAATGCTTTCCCGGGGTAGACCGCCGTAATGCTTCCCTAGAAAGTTGGCTCTCGTCTTTTGGAGTCCGGAGGCCACCGGGGCACAGTAATGGGTTTTCGGCGCTGCCGCGCATGCGAAACAAGCGAGCAAGTCCGTTGCTGCCCTCGCGCTAAAACAACACCACTCTAGGCCGTACATAGGTGGCGCCAGTGCATACCCGAGACTGCCTTTGACTTGCGCCTACGTATAGCTTCGGGCTAACTTTGCTTTATCGCCTACTCGGCTCAACGATCGTAAAGTGTTTAGATCGACTGTTCCTCGCGCGCACGTGCAAGCACGCCAAGCAGCGGGCAGGCTTAGAAGCACTACGCGAAGCCTGGCGCATTTTATCGCACCGCGGAAACGCCCCTTATCGACCACGTACATCTGTGCAACCTCTCTTCCCGTGCACAGGCCTCCGTAAATGAAACCGACCGTTTAGTACGATTCGTTTCTTCTTTTTCTGTTAGCGCCAGCGTAACGTGGTACGGCTGGTTGAACGCGCACCAACCGCGCATAGCGAACGAGAATTGAAGGGAAGAATTGATTTTATGTCGACTGGGGCGGGACAAGTGAAACTGAAATCTCCAGAGAAGTGCCCGCGCGCGTCTGTCTCTGGATGCGCTTCGTTTTCACATGCGACTCGCATGAGGGACCTTGAGTCTCTTTGTGAAAAATGAGACGCGTAAAGCGAGAGTGATGAAAGAGGGAGGCAGCTTTTGAAAGTGATAAAACACTCGATCTCTGCGTTTTCGCTCTCTCTTTCTTTTTCTCTCTCTCTCTCTCCCTGGCGTCGCGCTAGCTTTCTGAGCTGCACTGGCACTGCACTGCAATTCTTGTGTCGTTCTTTCAGGTAGCGCTGCTATTTGTTTTAACCGCGAGACAACTAGCCCGTAATTCACCATTTGCCAGTTACATTCCTAATTACTCGTGTCATGCTAGACAGCTCTGTCTACGGGCTCCTTCTTCGTCCAGTCAAACATAACACTGTTCTTTTTGGTAATGAACCGACTATCCTGTCAGTCAATGCTTGCTTTGCAACTTACGCGAGAGCTGCCTATGTATGGAGAAGGGTGTAGGTCTTTATGTAGAATATATTTGTGCTTGTGTAAGTGATGTTTTATTTTTCATCGTTTGTCCGTACTCGTTGGTTCCGTAAGTCTTTTTGTAAATTTCTTGTTCTGTCTTGCCTTGCTTTGCAATGCGCGCGTGCGAGCGTGTTTGCGTGTTTAGTGATAGTGTGTGTGTGGGGAGGGATGCGAGCGGGTAAACCTTATAGCTGTTGTCACGATATTATTTTGTCTTCTTTGTTTGAAACTTTTACGTTGTTTGGGGGCACAACAATTCATTACTATAAGCAGCCGGCGCGGTCTACAGCTCTAAACGAATAGGTTTGTGAACAATTGAGCACCTTAATGGGGGGGCACATTTCTCATTGACTTATTTTACCCCAAAGTCTGGCACATATCATAATATCGTGACGCATTTCAGTTTTATATAACCGATTTACATGGACACACGGTCCGACGTGATTTCATATTCTGTCAGTGACGGTAGAAACAGCGATCTATAGTTTTCTAAGAACATTGACTGAATATGATCAAATGAGCTGGAGAGCGTTAGGCGGAGGTGAGAATAAATGTACCGCAAAGGACACGAGGCACTGTCGCGCCACCCTTGCACCTATTCGCAACCAGGCGCTTAGGTAGAGCATAGAGTTCGCGAGAACGCTACTTGTGTACTAATGACGACCCTTGCCGGGACTTCATTGAGCCTCGACACGAAATGTAATCCGCCAACCTTGTTCGCACTATCTCTTCTCGTTCGATCCCCGAGAAACAAAAAGAGAGAAAGCAATAAAATAAAAAAAGAAAGCGGTCCACGATTATTTTCAAGGACTCGTCGGTTCAGTATAGCGAACGGTAGCAGAGCCTCCCTCGCCATAGTAGGCAAGAAAAAAGAAATAGAAAAAGAAACCGCACACACGAAGTGAAGGAAAATGAAAGCGCCAGGAAGAGGAATTAAGCGAGACGGGCATATAAAAGGTCGCCGAGACCATATGGACACGTGAGCCTTGTCACGTCACGCAGAGTCCCACCGCGACTTTGGCTGGCCACTCAGAGGCCTCACGCGACGGTGTATAGTACACCCGTCGGGTACTGAAGCGCACCACCTGAAACAGGTCTGCAGGGGAAGTGCTTCGTGAGCAGTCAGCACCTTTTGCGCCCGAAGCAACGCCGCCGGCGTTGGCAGGCCAGCGCCGACAGCCAGTGAAGATGTGCTCTCACCAGCGCACAAACTCTCTCTCTCTCTCTCTCTTTCTCTCTCTCTCTTCACCCTCTGTTCGTTACATGCGCATCAAGCACGCCGGTGGTTTGATGAGAGCCGCGGAGGAGAGGAAAGATGGCGGGGAAAGCGTGGGTGTAGAACAAGACCAGTGAGGGTGGTATCGAGAGACAGAGAGAGAGATGAGAAAAGCAGTAAAGTGTTCATAGAGAGGAGAGGAGGAACCGCCACTCCAGCGTATACCGTCTTGACCGGGGCCTCCAGCGGCGTGCCCTACCCGTCGACGGTCGATCTACGAACGTGCCCCGATTCAAATTGCCTGCGTTTCGGCTCAGGTCACGTCGCCAGAGAAGGAGCCCGCAAAGAACCGGGACTTCTTCAGCCGCTGGCATAGGTGACGCAGCGTTCGCGCCTACTTTCTGCTGCTTCGTCGGAGCGTCGGTGCTGGATCTTAATTCTTACGCCTTGCGTCGACTTTTGCTCGTCCGCGCCACGGCGGGCTGTCGTGCTTATTTCGCTGCGGGATGCTGTCTCACCAGCACGACAGTGGAACTTCGAACCACCATGTCACCATTGACGTTCTTTGCACACATTTCCTTTTTTATTCTATCCCTCCCGTTCTCCTTCTTCTTCTTCTTGACTTGGAAGAGACAGGTGATGACCGGCTCTGAAGTACCGGCGAAGGCTTCCCGTCGCTACCGCAGCAATGACACGATGTCCGGGTCTTATGCACATACGTAAGGACAATTACTCGTTCAAGCAGGAATCTGTGAAAACGAAATGAAGTGGCTGTATTTTCTCTGTAGAATATTACAAGCCACACAAGAATGACAATCAGTATGAAGAAGAGTGCACGTCTGTTGTAATGTATGACGATACACTAGAGATACACACTCTCCCTTTTTGCAAGAGCACTAAGTAGAGAACCACCATGAATCCTCGCACGCTACCAAATAAAACAACCTGATTCTGGTTTACTAGGCTTTTTCCGACACATTGATTGAGGAACAGCTACAGTGGGCGTAGTGCTACAGTATGCTGGTCGCGTGCGTTGTAATCACTTGCGTAGATAGCAGTTTCATTTAAAGTCGGGGGTCTCTGTCGGGGTGTTTTTGATTTATAGTCGAGGACAGTTAGGCTTTTAGATTATACGCACGGATATTAGACTTGTGTACGTCGGGGGGATGACACAGGTTTCGTCCACATCGTTGTGTGTGGTAAGGGGCTGGTCGTGTTATTTAGAATGTATATTCTACAAACACAACCCACGCATTGCATGTTGTGCATTATATATTGGCCGGAGCCAGGCACACACGAGTCCATACGTCGTCTGATTAAAGTCGGCGCGCCCAGTCTTCAACGCATTATGTTTACGAGTCAATATGACTGGTCTCTTGGGTGACGACGCTCACCGATCTCACGTATCACTTCTCGTGCCTAGACCCCTCTTCTCAGTATAGGCGACGACGGCCAAGCCAACGCTTGCTTGCAAGAGCGTTTGTGATTTAGTTCACATGCTAAGGCCCTTATTGCGGATACGACGAAGTTGCCGAGCACAACCTCGGCCGCTCTCCATCCTTGGAAGAAGAAGACACTTCATACCATACCATTAAAAAGAATGGTCCAGCTGTTTTTGTTGTGGTGGCCTCAGGTGGCGGCTCGAAGTCCTTGGACTGTCAACAACTTCTCTGCGTACTAGTCTCAGCCGCTTAGACGATAGACATTTGTTGGAAGCAAATAACCTGGGACCTTGGCCAGAGAACTGTAGTACGCACAAGGCCGCCAATGCGCAAAAGAGCTTCTTGAATGCAGCTGGACTATGGAAGCGCTTGCGGTTATACGTGGGCGAACATTCATCTGCAGGTGCTCGCACTGACTTACTTCTCCTTCCTGCATATAATTCTCCCTTTCCGCATCCGAAGTGTAGTCAACCGGGTGCGAGCATGGTTAGCTTCCCCACCTTATTTCTGAGTTAATATATATATATATATATATATATATATATATATATATATATATATATATATATATATATATATATATATATATATATATATATATATATGTTATGGGGACACCGGTTGCATTCCTGCACCGCTGTGCCACCATTTTCATCATCTGGGCCTGGCTTATGCGATTGTGCCACGCGCATCCAGCATGGGGCCAGAGGGGCGGCGACCAGAAAGCAGCCAGTTGGCCTGGAACTTGTGACAGTAAAGGTTGTCTCTTGAATGGCTCTTTGACCGTGTCATCTCCGCGGTGTGGTCATCTCTGAGAGCCTCAGCTCGCCACTCGCAAAGAACACCGCCGGCGGGATTCGAACGCAGGGCCTCTACCACAGAAGCTCAATATTGAAACCATTACGCCACGGACTTGGCGTGTCAGCTGGCTCTGAAGCCATGGCCCCACGTTGGGTGCCAAATGCGGGCTGAGGGCAGTGGCTTCAGAGCCAGCTGAGACGCCAAGTCCTTGGCGTAATGGTTTCAATATTGCGCTTCTGTGCTAAATGACCCGTGTTCGAATCCTGCCGGCGGAATGCTTATCCAGTTATTTATAACGCAGTACTTTCTTAAAACTGATCAGCCTGCGAAGGCACGAAGCCATTTCGAGCCAGAAGGACGAAGTTTAGGCAAATCCATGCACTACCCGTTGTTCCCATGCTCGCTGAACCGCCTTGCTTGCACCTCCCGTAGACACCAGCGCCACAGTTCCCTCTGGAATTTGTGCGAAACTCTATTGCCGTTGCCGTACTAGAACTGGACAGCCGCCCACTGTTGGTGCAAAAGGCATGAAAACAGTGCTGACAACGGACGTATGCGCTAAATGCAACCACAGCGTTAACTCGCTTCCTGCCATCTAGAAGAAGCCTGCGAGATGGACTGTTATAAGCGCTCGAACCACCGCAGGATATTATGCGCCCATGTCCGTTTGGCCATCGATCCAATTCCTTCTATCTATTTAAATTATGTTTCCCCCATGCAGGGCAGCAAACCACACCTTCTGCTCGTTAATCTTCCTGCATTTTCCTTGTTTCTCTTTCCAGTCTCGACAAGAACGATGAGGTGCTGTCCACAGATACCGCGTGCCGGCAAAGTTCTTACGTGGCGTGGAATATTGTTCCTCGATTACCACGCGAGAACAACAAAATTCTCGCGTTTTAAGTTGCGAACGCGCGCACCGTGTTTTACCTCACCAGAACTTGAACCTTTGTGCTAATTTTGTGCAGAGCGTGCGTGTCTGTGTTTGAGGCAGCGTAAATTTTATTTACCCCTGGAGGTACGGTTCGCTTGCGCCTCGAGGGCATCGGCTTGGAATGCAGCAGTTCTCGCGTCTCCGCCAAACGCTGAAACGTGCATCAAGCTTCCCAAGAGCGGCGTCATAACCCAATCTTCTGCGAGCCCGTTGTGGATCTGCTTTGTTCTCATCTCTCTAGGTCGGTTGGTGCGGACACTAGCGGTGTTGTTAAACGTCGCGTCCTTTATTTTTAATCTTTCCCCGCATATCGGTTAACGTTTTCGCAAAAGCTCACTTGAGCCGAGATAAATGTTTTTATCGTTGTTGCACTAAACTGAGCGATAATTACACATGAGCAGTAATAACTTTTTTCTGTTGTCTTTGTTTTTGTAAAGAGGATGTGCGACATTACGTGAATTGTAATGTTAATGTAAGTTTTGCCCTAGTTCGAAATATATTACCTGTTAAGACGCTGAAGAAGGCACGTTTTTTCTGGATTGCTGAGAGAAAAACTGCGCTTATTCTGGGCGATAAATGCACAATTTTGAGCTCTGCAGGCGGGACGGAATTGGCGCCTGGCCTGGCTCATGCTGCATTTGGCTTTTAACCACTTAGCCGGCGCTAACTTTGAGCGCTCTTACGTGACGCGATGGGCTCTACTGTATAGTATGTAGCTGTGTCGTTTACGAGGTATAAGAAAGTGTTCTTAACGGAACTTTATGGTACTCATTATCGTAAATCCAAGTTAACTAATGCTGAAGCTAGCGAAAATAGCGAGGGACGTGTTCTATGCTGGCAAGGGAGAACATCAGTGAAATTGCGTCTGGCCCTTGCATCGTTACTGTTTTGAAACGAGCTCTCAGGCAAAACGAGCGTCTGCCATTGACTCCGCAATATTTCAAACTCAGAATTATAAAGAGGCTTCCGACGTTAAAGCATTCCATTTTATTTCTTTACAAAACGAAAAAGACAGCACTTCAAAACAAAATTTCTGCACTTAAAGCGGCGAGTTAACCAAGTATAGCTTCGCGTTGTGTGCCACGCTATATTTGTTTAGTTTTTTTATTATTCCATAGACGCCAATATGGGCGCATTGCACAATTTCGCTTTCAGCGGTAACTGCACGCGATAGTTTACATGGTAATTAAGTTGCGCATTTCTGTCTTTCTCACTTAGCTAGTATTTTGTCATCCATGGAATAAAATTTCTTCAGCGAACATGATACGCAAGTGGTCCTCGTGGACACGGCAAACGGCTATATGAATTATACATCTTGCGGGTGCAATGCGCACATGGACGGTCGGGGAGACAAAATTTCACGCAATATGCGAAAGGCGTTCCAAACTTGATTATTGCAGCCTCGCACGAAGCAAGCGTCTGGCGTTAGGACATGACATGGTCCGCGCGCGTCCTCTCCTGCTGGTGTGCCTGAGCATGCGCGATACCAGGCGCTCGCTTCGTCGGAGGGAGGATGAATGCGGTTTGACACGCGGCCGCAGATCCCGCGAAATTTTGTGTCCTCCTTTATGTAATATCAACACGCGGTATACAAGAGGGGCTCTGAACAAAAGTTGCGTGGGCAAACTACCGCTCCAGTCAACACCAGCAAATGGAAAGCGCGATTCTACCCGGGAAAGGGGAACGCAAGTCAAAAGGCAACATTGCGCTCTCTGGCAAGAGACAGCGAATTTGCCTGCCCCATTGTACTGCGAAGACCTATTCTGAGACGCACTTCACGTACGCAGGACCCGTACTCACTTTGGCAGTAGTTAAAGTGAAAGTGAGCGTTGTCGATTCTTCGAAAGGCTGGTACATGGTGGGACCGTGTTCTTCGATTGCGGTCTCCGGCGATTGCTCCCTTGGGGGATCTCATTCTTGCCACGTGAACGGACAGCTGATGGCACTCCGGTCAGTTTTTTGTTAACGCATTATCTGTCGGGCACCAGTGAGTTGTGCTAGAGCAAGATGATTGCTCTTGCGAGGGGAGTGCTAGCTGCTGAGCACGAGGTCGCGAGGGCAATTCGCGGCACAGGTAGCCGTATTCTGACTGGGGGGGGGGGGGAGGGGGGGGTCGCGCACGGGGCTTCAGGTGCACTTTGAAGAAACACATGTAGACAAAATTGACCCAGAACCCTTCGTTACAACCTCCCTCATAACCCATTATGCATTTTCGCGACGCTAAACACCATAATGTATTTTTTTTTAAGTATACCATCAGTCATACAGGTTGCTGCGAGAAACAGAGCGGCATGCCTCATAATCAGAAAGTGGTTTTGGCACGTAAAACCCCATATATTATTATTAGAAACATTGAGCAAGGTATCCGCGATTGCAAGTCTCACGCTCACAAATATATGTTCGCCTATTGCACAGGAGGTCTCGGGGGTAATCGGTCCTCTCGGTCTAAAACAGAAGCTGTCGTATCATCCGAGGGCTCAGATAATGTTCTTGCTGAATTACGGGTTTTCCAATAGTGCGCGCTGAGCAGGAATCACGAAAATGATGACAAGGAAAACTGGCAATTCACGATGCAATAACGCTGTGCTCCATTCTTAAGATGTGTCTCTCGCACTTTGATCTTATCGATGTTAACTGCCGCTACCGTGTTCGTCTAAACACGATACGTAGAAACGTAGCTCTATACGACGTATTGTTGGGTAAGTTGGCTGAGTAAATGACACATTGACAACGTTAGCCCATAGTGCAATATTTTACAATTATAAACTATGGACGACGATATCCATAAGCCCGCATAGTTTAGCACAACTTAGGTTGAGTCACTGTTTCCTGTCACTTGCAGCAGGCATTGCAAAGCGCATGAGTGGCTATTTTGGGACGTTCAGAAGGCGAAAACAAGAAACGAGGTAGAGCGTGTAAGGACGTCAGTGGCATATTACGCATTAATTGCGCAAGCAACTCTATTTCGCGTGGTCCCTTCGAAGAGAGTGCACTCTGTTGCTGCTTTTTTTTTTCTACTGGTCGTGTCAGCCGACCCCATTAACTCATGCCTCCACCAAGTCGTGTCGCAACACGACGTGCCAGCTTGGCCTTCGCAGCCGAGTCATTAATCGGGTGGGGACATTCTCTTTACTCCAGTATTTGCTCTAGTTTGCGCGCCAATACTTACTTCCCTCTAGTGTCGTCGAAACTGCTTAAGCGCCCGTTCAGGTTTTGTTCTAAAGGAGTCGCGTGAGGGCTGTGTCGGTGCTAGAGAGCCTGTCTTTGTTCCCCAAGCCATGCCCTAATCGCTGTGTCCGTGAACAGTACGCTTTTTCGCGCTGCCCTCAATGTGCTGTTCCGAGCACCGCGTGAACACAGCCAGGCAAAACTAAAAGGTTATCTTTTACGTGGTGGAACCACACGCCTCGGCGTAGTAATAATTTATTTTCAGCTTTCCTAACCCTGCTTCAACTCGTGCTGCCGACAGGGCTGTTCTTTGACTGATGTAAAACGCACCCTTCTTAACAGCACCGAGTATTCGACTAGCTGGAAGTGTTCCGTAGTAGTACAAGAGCACAGTTTTCAAAAGGAGTAAGAAAACATTCGATGTGCAGATGAGACCAAACTAACTGCGTGTTTCTTTATCATTATTATTATGAACTGTTGAAAGGAGATGTTGGTGCCTGTCAGACGGCGCCGCGATTACTCTTCTCTTAATTCCTGCTTAGCTCAAGAAAAGTACTGAACGAAGAATATGTAAAATACTATACTGACAACAATTCCAAAGTTCACATACACGTGACAAAGAAAAGGTTGTTTCTGAGCAGTTAGCAAACGTTCTTTATAACTCAAGATAAATAAAATACTAGCAGACACTTGCTCCCTCAAGCTCTACTACAGTGCTGCTTCTCTAGGGCACTCATCGTAAGAGATTGAAGTAGGTGACTTTTCCCAGAACCGGTGACTGGCTTGATGCTAACCAAGAATGCCCCTGCTTTTCCAAAAATATTGACTTAATTGGGACGACTCTGTGGACTCCTGGCTTGAAGGAACCCACATCAAGGCTGCCCAATATAGAAAAATACGTTTTTTTTATTAAATGTATGCAAGGGGATGTCGCCATCGCGTGGACGCGCCGCTTACTCCTCTGCTTCAGCGTGCGAGAAAAAGATAAACACCCTGAACCGCAACAGCGACTTCGTGGTAGAGTGCCCGCCTCGGCTGCGGGAGGACGCGGGTTCGATATCGGCTGCCACCACCGGGCACCCACCGTTTCTTTCTCTTTTTTTTCCGAAATGAGTATCATGCGTCTCCCGGCTTTCCTCATGGGTGACACACTTTGGGAAGGAGGCTGCGCTCTTAAAATATCGTGGAAATACTCGTGAGCACAAACTTCATGCGCTGGATGAGATAGCGTTCGACCCGAAGACTTGAAAGGATTCCCGCCAGGCCCATCCGGTGAATGTCGCTCCCGTGAGTATATCGTTCTCGTGAGCGTCGTTCCCACCATCCGGTGGATTTCCCAACTGGTGAGTGTCGTTCCCAAGCGTCGAGCTCCTGTGTTCACCGAGCACCTGGCAACGAGCCCGTTTGTCCCTACCTATATTCTATTGGTACCCTATATTCTATTCTACCCGGCGGCAGCACTTGTCTGCACATCACAGCAGAGCCGGATGCCCGACTATTCCACCGCTTCTCTGGTGGGACAAGAAATGCCGAGAGAGACTTTTCAAATGCCTGTTGCGCCCCTTTTCGGGATGCGAACCCCTGCAAACAACACAGACCCTGGACGGGAGACATCTCTGCCCATTAGACAAAATAGCCGGTGGATAACCGGCGGCACCGGGATTCGCGATCCCGAGTACCACTTGCATACGAGGCGGACGCTCGACGAATTCCCCGCCGCTGCGGTGACCCGAGAAACACAAGCCATAGCGATACAAAAAGCACTCAAGAAGGAGTTCTCGCAAATGGTTCGCACGTTGTGACACGTAAGCCGCAAGTTCACAATCCAACCGCTGTCTCCCATTGTGCGAGTAGAACCTGAGACTGTCTTACAAATGATAACAGTGCATGCAGAAATGCCACTGTCCCTACTTGAAAAAGACAAGTCAACTCGTCTAAACGTTGGCTCCCGTTTTCATTTTATTCTCGTTTTGCTCGCCATCTTGAACTTCCATCTCCCACCTACCCCGTGTTTTCACTGTCCTTACTGTCACCAGTGCGCCATATTTCTCGACCAAAACTACAATTAGGCAGTGGGACGCAGCGACTGGTTTTGCGCTGACAGGTGAGGCTATATACGTACACTCGCCGATGGGCTCTTGCGAAAGCTCTGTGCATGGAAAACGTGGGCGTTCGTTATACGTGCCAAAGAATCCCCATGCAGTGTAAGCTGATTGAGCCCGGCGCCGGCCTGTCATACTCCTGCACTGGATTTAATTAGGCAGCTGTCTTTGCTTTGCTCCGGGCTTCCCGAGTTGCCGACGTCCCCCGTGCACGCAAACCGTGACGCAGCGAGCGTCGATCCGGCATTGTGACGCTCGAAACGAGGTCGCCTTTGAACAACTTACCGTGAATAAAGGCCTCAGAAAGCGCCAGGTCAGACGCACATGCACGCGAAAAAAGAAAAAAAATAACATATCGACTCGCTGATCGAGCCGTTTCCGCGCTCTTGTGGCCGGGCGGGGGGAGATTCTGCCCTTTTAAGGCCCGTTTATAGTCCGACGTTATCGGCGCGCGGGCGAGCGTCGTTCATGGTCAGTCAAGCTACGTCGGTTGCGCTGCGCCAGCCGAGATGCCATCCCCTCTATACTTCAACGCGCGCGCCGTCGGCTGCTATCTTCGGAGCATGCGCAGAAGGTTCGCCAAGTCGCGCGCCGTCCGCAAAAGCCGTCTGCGGAGTTGTGCTGGCGCCTTTTAGAGCGCAGCTCTTTGGCGTCCGTTCCTGGGTTTCGCGTCGTCGTCGGCGTCGGCCTCGTAACCAGCTCGCCGACGAATCTGCTCCGCCGCCGCGCATGCGCGCTGTCGGCTCTCCGGGCGAGGGAGGATGATGGAAGGGAGGAGGAGAGACTGTGGAGGAGGGCTGGCTACACAAATGGCTCTTTGGCGTCCGTTCCTGGGTTTCGCGTCGGCGTTGTCGTCGGCCTCGTAACCAGCTCCGCCCCCCTTTCATCCCCCCAGCGCTAGCAGCGACCGACTGATACCGCTTTCGTGAGTCCGCTACCGCACTCACGAAAGACGTCGTGCACTTCCTGCAACTCTCATTAACCGTCCATCGATCCACACCGATGTTAGTAGTGGGGGACTTTAATGTTGACATAAAGACAAACAGCAATTTCCTAACACTTATGCGGGAGAACATCCCGTTCCTCTCGCTCGTAACGCGTCCCACGGCTGTGACAACCTCGCGAGGCACTTGTATAGATCTCGTCTTTGAGAATCAAGCATTGGTGTACCAAGTCGAACATATATCAGTCTATTTCTCCGACCACAAAGCTTCCTTCATGACTGTCAAGAACTGTTAGTGGAGTCTTTGTTAAAGGAATACGTGTGAAAAATAAAAAAAAAATCTCTGATAGCGCATACATGTGTTACTCGATTTCTTTGCCTCAATCTATCGAAAAGGTTAAACAGCTTATTTGCTGCGCTCAAATTTCGCATTAGGAAGTAACGTAATCGTCGGTAATTTTTTTCTTCGCGCGCAATGCATTGTGGTGCGAGAGTTCCGCCGACTTCGACGCGCGAATGGCTCCGGAGCCAAATCGGCGCCGGGCCCGTCGGGGCGCGTTGGAAGCCGCCGGTTACGTTAGCTGCGCCGATGCGCCCGACTATACACCAGAACACCGTGAATTCAAAGGGCGCCGCCATATTGATGAGCGCCGGTCGCGCCATCTATCCCAAGCGCCGCGAAGTAGCAGGCCTGGGCTGCCACGCCGGGAGATGCGACCCGGCGCGAAGGCGAAACTTGGGCTTTTTAGCTGGGCGGAAGGCGTATTTCGCGTTTTTTCTAGCCTGTCATTTTCGCTGTCTCGATTCAATCAAACTTCAAGACCTCATGCAAGTCCGCAATGGCCACACAGTGATGTGCAGACTGCAGAAGCGAATACATCGGGTAACCACGTAAGCACGTAACCTGTGAAGGATTTTACAGCACTGTGTTGGTGACATATATTATTAAAGAACGCAGAACATTGTCCTCTGCACTTTCAGTTTGGTCTTGTTTGTCATGGTCACTACTGGGTTGGCCGCATTTGGCAACCAACTGGCGAGGTCGTTTGACTGCCTGATTAGCAGACGCCAGCCCTTCACCATCTGCACATTGAAAACAAAATAGATGTTATACTAAGAAGGGCTGTAGTTCTTTCCCATGCCATCACTGTTGCGAAGATATAAAGTCCTCGCAAAATGAAATAAAAAATGCACCAGGCCAATTGTATCGTGCAACCACTTAAGAGTACAACATTCAGAACACAAGCTTACAGCACTCGAATAAGCAGCATATGATGCTAAACCTGCACTCATTGGAAAATGAGGAACTACAGTAGCTATAATGTTCAACTACATGTGCAGTCAAAGCCCGTATAACAGGGCGAGCATGACGGATGCAGGTGTTGTACAGTTGCACAAACCATGACAGGGCACATAAAATTACCACCCCTACTTAAAGCTGCATCATCAGGGAAGCCTTTGGTACAAGACAACAACCGCACCTGCATTCCAAAAAATTAGCCCCACCAACTGCAGCTACCTGGTTTCAGACCTGTTTCGCTTGTGCGAGGCCATATCGGACTGTTAGCGCTCCCTTAGAAAAGAAAACAGTAAAAAAAAAGAAAAAAAAACTGGTGAAGACGAGCAAAATTTTGTTACAATATACAACAATAATTAAGCACCTTATTTTCCTCGCCTTATGAACGGAAAAATTTTGCGCTTTGCCCTGCATAACAGCCCGCACGCAGTTTAGAGCTCAGGAGGCTCAAGTGAATTCGTTACGAATGACACCTGCAACACCTGCTCGTAAAGACAGGCGCGCTGCAAGAACGCCTTCGTCGACGAGCAGTCGTCGTTTACGTTTTTGTGGACGCATGCTACGTGACGAGCAGACTTCGGTTTACTTTCATTAGCAATAACGCTCACCAGCAGGGCAACATACTATCGCCTACAACTTGTCGTTCACGCTTTATGGTCATGCCGTGCACCAGGTGAGAGTATCGCTAACCGCAAACTCAACTGTACCGCTTAACCATCGGGAGCTCTGCGTGAATGAAAACACGAAAAGGCTTGCCTTCTTGTTATAGCCAAGGCGAAGCACCGGCGCGGGATTCTGCTCTGTGGGCTTTTCCAGAAAGTGCTCAGAGCAAACCTGCGTGTTACACATATTACGTTCGTTCGTAAGGCGCAAAGTTGAACGTGGCACCAAAATATACACAGATCGAATACTCACTCGTGCATTTTCACTGGGTTCGTAGTTCTTCCTATTCACTGCAGCTATCCACCGGTGGCGCAGCTTGTCATTCTTCGTTGCGGATGGAAATCGGTGCAGGCTGAAAACACCGCACCGGCACGATTCCCTACGTGTATTGCGCACTTCGCAAACAGCGCTAAGCAACCTGCTCCTTTTCCGCTGGTTATTTTGACATCCAAACACGACGCAACGATGCCCAGATGACTTCTTGTACTTAGGATCCGCGTGAACGGGCACATTTCCGCACTTTGGAGTCCTAGAGCTAGCGCTAGCCACGTCTGCTGGTCGCCGGTGAACACACTTTGGCAGCCCAGAACAAAATCGCGCTGGTCGACCGGGCAATCCGGGTGCGAGAGTATGCGTTCAAATAGTCTGGGCGCGAGGCTAGCGTATTCTGGTCTATAGAGGTGTCGTTTTCGCCGACGTGACGTAGCGTGCGCGCGCGCGTGCGTTACGTCGGACTATAAACGGCCCTTTACGGAGCGCGCAGCGGCTTGGGAAAAACATTGGGAAGGCTATATTACCGTATAGCAGTGCGTCCGACAGCAGCTGCCGCCGCGCGATCGCGGGATCTTCGTGACGCCCCATCGCGCTGTCATCCATTATTCGCTGATGTAAATAACCGATCCACGATAGAAGCGTCGGCTGCGATAAGTAACTCGCTCGCGTCGTTGAGGAATGCAGCGCGCGAGGACGCGGCCTTTTAATTGAATCTCGCTGGCCTTTAACGGGGATTAAAAAGCACGCGTTAAAGTGCCTCATCCGTTTCTTTTGGGAATCCGCGCATACAGGTCATGGAGGAAGGAATGAGCTTGGAGGAAGGATTGCGCAACGCGATTCAAGATAAACGAGTTGGCCGAAACACGTGGTCGTCAGATAAGGTCCAGCGTGCGTTAGGTTTTAATGCACCCCTTCAGCAGGGCAGCCGAAACAAGTGGGCGTCGGTTAAAGATGACCGGAAACCGAACATTCTCGGGCAACACGCTGTCTCAGAGGTCACGTGTTGCGCTGACGCACTGTGAGGGAAAAAAATGGCTGTGACTTAGCTAAGGTTAAGCCCAGGATGCGAAGCATACTAGCCTTTATTTTAGTTGTTGAACCACTGTTTAGCCTGGTGAACTGCTGTTGCTTGGCTATATTTGGTTCGGCTAGACGAAGAAACAACTCATGCAGGCGAGCGCACGAGCTGAGACCCGGCTATGTAGCTACGCGGCCGCAAGCGAGCGCACGAGTTGAGCCTCCGCTTTTGCGGCTGTTATGACGTCATATGGTAGCTACGCGGCCGCGCGCGGCGCAGCAAGGAAGAGCGTGGTTGTGCGGCTAGTATGCTTCGCATAAAAGGCAAGGGAATAGCTTCACGGGGGAGTTCGCTTGCCAAGACGGGCTTGCTCATCGTAATGCTCCCTCCTACAAGTTTGTTTCCGTCCTGCACCATATCTCCCACGACATCGCGTACCATTGTGGCGCCTTTGCGTCATGCAACCTGCCCAACCTCATTATCGTCCAGGCGCCAGCACTTCCCCGTCATCAATTTTTCGTCCTTCTTGCTGTCGATGCGCGCATCATTTATCATCGTATAGCTGTTTGCAAGTTTTGGCGGCCTGACAAGAATGTGTCGGGGTTTTGATCGTATAGTGAACCGGGTGTGCTTGAGGTCTCGCTTTTTTTTCTGTTTTTTTGTTTCTTTTACGTAAGGCAGCTTTGATTTCTTGGTACCTAAACGAATGCGTGCTAGGTGGATATGTTTATATGGGGCTTAGAGATGGCGAGGGAGGAAGAGGAGGAGGGGGTTCAGATGCACATATTGGAGAGGTTAAGGGCAAGATGCTTTTGGCTGCTGCATTTCACTTTTCTTAAAGGATGGGGAGGTAAGTGTTATTGGGTTGTGCGATCGTAACTTTCTCCGAGGCCACGCTCGCTGCGATAAAGAAAGCGTGTCTTTGTTATTATGCGGGTTCAAGGAGATGATGGAGTTGTAGACGGCACCGTTTACTCCTCCTCTCTTAACCCTGTAATTCCCGAACTCACTTCCACCGCCACCACTATAAGTGACGTCTATCCGTAGCAAACGTTCCCAAACTTTTACTTACTTTACTTTCTTTATTATTATTTTTTTGCTTCTTGATGTGTAATATTTGGTGCCTGTTTAGTGACTAGACTTTAAGCTAACTGCAGTAGCCGGAATCATCGATGATGACAACGTATCCTTCACACGCACTTCACAGCGTTTTTCTCATTTGAAACGTTTCCTTACGCTAGATTTGCAAAATTGAATGCAAAAAAAAAGGATAGTGATATGTAGTAAACGTATTGTTACGCACATAAAGCTGTCTGCCAAATGACGTGAAGACTTTAATTGGACTATGAGCGATTTATCTAGATGAAAATGGAACTATTGGCCACTTTTGTGTCGCCGGCTTCTCCAGGAACAAAAAAAAATGTTCTATGAGCAAAGGATGATGACTGAAGTGATACGGGAAAAAAAGTTCCGGCAATAAAACACATTTCGTAAACATGCTTAAAGCGTCAATACAGAAAAGTTATGAACGCGAGTCAAGGGATATCTGTTTCGTCCTTGTCGACATATACAATTTCGTCCGATGGACTTCCAGTCTTTTTTTCTGTGTTACTCCTGGGAAGGCGGGTTCCCAAGCTTTAGTGTTGTTGATCTTTTAGGCTTGACTGCAGTTTTTGCGTACCTTCATTCTAGGAGATCTCTATAGCTGCAAGGCTCATGGCCTCTCCCTGTGGAGCAAGTTTTCTGTAATTATAGGAGGCTACATAAAATTGAACTTTAAGAAACTATGCCTTGTAATATATCACAAGGCTGCGTATGCTGACAAAAAATTCAAGAATTTCGAGCATCCGATTTGCATAAAACCATACCAGTCACTTCGTACAGCCGTTTAAAGACAAGGCGAGTGGCGTGGTTGTTGTACAATATGGATTGGCAAACCACTTAGTCACTTACATTGTTACAAGCATGACGAACTTGTATGATTTGGGTATGGGCCACAAGCCGAAGTGGGGCACGGGGAAATAGAGGGTATACGAAGAAGACGTCCGCCTAGTGATAGCGCAACCCCGGCTGGTGCTCAAGGTCGTAGGTTACGGCGTGCCCCAATAAACCCTCTCTTCACAGAGAGGAGCCTTTATAGATACAGTATTTCTTAAATTTTAGTTTACGGAATCCTCGCGGTTCCCAAGAGTATTTGAGCGGGTCCGCTATGGATAGCCTCATAGAGGGGAGTTATCGGCGGGTGACATCTTTCCAAAGAGCCAGCGAAATGCGCGGTCACGCATTTCAGCAATTTGTACTTGCGATAGCTTGCCTTCTTACATTCCGTAGAGGTGAAATTAACCGCAAAGAACAGAGTGCTTACTTGAAACCTGTGGCCTGTGTGCTTGAGAAGTTCAGGTCAGCAATTCTTACTGGCATTCGACGTCACAAAGCACTAAGATCCCGACGTCATGACTCAGGAGGGGAAAGGTTGAAAACGCATTTGAATGAAAAGGATGAGTCAGTGTGAAGCACCTCTGAGCGGCCGCAAAATTTTCACAAGCGCTTCGCTCTGATCTGCTGCTCTTAAAGCAGCTAAGGCGTAAGCCTACGAGATGGTCCAGGGTTAATAATTGCTTTTGGTTTTCGTTGCCCCTTGAGAAAGAGCTTCCAGCGTCTTTCATTTCCCGAAAAATGAACGAAACCCGCTTGAGGAGGTGGCGGAGAGAGAAATGTGAAAGGCATACGCGCGTCCGGTTTACTACCCTACGCCGGGTTAAGGGGTCAAAGAGACAAAAGGAAAGAAGGTAACGAGCAGGAGGTAGCTGGACATTAGCACTACGCCCACGTGGGGCTGTACCACCACACGTGTGTACAGTCGGTCTACGAATGAGGTCAGTCGATTTCAGAAACTGTAGCAGCACCCGCGTTGCACTGGATCTGCGAAGCGCCAAGCCACGGCCGATGAATATTTGTTTACAAAAAAATGATCGCCTGGAATGCTGAGTAACCTCTGAGCGGGTCACCGACTCTGTCACAGCTCAAAGTACCATCAGTACCAGTGTTCCCCTATCGGGACCGGGTTTCGTTCCTAAATTGTGCCTGGCGCACGCGCTGAGCCAATATCCTTTTCCAGGGAGTGGACAGTGGGACGAATAAAGAAAGAAATGTGCAGCCATAAACACGAGCGCCATTATGTCGATCGCGAGCGTCCAGGGCTAGTGCCGTGCAGGACGCGAGAACGACCGCTGACGCAACTTTCGCAAATGATAACCGCCGCTTACACGGGGCGCCCCGTGTTGTGGCTCGTCGTCGTCGAGCAGCGAGTGGCTGCGCCCGTCTGATTTACGCGAACGCGAGACCTGGTAGTGGCTTGCGCGACGCGTGCCGTTAATGGCACGACGGTATAGCGACTGCATCCTCTCGGACCGATTGCTTCGGCCAGCAGCACTTTCGGTAACACGAAAAGGCCACACGTGCACTGTCACCATCTTAGTTTCTTTTTTTTTTCTTAATTCTTACGACTGTAGCTGTTGTTGAGGCTTCCGAGCTGCAAACGCGGTGCGTATTAGTTGACAATAAGCATACCTGTCGCGATGGCTTCGTATAGCTGAGCACGAAGTCGTGTGTTCGATTGCCCGCCACGGGGGCCTCATTCTGACGCAAACACGCCCATGCACTGTGCCGTAGGTGCAGGTTTAAAAAGAAAACCCGCAGGTGGTCAAAATGATTCTGGAGTCTTCCACTGCGGTCTCCCTTACAGCCCAATTCGCAGCCTCGAGATGTTAAAACCCGTAATTGTTTTCCTTTCTTTCTTCAAGTTGGCAAGGCTATATGCTACGTCGGAGAAAATGAAAGTGTCATGTTAATGCAAACAACGTTAACGTGCGCAAATGCGTGGATGCTTTCTGTACTAGGAGATGTAACTCTTTCATTCGTGCGTCGTTGCTTTTCAACGGCCTCATTCTTTTGCCTCCTCCGCGGGTGCGGTGCACCCCGCTCTCTCAATGTGTTCTTCATTCTTCAAAACGGTGGCAGCCTTGTTTTGGCAAAGAGCATCGGCTGCGCAGAATTCTATAGCCCGCAGAGCCCATGGACAAATGTATGCGCCGTACATACACGTTTAAGGAAAGTCGAATCACGGACATACTGTTCACCGTGCGCGTACAAAAGGGTGACGACGCCGTCGCCGGGTTCATTGACCAAATTTCTTTCTCAAGTCATCATATACTCATTGCACTGGCACCGATAAGAATCAGCGTGAATTCATATCCTCCGCCATTTATCGTAGACTAAGCGCCACAGGAACATGCAATCACCGGCGTCGTTCTGCAAGCTTCTAGAGAACTGTACAGGGGCTGAGCTTAACACGTACAACGACGGCTGTCGGAGTTTTGTTGCAACGTTGGTATTTGAAGAACGTGTTTGTCTCCTCTACTTCAGTTGTAGCTAGAGGGACCTTTCGTGTACTAATATTTCTCACACAATTTTGCTTGATGACTCAAGCGACGCGAATTCAGGAGCATCCGGTACGGACTGACGTTCAGAAAAGAAAAAAAAAAAGAAGCACAGCATATCAAAGAAATGGTATCCAACGCATCTCGCGTGTATGTTTTTCAAAATAAACGATCCTGGAAAAACAAAGAAAAAACAGAAAAATGAACTCACGGGGATAGTTTTAGGAATTCGAGGAATGACGTAGCGCACTTTCTTTTGAATTGAGAGCCATTGTGAGCCAGCAAAGCCTGTTATAGCTAGTATGTTTTCAGTGAAACCTGGTCCCTGAAGGAAAAAAAAACGCTCTCCTTCCATTGCAACTGTGCCGCCTCGTTGTCCCGCGTACTAGTCCATTTCTTGCGTGGGACGCGAGTGGGTTCGTATCATCTATCACACCGTCTTCGCTGTGCGCGCTTAATGTCGGTGACTCGTTATGTTTTGCACGCACTCGTTTGCATTAGCGAATCAGGTTGCTTCCAGTGAATAAGGTTGGATTCAGGGCGCGCTGTCATGCCTCTGTACTGACGTGGGTCCTCCTTATTTATTCATTCTATTCGCATCCTCACATATATATACGATCATAACGACACTGCGGTAAGAAAAAGCACGACGACTTTCTGAGCTGTTTTCAGAGACCATTTACACAACGCCGGTTTTAAAATCAGGGGAACGAATCGATAAAGAAAAGAAGGAAGAAAAGAAATGTAAAAAAAAAGAAAAGAGAAGCAACAAGGCCTCTTTTAAGATAGTCCGGCAGCTTCGTCGAAGTCTTCTTTTCGTCTTGGAATAGAAAGAGATGAAAAGAAAATTTACCGCCCACACTTTCTTGAATATTATTACAAGATAGATACCTCTTATTTTTTTTTATTCGACATAGCATCATCGCGGCAGCATTTCGGCTATTTTCAACATGGACGAAGGAAAAAAGATAGAAGGCAGCATACCGCAACGCGATTGAAGTCAGCCTGGTGGCCCAACGCGTGTTCGCAACGTCAAAGTGCGTGGTTTGTTATTAGTGTTCCCGCTCTGCAGGCGTAGACACGGCAGGGCAGACGAACAAACGCGCACCGAGTAAAAACTACTGGCATAGCTAATGGGAACCAAACGTCTCAGCAAATCTCGATTCTCGCTCCGTGATCTCGACGCAAGAGGTGACGTTTTGGGCCACCACTGTGGCTTCACGGAGCCTCCGCTTGCCCAGGCTGGCTGCGTAACGTTATTGCTCCCTCCTATATTTTCCTTACCCCATGATTTTAAGCGCACGTCGGGTATAATGCGTTCTATTTCGTAGAACATTCTGCTACGTTTCCAACAATATGTCGCGTTCTTCATCGACATATTTGTAAATATAAGCGGTCGAACGTTATCAGTAAGAAACATACGACTGTTGGCGATGCCGAAAGGTTTCCTTTAGAATCGCAGAGGTGGTTGTACCATAACGGTATGCTGAATATACCGAGAATCCCTCAGCATTAAAAAAATATTGACACGGTTTTCAAGCTGGAACTGGGCGGAGTAAACGTATCAGCCATCTCCTTTAAAAATGTACCATCAGCAAAACAATATACCTAGTGCGATGCTTTAGTATCGAAGATCGAGCATCCCGTCGATATACTCAAGAACTGTGCGGCGTGAAAGAGCCAAATATGGTCATATGAGGTTCCCCGTTGCTCCTGTAACGCGGCCAGTAAGCGTGTCCTGAGCGTGATATCAATGCCAGCAATTCGTCTTGAACAGGGTCCCTGAATAATGGAGCCCCAATAAGCACTTCATGCCGCAAGTTTCCAAGACTTTATGAGCGTTCGGCGACGAATGAACCGGAAAAGGCTCGGCCTGCAGCCAATGTTTTGACAAGCGGACCCCTCTTATTTGTGGAAAGGCAAGTTGCGTTGTCAGAAACGCTCTTTCCAACGCACGTAAGGCCTCGCCTTCTTCGTTTAGTCTTCATCAGTTCAAAACTACACCTACCTGCGACCATTTCAAGTTTCCGCAAGGTATTACACGTGACATATTGCGTATTTCTGTTACACTGATAATTTTCGCAGGTACGCTCGCAAGTATTTAATAAGGGCTGTCTGCTTTGGACATCAATGTTTTAGCTAAAACTATAGAAGTGAAGCATACATTTTATCACGAACACGCCCATTCGGAGGAGGTTTTGAATTGAATGAGGCATTTCTGAGGGATCGAATGCAATTAGGAAGGCCGCACTTTCGCCGAATGCTTTGGGGTGATCAATTTTTTCCCTTAGTCTCGTGCGCAAACTGGCTGATCTGCAGTCATCCTCTTAGAAAAGTTTTGTACGACAATGTTCAAACATTTCTTTGTGTGTGTGTGTGTGTGTGTGTGTGTGTGTGTGTGTGTGTGTGCGTGCGTGTGTGCGTGCGTGTGTGTGTGTGTGTGTGTGTGTGTGTGTGCGCGCGCGTGTGCGTGTGCGTGTGTGTGTGTGTGTGTGTGTGTGTGTGTGTGCGTGCGTGCGTGCGTGCGTGTGTGTTTGTGTGTGTGTGTGTGTGTGTAGTTGTACTACGTCCTCATCCGCTTGTTTTTTCAGTGGTACCTTTCATATCTAACCGCCAGTGCTGTAGAAACCTTGTGCAAACCATGTGGACATTGCTTCACGGTGGAGTAGCCAGAACAACTCGTTACGCATGCAAGGACCTCCTGCGTGTCACTCAGCATGACAGAGCACGTGGCGCGGATACTCTCGTCATGGCATATTGGCAATCTCAGCATTGTGGGCAATTATAGAGCCCCCACATGAACGGCCAGATTTGAATCGCGTGCACGCGTGCTCTCATGTCAGCAGCTGCTGCTTACGTTTACTAACTGCTAATTAGCAAAGAGCAAGGGGTGTGTTGGAACGTTGTCATTTGGAGTCCTGACGTCGGCTTCCGAGTACATGACGTCTCCGCGCGCGTCAGCTATGTGACAACGTTTGCGAAGCGAGGTGACTGCGATGCTTCTTTTCGCTTGTTCGTGTTTCTTAACCAAGCGTTGAACGGAACTGCATTAGACGTCCGTCGTTGTAGTTCGCGCACCCTACAGCGCTCTCCAACGATGTATTTGCCATCGGCACATTTGCACATGCGACCCCTCAAAATAGCGGTCTCACGTTTTTTTTTTACATTTTTTGTATTCCACAGCAATTAAAATAGAGGAATTGAAGGAATGGATGCACTTAGGGATACATAAACCAGTCTTAAAGTTTGGTTCATCGCCCAGGTTCAATGCATTTGTGACCGCTGCTAGACATGAGTGAGAGGCCATTGGAATATGAAAGGCTTGCTCTCCAGACCACTCCGAAAAAACATAAACTAGACTGAGGAATTTTTTCGCACAACACAGCTGCAGAAGGTCACAAAAGCGCTGTTTCGATACGGGTGGTTAGCCGGACTGAGCGACCGTATTCGACGCATCGCTGAGAATTGCAACACGTCGGCGACTGGCAACTCAAGTCATATCTTGCCAATAAATCAAATATCATATCACGCCATTAAAATCCATGCATCATCATCATCAGTCTCCCTTCTTCTAATCTTTTCCACCTAATTCTCTTTTTCTTGTTGTACGGTAGCCAACTAGGCTCAGTCGTGATTAGCTTCCGTGCGTTTCACTTATGCTCTCTTTCTCTTTCTCTCTCTCTCTCTCTCTGTGTGTGTGTGTGTTGTGTCTGACGAGAGCGCGTTACAATGTAGAGGTGAGGAATTATGGGCAAATTGAAAAATGCAGTGTATGGCTGGCCTTCCAGAACTCTTCAGAATTTTACGGTGCAATTAAGCCTTTCCAGTCTTCTGTTCCTGTAAAGCTAAAACGCCCTGCGTGGTTGTCAAGATACCGCATGAGCCTTTCTGTGAACCGCATGTGCCTCTCTGTTCTGTCAACTGCATGGTTCAGGAAAACGTATGAAAAAAAAGCCGTATAATAAATACCTATGCGTGCGGGCACTCGCGTATTTCCGTCATCTGAATAGCTCCATCCATGAGACGTAGCTGCGGCTGTCAGCGCGCAATCATGACCCGTAACTGCGTTTTGTGTCTCGTATGTCACTCTGCGTGATCAGGAGTGAATTGGTTGTATTACAGCGTGAAACATAGCTGCAGTGATGGCTTAATGTACGGCGAAGCATATTCCAGTATCTCCTTTTGCGGATATTTGAATTACAAATAAAAGCGGGCGAAGGTCACAAAAGAGACGAATATATCTTAATTTTCTTTCCTCCACAAGTGGCCGCGGGGATGTGGGAGGGCATATATTGTAAAGGACGCATTGGATGTGCTACCGGTGTTAGCGCAACATGGCGAAATCGTGTACGGGAAGGACGCGGAGAAACGATGCGATATGCGAAGGTGATGCACAGACGACGTCCATGGTTCGTGATCAGCACTCTCAAAGGGATTAGTATCCCAAAGTCCTTTTATCTATGCCGCGGGCCGCAGTTCCTGTACTTCCAGCGCTTTCGTAACATCATTCAAAAAGTGCACCCTGGATATGCGTGGAATTCAACTCTCCATTCTATCTTCCCTCTCCTTGAGTTGCATTATCTCTGTTAAGTCAAAGTTCTAATGCCGGTCGGAAAAGACAAAAGTGAGGGTGAGGCCGATGGGAAGGCCCTGTAGTGGATGTCGGTGGAAACAAAAAAAAAAAATGTCACGTTGGTTTCGCGGCGGCCATATTCTTTGCCGGAGGCACGAGTGCCACAGGAGCCGCAAGACTTCACGGAGCGACGACGTTATAGTGGCAATGGCTTGACGCGCGCGCATCTTTCAGCTTCCATCGCCGCCCTGCGGGCACTGATTGTATACGTTCCGGATGCACGCCATCCACGCTTGTGGTGGCCGCAGATTTTTCCGCGAGGACGCACAGCAAGGCGGGCGCCCTTGTGCAGAGCTAAACGCGATTTATTTCTCGCAGCGGCCTTATCCCCGTTTCCAGCCTCACTTCCCTCTCGCATGTTTTCCCTTGACATGTTAATCAAACAATCAATCAGTCGCCCGTTCAAATTTTCCACGCCGTATCTCCATTAAAGCGGCAAATCTCTTACTTGCCTTGGACTGTGTTCGTTTGATTTCATTGAAGCCCGACTCCTGACTTCTGTCACCCGCATTCTCTTGTTAAGAAACAACTTTAGTGCTTCGCTGGAGGTTGGACGTCGCTTTCACGGATGTTTGTAAAACCTCATCAGAATGGCCGACAGCGCCGCATTCCATTCTTGCAGATGTGATAAACCTACACATAGGGCACAATTTGTGCCACTGTCCAACCTCAACGAAGAGCTCGGTGTATTATTGTGAGCCGCTTAGACGACAGACTGTTTTCAGAAGCAAATATCCCGGAACCTTGGCCGAATAACTCGAGCCATCGGAGTGCCAATGCAGTTATTGAACGCAACTGGGTTATACGAACACTTGCGGCTATACGCATGAGTGAACATTCATCTGCGGGTGAGCAGACAGTGGGTCTCTTTCCCGTTATCTCTATTTTCCCCGTTACCCTACCCCTCCCCTTCCCCGGATTAGGGCAGCCAACATGGCGCAACCAGGGTTCACCTACTTGCCTTCCCTTCTTTATATCTCTCGCTTCTTATTTGGACCACATATCCCGAATATCCTGCAGAGTTCGGCTGTATCGTTTAACCATAATCTTTCTTTAGTTGAAAGAGTTGCTTCATACTTTACGCTAATGTTTAAGTGGTCGAAAAGAAGAAGGACGACGTAGAGGAATAAAAATACTGACAGAGTTAATTGCCCGTGTGTTTGTCGCGCGCTATCAGTTTTGTCGTCCAGGCTTCGTCCTTTCACTTATTCTCGAATAGACTCATACGGGAGTCATCGCCCTTAAGTCACCTCAGTCGTCAATTCGAACCGAATTTTGGCTGTTCGTACACGCTAGAAACATTTCCATCGCAAACGACCCGGGGGTATTGCTTCTTAGTAACCGATAGTAGGTTCGATGCGGGTCACAGCGACTTCTTTACGGTGAGGACGGAATGCAGAAACACTCGCGCGGAGAGTTCTGCGTGCACGTTACAGAATCCCTGGAGGCCAAACTTAATTTCCAGCCTTCCATTACGGAGTCTATCACATCCCACGTGTTGAGTACAGACGTTCAACACCATCACTCAACCATTGCCGCCGGCCAAATACGTCTGGTAGATCGCCCCCGTTGAGTGTTCGTAATCCTGCGCCCTACCATATATTTCTTTTTCACTTCCCTCTTTCCTTCAATTTATTTTATGTCCACGCTCAGATGGACACATTACTATCCTCCTGATGTTGCAGAAGAGCCGTCAACTCTTCAGTTGCCAGGAGTCATTAAACATAGCCCACGCTGGCCCATCTTGTTTGCCTGGATCGGCCGGCGTCATTACCGGCATGTAGCGTCCTGTCTGAACTGACTTCGTCGTCGACGACGGCACCTGAGTGATGGTCACTGCGGCTGCGCAGCGGAACAGAGTTGGCCGCGCTTCTAATAAAATGCAACGCACTCTCTTTTAATCAGGCCGCCGCTGTACGCGGGTTGAGCCAGAAGGCACTCGCTGCTGACGCAGGCACAAGTGCCGGCCTACGTGAGCAGTCGCCGGAGAGGGCGAAAGGCGATACAGTCTGAGGAGGAGAGTACGATAACGAGACGGCAGAGCAGACACAACTGGTGAAAAATGTGAAAGGGCCGCCGATCGCCGCCGCGGCGTTGGCCTTTCTTTGTGTCACTCTCTACTCTCAATATCTCTCGGGGCTTCTAAATACGACATGGCCGCCACCGAAAGGGCTCAAGACGCACACCAATAGGAACGCTTTCTTCGCCTCCGGTGGAACACGGTCTTTCCCGAGGTCGACGGAAGCCCCAGGCATTTGGCACGTCTGCGATAGTGGTATAGCCCAAGCAAAAGTGGCTGTGTCTCGCCGCCCCCAGAGAGAGTCGTCGGGAGAGCGCTGTGTCAGGTCGCTTAGTTCCACCGTGGCACATGGCGGTACCTTTGATTTCTTTTTTTTCTTCTTTTTTTTATGTGTGCCCACAGCAATGGCCTGCGCGTTGTGCGGACAATCACGCGTGCATAGCTAGGGTAGCCGAGACCACGTCACTATTGAACGTGACAAATAGACGAGTGCAAAAGATAGATAGAGAGCGAGAGAGATGTAGGAGCATTTGTTGAAAAGTAAGATACTTTGTTGGGGTCTATGCTGCCAACTTAAGTGTACTTCACGTTTCTTTAATGTGGTTACCACTCTTTGAGAACTTCGCCCCGTTCGCATAGTTGTCTGTATGTTTGTTTATCTGCATGTAACCTCTTTAACGCCAACTTGAGTCACATTGTAGTCCTTAGTCCAATGGGAAGCATCGGGCTGCTGTTGTGAGAACTAACTTGGGTTTCTGAGTATTTGACACGGGCTATGTGCCGCTCTTCGATTAACCTCTTTCCCTCCAGCTTGGAACACTATGTGCCTCTGGGTATGCCCCGCTCTTCGATGACCCTCTACGCGCGACACGCGTATACGCCTTGCGGTGGCGCCGCCAGATGGCGCACCGTGTCCAGAGGGAGGCGCGATAGAGGAGCCTGGCTGCATCACACGCCTTATAGGCAACGCGCTTTGGCGGTGTCATTATGGTGTGTCGCTACATTGCTTGAGTACTAATAGCATTACCGTCGGCAGTCATTCTGAGGCTGTTTCTGCCGGAAATCTTTCTCGCGGAATCAATTTGCTCCTGCGCTTTTAGTTGAGGGGAAGTCTCGGTACTGTGAGATGCATTAAGACACCAATTCGAAGAATGATACCCGTGATCTCGCTGTTTGGCTTATTTCAATCTGTGCGGAATTTGCGGTGATCCATGGCAAACGCTGGTCGGAGTAAATGTCCTTAGGCAAGAAAGGTTTGTCCAATACGAGCCCAGAATATTTTTTGACAATGATGACAATTGGGTCAATTGGTGCATCTTAGTAGACGCACATAATTAAGCGCGAAAGAAATAACAAAGAAACGGGCACTAGTGGTCTCCTTTGCGGTCTGTTCCTTTCTCTTGTTTGCATTTTTATACAGACATATATCTTCTGCCAAGAGCCAAATTTTAAAAAAGTTTTTGGTTGGTAAGTTCTGCTTGCCGTTGACCGGGAACTATGGATAACAATACGCCGGACATCTCGATTGCCTGGAATCTGTTCTTACGAACAATTCTAGCGTAAAAACTTTCTTGTGAGAACGAGTGAGTGGTTGTATGCCCGCGCTTACCATTTCGGAGCAGTTCAGTTGGACTTGGCCGCATGTTAAAAAAAAAAGAGAACAAAGAAACGAAGACAAGAGCCTAAATTTGTCTTCAAATTAAAGTTTGCGGCACCGTTGAACAGAGGTTAAGGTCGTTTGTATACTTCCACGCCATCTACGATGTTGCATACCTGCAGTCATGACGTTTACAGTGTCCGTTTACATGATGAAGAATGACAGGCTGTCTATTGTACCAACACTTCTCAGCGCCTAGTGGCTACTCAGCGCGTGCGTACAGCATGGTGGCTCTATGGTGCTTAAATATTGACCCGCATAGGGCGCACGAAAAGGTTACGCTGATCACCACGCGTATCGGTGATGTCAATGTAAGCCCTATACCTACCATTTCGGAACCAATAAGCTTTTATTTTTTTAAAGTAATAAGTGTAAAACATGCTGCGACAGACGTTGACGTCGGCTCCTGATATCCGGGCCAGCTAAGACGTTTCCCTGTATGAACGTGACTTCATGTATAAATACTGTCTCTTCATGGGAAACGGAGTAGGCGCGCCGTATTCACGCTTCTATATCTCGCTTTCTCCATGTCAAGTGCTACGTATCATTTTCGAGCCGCTCTGTTCAATACCTCAAAGTTTTGTATTAATCGAGGGAAGCTTACCGCAAAACCTATAGCAATGCTTTTGACGCCCTTTGCGGAGTTTCAGATGTGGATAGCTCTGAAAACTAATTACCAATCATTAGTTACTATGCTGAGTCAGTTTTACTCTCAAGTTACATTTCTGTTTCTAAGGATGTACTTTCCAAGGCCAGAAGTAAGAGAGGACAAATTGTTCTAATTTTCTCGATGCGGGATGTTGTTCGGGCTTTCTGCGGTTAAGCAAGCAAATGCTTCAGAGCCATTGCTGCAAAACGTGCGCACTACGAGCATTAGTTTGAGTTTCGGTTGGATTAAATTTAGTTGCTGGGGTATCGATAATGTCGACAACAAACAAATTGTCGCCGGTCGCTGCGCGTAGTTCGTCTTCGCCACACGTCATGCGTGACGTGCGGTAATCTGCACGCGATACAGCGGCGGCGGTGCTCCGATAACGCGAGAGCACGAATATCGGGACCTTTAGCAGCGCTTTCCACACAGGGAGGAGCCCTTTTCTGCCTCTTTCTCATTCTTAGCCATCTGCAACGCTTCCAAAACGCTGAACTAATAGTTCAGCGTTTTGGCCGCAGACGCGACAGCAGGAGCCGGCGATGGGTTAGGCCCCGCGCTGCGTAATCTCTGTTTGACAGGTCCCTCGTGGCGCGCTGTATTAAACTGCGCCGAAGCGGACCGCTGCAATGTCGGGCGCGTCGCAGTCGACGCGGCCGCTGTGCCATTAAAAACCGCTTCATCATCGTCGTGGATGTGGTGCGCCTGCAAGCTCAACGAACAAAAGCCAGAAACCTGCTCCATTTTTCTTCCCCCTCGTGTAAGTGCTCCTGAATTCATCTCCGTTCTTACCAGACACGGGGAGTATGTTTCTCGTGGCTTTCTTGATTCCCGCGCCGCTAGCAAAACTGTTGCGCTCGAGCTCGTTTTTCCTGCGAGCGGAGTTGTTGAGCAACGTTCTTCGGCTAAGTCCTTGAATGTGGCGGGGACCATCATTCATTCTCTTTTCTATCTATCTATCTATCTATCTATCTATCTATCTATCTATCTATCTATCTATCTATCTATCTATCTATCTATCTATCTATCTATCTATCTATCTATCTATCTATCTATCTATCTATCTATCTATCTATCTATCTATCTATCTATCTATCTATCTATCTATCTATCTGTCTGTCTGTCTGTCTGTCTATCTGTCTGTCTATCTATCTATCTATCTATCTATCTATCTATCTATCTATCTATCTATCTATCTGTCTGTCTGTCTGTCTGTCTGTCTGTCTGTCTGTCTGTCTGTCTGTCTGTCTGTCTGTCTGTCTGTCTGTCTGTCTGTCTGTCTGTCTGTCTGTCTGTCTGTCTGTCTGTCTGTCTGTCTGTCTGTCTGTCTGTCTGTCTGTCTGTCTGTCTGTCTGTCTGTCTGTCTGTCTGTCTGTCTGTCTGTCTGTCTGTCTGTCTGTCTGTCTGTCTGTCTGTCTGTCTGTCTGTCTGTCTGTCTGTCTGTCTGTCTGTCTGTCTGTCTGTCTGTCTGTCTGTCTGTCTGTCTGTCTGTCTGTCTGTCTGTCTGTCTGTCTGTCTGTCTGTCTGTCTGTCTGTCTGTCTGTCTGTCTGTCTGTCTGTCTGTCTGTCTGTCTGTCTGTCTGTCTGTCTGTCTGTCTGTCTGTCTGTCTGTCTGTCTGTCTGTCTGTCTGTCTGTCTGTCTGTCTGTCTATCTATCTATTCGTCTATCTATCTATTCGTCTATCTATCTATTCGTCTATCTATCTATTCGTCTATCTATCTATTCGTCTATCTATCTATTCGTCTATCTGTCTATCTAATCGTTCCTTCTTTGAAACAGGCTGCTCTCACGCTGTAGTACAATAATAGACACTGACATATGAGCCGGTTCCGTGGCCCTTGTCACGGAATTCGCACGGAAGAATTCATGATCGGCGCTTTCCTATACACGACGTTTCTGCGACGTCCACCTCAAACTCCTATCGAAAGGCTAGAGTTGCACGGCATTCCTGTTTGACGTATACGTCTTCTATTTCGCCTCTGATACGACAACATGTATACGAACGCTATGAAAAACAATTCAGCACAAAAGAGAGGAGAAAGTTGAAGTTCAGTGACCGCGAAGATGACATTTCGCTTTTCTGACGTGTTGCCTACGCAGTGCTCAAAAGGATACGAAAAAATAAATAAAACGTCATTGGTATAAGATAATACGTAGAAGTAAAGTATAAACTATGACGACAAACGAACGACGTACACAGATTTTTTTCAACCCCACGGAAAACCTCTGTCGTCAAGGAAAGAGGGCACGTGAGTGAGTGTTTAAATGGGAATGCGAATAAGAGTCGTGTTCGAAGGTGTGTGTTGTGCAGAGTTAGCAAGCGAATAATAATAATAATAATAATAATAATAATAATAACAATAATAATAATAATAATAATAATAATAATAATAATAATGATGATGATGATGATGATGATGATGATGATGATGATGATGATGATGATGATGATGAGAAGAAATCAACTGGTGAGTACTTCAGTGATTAAGCCTGAAAGCGACTGCATCTGTTTATTAAATAACTCGGGGAGTGCTCAAGCGATGGAGTGACTGATTGCAACATGTTGGACGAGGAAGTGAGGAAATGAGGGCGTGTGGGACTTAAGGACACAGAAAATTGGATCCTCTTGAGTTTCTTCTTTAGCGACCTTGTGGACAGCTCACTGGTTGACTGGGATTACGAGTACTTGTGAGACGGTCGGCGAATAATGAATAAATAAGTTAGCAGTAGTGTGGCTCAGTGAATGCGTTAGGGTAGCCAGCGACGGTGAGCGGTAAACTGGGGGAAAGTAAGGAAGGGGGAAAACAAGAAGTGAAAGGCAGAGAGGTTAACCATGTGTCCGGTTGGCTACATACTCTGCGCAGGAGGATGGGGTAGGGGGCAGAAAAGATGAGAAAACAAGAAAATATTTAAAAATAAAGAAAGTAAGGCATCAGTTTGCACATTCTATAATTTTTCAACGAGTCCTGTTTCCTTTAAAAAGCACACTAGCGCTTTTAAAGCAGTCCGTGCCGACGTCGGCTGGCTCCAGTGTCCAAGGTCCAAGAATTCGGCCTTCCGTAAGGGGATGGTCAACAGGGCTGTCGAAGGTGGTGTAGAGGACTTTTCTTGGTGCCCTGAAATGACGACAATCACACGGAAGGGGCGCTACCGTCTCTTTGCACCCGCAAACTTCACGATCTGGACTTGTGGCTTTCCCGCTTTCACCAGCGCGGGAAAGTAACCAATGAAGAAAAAATATTGGGCCGATCCAAAACACATATTGGAACCTATGTGAAGCCAAGCCTTCGTGAAATGGTTAATGCAATGATCTAAATTTGTCCATTTCATTCCAGCGTCGTCGGAGTAATTAAAAATGGGCACACGCATGCGCTCTCTATGAAATGTGACAACTCTTATGTTGCCTTGTATTTCTTGGTGGCCTTGACTAAGTCATTCGCATTCCGAATCGGATAGGCCGACGGCGCCTCGTGTGATGACTGTGGTAACGAGGAGACTCTTCAACACCTCTGTGACTGTCCTCGCTATAATTCACAGAGACGATTGCTCGCAATCGCGATAGCGCGCTTTGACCGAATACCTCTATCAGACGAACTTATTTTAAAATGCCGCCATCACAAGCTATCGCAGCAGAGGGCGACGAGGGCACTGTTGCAGTTTTTAAGGAGAACAGAATTGGACAAGCGTCTGCAGCCCAACAGATATTTATAGCGTTGCAAGTGCTACTGTGCTGTGCGGTGACAACATGCGGCGACAGTAACCGACTGTGGTTGTATATCTATGCTCCTTTCTTTCTTTATCTCTACTTTGTTTTCGCTTTACCTCCCCCTCCCCTCTATCCCCAGCGTAGGGTAGCAAACCGGATCTTCCCGTCGAAATAACCTCAATTCCTTCCCCCTTTTCTTCTGTCTCTCTCTTTGGTTTATTCTTACTTATGTTAAATCAATGTTCTTCTTGAACAATTCGCCGCCGTACCACTTTTGTGGGTGCGTGCTATAGTATGGAAACCATCATAATCCTCACGAGAACGCGGCGATCATCTCAAAGAGGTAGTTGGCATCGGCTCGATGGATAGATAGATAGAGAGAGACAGGGGAGAGAGAGAGAGAGTAACCGAGAGGGAGCAGTAGGGAGGTCAAGCAAAAAACGTACCCGGTTGGATGTCCTACCCTTTGGGAGGAGGAAAGGGGAAGAATAGATAAGAAGGAAACCGAAGAAAAAATAATAAAGAGACAATAATTTGCTGAGTCAGACGCAGAGGAATGTCCGCCGTCACAAGCGCTCGTACGGTCCCGTAGCCTTCAAGAACCTTACAAGGGCTCTTGCGGCCTTTTGCATGCAAAAGGCCACAGAGGCCCTCCTACATGTATGTCTGTCTGCACTGAGTAATTCCGTAGAAAACGAGGCCAGCAGCCCGGACACTTGTGAGGGTTGTAAAGGCGGTATTGCTGTTCTGCGTGCCAGCTATTCGGCAAGACCGCCGCCGCAGCAGCACCCAGCCAGCCAGCAGCAACTGTCGGGAAAGTCCGGGAGAGGGTTGGCAAAGAAAGCTTCCTCTTTAATAATAAATTCTGATGTTTTACGTGCCAAAATCACGATCTGATTGTGAGGCATGCCCCATAGTGGGGGAGCGCGCATTAATTTCGACCTCCTGGAGTTCTTAATCAACCTGCACCAAAATGCAAGAGCAGGAGCATTTTTCTTTTCTTTTTACGTGTAGCGCCCATCACAGTGTGGTTACCGAGGCCGGGATTAAATCCGCAACCTCGACCTCATCAGTGCTAAGCCACAGCCAGTGGGCGTACAGCGTGGGGTGGAAACGCAGGCAACGTCTCCGTTAGAACGCGTGTGCTTGAATGATTCGAGGATTATTGCGCGAACGAATTTTACGATGGAGTGAGTGGGGAAATGAGTGGGCGACAAATTTATGACACTCACCTCACTAAGAGCAAAGGAATCTCGTTCCTATCTGCAAGCGCTATCTGCACGCCCATACTGCGACGTTCCTCGCTCATCTTACTGACGGAAATGAAATCTCGCGCAACCCGCTTTACCAGCACCTTTCAGCACGTGAAACTAAATGGAGTATGTTGTGAATGCGCATCGCTGATCGGCTGTATGTGAGAAAAGGGGGGGGGGGGGGGGTCGGTGACAAGCAACTTCTTTAAGATACGTCAACTCGCCCCTCCATACGCACCACACACATCTACGTTACTCAGTGTGCACAGACACACTTTTTTTTTTTTAGTGCAAGAACAGATGGTAAAACACATCCCAAGTCAAAAACTCCGTGTTCAGGTTCTTATGTTTAGCATGTTACCATTAAACAGCAAAATAAAAGCAATTGTGGAATTAAGCACCACTTGTTAAATTTAACAACCATATGCTCCTCAAGTTGACCATCCGCCTTATTCGATAATTTTTCGGTCGCTTCCGGGAATGAAATTGAAGAACCTGCTTGAATATATCGGCACAAACGCAGTTCGAATGCTGCACTCTTTATCAACGTCGTCTACACATCTTAAGTCCCGGTGAAATGCAGCAGCAGCAGCAGCAGCAAAAAAAAAAAAAAGCTGCATAATCCGCATTTCTTATAACAATGCTGTCGCAGCGTCGATAACCAGTATGAAAATGTGCGAACATAACAAGCATGGATTTAAAGCGCCGGGACCTTTAAAGCCTTGCGTGTCCTGAAGCAATCCGCTGCTCGAGGGTAATTTATTCCTTTCTTATACGGGTGTAGCCGCGGGTCACCTTGTTTAATCCATTAATCCCGATATTGAGTTCCACTTTTCTGGGACTTGCGCCATAAAAAGTGACCTTGAATGCGTTACCGACGGGCTGCTGCGTCTATGGCCGCTTCGACGACCTTTGTCTCCTTCGCTCGGAGTTCGATAAGTCGTCCCCCGGCCATTTCTGTAGACATGTGGGGGGAACTGAAATCACGACTTCTCAACGCCGAAAAGCGAGAATTGACTTTCAGGTGAGCTCCGACATGCTCACTTTCGCTTTGGTTTGTCCATATGCATCGCCAGCAACTGTGGATGGGTAAGTTGAGTTCAATTCATAAGAGAAGTTAGCATAGCTAGTTAACAAGACGACGAACAAAGAGCGGGCACAAGTTTGAAGATCTGGCCGTGTCGGAAATTTTGCCAACTCGTGTGTACGGTTTTATAGTAAATAGCTTCCTTCGGCTCATAGACCAGCCTTTCTTTCTTTTTTCAAGCATCTAACCGTTTTCGTAGGCCGATCCCAAAGTCAGGGCAGTATATAAGAGTGGCTTGTTGCCCCCGGGGAGTTGGTACATTGGTGCATGGCAGGGGAAAAAAATGTGACAGGAAGGGTGCTGGACTCTCAATTTGTCTGTTTCTTACTCGTGGTTTCTTTCTTCTTTTCTTTTTTCTCCCTTCCTTTCCGTTTGCTTTCATTCGACGACGCATCAGTATAACACTGCGCCTCAAAGCTCTTGCCGTCACGAGATAAGAATGTGAGACACTGGCACGGGATGCACGTGCCAGACATTTCAAAGCTCTACTTTGGCACGACAGCAGTATGCGTGTGATGGTGGCCTAGTGTGCGTAAAATGCCTCTGCCTCCATTAAAAGAAATGTTCACTTTTGATGCGAACGCGTCAAATGGCCCACTGAGAGAAAACGCCGGTGGCGTCTGTAGCAGCGGCGAAACGGCACCTAATTTCCCATTGGCTACGACGCCACGTTACGAGCCCGCCCACAGGCTCGTGACGCTCGGGCCGCGACGCGGGCGCTCGGAGCACCTGCGGCCTCGGTATTGCGTGAGGGGAGAGGGCATCGCCGCGACGCCACGTCACCCTCGCTCTCGCAAGCCTGTGTCATCCGCGTGTTCCTTGTCCGCGCAAGCTCTCGCCGGCGTTCTAACTGCACATCGGCAAGTACAAACCAAAACACGCCGAGCGGCTCAACGCGATCGCTTGCCGGGAGAAGCTCATAACTAGAAGGACCGCTCAGCGGCGCTCAATTGGACATTAACGCTATCTTGTTGGCAACTCAGAAGTGCTTAGGTGTCCTCGGATTTTTAAATTAAATTCTGAAACCTTGCCTACCAGGACTTGGCTACATTCCAGAGACATTTTAACGACGTCCATTCTTTGTCGATTGTGTGATGCACCCCAGACGTAACAAAATTGCTTTATAAACTGCAGAGGGGCCACTTTATTTTGGTATGAGCTTCAACGAGCCCTTCAGAAAGACGTTGATCGAAATCATTATTCAGTGCGATATATAGTTCAGACTAGTGGTGACAATGTACCCTTTTATATGTTTCTACTCATTGGAATGCACAGCCTGTGGAAGACACGCATGCCGGATCGGAATGTCGAAGCTATAATTTCATCAGCAACTCGTTTGATTCGAATGATCGTCCAACTGAAAGGTCTGTACGAACGAATTAACTTTCGTTCATAATATTATTTGGTATTGGTAAGATATTTATTCTTACCACTACTTTAGTGTTTCTTGTGAACGTCGATCGTCGCCTGAGCGGCACGTTTCAAGGATGAGTAGGAACTCCATGATTCTCTCCGTGTAGATACCTACGTAGACGTGTAAGGGGAGAGACTCCTTAGCTTGCCTATCTGTTTATATTTCCCGCAAGAGTCGTTTGTGCTGTAATGAATATAACAAAAGAAAAAAATTAGTGTGATCGTGGCCTAATGATTAGAGTATTGCGCTCCTGTGCTGGAAGGCAGTTCGATCCAATTATTGTTGTCCCATAGCTTTATAGTATTACAGGCGGACTTTACAAGCTCTAAGTATCTAATTGAAAACTCGAGGTGTTCATCGCGTACGCGAGCACGTGTGGATGTGCACAAAATCGCGTCTTTTCCTAAAGATATACGAGGTATACAGAAGTCACTCTAATAAAAACGCATAGCTTTCTGAAAGGCTTCGGCTATTCTTTGACATTGACAATAATCGTCGACGGTTTCTGTCCAGTTTTCGTGAACGATTTATTTTTGTATGAGCAGATAAAAATAACAGGCACAATGCGAAGCTCCCACCTTACTTGCGCCGAAGCCGTTTCTCGCCTACCTTTTAATAATTATCGGACTAGAATACTTGTTTATTGTTTCCATGCCTATGAAATCAACGGAAAAATAGGCCACCGAAAAACCACAGCGTCCCAGCATTCTTGCTAAGAAAATGGCACTGCGAAGAAGAAAAGAAGTTTCAAAATCTTCAAATGAATAGGTGAGTATGAAGAAAATAATGATGTGTTACTAGCATTGTATAACCAGATATATGGCAAAGTCATCCGAAGTAACGCGTGCCGTTACACATACAAACGCACTCTCACTAACACGTTCGAATTAATTTGACGAAGGATCGCCAGCTCAGAATCGAGTAGCGCGAGCTTCAACTCGGCGCAAAACGGGTTCGACACAACTACTTCCATGTCTCTCGCATTCGCACCGTTTATCCCTTGCTCAACAAGCTCATAAACCCAGCCGCCGCTCATTCACAAGTACGGGGCGCTCCACCTCCGTCTAGCCTCGCACTCTCCACGTTCACCATCAAACTTCCTCCTCGTTCATCACGGGCGGCTTTCCCGCTCGGCTCGAAGCCCGTACGGCGCAGGCCGCTGCTTCGAGCGTCATTCGCACGCACACACACACGCCGAACTGTGAAGCCAGAAAACGGGTGTCCTGCTCCGACGAGCTGCACTCACAACTGCCTCGCGGCACACGCTCTAGCGGCGAGGCGCCGCTTCTCTTCCACCTGGCGGCGGAGGCAAAGTTTTTCGCGCGCAGCAGTCGCCCGCACACGCGGAGGAGCAGCCTGCGTGACGCCGGCGATCAACCGGTCTTACGTGCGGGCCACCGTTCGGCGAAGACCCCTCTCTGCCCCTCTCTCGCTCTTCTTCTTCATCACTCGCCAGCCTCTCCACCGGGCGGCCAAACTTCGTCCGGCCGTGTCGGCCGAGGCGCCTCACTCGGCGCGCTGACCACGGCTGCGAGCGGTTGCGCGCGCCACCAACTCTCTCCGTCCGCGCGCGTCGACGCCCGCGCGTCTCCTCTCGCCCCGAGCATCAGTCAGATCTGTTCGGCGTGCCTCGGTCGGAGGCAGTTCTCCAGACGTCCGCCGTAGAGCCGCGTGTTGGAAGTCCCTCGCGCTCGCTCGCCCACCTCCCCAATACGTTGCGGCGATTTGTAGAGAGGAGGCACTCGCCGTATACTGAGCTGAGCAGAAAGGTCTTCGAATTGCGCGGCGTGGTACTTTTGAAGAGCAGCGGGGGATCCAATCCCATTAAGTGTCGTGGGAGACTGAAGAAGACCTGGACGTCGTTTTGTTTAGCGGAGCTGCGTGTGGCGGAGTCGTCGTGTACCGGTCCAGACGGCGATTGGCTTCGTGATGAAACCAAAGAGTGATGTGACCCGAGTGTTGCCCTAACAGACCGTCCCAGGGCTTTCTGTTTCGTTCTTCTATTTATTTATTTATTATTTTCGAACGGCCAATTCGTCTCTTTGGCTCGCGAGAGTGCCCTGGTTCTTTGTGCCTCGACTGGACTTGTAAGATCGTGAAGTGTTCCTGTCAAGCGAAAGATCTGGATCAGTGGTGACGCGAAGTGCAGTTCTTGTGCTGGTGAAGCGTACTCCCTCCACGAAGAAATCTTCGTTATATGTGTTTTTTTTTTTCGGAACACCAGTTTGGGGATCATCGACCGACCAAGTGCCTGCGCTGGGATTCCGTCGACCAAGTGCGTCCACAGGAGTTACGTTGCTTAGCCGATTCGACGGTGTGAATTTATTTATTCTCATCTTCGGTCTTACTTTCTTTTTTTTTCTCGCCTTAAAGCTTTTTTGTCCTCGTAAACACTGAACAACGACGACGAAGTGCTGCAGCTCCGCACCTGTGGGTCTTCCTTCAGCGCCGCAATCTATTTCGGAGAAGCGAGTAAGTTTGTGCTCCACACTTCACTTCTTTAAAAAGATTTTAAAAAAAGGAGATAAATAAAAGAAAGTGGAACGAAAGAAATCGTCATTCTGCGAAAGTGTGCCCCTGGGCCAAATAAACTTCCGACGTCGTAAATTTAATTTTTTTTAGGTTGTTATCGGTTGTTGCTACCCAAAGTGTTTACTTCTTTAAAACTCGCAGCTGATTGTGTGCCGCGGGGGAATTGAGTCGGTTTCGCGCGCGTATTGTCGTTCTTGCAAATCGCTTCTCATTAATCTGCGAAGTTGCTGGTGAACTTTAATCACCCCCCTACACTGTTCTCGTTTATCGAGGAACGTGTTTTTTATGTCAGTCACGTTTTTTTCACACCCCCGTTGTTTCTGTACATAGAAAGAAAAAAAACAACAAGAAGAGCGCCAGTTTACTTTCAGCTCATTGGCTTATCCGTAATTACCGCGTTGTTTCGGCGTCTTTGCCAGTTTTTGCCTTGCATATAAACTCAGCGACGATACGACGTATGGTTCGAACTCCTCTTACAGTACGTCGCAAAACAGAATCGCGATAGCAACGACATTGTTGTCGTAGCCACGACATAGGTACGACAAAGTTTCTCACAGCAGTTAAGTCGCGTTGGATGCCCCAAAACGGTATCGTTGATTACCACACCGCGGGGACCGGTAAATGCGAAAAGCTAATGATTGCAATACTCTTCATATGCCAGAACCGTTAAGCGAGCATTCAAGGTAGGCGCGCTCGTCACGTCGGAAAGTCTATCAGCAGGCCACTTTTCTCAGGCAGCTTGGAGTGACACATGCTTCGTGTTCGTCGGTTGCTTCTGTAAGCGTCTCAGCTGGAATGAACGTTGACAGAGCTGTATGTTTTTTAGTCGTAACGACGATTGGGTGATCAGAAACCACCGTCGCTATTTTTAGTGGGCTGGAAAGAGTGAGAGAAAAAAAACAATAACGTTGGTCTCTCCGAGTTGGTACGAATGGGTGATTTATTGACCTCATGTCCGTTTTTGTCGCGATTCTTCTTTAAGCACTTGATTTTTTTTGTGTGTGTTTGTGTGTGTGTGAGCGTCTCTCTATGCATGACAGTTTGAGCGCTCCGAACAAACAGAAAGGGGCGATATGCTCATTTTCAGCTCACATTTCGTCCCGCTCAACGACGACACTTCTTTTTCTATTTTTTATTGTCTCTTTCTTGGCACACTTGCCATATCACAGTCTCGGCTACGAAACGCGGGGAAAGGTTTCGAAGCCCTGTAGCTCTTACGGGCACATTTTAAATTCTGTTCCAGCGTAAATGAGTCGTAGTGGTGCGTACTTTTATACTTTCGCTTTTCCCTTAAAAGCCAGGCTGAGCGGCTTTATTTATTTTACTTTTTCCCCTTATCATTTCTGTTTCTCCTCCTGCTATGCTCACGGCCGTACGCTTGGACGTGTTCGACCCTGAACCGACGCCGAGCAATGTATTGAGTTGTATTTCTTGCGCCGTTCTTTGGTAAGAGTAAGTCACACTCGCACCCCGCGCTGGCGCGATTCGCCTTTTCGTTATGATTACATGGCAACTTCGTTGTATCTGCCTCCCGCGCGAGAACGCATACAAGAAGTCTGGCCTTTGAGAAGAGAGAAGAGGAAGGACACACTTGGTATTTGTTCATTGGGGGGGGGGGGGGGGGTTCTTAGCAGTTCGATGAAATATGCCCACACCAGCCGATCGCACCGCGAGAGTCTTTATAAAGAAGGCGCGCGTTTCACGAAAAGTTTCCTAACCGTAAATCTCCGATTGTCTTCGTTTCGGCAGCGGTAGCGCTTTTTTTGCTTTCGGGTAGCAGCGGGTAACAATGCGGGAGGACGTAGCGTGCTTTGTTTCTTGTACAACTAGTGTTGCGACGGCGCTCAGGCCTACCTCCGCTCTGAATGTTTCTGTTGTTTTGTTGTTTTCAATACTGTTAGCCCTTGCGGGCTTTTACAGGGGTGGGGGAAAATGAATTTTCCACAAACACGTAACACCAGTTCCGCAATAAACAAACAATGCATTCAGTAAATACATGACAGTTTACGCTCAAATGATTCAGTTGTGTGCGTTTCAATAAGTACATCTGCGTCAAGTTTATTCCAATCGATTATAGTTTTCACAAGAAAGGAAAATTTGAAGGCATCAACGCGCGGCCCACAGGGCATTACAGCATAAGGGTGACCTGCACGTGGACAAACAAGGGGGTGACCTGTACGTGGGGTGACCTGTATGGACGGACAAACAATTTTTTTGTCTGAATCCCTATAACTGGTAGTTTCTACAGTTGCGGGAGGCGACGGCGGTTAGTCGGCCCGGAGTCCCTGCTCCCTGGCAACTTTCTCTGCCCGCCCCGCGACCCAGACCTGTGAACTGCTAAGGATAAGTATACCGGGACCGCCCGGCCCCATAATATGTGAAAGAGGTCGGCCCATGGGGCTCGCCGCAGCTTGCACTGATGAGTAAATTTGGTGTGATCGGTGTAGGAGCATATGATTAGTGTTGGGAACGAGCACTTCTGCAGCTGTCTCCAGATGAGCTCCTGCCGTTTGGTTAGCGACTTGTGCGCCGGGAAGGGGGGGGGGGGTGGGGGTAGGAAAGTCTGGATAATCTATAATATTGTGTAATTTCTTGATACGGCACCATACGGTCCCCTGTCGACTACCAGTTTGCCTCTATCTCATCATTCTCCGTTCCGACATGTGTGCCTCGTGAGTTTTGGCGTCCCAAATCTATACCCGAGTCGTGTGAATTGAGTAGTGGAAAGCACCGGGTTAATTTCGAGCACCTGTTGAGTTCATCGATACGATTGATTCATCTTACACGGTGGCGCTACTTGGCGATGACGTTGCTGTTGCTAATTAAACGATGCGAGTCTTGGAAAACAGGTCACAGAACAGCCGGCTGTACCACCATATACCGTAAGAATAAACCACGGCGATTAAAAAGCAATAAAGAAAACAAGAACGGAACAAACAGGAGCGACAAACGCAGGAAGGAATATGATTAAAGGAATAAAACACCAAAGTGAAGCACAGCCTTCAGAATATGCTACGAATAGTCGGAGAGCCTTGATTCAAATGCGGCGCTCATGCGCAACACTGGCACGCTAATGAACTAATATACAATGCCATACAAATTTTCACGTCTAATGCTAGGCCATCTGTACATGACACTGCCACGTTCTACATGTCTTTCGTGCACACTGCAGAGTGCCATTCTTTAGTCACTGCTTCCTTTTGCTTGGGAGAGACACAGACGTGATAAACGAAAGAAAAGTGGTTAACCAGGCTGAGCCTGGTTCGCTACCCTGCGCCTTGGGGAAATGGGTAAGGTGGCTGGGTGGTCGACGTTAAACGGCCGACGACATGGCGGTGAGACATTTCATCGTAACGTTTTCCTCGTGCAACTGTGGTTCGTGACAGCTCAATCAACTTTAAGTGAAGTGGGTAATCAACGGGGCGAAATGGGCGGCGTAGCCAATTCGACGCATGTATTGACGCGCAACGCCGGTCTAGTTTAAACGCCCAGAAACGCTTCACCCATGCTGCCGCAACGCGTGTCTGAAATGCGGACGAGGTTCGGCATAAAGTATACGGCACGGTTTCGTGAACGTGAGACTTCCGGCTCGAACGCATTGCTTCGCGAAACAAACGGGCGAAACGAACGGACGAGGCGATGATGAATATGAATTCAAAGTTGGCCTCCTTCCGTTACACTGCACTCGCCCCCGCATCTATCTGTTCGCCCAGCTCGAATCTATTGGGAGTCGTCTTTCTCTTCTTGAAAGGGCGCGCTCGTGAAAATCGCTGCCCAGCAGGTAGTCCAAATCGCCACCCACACGCACACACACACGCTCGCTCGCTTCACTCTATACGTACACGGCCGCATTAAAAGTCGATGCTACTCGGGGTACTGAGTTATCGGTGACCCACCTCGCATGCACAATGAGCGGCTCCCGTTACTGCGGCGTCTATAGCTTGGCCTTGAGCCTCCGTGCAGTAGCAAACCCAAGAGCTGCACCTATGTGTGTATGTCTTCTTTCCCTCCTTGCTCAACCCACTTTTCTTCTTTTCTAAATGTTTCTTCTTTTTCCTTTCTTTTCTTGCGTATACGATATCTCTTTCGGACATACTTTTTCCGAGAGCTTGCGAGTGGACACCACACAAACGAGTATTCTGGGAGTCATCTTTCTCCATTTATTTCTGTCCCACTCAGCCTTAGGCGCGTTGCTTTTTCCGTGAAATTCCTTTATTACTGTTTTTTTTTTCGTTACCTCGCGGCTGTCGAGACGTTAAAAACCGCGCGATACTCAGCGTACCAAAGTGCGGTGCCTGTCTTTGCGCTGGACTAATAAATCAAATGTATTACCACCGGTTATACAGATACGCGCGCGTACGAGAGGCTGCCGCGAAGGGGGCCAGCGACAGCGCTGAACTTGAACGTGCTTCCTGATAGTGGCCGGCGAAGGCAGATTCCCGGGGCGGGAGTCAGACACAGGCTCGCTCGCACGTCCGGGTGGCCGGTACGACGCGAGCACCGTCGCGCGTACGCCCGCTGTGGTCGTTGTTGCAGCTGTGTCCTTGTTCCCTGCACGCGCACCCCTCGGACCGAGAGGAGGAGTGCTCGTTCACGTTCGACGTCGTGACGCGAATCGGCGAACACGCGTTTACGAAGCGACGGTTTGCGAAACTTTCTTTTAAGTTGGCTGAAATAGGAGCAGACCGAAATGGAAACGACGTGGGAATACACTGACAACGCCTTAGGGGTGGTAGGCTGGAAACGAAAAATAAATGAACACTGGTTGCTTGATAGGCCGACACATTGGGTGAGAGCGGTCACGTGTAGCGCCCGCTGTGCTGGATTCGACCGTTGCGTGGTTGTCAGCACCGCTCGCGCTCTACTCATTCCTTGTCTACTTTTATGCCACGATAGAGGTTTGCACTGAAGTTTGCGTTCGAGCTTGTCTTAGCCTCGTGAAACGTGGAATAATCTTAAAAAGATTTTGCATAACATCAACCCCCCCCCCGCTCCGCCGCCTTGTTTTCGAATTTCTATCGTCTTAGTTATTCCGTTTGCATTTGAAACTTTTGTCCTGTTCTGAATAGCTGCATATAATATCCATGGCCAAGCTTCCCATGTTACGCAGCTCATGAGCACCAAATAATTCGACTCGGCAAACTTTCAAATTGCTTGTATTGATTTCCGACGTTGCGTATCGGAAATCGTGCGGTTGATCGCACGTGTAACGACATATACTTAGTGAGTGTTATGCACCACCGTTTGACATAAAAAAAAATGCGAAGGGTTCTATTTTAAGCCGCTCATTTTGACGCCCTCTTCGCATGTAGTCGGGTTCATATGTAAAACCTAAGATGACCCAACAACCTAGCTGGTACAGCTCTAGAATAAAACCGTCGAACGCCACGAATTTTGAGACGGCGGAGGTTGGCGATCCGTATCACTGGCTGCATCGAGAGCGATGTGTTCAACTCCGTTTTGTTCTGGGTAGGCTCGAGAATCGAAATAATTGGTGAGACGTTCACTTCGCGTCTGCAGTCAGCTTGGAGTCGTACGACTAACGCGGACCTTAGCTTCGTATGCATACGCACCTACAGACATAGTCAGCTCATTCGTCGGCACTTATCTTTTGGACGAGCGTGTGTATTTCCTAATTCAAACAAAATAATTCTTATGCATACGCTTTTCACCTGCCCTCCGCGCAATTTCCTGGCCAGAACGAAGGCGCTTGCAGAAAGTCGCCGGTGGGTTTAGCTAATGAGCCAAGCCATGCTACTTCCGTGTAAAAGAAGGACACCGCACGCTAGCCACGTTGACGATATACGTGGACTCGCTGCGCATACTACGGGTGGTTGGTGTCTTCCCGGTCGAGTGCGTTTGCATTCTTGTCGACAAGACATGTTCGTCGAATAAATTAACGTGTGCAACGTTGCAACAGCTTCGTAAAATGCAAATAATAAATTTATCACGTTTCCATGTTGCGGTAGTGCTTTCGGGAACATGCGTTCAACATGCGTTCAACATGCGTTCAACATGCGGCGTCATCTGTGGATGTGGCCGCCTGCAGGCAAATGACCAGAACTTTCCTATCGTTGCATTCCTGTGAGGCTGCCACTGACGTCTGTAGCGTGTGTACTGACGTCGCAATGACCTAAGCTCACAAATAACGCGACCAATTTTCTTCGCGAAACTAGATTCGCGAACATTTCCGGAGTTTCTGGCAGGAAGGCAGAGAGGGGGGGGGGGGGGGGGGAGAGTGGGAGCTTATTCTGGTTGGACTTCTCACCTGGGCTCCTAACACAAACTGTCGCTCAAAAAAAAAGAAAAAAAGAAAAAGAAGTTGACAGTCACTTTAGCATACGCCAAAGAGGATGAAGGCTGCGCGCTCGCGAGACATTCATTTGAATTAATTGACATTTTCGTTCGAATGCGTTGTTACTTCATATTACTTGTTGCATATCGCCATAGGTAGTGGGTTGAAGTGTCGTAACTCTATCTTTATTAACTGTGGAGTAATTAACTTCGCCTTAGTTAACACCAAAGGTCATGAGTTCGACCATCAATAGTGGCACCATCAATTTTGGTGCCGTTGAATTTTGGTCCCACAATTGATCGAGGATTCAACTCCCACCAAAGCTCGTGGGTTCGAGAGCCTTAGTTAACTTTGCCTCAGTTAACACGAAAAGTCGTGGGACCGACTCCCACTAGAGGCCGCGGGTTCAAGTGCTGTAATTAATTATATAGTAAATAAATGCGCGTTAATTAAGTTCGCTCTAATGAACACCAAAGGTCGTAGGTTCGACTCCTATCGATTCTGGTGCCATTGAATTTTGTTGCCACAACGCCACACGGTGAATTTTTCCATAACGCTGGACATAGGATTTTTCGACCCATGAGCCACATAAAACTTTCGCCTTAAAAAAAATGGCAGAGAGACACTTAAGACTGCTTACGTGTGGGAATGCGAAAGCATTATAGTCCCTTTGGTGAAATGTGTTCTTCTGCGCGTCCCTTGTCCGCGCAAGGCTCTCGCCTGCGTTCTAACTGAGCCTTGGTAAGACCCAATGAGGTTTTACGAAAAATTGGTAAGACCAAACCAAAACGCGCCAAGCGTCTCAAGCGCGCGCGCTTGCCCGCGACGAGTTCGTAACTCGAAGGACCGCTAAGCGCCGTTCGATTGGACATTAACGCCTTCTTTTTATATACTCATTTTATACACTTGTGATGTGGCACCACCTCCTCCCCATTGACTGCGTCGTGACGTACGCAGTGACGCACGCACTAGGCACACCTCCAGTCAACCAGAACCGAGGAGCCGCCGTGGTGATGGGGAGGCCTGCTCGTCTCGCAGCCCGGAGACCCATTTTCGGTTCCCGCCCAGACCGTAATTCACCAAATTTTCTTCTCGGAGCTAATAATTTGGTTTGTTTACGGGACACTCCCTGAAAAATTTAACGTCAATCCGAGCATTTCTTTTGACGTGTTTTTACTCTGCGCCGTCGGCCATTTTTGGTACCACGTTTCGGCCACGCCGACGCATTTTCGCGTAATGGGGTATATGATGCTTTCGCATTAAAAAGTATTTACGTGCCCGATGGTGGGATTTGAACCGCGGTCCACAGCGCAGCAGCAGCCCGACCCCATGTCGCCCACTGGGCCGCAGGCGCACGCATGGTAGGAGAGAATTGCAACCTAAACACCCGTTCCCTCGTGCAGTCTAAAGCCCCTCCATCCACGCGCCACCGCCGACCAGGTTTAGTGGTCTATCGGTTTGAGACGTTTTGCGCGTGCTGCGCGCCGCGTAATAACAATTATAAGAAAAAAATTGGCAGTGGCTTAGTTCGGCTATGCCGGGATATACGTAGCGAAAGCTAAGGCATAGCATGGTTAGCCTTGGTTAATCTCGATCGCAAGTCCAGGTTAGTCTGGTTGTGTAGCTTTGTTGCGGCGTTTCACCGGTCGTTCGGCGCGCTGTTCATCTGTTTCCTAGGCGATTCGTTTTCTTTTCATTTCGTTCCGATGTCGATTCCAGGCCTCCTCCTGCTTATTAGAATGGTCGCCGTCCATACTGCCGCCCTACCCCATGACCCCTTGACAGGGGTAGTTGGAGAAGTATGGGAGATGCCTTTGCCCTGCAGTGGGCGTAACCATGCTGATGGTGATACTGCCGCCTCAACTGTGGTTGCTGTGCACGCGAGCTCTCCTTTTCAATCCTCCGACATGTTATCAGGCATGCGACGCAGCTGGCTAAGCGAGCGGAGGCGAGCGCAACGACGAGGAACGCGGCGTGACGTCATACCAAACGGCGGCGGGGGAAAAGCGCGGCGTGCGCAGTGACGGAACACCTGTGGCTCAATGCTACTAGTGGCACATGCGCAGTAATGACTAGGGAGCGAGAGAGAGAGAAATATCCGCGGCGAGGAGGCGCGCGTTGTGACGTCGTGTGCCTCCTCGGAGCACCGCCACGGCGAAATGGCAAGTTCGCGGACAGTAATGTTGAAGGATGACCAGCGAAGCTGTGTATGTGAACCCCTTAATGGCGAACTGCGCCTCCGCCGCTGGTCGGCCCGGCATTGCACTATCTTCGCATTTTTTTTTTCTACACGCGGACATGATAGTGCGGAAAGTAGCCTTTAACAGCTTCGCTGCAAAAAGTGAGCGCTCACTATCCCTGCCGTCATTCCCTCGTGGCAGCTACAGCTTTGAGACGCTACATCCGACATTTCAGCGCCTTCGCGATCGGGCCCAGGTCGGCGGCAGAGAGGACGTGCCCGGTGCGGCGTGTTGTGCACTACGCGTTCGCGATAACGTCCACGCACAACTGTGCGTCTCGTTGTCCCGCTAGCTGCGATGGACTGCGAGGTGCAGCCGTGCAACTGCGGCACGAAACGACGGCGCTTAAACTAAGCTTCGTTTCCCACAAATATCGCGCAACATTGTTCGGGCTATAGCAGTAACTTATTGCTGTATAGCTGCGTTCGCACCAAGAAATAATTAGGTGTTTTTTTACCAGCAGTTATGTCAAATTGTTCTTTATTTACGCTCAGTAATAAATAAATAAGAAAAGCTTGTAATCATTCACGCTTTATAGACTGCTTTGTACAGCTAGTAATATGTTGGTTTGGACGTTTGCTCTTTTTGTTGCTTTTTTTCTTGAATTTTTCATTTTCGGCTCGTCGCGGCAGCATCGCGCGCATGGCTCACACAAACGTGTGCGCCACTGCCCCCCCCCCTACCTTCTCTCCCCCTGAAACTTGATCACAAAATGCGCGCAGTGATGCATTTTCTATTGCCGGACTTATTAGCGTAACTTCGACAGGGTTGCACGCTAATTATGAAACGGATTCTGTAGACAAAAAAGAAGGTGAAAACACCATAGAATCGAACACCGTGTGGTGCAAAATAGAAACTGCTCTAAGTAAGCTGCAATAATCCTCCGACAACACGTAGTCCGCGCCAGGTCCTGAATGTGTGTCGCTAGCGTCACTGCATCGGGTAGCCAGCGCGGCGCCGGACGTTGTTCTTTTTATTTTTATTTTCGTTTTTGTCTTAACGAGAGCCGCAGCGTAAACAAACCTTGGCGTAAACAAACCTCGTCGTTCGCTGAGTAAGAGAGAGAAAAGAAGGCGAGGAGAGTGAGGTGGGCGGAAGCCGGGCGAACGCGCACCGTTGTTTCTATACTACGTACTCCGTGTTGCCAATTCTGTTCAGCACAATACGGTGTACGAGAAAGCTTGGTTACTCGCCATCTACTGTGCTGCTTTTCTAATAAACATCTCTTGAAACCTGTGGTGACGTAACAGCACGCGGCTAGCATCGTACCAAAATACAGTGGCAAAATCGCTCGGGCATTCGGCTACAGTGACATCGCTCTGTCCAATGTATACTAACACGACTTACTCGATTTCTGCTCCTCTTGTCGAGATCTTTTCAAGATGACATTATGGCAAATGAAAAAAAAAAGGTAATAAAATTTCCCGTGCACCCTTGAAACTGCTACTCACTGATTTGGCACGTATATTGATATTTAATGCATTTTCTGCCAGATGATTTTTCTTTCGCCAGCCGTACGTGTCGAAGCTTAATACGTTGTTTTATAATTGAAGTGGGAATGAGGCCGTTATCTCTTTTTTATCGGAGCTTCCGCATTGGGAGAACATTGCCGGTCAGTTGCGCTTCAATTTTCGGGGAGAAACCTTGTGAGGAAAGCAAGCCGACGATTTCTCGAGGCCTACATCAGTTGTAATAAGAGCAGGTTATAAAAGCCACCAACGAGGACTTCTGGTGCACTTCGGAGGGACAGGTGCTGACGGCAGTGAAAGTGCAAACGACACTATTAATGCCGTTATTCGTGTGTACGTGAAACTTGTTGCGTGCAGTAAGGCCATGCCGGTACACCAAGCGTTGCTGTTAGGCCACTACGGCAAAGGCGCAGTAAGTAGCGCAGTCAGACGAAGCGCCTCGTTCATGGCACTGCACGGAATTCGCGCAGCCCCCACGAGCTGCGCGACTGCGGCTGGAACGGTGCGCGGGCTGTCAGACGACCTCAGAACAAAGAGGCGAGGCCAGGGGCGTTCGCTCCCAACAGCCATCCCTCTCCTCACTTCGACCTCACTTCCTCGGTCCCCTTTCCCACTCATCCCGCGCAACGGCAGCCAGCGCGTACATGAGAGAGAGAGCTTACGGTCTTCTAGCACTGGTTGCGCCAGCCTCGAAGACAACAAGGGCTCGAGAAGTGCGCGATCCTTGAGTGTTGATTCAGAAAACTCGGCAGTGCGAAACTCAGTTCTTGTCCTTGAACCACTCACGCACGCACGCACGCACGCGCGCGCACACACACACACACACACACACACACAAACACACACACACGCGCGCGAAGTACCAAGTATTGTGCCTGTAGATGCGCATAGTCTAAGCTTATCCTCCGCAGCGCGGGTGAGGCGAAAGGCATCTTATAAACTAGGCGTCTTGCGCTTGGATTAACTATATACCGGGCTATGATGGAATGGCTTCGGCACTCACGTTGCGTGATAAGCCAGTCGCCAAGAGGACGGCAAACACTGATGTGCGCAGAAATTACGACCGACGCGCCGTCCGGTGGGCTAACGACCTGCATCTAAGACTGCTCAGGGGCCTTCGCAACTCGTCGATGAGCGAAACTCTCGTTATTTCGTAATTCTCGAGTATTTCTTTAGCGCCTGGCCATGGGTGGCCAGGCGCGAGCTTCAACCCGATCTTCAACTCGAGCTTCAAGCCCGAGCTTCAACAATGGTGAGATACAGGAGCACCTTTGTTAAAGCGCCTAACTGCACTTTTGCGCATTATTGTAAATGGCCTCCCTTTGCCCAGATCAGAATTATCTGCGTTCTGACCTATAACACCCGCATTGTAAACTACATTTGCAGCACAGCTACAAAGATTACTCACATCGATAGTCTTCTGGTGAGCGTGGTCGATTCTGAGTCATTGTTCTGCCAACAAGACTGCTTAAGTAAATCTGTGAAGATAGCGTGAACGCATTAATATTTGTGAAATAGCAACCATCACAAATTGAAATGAGGTATAGCTACACGTTGACTCAATTAGAGCCCAACTAAGCCTGCATCCCGTAGTTATGCACCATGACCGATGGCAGTTGAATTGAAAATGCCGCCTTTCTTTTTGCTTTATAGAGACAAAGAGAAAGAAAACGCTGCTTTATGACGTCACGTTTCTATAGAGCATCCCAGGAGCTTCCATACAACGCCTCCGGTTGCTTGGGTTGAGTGCGGGCATTTATGGTACCTTGATTTTTGACATCATAAAGGTTTTGGGCCATACGAGAATCAAGGAAATTATACCGAAACCAGCGATAACATTCATTCTAAACAAATGTTTATCTCGTTCTTCTTAATGTACCAAGACAGAGTGACATGCTGGTAACATCTTCGTTAGGTGCCGATCGTGTCTCTCTTTCAGCGTGCAACAGCCGCCTTCTTTGCCCGCAGCGACATACTCTTTAGCTTCTCTTGAATGACAGTTTCCGCCGCTATGTATCGACTAGTTGTGCTTGAAAGCCACCTTAAATGAACGCCAAGAAGCACCGATGAGCGAGACATATCTGGTTACACCATGTTGAAATTTCGGTAAGATCTCACCGCGACGTCGCAGAATTTTGTAGTACCTGCGAGGAATTATTTAATCGCGTATTAATACTTATCTTAGTAAATAGCAATTGGAAGGCAATCGGAAATAAAAGAAATATGACTGAGTTTGTGTTTTCTGCGCAAGAAAGTCCAAGGAATGTTTTCTTAATGTGTGACGTCACACTGATGCCATCGGTGCAATTCGCGTTTAAAAGTGGGTAAAGGAAGCTTGGTGGGAATTGTTTTTATTTAGTGACCGACATTCTTCCACTAAAGAAATACAAATAGAGTTTAACGCGATAGCCTACCAGTTTAAACTAATTGATAGATCATTTTTAGGGGCCTCTGTAGTTTCTCGAAGGCACCTATTCTATCATACTCCTCTCCGATCCACATAGATTCTAACATGTGGTTGGAATCTGCATAACATTGCAATGTATATATATAAATATATATATATATATATATAATATCAAAGGACAGTGACAACACTACTTGACATTTCCTTTCGGTTGATCCACACATGAAGGGAACTTTGTCTTGCATTTGGTGCATGCGTGTTTGTTGCAATGTCATCTTCATGGTCGTGCATTTCCCAGCCTACCAGAACAGGCTTCAGCGGTAGCATTGGTGAAACCCCTCGCAGGAGATTTGCCGCCGTAATCTTATTACGCATCGTCCACTAGGGCTTGTGGCTTCCCCGCAAGCGTGTGGGTGATAGAGCGGGCGTCCCAGCGGCGAGCACCAAGCGAGGCGTAAACACTTTGCGTTTAAACGGCCCCAGGAAACACGAGAAAATAAACCAGAAGAAAAAGAAAGAAAAAAAAACGCAATTTGGTGGTTGACCAAAATTAGGAAAACGCGGGTGCGTGAGCTTCACATGCGAAGCGGAGACGAGCGCGCGACAAGAGTTGCATCAAGAAGTTTTTTTTTTAATGGGGAGCGCGTGTTCAGCGGGCCATATAGTTCAACGTCCTGCATCGGCCGCGTGATTACGTCGTGCAACCACAGCAGACACGCCCATCTTACCTTTATCGGATCTTACCTTTATCTTACCTTTACCCATCTTACATTATCGGAAAATAGGAAGCAAGGCAAAATAATAGAATGCATCAGGACAGAATGAACGGCGGGGTTGCTTTCTATTCTTTCGCCTTCCATCCTCTTTTCCACTAAGTACTGGAATTTGTTTTTCTTTGCCTATTATATATATAACGGTTCCAACTATCCCCACCTTCCTGTGTTAACTATTGCATCAGTGAAGCAGCTTAGATGCGACTGGCGTAAATAAAAGTGGCTTGGGCGTAAAATGCGGTGCTGGTGATGAAAGCAACCGAAAGTTGACAGACATAAAGCATCTAAACATAACAGCGATCACAGAGAGGAAAAGTAGAGTTAGCTGGCATCTGCCAGCGCAATGCCTGCTGGCTCAAGAAAAGAAAAAGTGATAGTGAATGAAGAACAAGAGAGTGATTAAGAGGGAAGGGGCATAGTTAACGAAGAAGAAGAACAGAGAACAAAAGCAAGAGTTGAGAGCAACACAAGAATAAGAGCAGCACTCAGTCAGGCGGCACCTTTGCGTCCAGCAAAGGGTCCGCAAGTTAGCGCGATATTAGACGACATAAGAGAGCAGAATGTTAGGCTATAATCGGAATTCTGCATGTGTCGCTTTCAAAAAAATGCTGGAGGCGCTCTGTGAGCTCGATCACGTGTAAACGCAGGACCAGCGGGAAATATATTGTCGTCCAGTGCTTGGTGCTGTAAATCATCATTGGATGTCTCGCACCGTAGCGCTCTGCGTACTATAGGAGAAACAGTGCAATGTTAAGTGTGTTTCAGTTGCACTGCAGCAAGCACAAAATGCAATGAGTGCTCGCCCTTGTTCTGCATCCATTCAGTCACCAACACCCTAAAACGAAACTTTAGTAACACGGCTCTAAGGAAGCGAGGCGGAGGGTGTAGTTGATGCAGCCTAAGATAGGTCGAGAGATTTCGTGGCTTAGTTGCGCTTTGTAGTGCGAAGAATCAGGATGTACATAACAGTGAGCGGCTGCGGCCCCTACAGGCTTTTCACTGTTCACATTCTGCCGTCAAAAAGCGCCGCAAGGAACAATGCCCTTCAGTATAGAGACGTTTCTTGATCCGTGGAACAGCGTGCCCTTCCAGAGAGGCCCTATTAGCTGTAATAATACTGTAGCACCCTCCCTTTGGCGGTGCCTAGAACCCGGATAGCGCGCGACCGCATGATAAGAAAATAAAGACGGTGCCTGGCAGTGGCACGTGAAACCCCGGCTCGCAGTTCTATTCTGGCGTCGACACGGGTCAGCTGTCTCTTTCATTCACTCCTGAGGCATAAGCCTACAAGTGGTGAGCTAGGACGAACACAACGACTGATCCAATGACATTCAAAGAAAAACGACGTTGTGTCTATGCATCTTCACTTAGCATTTTTAAGTGTTATTTCGTGCTCATGTTCTTTTTTTTTTAAAGGGCGACTCACCAGGTCTGGCCATCTTGAGCTGACAAGCACAGCGCATACAATCTGCGCTAACGATCGCGTCTGTTAAAAAATTACATTGTTACGCGTCGCGGAAAGAGCTTAAATTTTAAACCGAACGCGATTTACCCTTCTCCTCGCGGGCGCCGCTCTCCGAGCCGGAGAGTCGACATCGACCGCGCAAGTGCGCCTACGTAGTACATAGTAGTTTTGTGTCGTCACTCATGGTGACACGCGACGTTGAGAATTAATCGGGGGGGGGGGGGGGGAGGCAACACCAGTTATTTATTTAACCTTTTGCTTCAATAGACGATATAAAGTTTATAGAAATAGTACAATATGCAAACCAAATTCCTGCGCATTTTTTGTTGTCTTTGTACGGTAGCAAGAGATATGTGCTTTCGTTTTTTCTGCTTGTTCCCACGTCGTGCAGTCGCGCGCGCAGAGAACGAAACTATCATTTTGCTGCCGTGTTCTGCGATCATACTCTTTCATCGTTTCGCGCCTGCATCAGTGCTCATGATTGTGGTCTTATACCGCTAATCAGGTGTTCTCGTTCAGAGCGCGCGAAGCGAGACAAACGCAACAGTTCTCGCGCGAGACTGTCACTGGAAATGCGCCACTCAGCACAAATAAGTAAGAGAGAGAGCAAAAGAAGAAGGCGGGGCCCATGACGTATAAGTCACACGATTCAACCGCTCCGGTATGGGAGAACGCAGAAGAGTAACTCGCTTGCGGAGGATAGACGGGGAAGGTGGAGAGAGAGTCTATATTGGCGGTTACGCTCGCCTGCTGAAAGGTCTGCGGCACTCCAACTATTTATATGTATGCTATTACTAACTAACTTGAAAATTCTTCGTATCGAACACTCGTTAGAGGGCACGTAACAACTTCTGGAGTATAACGCATTTTTGCGAAAGCTGCTTCATTGCCCGCATGTTCATATCATTCCATACTATCACCCTTTGTTAATTTAACTATTTATTGCTTGTGAAAAAGCTTGGAAGGCAATAGCTGCGAACATTTTCATTTGCATTGAAATAAATAGATAAATAAATCAGACGCGGAAGGCCGGCCCCGTACCTTTGATACTACTTCAGAGCGTCGACTGACTCCGGCTCTTAGCAGATACAGCCAGGTTTAAGTGGAATAACGCATAGTTTCTCACCATATGGCGGCGACGACTTTCCTCATCACCTATAGAGTTACTTTATAGGCTCACGTAAGGAGCCTGCGGAATGATATGCAGTGCCCTCTGCGCCCTCTAGAAGCCATATCTGCGAAACGAAAACGTTGCGTGTAAGACGCTGTAATACGAACTAGATGTGAGCAAGTAGGAGGTCGTGCATTAGGTGGGAGAAGGTGACATGGCATCGGTGTAGTAGACTGGCAGTAGCGTTAATAGCACTAGTTTTAATGTTATTGCTAATAACCAGCAATATGCAGCAGAATAAGTATTAAGGATTTATTCATATGGTGTACTGGTGGAAAATTCCGAAGCAATGCTCTGCTTCGGCAAGGAGCTACGCCGTATTTGCGAAGGGCGCCGGAATAAATGCGACCATCTCAACGAGCACCTACATCTGGGATCACGGGAGCTTTGCATTCCACCTTTATCGTAACGCGGCCAAGGCAAGAGTAGTGCATCCAAACACTTTCGTTTCCTGGATCGTATGCGTGCTTGCTGCAACGGCAGCAGCAGCAGTAGCAGCACGGAAGAATTTACCTCCGGCGAACGAGTTGCGCGCAAGAGAGCCTTGTCTCTGAAATGGGCTGGCCGATTCGCGCGTGCCTAAGAAACTGAGCAATAAAACGAAGCATACATGCAATCGGCGCAGCTAAGTCCTATCACCCCTTGAGTGCGGTTTTCTTGTTGACTCCGGCTTCTTATCGTTTAGATTCTTAAGATGACAATCATGAACGACACTTTCAATGTCGAGCGCAAGTGGAGATCACTGCGATAAAAGATTGTACGATTCAGGAATTACAACGAAGTTCCTTGCCGTTGCTATTGCTTCCTGTAAGTGCTACGCCGGCAGGCATTTTGCACTGTAAATACACTGAAACTTTTCCTGTGCGTTCTGCTTGTGTTTACCCGGCATTATATTTAGGACCCCTACTTCGGTGGTGCGGTGGCACTGCTGCCTAATGCCTGCTGCTTCCACTGCCTGTTGGTAAAGCGCCTGTACATGTTTCTCATCAGCAAGTTCGATTCATACCGCTGGTAGGTTTTTTTTTTTCTTTGCTGGGAAGCAAAGCATGATCACGAAGTCCCTTTGGACGTTTCAATGGCCGCTTCGGGCTCACTCGCGTTCACTTGTGTGGCATAAAAAATATTTTTATTAAAGAACTCTCGTTTTCCCACCACAACGACAAACCCATCGTCCCTCCTAATGTCTACTCCCTATCGTGTCAATGGTGTCGCATCGCCTAACATTGTCTACGAGAACTCCTATACTTTCGCGAGTTGAGCGCAGCACTAGTAAATAAGGGCATGTGCAGTGGCGAACTTTTTTGCAACGCTCAGCAAAACAGTTCGACGAAGGTCCCTCAATACTATCAATCATAGTTGCACACAAACGTAGCGAAAGTAAGCTACCGTGTTCGTACGGCGGAAAAATAAGCAAAACAACACAAAGGGCGAAGACGGGAAGCAAAAGAAAAGGAACGTGCAGCAAACGACACAACATCACTAGCTACAGCTGAATTTCAGATCTCGAACGCGACCATGCAGTGAATCGTATTTACGTGAAATGAATTCCGGAGATATTAATTTCAATTAGCTCAGAGATATTTTAACTGCCGACGGCTGAAAGAGCGCCAATTTCGTCTAGATAAGGAGTGACATGGTGGTCAAACATGAAACGTAGAACTCTTGGTAAAATTTTCGAAGCCGCCATGTGCCTCGATGCAGGTGTCGACGGGTGTTTGAGAAGATGCCTGTCGGACGTAGTCCTGTCGCTTTCTTTGCCATCGTTATAAGTTGTGCTTGCTTTCATACGTCATTTCTCTTCTTGGACTCATAGAATTGCCGTCACTTGCCTCTCAACTACACTGCCTGACCAGATTGTTCGCAGGCGAAGCATTCCACTACCTGAAATCGTCCCCTTACTTCTGGTTGAACTATTTTGTTATATATTAAAATAATGTTGGAAACAAATATGTCGCCAGTCTCGGTGCTCCCATGCCGTTGCTCAACAGGCCCTCACGAACTCTGAGCGTTGATGCAGCGATTACTAATAAAACCACCAGGCATGAGAAATATAAAAAAATAAGCTATTTCTAAAAGGAGGTTTGTTACGTCAATGCCGAGAGTATGTATTCACCGAGGCCATGGTCTCACTGCCGATAGAAACTGGACAACCGTGGCGAAATGCACAGAACAGCATTGCAGCATGAACGCAGCACATAGTTCTGAAGCCAGCACAGCCATGTCACTCCTCCGAAGCCGGAAAGCGGCGTCCTGTCGAACTCTGTACTTGTTGCGCCAAAGACAGTCGTTTCTACCCCATATCTGTTCTCTCTATATTTTTTTTCTTTCTTTTCTTCTTTGCCTTTTTCTCGTCCTTCTTGCTCGGCGACATGTCGGGAAGAAGTCTAAGCTCGGCAAACGAGCCCGTGCCAAACTCGGCATCAGGTGAGCGGGACTCGTGTGAGCTTTGCCCTTCCAAAAAGCCCACAGGGGGGTGTCCCATTGTTCCTCCTTGTCGACTTCTTAATTTTTCTTTTTGCTTGTTTCTCTTACACTTTCATTTTTTTTTTGTCCCACCAGTCGCAACAAAGGGAAGATTCTTTTTTTTTTTTTTCGCTGTCCGATTTTCTTAACTCGTCCTTTCCGCTGGCGAGCGCAGTCGGGGCACGAATACACGTCAGTTCTGGCGTAGTTCAAACCCTCCTCCTCTTGTTTTTCGCGCACGGGTGCGTTCACTTCTTGGCTTGTCGGGCACGTGCGAGTCACGTGCGCTGTCGCCTTGACTGTGACTCCTTGCGCATGCGCTCTTGCTCCGCAACAACTCCGTGAGGGTCGCAGACGCTGTTGCAATTTTGCGCCGCCTTTGACAAGGACCTCTCGTCTTTCCTTTCAGGAGCCACTTGACTCCTCAACTTGTCCGTTGTGTGTAGTAACCTAACGCGTCATGCTTTCCTGATCTGGTAGTGTGCGTAAGACGTTTGATGTTCATCACAGTAGCACTGAGCGGAGATTTGTCCCTTGGCCTCTCTAAGCCTTGCAATTGAACCTCTTGGGTGAGGAAATGCTTGAAAGCGAAGCTGTCTTTTGCGAACCCCTCCCAGGCGTGCCTTACTGTGAATGTGCGCTGCTATCTTGGTGAATAGATCATGCGCAGAATACCACGACCATCTGTGCATATTATATAACCTTTAGAGGTTTCCTGGCGGCTGGCCTTGTTTTCTGCGAAATTACGCAGCGATAAAACAAATGACATCTAAATATCCCCATTCCAACAAATAAACGTCGTCAATAGCTCACTTCCTTGAATAAAGTGTAATTACACGTGCTGTATGTTTTGGCTACTCGAAATACCTGACTTTATATATACGTATGTGTACTAAACCCATGCACAAAACTTTGCAATTCATGTACTGTTGGACCGTATAGCTTTTATTAATCTGGTGTTATACTTAGTGTCATATCTTGTGACATTATTCTCCCTTTTCGCGCAATTTGTTTCCTTTGCTAAGTGACAGGGAGTAGTCGGTGCCGCCATAAAGGCGCCAACCCCTCCTATTATTTGTGTCAAGAAAAAGAAAGCAAACCTTTCTGCGCCTACTTTCCTAGGGCTTGGAGTTTAGTGCATCGGGTTGGTCGACTTTCCCCATATCAATCGCACTTCGTTGTTGCACTATCTCCAGGACCGGCCAACGTAGTCGGCGCGCCGACCCTGGATACAAAGAACTTCTGAACGATGAAGTACGCGTTTATAGATCTGTGACGATGCTATCACTATTTCATAATCGGCTCATACACTTCAGAAATAACAGCAATTAACTATCCCCCCCAAAAAAAATCTGCCTTAATGTCAAGTGTTTTACGCACTTCCTCACTGTTTGCTTGTAAAATGTTACAGCCTGCTACAACGGGCCTGTCCTTTCAAAAGCGCACTCTTTGCAAACTACTTTAGAACTCAAGGAAGGGGAAAAATCGCGACGTGCTGTCGAGATAGCAACCGAGATACGCAGAACATCGTTGCCTCGAACACCTCGACTGCGTCCCCGTCTTCAACGTTGTGCGCTCCTCAGAGGTGCCAGCGCTTTAAAAATGTGAGCATTATAGCTGCAACTTTCGACGCAATGTCGTAAACTTCGTTGTTGATAAGCCGTAAAACATAACGCGTGTGCTTGCACAAAATCTCCTTAGAGCGAGCTCCGGTGTCCGACGTTTTATACAGCAGGGTACACGGAGATCGACGCGTTCAAGGCTTGGAAAGTAATCGCATTAAGCCGACACCTCGTTTACAACCTGGCTAGGTTTTTTTTTTTCTGGGGAAACTGTTTACTCTTCGTACTTGCTATTAGGGTGTCGTAACGCTGTCATTGTAATAAATGTTGGGCGAAGCTTCATATACGGCGGACTTTGCCGCACTGTGTCATCACCAAGAGCTTAACCTCTGGCGTTATCTTCCCATGTTCGCTAAGTGTCATGTGATGATATACTGTGGTATAAAATTTTTTAAACAGGGTTGAAGTACCTCAGACAAGCTGGCCAACGTTTCGATAGGTGGACCTATCTTCGTCAAAGGCGGCCTCGTCATCCTCGGCGTGTTAGTTTTAAAGGGTTAGTGCAGTGACGTCACGTGCGGGTGTTGTCGCTGGCGGCTGGCGGCTGGTCTTTAAAACCAGCCGCCAGCGACAACACCCGCACGTGACGTCACTGCACTAACTTTTTAAAACTAACACGCCGAGGATGACGAGGCCGCCTTTGACGAAGATAGGTCCACCTATCGAAACGTTGGCCAGCCTGTCTGAGGTACTTCAACCCTGTTTAAAAAATTTTATACCACAGTGTGCCATTCCATCTGCCAGCCCCTTTCTTGTTTTTGGACTTTCATGTGATGATATAGTTTCAGCGCTAAGTACCATCCGGCCTATAGCTCTTTTAACCAAGCTTGTTTCTGAACTCACGTCTGACACGTTCATTCGTGCTACGAACAGTGTCTCCCAGCTACCTTCCGTTTTTCAGATCTTCGTCTGCAACTTTTCTCGTCACTTGCCTGTGTACACGGTTTATTGTAGACACAAGACAACACGATGCTATTTCACTAATTCTCTTGACCACGTTGCCTGCGTCTGTTGGCGACGATAAGAAGAGTGAAACAGCGATAAGGCAGCAGATAATAGCCCATTTTAGATGCCTGTTTTGGGTCACAACTTTGCTATGGCTAAGGGTGACAAAGGCAAACCTCAGGTCTCGCCTAATTTTACAAAGACGTGCAATACATGCGATTCCCGACGTTCAACTCACTGACAGTACAAGGTCTTATCTTAAAGGCTGCAAGATATTACCAATAACGGAGTTATATAAGCGCTAATTAACTTTGGGTACACTGCGTCACTTCCAGAAAGATTCATTTCCCGAATAGCACAGCGCGCGAACAAACATCGATGAATAGAAGGCACCCGCAAGAAACGACAATAGAAGCGCCGTTTCTTTTGTTGTTTATTGCATGTGCTCCTGCGTCGTTGTATGTTCGCACTGTATTATGGAAATTAATCCTTAGCAACTAACTCAATTCGACGTGCTTCTCAGTCTAACGGACAAATACGACACTGTTCCTGAGTAAATATTATGCGAAGGGCACTCTGTACGAGCCACGCCGAAAAGAGCCTGGAACGCGGACCGATGACGGAGACCGACAAGTAATTTCGCAAATGTCAGGCTTCCTAAACCAGTATGCTCATCCATGCCTCACTTAGTAAAGTCGGGATCTCCGTGGTCAATGACATCTTCAAAAACAATTAAAGAATTGCTAAATATGCAATGCTGAAGTTCACGCTTTATGCGTAAAATGCCTCGTGTTGTTTATGTATTAGCAGGTAATAATGGCATAAATATTTGGTGTTGTCCCACTTCTTTTCTTATGTTCTCATATTCATTAATGCTTACTGGTCATTATTATATATAGCAAACTTGTTTTTCAACTCGGGCAAGCTGTACAGCATTGTTAATTTGTCGTGCTCTCTCTCTCTTTATTACACGACACTGTGTGCTGTAGCTACTTTGCCGTCATGGTTGCACGTCCAAGCCGAGCATTTTCTAAACAATATTGTGTTTCAAGCATGAGGTCTCTTGAACTAAGGCTGAAAGGAAATAAAAAGCAACTTGTGAGCGTTGATATTCCAAATGCTCGATGTACGAGTAGATTGTACGAGGATTCCCTAAAAGAGAGACATCGATTCCATCTATCAAAAACAGGGCAAAATCCTCAGGCCTTGCTGTGCTTTTGCATCTCTCCACGGAAGCAGGCCGAAGAAAAAAATATGGTTGATCACTCTTTCATAGGAATCGGTAGAACACGAAAATAGAACGTGTCTTCACAGAAGCCGTTGCACGTTTTCTTCGTGAACTCACTGTTCGCTGCAGTGAAAGGCGCACGATTTGCGGGTCGGCTAGCGTGTTGCAGCTTTGCTCGGCGTGCAGCGCCCTGTTGGCGAGCGGCGTCCTGCTGCCGAGTCGCTTCTGCGAAGGTACGAGCGTTTTGGTCCGGGTTTGTAGTGTCTTGGGCAGTCAGTTGAATTGCGACGCGCTCAGCTTCAAGAATGCGTGTAGCAGATGTCGCAGCATGCGCCGCGAACGCGCAAACGCGTTCTGCTTCACGCTGGCATGTCTCTCGCCGGACCAAAGCGAGATTCGCCCGTCGACGTATTTGCTTTTATGAGTCGCTTGGCGCAGCAGTTTTCTTAGATGGTACGACCGCAAGAGACGCGGTTGGCGGCGTGTAAGCACTGCTGATGCACGTTGAAGCTGCACTCCGTAGGCAACGAGGCATCACAGGCCAATCGGACGCGAAAGACCAACCATGCGCGGAAACTAAGTCGTCACCTCGGCAGAAGGCCTACACCGCCTACACCAGGCTACACCGCGTTGGCGCGTCCGCTGCGCTGAGACTACCGAACTGCTCACTGTCGGCGCTCGTTAGTGTCATGACGCAGTACTTCACTTCGCCGCTCCTAGATGTCGGGGGAGCGGCGTTTAGTGTGAGTTCACTGAGTTTACTGAGTTCACGCAGTTTATTGTGAGGGAAACTCACAGTAAAATTAATTATGAAGAACGACTGAGCGAAGAGAGAGAGAGAGAGCAAGGACAGGAAAAGCAGGGAGGTCAACTAGATGAGCACCCGGTTTGCTATCCTACACTGGGGGTGGGGCAAAGGGGAATAGAAAGAGGAAAAGAGGGAGAGAGTGAGCACTAAGTGTACGTGGGGCGATGCACAGGGACACTATGAACGGTCTTTTAAGCTGGTGCACTTCAAGTAGTGTACTAGTGCACGAATCGCTTTTCGTGCCAGTGACGGGTGTGGCCACGGTCCGAGTATCTTTGATTTGGAGAACGGTCTTCAGTCCAATCTGTTTAAAGTTGTCCTCAGAGAGAGGCGTTGTACATTGTAGCAAGGGCAGGTATACAACAAGTGTTCGTTGGTTTCCTCGCACCTACAGGAGTCGCACATCAGGTTCTCGGCCATTCCGATATGATAGGAGTAGGCGTTCGTGAACGCCACTCTCAGCCACAATCCATTGAAAGATAATGTTGTGCCCTGTTTCTAGAGCATGGGGACACGTGTGCTTCCCTGATATCGGATATCACCTGCTCGTAAGTATGTGATGTAATGCAGATTGAGGCTGTGAAGAGCTGCCTTAGAGTGACAGAATACAACCCATTTCTTTGTCGGCTCTTCGGTGACGTACGTCATAGCGGCATGGGGAGGTATAGGACTGAGGAATATGGAAGAAAGTTAATGGGCTGGGAGAGTGTTTATGTATTTCTACAGGAAAAACATTGATTCACAGTGGAGAAAAAGAACTAGGAAGTTTACCAGCAAGTATGCAGCCTGTAGGTTGAGCGATACAGCAACAAAAACGTCAAGCTGAAAGTCGGAGAGGCTCAAATAATCTCATGGGTAGCGGCAATGAAAAGGAAACCTGCCATGAGTAGTTACTTAAGAGGAAAAAAACGAAATCAGGAAAGAAACAATTTATGATAACTCAAAGGGAAGCTCATTACTTTTCGAAACGAGATCAGGACGCCTTAGAACACGAGCCTATAAAACGAGATTTCAAAAGGAAGAAGAAGCATGTGCTGGCTGCGGTAAAGCTAGGGAAACTATGGAGCATGTTTTGTTAGAATGTGAACATATCTGCCCAGTGGTCGACTTAAGCACCACTGGCCTCCTTGAAGCCCTTGGGTTCAGCGAGAGCAGGGGGAAAGTAGACATGTCCGCAAAAGGCATTAGTAAGAGGCGATTGGAGGATTGGTGCAAGGAAAGTAGGGACACGACGAAAGATGGAGACGTACAAAAGCACAGTTCGCAATAGGGAATCAGAAAATTTGGTTGTGGGTGTTTATAGTGTTTCCTTTTTTTCTTTCTTAACATAGGATGGACATTGGGCAGCATAATAGCAAGAGGTTGGTGGCGCAACCCACCGCCCCGTTCCAAAGGGGACGCTCATAACATCCATTCATTGATTCATGGATAGCCTATTCTACGCGCTTGCGCCGACGTCACATCCGTTACATTAAGTAGGTGGTGTACCTCGTCATAAAACACTTTCGTGCTACACAAAAAAAGTAAAAAAATACTTCCAATGCACATTTACTGCGACAGCAGCATTCTCCCACAGTGAAGACCGGTATCTTACTTTTGGGTTGCGCTCGCTATTACGATTAAAAATAGCATTTTCTTAATTCGTTTTCGTAGCGCAATAACGTGAACGTGGGCCTCCTAGGGACGAGTGCTAGAGCGCATGCTTAAAGAGACGGAAACGTGAAGAGCAATGTAAATATACCCGCAATGCCGCCGAGATATCCTCAACACGTCTGTCTTCTTGCCTTTACCGAAGTTTGCGCATGAAAGCCGACTTGAGTCTGCGACCATCCGGTGCCGCTCATCGCTTTGGCGGCCCAAGTGATCCTTATCACAATGCGCGCGCTTTAGGCATTATTGGCAGTCTCGTGAAGCGGAGCCCCTCGAGTGTTCTTTCTTTCTTTCTTTCTTTCTTTCTTTCTTTCTTTCTTTCTTTCTTTCTTTCTTTCTGGGAGCTCACTGTTTTTCCTGAGAGAGAGAGAGAGAGAGAGAGAGCGAAATTTCTGGCTTCCGCAGACGATATTGGAGTGCTTGTCGGAATTCGTTCAAAGGCGCCAAGGATCACCACGAGGGAAAAAAAAAGGAATAGCCATTCGAGGCGCGAACGATTCTCCGCGTTTCAGTCCCCGCGCTTCTACCAATGAGTGTGCCTTGGCCGCCCCTTTTCATTTATTTTATATTAGCTTTCATACCCGTTGTACCTTAAAGGTGGTGAAGGTTTGCCCCTACTTTATTTTTTCTTGTTTTTTAACCAAGGGGCCACATAAAGCAAAGCAATGAGTGTGCGTCGAAGCTGCTGCGTCGCGTCGTCATAGCGTTTTTTCTTCGTTTTGTTTCGTTCTACGAGGGGAAATCTGGAGGTTTCAGCCTGTTTCACGGTCTAGACCTTGCTTGCATTGCGAGAAATATCCTGTCCACGCACATGTACGCTGTACCTTCCCACATTTCTTTCCCTATTTACTCGAACCTTCATAGGTAACTTTGTTCCCTTGGGATGCCTTCCCATAAGGCTCTGGTATGGCAGTTCTGCCACAGGTTTTACTGTTTCGATGCGCAAGCGTCAAATGGCTCGTTGAGCGAAAAAGCCGGCGGTGTCTGTAGCAGCGAAACGGCCCATAACTTCCTATTGGCTGCGACGGCGCGTCACGAGCTCGCCTCGCGTGCTCATTGCGCTGGCTCGCATTCGCGCCTCAATGGAAGAGAGGGGGAAAAAGGGAACAACTGCTGCCGCGGTGTTGCGTCATCGGAGATGGCACTGCCGCGACGCCACGTCATCCTTGCTCTCGCTCTCGGAAGCCTGCGTTACCCGCGCGTTCCTTGTCGGCGCAAGCTCTCGCCTGCGTTCCAACTGCGCCTCGGTAAGGCCGAATCCAAACGCGCCAATCACCTCGATGCCCTCGCCTGCCCGCAAGAAGTTCATAACCCGAAGGACGTCTGAGCGGCGTTCAATTGGACATTAATGCTTTCGCATTCGCAACTCATAAGTGCTCAGGTGTCCTTGGATTTTTTTTGTCTGAGTTCTACTGTGCTATTTCGCGGGTTTCAAGATGCGCAGGCTAGAATCACTCGCTAACACAAGTTAGCGTCAGTTTGCGTCATTTAGTGAACATTCGCCTTGTATTTTCTTTTTCGCTGTACATCTGTTTGCCTGCAGTGTCGACGGCAATGGTTTCGGCAACCGTGACATCGGAGAGAGAGAGAGAGAGAGAGAGAGAAAGGCAAAGGAAAGACAGGGAGGTTAACCAGAGATTATCTCCGGTTGGCTACCCTGTACTGGGGGAGGGGAAAGGGGAAGCGATAGGTGAGAGGGAGAAGGATTAAAAAAAAGGAAACTACACACACACGCACGTACACACAAACTGTTTCTGTGGGCACTGTCACGCAGCCCGCAAAGGCGTTCCTACTGTGATGCAGTGCACCGTACAATCCTGAGTCACACAGTGAAATCACAATCTGTCAGAAAGTCCAGTGTCTTTTAAATACCGCAGCAGCGCCTTCATAGCCGATCGCGCTGATGTTCGCGTAGGCCAGTGTCCAAGGATCTTGTTTTCTGACAGTGGGCGCTTGTCCAATTTGTCTAGGGTGGCTGAGAGGACTGCTCTTTGCGGGTTGAAACGAGAGCACTCACAAAGAAGGTGCGCGATTGTTTCATTGCACCCGCAGAAGTCACAAAGTGGGTTGTCGGACATTCCGATAAGAAAGGAGTACGCATTTGAAAATGCTACTCCAAGCCACAGACGAACTAGAAGGGTACAGTCGCGTCGTGGAAGTTCGGGCGGAATACGGAGTTGTAAAGTAGGGTCCAGGGTATGAAGTCGTGCACTTGTGAAATCGGATGAATTCCACTGAGCTAATGTCAGGTCGTTTGCCAGTACGGCAAGTTTTTTCGCTGCGTCGGCTCTCGAAAGAGGAATGGCAACGCACCTGACGCCGTCATGGGCAGATCGGGCAGCTGCGTCTGCTCGATCATTGCCGTGTATGCCACAGTGACTAGGCAACCACTGATATATGATGTCGTGTCCTTCGTCAACTATGCGATGGTGTACTACTCTGATCTCTTCGACGAGCTGTTCATGTGATCCATGGCGCAGTGCTGAGAGTACACTCTGTAGGGCTGCCTTGGAATCGCAGAAGACTGACCATGCATGCGGTGGTTCCTCCTGAATGAAATGGAGAGCCGCACGCAAGGCTACCAGTTCAGCAGCTGTCGTTGATGATACATGCGACCTTTTTAGCTGTATTTCGATGGATCTTGTTGGTATCACCACAGCAGCAGCTGAACTTGCAGATGTGACTGAGCCATCGATGTAAACGTGTACGCGGCCGCTGTGCACCTCATGTATAAGTTGTAATGTGGCCTGCTTCAGGGCAAACGACGGCATGTTAGCCTTTTTAGTGATTCCTGGGATGGTTAGGCGTACTTCAGGTCTGTGCAGGCACCATAAAGGTGTGGATGGTCTTGCTGCAGGCATGTAGTTCATTGGCAATGAGGTGCGATTGGCAACAATCATACGACTGATAGCTGCGTGTGGCCTTTCTGCGGGTAGAGCGGCAAGGTGGTGAGAAGGTAGTCGGGCAACGTGACGAATATGCGCTCTGAGAGCGTCGGTTACCAAGTACGTTGTTATTGGGTGATCTCGAGCTATGACAATCGTTGCCGCTGTAGACGCACACCTCAGAAGGCCGAGACACGTCCTTAGGGCTTGAGCTTGTAGTCCCTGGAGTACACGCAGGTTTGTTTTGCAGGTGTTTCCAAGCACAGGGAGGCTGTATCTTGCGAAGCCGAGGAACAAGGCGTTATAAAGCTGCAGCATTGATCGCACCGATGTGCCCCATGACTTTCCGCCGAGAAACTTGAGGAGATGTATTATAGTCAGCAACCTCTTCTTTAGGTATGAAACGTGCGGGCTCCAGGATAGGTCGCGGTCGATAATTACCCCTAAAAAGCGGTGTTTACGTGCATTTGCAACTGCTTGTCCGTTGACACTTACAGAATAACGCTTCATTGCCTTCCGAGTGAAAGTAACAAGGCAGCATTTCTCTGAAGACAGCTCTAAGTTATGTTTTCGCAAGTACAGTGATGTTAAGGTAGCTGCCTTTTGTAGCCGTGCTCGTACCTGCAGTCGTGTTACAGCAGACGCCCAAATGCAGATGTCGTCGGCATACATCGATACTTGAACTGTGTTGGGCAAGCATCTGACTAGGCCAACGAGCACTAGGTTGAATAGGGTCGGGCTCAACACTCCGCCTTGCGGTACTCCACAGAACGTTTGGTGTTGAGTCGTAGCGCCTTCCTCGGTCATCACGAAGAAATGCCTGTCAGTCAAATAACTGCACAGCCACTGAAAAGTGCGGCCACCGATTCCTGCTTTAATCAGAGCCTCTATAATGGCATAATGTGCTACATTGTCATAGGCGCCTTTTATGTCAAGGAATAATGCCGCAGTGAGTCGTTTCATCCGTTTTTGATGTTGAACATACGCGACCAAATCGATGACATTATCTATGGATGAGCGCCCACGCCGGAAGCCAGCCATAGCATCTGGGTACACGTTGTAACTTTCCAGGTACCATTCCAGGCGCGTCAAAATCATTCGTTCCATTATTTTCCCTATGCAGCTGGCCAGAGCGATGGGGCGGTACGATGACAAGTTTAACGGTGATTTACCAGGTTTGAGAAGTGGAACCAAGCGGCTGCATTTCCATTCCCGTGGAACCAAACCGTTGCGCCAAGACTCGTTGTAAAGGTTTAGCAGCATGAGGCGTGCATTCTGCCCAAGATTGGCGAGCGCCGCATAGGTAACGCCGTCCGGCCCAGGTGACGAAGAGCGCCTGCAAGTCGCTAGTGCCGCTTCAAGCTCCTCCACCGAAAACATTACATCCATGCGGGAGTCCCGTGGCACAGGAGTGGCACATGGTGTAAGGGCGCGTTGAGGCTGCGAGCTGGCAAGTCTTGAGCAAAATTCTTCGGCAACGTCTATTTCGCTGCGACCTTGTTGCAAAGCGAGGGACTTAAAAGGAACACGCTGTTGCGGTGATACACGAAGTCCACGCACAGTTCTCCATATCTGAGATAATCGCTGACGTGGATCCAACGACTCGCAGAAACGTTTCCATCTTTGAGATTGAAGTGCATCAATGCGGCGTTGAATCTTCTTTTGCATCCGCCTTGCCTCTCTCAGATCATGGATGGATTTGGTTCTCCTGTATCTTCTTTCAGCCCGCCGGCGAACTGCTCGTAGTCGCTGCAGTTCGGCTTCAAATTCTTCGTATTTCGGGAAAGGCTGAAAAGCACGCGTAGTATCTTGCATGGCTTTTTGAATTTCGTTTTCCAGACTTGAATGGTTCCCTTGCTGACATACTTCCTCCATGTGCGACCGAAACGCCGACCAGTCAATTCTCCGGAGTGTCGTGGAGGGGCATTTAAATAGTCCCTTGATCTTCAGGTACGTCGGAATGTGGTCGCTTCCATAGGATTCGATGTCTGGAAACCATTGCACGTTTCTTGCAAGACGCCGAGAAACCAGGGTCAAGTCAAGGCAGCTGCTGTATGTAAGCCCGCGTAAATATGTTGGGCTACCATCATTGAGGCAGTGAAGGTCGTGCTGTGTGGCAAAGGATGCTAGTTTCCTTCCCCTGGAGTCCATCTTCAAGCTCCCCCAAAGCGGATGGTGAGCATTAAAATCTCCGGTGAGAATCGTAGGGTGGGGTGTCGCTGATAGCACGTCGTGCAGTCGTTTAGAGTCGAATCCGCGTGAAGGAGCAAGGTAAACAGCAACGAGTGTGAACGTAAACTTGTTCGTTTTCACAATTAAACAAACGTACTGGTTGTCGTCGTGCGGCGGGACTGGGTGCAACACGTATGTCAGATCACATCTAATATATACAATTACCTTGCTTACATCACCACAGGTAGAGGACATGAATGCCTCATAGCCAGAAATGCGTATAACATTCTGCACGTTCGGTTCGCAAATCACAAGTATGGGAAATCGGTTTTCAAAAACGTAGTGTCTGAAATCTGAAATTCTCGATTTGAGACCACGGGCATTCCACTGCAGTAAAGATGCTTTCTTGACTTCCTTGTGGAAGGGCAGCGAGGGGCGGGCCATGGTGCTATGCGATGCTTTCAAGTACTGGAGTCAGCGCGTCCAGCACTTGCAGTACGCTACGAGCTGCCGGAGTGTCCATGTTTGTCAGTAGTAGACGCATGACATTCGTGAGGGATTTGAGCATAGCAATCACTTGTGAATCCTTGTCTCGCACTTGGTCAACTGAAGTGACATTTGACGTTAAGTGGCGAGTCATGTGCTGTGGCTCTGGCGCGTGGCATGTCTTCGGCAGTGCTGGCCACACCTCACTTGATGAAGCAGGAATAGCAGGGCCGCTTTTATCGTTGACATTCGTGCTGTTACTAGAGACAGATGGAACAGGAGGTGGCGTTGCCGGACGAGACTTTTCCCTTGAACCGAAAGAGGATGTCGTAGACTCGTTTCCGAGAGTGGTGTCGCCTTATCGCTGCAGAAGCATCTCTGTGTGATGATCCGTCTCTGGCCATTTTCCGCAAGATTTTCTGCTCTTTCTTTAGGCGTGGACAGTCTTTTGAGGATGCGACGTGTGGGCCTTGACAATTAGGGCACGTGAGCTCTGTTGCACGGCAGGTGTCCGTGTCGTGTTGGTTGGAACATCGTGGGCATGTCGCTGTATTTCGGCAGACAGCGCTCACATGTCCAATTCTTTGACATCTTCTGCACATAAGTGGTTTGGGTACGAAAGGTCGTACCACATGTCGAAAATGTCCGACCTTTACATGTGACGGTAGACAGTCACCTTTAAACACGAGCCTTACACAGGTCGACTTGCCGAGGCGCCGAGCTTGTAGTAAGGCAACACCATCATTGGCAGGTTTGATTAAAATTGGCAGGTCGCTGTCGCTAATCGATGTGTCAATATCATAAACGACACCAGCCGTGGTTTCGTTGTCCTGTGGAATGAGGTAGTGGACGTTGATGTTGCCCAGGAGCTTTACTGCCATCAAAGCATTGATTGCGCTTTGGTTATGGACATCAATAGCCAGGACGTTCTTTCGAGTGTTAATTCTGATATCCTTGATTTCTCCTGGGACAAGAGCCTCCATATAAACGGAAATCGCTTGTCTATTAAGGCGGTTGAGGTTGTCGGCGGGTGTGTCCGGCACAAAAAGAATAGTGTGCGCAGATGGCCTTCGCTGTGGCATGACGGTAGACTTACTTGACGAAGACCGTCCGCTGATGTTTCTTCTCTTGGCCTTGCGATGTACCACTCTTTCGAAGCCTTCGTCATCTGAGGCGTCATCACTTGAGCAGGAGTACAGCGCAGTGTCCTCGCTGTCAGCTTGACTCGGTGGGCAATTTCTCTTCCTCGGGCCGGTACCTGCCGAAGCAGTCACGTCGCGGCGGCATTCTGCCGACTCCACTTCCATTGCCGTGGCAATGGGAACGGCGTCACCCAGTAAAACACGGGAAAAGGCCGAAAATACTGCAGCGCGAAGGAACAGTGGTCCCTACGAGAATCACTTCGTCTTCCTCTCTTATCTCAACATCGGAGAAACACCCTGACATCTCCGCAAGCTGCTGACGCAGCCTGGTTTCCAGATTTTCACTTTTAAAGCAAGTGCTCCGAGGAGGCACATGACGTCACAACGCGCGCCTCGCCGCGGATATTTCTCTCTCTCTCGCTCCCTAGTCACTACTGCGCATGCGCCACTAGTAGCACCGAGTCACAGGTGTTCCGCCGCTGCGCAGCGCCGCGCCTCACCGCCCCCGCCGTTTGGTATGACGTCACACCACGTTCCTTGTCGTTGCGCTCGCCTCCGCTTGCTTCGCCAGCTGCGTCGCATGCCTGATAACATGTAGGAGGACTGAAAAAGAGAGCTCGCGTGCGCCGCAACCACAGTTGAGGCGGCAGTATGGACGGCCAGAATTCTTATAAGCAGGAGGAGGCCTGGAATTGACATTGGAAGGAGATGAAGAGGAACCGAATCGCCCAGGAAAAAGACGAACAGCGCGCTGAACGACTGACTAAACGCCGCAACATAGCTAGACAACCAGACTAACCTGAACTTGCAATCAACATTAACCAAGGCTAACCATGCTATGCCTTAGCTTTCGCTACGTATATCCTGGCATAGCCGACCTAAGCCACTGCCAATTTTTTCCTATTATGTGCGAACAGCATACTAGTGCACAGTTTTGCTGGCTACGGTCACAAGCTGCTAGAACATCTAATGTTTTTCAAATCCCACAATTAATAGACTTAAACACAATGATACTGATTGCGCGTAGAATTCATAAACATAAACACAGTGATACTGATTGTGCTTACGAGCAATAAAAACAGCGCTAAACGACGGGACGAGTGAAGGGGCACAGACAACTCGTCTCGTCGTTTAGCGCTGTTTTTATTGCTCGTAATCATGAACCAACCACCCCAAATGCGTACTCTTTTACTGATTGTGCGTTCACTATAAAAATTCGGCGCTTTCAACCAAATTTCTCTCATGTTTTCGTCGGTTTTTGCAGCTGGTGCACATCGTACACTCGAAGTAAAAAGTGAATTTCTTATTTTTAGATGTATGGGGTTTAACGTCCTCGAACCCCACAGAGGGTTACGAGAGACGCCATAGTGGAGGAATCCGGATTAATATTGACCACGCGGAGTTCTTAAACGTGCACAGGCCAAAGCATGGTACACGAGCGTTTTGCGTACCGCCCACATCGGAAAGCGGCCGGGATTCAAAAGAGTAACCTCGTCTTCAGCAGCACTGTGCCTTAGCCAATAAGCCGTATCCGCGAAAAATTTCTAACTGCGTCGAGCTACCTAGCAATTAGACAGGATCGATACATAGCGCTTTGCGTCCCTGTTACAATTTCAGCCCAGCATTCGAGTGTTCATAAGTTACACAGTAAACGCGTGATGTAACACGTAACACTGGGAACCGAGATAATTTGCCTCATTACAGATGATTTGCATCGAGATAACTTGCTTGACGGCACACCTGCCAGTGCTTTCTGCGCCTACACAGAACTTGCAACTCCGACCCTTTCCAACATCGCCGAGTGAACATATCCCTTTGTCACTAATCATGCAGAACGACCGCTACAAGTGGCGTGTGGCGAATGTAGCGTTCGCGCAAAATTCGTCCAGCCTTGTGAGGTCTGGCTGCTCCTGCACGCTCGTTTCATTAAACGGAGACGCGTTACTCTGACCAAGGCGTAATTTCCATCGATACGAAGCATTCCTCTGCACGCTTAGCCCCTTAGCTACAGAGCACCGCTGGCTGAAAGCCCGTACTCTACGACTTTATCCATGCTACCGGCTCGCCCAACACAGCACGTGTAATTGCTATGTGCACAGACCAACGAGATGTACGTCGCAACATGGCAGGGGCTTTCAATACGTCGCGTCGCCAAAGCACCTTTCCATAGCCCTTCCGCTATTTACGCCGATGGCTCTAATTGGATCGATTTCTCGCGTCTCCATCATTCTTGACAGCGTCCCATAACAAAGCGACCGGCGGCCACAGCGGCGTCTTGCTCGGCGGGAAAGGCCTCCCTCTACCCGCTTTTACCTCCGTCCCACCATCCCTCTCGCTCCGTCTCTGCACTTGGCCGTGAACTGCGGCAGGCTTCCCCGCGCTTGCTGGAAGCCCTGCAAAGAAAAGCGCCAAAATGGGTAACCGACTCGACGTCAAAGCATCGCAACAGTAAACATGAAGCTCTCACCTTGTTGCCGATTTGAAGAAGAAAGGCTTCTTCTTCTTTTTATTTTTTGTGTTTTTAGCTTGGCTTCCGGGTTTATCGATAAGTCCTTACGTCTCGGTTGGCGTTTTCTTTTATTTCGTTTCCGGTAATCATGGTGTGGGCTCAAAGTAATGCAACATTTACTTTGCCAGCCATAGCTGTTGCTGCCCACATGGGTTAGCATTTCATTTGGCTCGACTGCCTCGTCGGATGTCAGCATGAACTAAAGCGGTTATTCTATCGCGCAAACCACTTTTATGTTTTTATGAATGGGCACTTATATGACCGCCTCAGTATACTGAATTACGATTCTTTCTTTCTTCCTTCCTTTCTTTCTTACTATCTATCTATCTATCTATCTATCTATCTATCTATCTATCTATCTATCTATCTATCTATCTATCTATCTATCTATCTATCTATCTATCTATCTATCTATCTATCTATCTATCTATCTATCTATCTATCTATCTATCTATCTATCTATCTAATCTCGTACTCTGACGCCAACGGGACCACTTGACCATTACATGGTGATGGGTTCGGGCTTTTCACGTTGGACAACGAAGGCTGTTTCAGTGAAACATTTACGGTGACGACACGGTTGTCTTAATAATATCACACGTTTCACAATAATTCACGTTTGTGAATCAACTAGTATGTTAGAGCATGCAGTTGCAGTGTGTGTTCGTGAATGTTCAAATGACTGTTTTGTTGTCGGCGTGGCGTCTTAAGGGCTCTCATAAAAATCTTGCACGAGAGCTGTTTGCGTTTGACATTTTTAAGAGTCTTCGCTGTTCAAGTTCATTCACCACCATTTTCCTCCTCATAAGCAACACTCCTCTCAATTCCTCTCTTCTTTACTCCCCTTTATCTACCCCAAGTTTTTAGTAGCGGGTCAGAAGCTTTATTGAGGATGACCCCTTAGCTTTTCTATCCTAATAAATGTCCGTCTGTTTCTCTCGAATACTTGCCGAGAATTTCCTAGAGTCACTAAAGGAAATTGTAAGTGAATGTATATTGCTAGGTTATGTCTCCAGCATAGCAAATAGGCAAGTCTTGCTGTGCGCAGAAGCAAGGTCAGAAGGTACGAAAAAAAAAACTGCTATCGATGACACCACGCTGACATTCCCCCACCAGCTCCTCGAAACGTCACGGATTTTGACAGTCCGGAGCTAGGTTATCGTTTATCGAAAAAGTAGGATTACATTGCACTTAAAAGTAAGCTAAAGTCAAGCCTTAAAATTGTGAAAGGTTCTCTGAGGTAGTATGAGCGGCATTGTGGACGTAAAATTCAAATAATAAGATTTCGTCTTTCTTCACTGCTAATAATTGGTGTCGTATCCCCTAGAAAATTAAATTTAAAAAACATACATTTTAAAACATACCCTACCAGTATAAAGGGACGCTCTTTATATCTAGCGGCCTTTCAAGGGCGGCACTGGCCACCCGAAATGCGTGTTCAAGATGCATAGATGTCTTTAGATGCGAGTGAGTGAGAGTGAGTGAGTGAGTGAGTGAGTGAGTGAGTGAGTGAGTGAGTGAGTGAGTGAGTGAGTGAGTGAGTGAGTGAGTGAGTGAGTGAGTGAGTGAGTGAGTGAGTGAGTGAGTGAGTGAGTGAGTGAGTGAGTGAGTGAGTGAGTGAGTGGGTGGGTGGGTGGGTGGGTGGGTGAGTGAGTGAGTGAGTGAGTGAGTGAGTGAGTGAGTGAGTGAGTGAGTGAGTGAGTGAGTGAGTGAGTGAGTGAGTGAGTGAGTGAGTGAGTGAGTGAGTGAGTGAGTGAGTGAGTGAGTGAGTGAGTGTACATGAGCATAGAGGTCGATCTATCACGCTCAGGCAAACTCTCGTTTTCTGGCAGTGATGATCGTGTGCCGTGAGTCCCATACCAAGAGCAAATTTATGATTACTATCTACGTCTGTCTAGATCACTACCAAGGCATTCGGGGCACTAATTTCGTCCTCGGCTACGTTTTATTTTCTTTTGTGTGTATGCGTTTATATTCGTGCACACATAGCGTCTACACGAATAGCGATGTGTCTTGGCTGTTTACCTCATTTATATTCGCGGGATAGCTTCTTCGTCATTACGCGAGCTTGTTATATTTAGTTCACTTCAGGTTTTAGTACGCTCCTTAATGAGAGTTCGCAAGTTGGAATATGAGATAAATATGTTATCTTTACCGTTGGTCGCCGGTAATTTAGCAAAGGAATGCAATGCATTGATAACTCAAAAGGAAATGCAAGGAAAAAGTGTAACGAGAAAGGTAAAACATACAGAGAAATTTTGTCTAGCTCGCTCCTTTCTTTTTTTTCTTTCTTTCTTTCTTCATTCCTTCGTTGGCGTGCTTTGCAGCTATCTCGGTGTTATCTTTTTTTTTAGTTTTCTGCAGTCTCAGCTTCTTATTCTTTGCACGCTTCTTCGTTCTAGACACGCAGGAAAGGCAGGACACCAAACACGCTTTTCATTTAGTTCTTCACCGTCTCCCTATAGCGAGACACAGAGGCGCTAACATCACTGAGAAGATGGTGATGTTATAGCCTGGCTAACGGCACGGCCAGACTAACAGCCGGCTTGGCAAGCTTGTTCGGACATTGGGCGAAAAATAACAGCTACAAACTCATACGATATATAACGCTTCTTCGCGCCGAGTTTTTCAGCGGAATGGGCCTGGGAACTTTGGAAGTAATCAGACTGGAATAGGCTCTTCATTTTGACGGCTCGGTTACGCACGTCGCAAAAGCGCTCAATGACTGGGCACTGTGTGGTAATGCTACAACGGCAGCGTACGCACAGCCAGGAAGCTTATATAGCGCGACCAGTGTGTAGTGCGGGTGCCTTCACGTAATACGTTACTACGCCCCTCCGCGATGAGAGATCAGCAATTAATCAGTACCGCCAGATGCGGTAGACGCGAGTAATACATTTCGTGACGACTGTACTATATATGCCGTTCATTATGCCGATGACTTACGAATTGCGTCGACTATACTTCTGATGGCTGACTCTTTTGAATGCCTGTAGTTTATCTTCTATAATTTATCCAAATATCAGTAGAGGTACAGCAGACCGTTATAGTCAATTGAGATTTACTTGACGTATGTACTTACAGAGGCTGTAACCTTCCAACTTATAAAAAAGCTGTAGCCTTCCAGCACTGTGGGATCAAAATACGGCCTCGCTCGCGTCCATACTGTACGGCTCCGCTGCTGTCGCGCGAGAGCGTGAATAGCACTCTGATGTCTTTTGCGGCTCCGCGCCTCGGCTGTTGTCGATGCAGCGGCACTTCGAGGGAAAGTTTGGCGCAAGTATGACGTTGCCAGTGCAAGGATATTGAATCTAAAAGCCTTCTTCCCATCGCCCCTCACGTCTCAACCACTCAACCGCCTCCTTTGCATTTTGTACGTCTACGGACCTTACGCCTATTTGCAGGCCTTATTCCGAAGCTCCCCTCTAGCGCCCCCTCGCTCGCCGTTGGCCGGACGATAACCGTTGCCGCTCGAATACAAAGCAGCGGCGCCGCAGGTGTGTGGCCCATGTCAGGGCGACGGGCCGATCCTACGGGGACTTGGCAAGCGGCCGTTGCCTGGGCAATCAAGGAAATGGTCGGCTTGGTGTTTGGGAAGAGGCACACGTGCAATTTAAAATGGAAAGAAAAAGAACAAACGAATGGTGTGGCTCGAACAGAAGTAAATCTTAAGGCTCACCGAGCTTTATTGCGGGCTGCGTTCGGCGGGGAGCAGTAAGGCGCCAAATATCCTCATGCACTCTCGCCCGCCGTCCCTGTCGCCACCACCAACGTCATCAGCTTAAGCTGTGGGCAATCTTCTCGCTCCGTATGCTTGTTTAATTTTTGTTTTCTTTTTCGTTTTGCTCTGGCCGTCACCTTTTCAACTGTGCCGCAGGTTACGTGTTTGGAACAATGAGATGCGTTCATCGTCTCTCCTCAACTCCCTTTCGTTAAGGTTGGTTGGGTGAAATGGCGTCCAATTGAAGACTATTGCTTTTATTTTGGAAGCATTAAGAAAAAATATAATTTAAGGCGAAGGTTAAAGTAAAGGATAAGAAACGTAAATTGCGATAACTTTTGCTACATAGGCTCGCAAAAGACAGTACATCTAGAAGCGCAACACTCAGCTCATCAACGACAATATCGTCCAATTGCACTGTAGACTTTTTTTTTCGCGTTTAACACTTCGTGAAAACAACAAACACTGGTATGTCTATGGTCTATTCAGGATTTTGCCAGAGTACTGGGGCGTGCGCGATCCTGTAGAATAGTTGTTTTCAGTGCCGACTATATAAGATGGAAGCTTGTGCTAGTTCGACATCAGGAATGATAAAGCACCGCGAAAGACATGAACACGTGGAAGCCATGAGAAAAACACAAACATGTGGGAGACAAACATATGAGACACGGACAGTTAAGACACACACATATTTGTGTACGTCTGGCATCTTCCTTGCGTCCATGTCTTTCGTGCTGCTTTATCATTCCTAGTATTCAGTGTGGAAGGCATTTCAGTGCACCGCCCAGCAAATTACGCTGAATTATACGCAAAAGATTCAAAGCTCCGCTATCCGTACTAAAATTTCAATTCATATGAATTAAGTTACTCACCAACAATTTTTTTTTCCTTGAAGAACACGTTAGGGTCTCAACACAAGGCAACAAAAATTTCGAGAACTCCTCAGTCATGTGCGGAAATTCTGCCGGTTCATAGCATGCAATTAAACTTATTTTATATAAAGGTAAAAGCCGTTTTGGCTGAAAAAGAAGACAAAAATTGTTAACATTGCTTAGAGAGCATATTTGTGCTACTCGGAGCTGTTACGTTATTGTACAGTACTGTTGCTAAATACCAGAAAGCTTTCGGGAAGTTATCCTCTCTGGCTTTTTTATTTGTTCTTTTGTATTTTGTTTCAGCGCAGATGAGAGCGCGATATAATACCTCAAAAGTGGCAAATAATATTCGTCAGCTGGTAATTCCATTGGTTGAAATGTGATTGCGATCTCTGCGTTCCTGCTCATTACGTAAGAATAGAACATAAATATAATAATAATATAAACAATCGGGCAAGGGCAGGCAAGCAGGAAACATGGTATTCATTCGAGGATCTCTGGAGCACAATCCTCCCTAGGCTTCTCTGCATCACAAGAAACAAGGCCCTAGAAGGTGTCCTTTACTTGTTTCATCCACAAAGCATATGTTTTCTGTATGCTCACTCGCACTGGCACCTTACCGGGCTATGCACGCGGGCAAATTTCTGTGGCAACGAAGGTAAAGCTACGGGGGCGGAGCATTTGTACATGTGTTACTGCGCCAAATAGTTCGGCAGCGCCTGAAAACACTTGTATCTCAGAGCAGACGACGCGGCTCCGGCTTGCGACGGTTTCGCGTTTTCCAAGACGCGTAAGGAAAAAAAAAAGCAGCAAAATAAGTCAAGTTTACCGCTTAGTGACGTGGTTTGTCTTACTTAGATGTTGTACATAACGTGTTTACGTTTTCTCAAACCCCGGCGTAAACTAACGCGGATGAACACGTAGGACTCTTTTAGGAAGCGCTCTCGCCTGTGCGCGCTTTGCCTCCGTAACCACAGAAAGTAGTCCGGATACAATATAGTGACATCATTGAGACATTCCGCGCGCCTAGCGTTGGCGTGCACGTGAGGCAAACATTACGACAGCAGAGCTCATTGCCAGCCTCCTCCTGAAAGGGAACAAAAAAGAAGGAAAGAAATATTGAACAGCATTAAGCAACTATGGCTATTCTGTCTTTCATCTTTTTTTTTTCCCTTTTGCCAGTAAGAGCCGTCACTTCCACCGAGTCGTTTCGCGCACTTCACGTTTTTAGCAACTGCTTAGGAGACCGCGGCAAATTTTGCGAGTTTTGAACCTCTGCTGAATTTCCTGGCGCGCTCTTTGACTTTCGGGGATTTGTTCATAATTCATACCATCTCTTTATGTGTTTCCTCTTTAGCGAGTTAGTGTACCTTTCTGCGAGCTTTAATGTCAGTTCATTCGCTTCGCTCGGGTCGAGAAAATTATAGTATGCTGTTGTACAACGAGTTGATTGATGAAGCTGACGTAGTTGTCCCTTGTTTTGTGGATCTTTGTTAGATATTAGGGGGAAAATGCAAAACAGGTACACACACCAAAAATAAGAATAGCAGGTTTTCACCTCTCGTTATCCACTTCGACAGGAGGCAGTGAGTGTCCACTCTTGGCCTCCGCCGAAAATGGTTTCATTGTCTGTCTCCTACTTTCGTGGGTTTTCTTTTATTTATTTATTTTTTCTGCTAAAGACACTCTGTAGATTAAAGGTTGGTTCGGAATGCCCTTAGCGGACTTGAAAATATGGCATATGGCAGGTCAAAGGAGAGCCCACGTGACATACATGTACTATATGCATATAGTTCGATCGAAAATCTCAGACATTTATTAGATTTAAACGCTTTCCGCGTGCCTAACAAGAAACATTCCCGAATTCATATTTTATGAATCGTAGTCGTTTTCTAGGAGCCTTTTTAGGAGTTTTCTAGGACGCGCCATTGATGACATTTTTATTACCGCTTAATTTCTCCTTGTCTTCATGGCGAGCTTGAGTATGCTCACAGATTGTATTTCTATCTTCAGGTTATTTTAATATTCTTTTAAGGTTTATAATGCGTTTCTCGCAAAGGCCACTGTGCCGTGAAATACAGAATTAAAGTTTAGAACGCATGGACGTCAAAGCCTGCCCAAGGACGTTTCTTGCCCGGCAGTCAAGGAACTCGGCGCTGTCAACTGCACGTCAAGTTAGCTTAGCTTATCAACTTTATAGGGACAGAAAATGAGACGTTTTGGTTAAGTTTACGTTATAACAGACTTCAGAAACTTAGGTAGTTGATAGCACCAAGAGAAAAAGTTTTTATGCTCTAAAACGGCGTAAATTGAAAGACGAGCGGCGGCGCCGGCTTAACATTTCCACACACTCTTTACTGTACGGTCACTGGCTCGGCTAGCGCTCATCTAGTTCAGCCTAGTTCGTTGCCTATAGAACGGTTGAGCCGTGTTCAAACATAAGCAAAAACACCTGTAGGAGCCTCTCTGGACCTTTCTGGTACTAAAACAAAGCAGAATAACAACATGTGCTTTGAAAGAACAGCGAAGCACTTTTTGTCATATTGAAGTCATCAGCGTGCATACTCGGGCGCTAAATTCAATATAGGAAGTAGGCCCTTCGTTTTATTTTTTTCGCACGAGCGAGTCATTTATTCTTTTTTTTTTTGCCACCGAACAATACAAGAAGGAAGGCTGAGAGAGAAGTATAATGGTACAGCCTTAGTCTTTCCATGTAAGCTTATGTGCATTGGCGTAGCCAGAAACTTTTGCCTGGAGAGAAGGCACGCTGGGCATGCCACATACTAATATACCAACAAACTAATTTTGGATAGGCCCGGTGCCTGCTGTGCCTCCCTCTGGCTACGGCACCGGTTATGAGCGCCAATTTAATAACGTTACTCTAGCTAATGTCGTGAATTAAACACTTTTCAGACGTTTTAAGGAGCTGCAGTCTGTTAGGAAGAACGCGCGGGCGCTTTGTTGCAAGCTTTCCTAGTCAAACACATCATTAGCATCCACGTCCTTAGCCAGCTTAACATTGACATTAACATTTCCAGGCCACTTCACATTAACAGCCATCTGCGCACGCGACACATCGGCAAGGTTAATTTTTTTCGCATAAACCGATTGAGATGATGGATGACTAGTAAGTTTTTCCTCCCCTCCGTGGACGCCCTGTGCCTTCTCTGAGTATTTCGTCTCTTCCACATTTAGATTAGAACTATTCGCCAACATTTTCTTTATTGGTTGTCCGCCAACGGGCAACGTCGCTTGAGAGGTCGTGCAATGAAAAGTTGGTTGTAATACATATGTAAAGCACGATTTCTACGGTCTGCGGCGGTGTATCTGAAACTGTATGCTGAAGGAGGTGCGCTTTTGATGAAAACAAAAAAGGAAACATAAAAGAGTTGCTTTTTTCCTGGTAGCTTACACAGGGTCTGGCGGCACAAAGACGATACAAAATGTACAGTGCCATGCGATATGACCTGCAACACCGGTGCCCGTCGTCGAAGGGGCTTCAAGGCTGTACGACTGCGCAGACACAAGGTAAGTTACAGACCTAAACACAGCTTCAATTAGTGCTATCTAATAAACCGCTATTTAGCATGCCACAGCCGCCATGCAGTCTTGAAGCCCCTTCAACCACGAACATGGGTGTAGCAAGTCATATTGCACGCGACTGTACATAGGAGACACAATTAGGTGGGGAACAAGACGGCGAAGCTGAGCTCTGACTTGCATTTTCTTATTTTGCGCTTGTTCTTCCGGTGCCCTTTACCCTGCATCTTAATTTTTTTGAAGACAACTGCCTGCTAATTAATGTTGGTTACATTCAAAGACATCGTGTTCGTACGTACTTACACTATTAAAACGAAACTAAGGAAATATGTTTAGTTACATTATCATTCTATAGGTTACTGCTTTTCCAATGCCAATAATAAGAAATCCGAGGACACCTAAGCATTTCTTCTGAGTTGGGAATGAGAAAGTATTCACCACTCGGAGGAAGTGCTTAGGTGTCCTCGGATTTGTAGATGAGTTGTGAGCTGTGAATTGTGGTTGCGAAAGCATTGAACGCCGCTGAGTGGCCCTTCGAGTTTGGCGCTGCGAGTCATGTACCATAGCAGCACGAGCTGTGCGAGCCAGCAAGCAGCCGCAGTCTGCGGTACTAACGCCGCATGCCACCGACTTCCTGCGCGACGAGGGACCGAGGAAGCAGCAGAGGCCGCCAAGACTGGCAGGCGTTCGCAGCATGAGCCCAGTGGGGGTGAGAGAGGTGGATACAGACCGCGCGCCGGCTTCCGAGCGTGAGAGCGAATGTGACGTGACGTCCCCTCTCCCCCAGTGATGCCCTCTCCCCTCAAGCAATGCCTGGCGCTAGCTGCGGCAGCAGTTGTTCCCTTTCGACCGTTTCGCTCCGTCGACGCGCGCTCGTAATGTGGCGTCGCAGCCAATGGCAATGCGATTTTAGTGCCGTTTCGCTGCTACCGACTACAGGCGCCGGCTTTTTAGCTGGGCCATTTGACGGTTTCGCATCAATAATAAAAAGTGGTTAGGTAAAATGAAATGTCACTGGCTCGGAATATTTAAAACGCAGGTAGCTAAAGACAGTAAACAAGATCCCAATATACTACAAGACGCAGTGGGCCATACAAAGACAAAAGGCGAAGACAAGGTGCACTACTCATTCGGTAAACACATACGCGTGGAGGAAGTCCCGCACAGCTACACTACGTTGCATGTGTGCGCGCGTCTGTCTGTGTGTGTGTGTGTGTGTGTGTGTGTGTGTGTGTGTGCGCGCGTGTACATGTGCGTGTGTGTGTGTGTGTGCGAGCGTGCTTGCGTGCGTGTGCGTGCCGGCGTGTGTGTGTGTGTGTGTGTGCGTGTGTGTGTGTGTGTGTGTGTGTGTGTGTGTGTGTGTGTGTGTGTGTGTGTGTGTGTGTGTGTGTGTGCGCGTGCACGCGTGTGTGTGTAAAAAAATGAAAGCTTGCTAGCTGCTACAAGGAAAAAAGCGCATGAGTGTGCTATTTTTCCTGCTTTTATGCAGTCGCGAAGGAAGCGAATGCGTCATCCGTACGGATTATGCCTAATGGGAACAGGGTCACAGGACGACCCTCTGGACCGCGCCTCACTCGTGGCCACGATAATGATGAGCTACCGTTCCCAGCCGCCGACTAGTGCCATTCGAGCGATCATTCTTCCGTTTTCTTGGACGCCTGGGATGTCCGAACGACGCGTCCCTTATTTGCTCGCCATCTCTTCCTCCGAAAGGTTTTTCCCTTTTTCTGGTGATCGTTGCCCCGTTCGCCTCTTTTGCTCTTCATCTGCCAACGCATCCCGTGCCAAGATGAACCTTGTTTCGTCCATCTTACGCCGCACGCGTCGCCCGACTTGGTGTCGCCGAGAGAAGGGACCGAGCGGTGCCCCCGAGGATCTGCATGGTGAAGGCGCCCGCTCTATTGATTTGTCATTGGCCTCTTTCGAAGCGATGAGAATGAATACGCCGGGTCCATTTTGCTATCGCTGTTGTTGCATCCACATCGCGTCGTGTGGCGTCGTGGATGGACAGAAGAACGACGACAGGGCCAGAAGCGGGAGGGCCTGTTGCCATTCTGTTGATTGAAAATAGACCGTAATGTTTGCCATACAAGAAGCACTCGTTTATTTATATTTTTATGTAATATACAACAGAAAAGGAGGACAAGTATAGCTGAGTAAAGGGTGCGTAACGACCCGGTTTCGTCTTTCTTGAATTATCACTAAAAGACTAAAGCACGAGGCAAAAGAAAACGGGCTCATATTCACAAAAAAAGCTAGAATTCTGTGTAAGTGCAAGCTTCAGCCTATTGTAATGCTGGTCATATTATTAGTGGAGGTGGCCGGCCAATGGCAAAGAGCTGCGCTTAAGAAGAAAAAAAGCTTTGTGAATATGGTTGTTTGGCTTTATTTAACGTTACCGTCTTCGTGTTTAGTGTTTGTTCAGAAAGATTCATTCTTTCTGACGCGCCCTGATCATTCTATAACACTGAAGCTGGATCCTACCAGATCGAGAACATCGGTCCACTCTTCTTTGATAGAAGACTGACCACGACTCAAACCTTTAGGGGCGACATGCTGGAACTTCTAATTGACATCTCTCGCATCATCTGGCAGGCCATTTGCTGTACAGGCTATACACAAGGTATCGCCTAATGCTTACACGTGGCAATAAAAGTCATTGCCTGTGTCTCTTTAGTGTGGGTACATATTGTCCATGGTTCTTGGCTATATACGTAATTAACCAGTGTAACATGCTTACATCGCTACAGCCGCTATGCCTCTTCCGTTCTCTGTTCGTTCCCCTTCGTTGAGCAACAGGCCGGGGCCGGATTTCTTCTGCCAAAGGCTATGGTTCCATGAACCTGATAAAGGCGAGTTGAGTCGGCTTGTCGCGTCGAAAGCCGATCGTCAAATTCATGTCAATGCTCGTGGATCGGTAGTATCAAAAGTTGGGCGAATTGACGTCGGTTCATTCGCCAACAGCGCTAATAGACGAGATGTAAACAAAGGAAAGGCAAGACAGCACTGTCTTGTCTTTTCCTTCTTGATGTCTTTTCGGACTGTTTCTAGAACAGCGAGTTGGACCGAGGCGAGTTCGGTCAACCCACCTGCAAGGGTTATAGGTCGTCTCGTCCAACCTGCATGGCAAGACGCATTTAAAGGCAGTCGGGTCGTGCTGGTCCGGCTCGACTTTTGGCTCGACCCACCCGCGTACAATTCATGTGAACGAAGCTAAATAACCTTACGTCCATCTGCCTTGTTGCGAAAATATGTAGCTCGTACAGAGCGTGGGCTGCAGGCAAACCAAGCCTGTAAAACAGTGGACCCCGCAATCGACGTGTGACGCCGAATAGCAAAGGCTAAACGAGTGTTCCACTTCGACAAGCAACAGCTACTGCATACGTCAGGGGGCGTAAGTGCAAAAGTGCTCCCAGCAATGCCTTTAGAAAGCCAAATGACATGGTTATAAAGTATATTTGTGACGTCCTTTAGCCGGCACTACAGCATGTCCTGCAAATCGACTTTCAACAAAGGGGCATGTCTTGTTCTTCGTGACGCTGTAAGCATTCCTGCAAGCAACAAGATGCACAAGCCTTCAAATGCCTTTGAAACAAAAATGAATATTACTAGAAGGAATCTGGTTTCAATGGCTATGTTCCAAGAAAAAGGCGTTGCATGTCAAAGTTTCACGCTTGCACGATGCACTAGCTTTCTCGTTTCGTTTTGCATTGTTCAGTTAACCGGGCTAGAAATTCTGAAATGATTTCATACGAGTGCGTTTGAACAGTGCGTGCACAGTTTTCTTCTAGTGAATCGCCCACTTCTGGAAGATGAGATCTGTCCGTGCACTCTCGATCTCTACGCAAATGCAAGCAGTCATGCATCGAAGGTTCGAGCCATCTGAAACGCCCATAGATAAAAGGGCGTGAATAAATAAAGCGGTCTTTCGAATTCTATCTTTCGTCTGTTCAGCGGCAGTTACGCGCGTTTCTTGCATCTACACGGGGCGAGAGCGAGCACGAGTGATGCCTACAAAAATAAAGAGCACCTGTCAAGTGAGAACGGTTTTGTCCGTAGTTAAGCACTGCATGGTGTCGTGCATACATGTATGCTTCGTCTCAACGATGGCATGCAGTGCAGAAAAACCTACAGGTAACCAGTTAGGATCAGTTGGGATCGTCAACCAGATAGTACCGAGAGCACGCTATTTGCCTCAGATAAATTTTTATTTCACCGCTAGCCAGTTTTGTGTCCTTAATCCATACCTTTAATTTTAAGTAAAGTTTAAGTTTTAAGTAAAGCTGTAAGAGTGGCGTAAGAAAAATAAAGTTGATTCCACTGCACCACGGTTCAGCTGCTTACAGGTCTGCGTCAACATTTTGAGTTTTGGGTATAGCCTTTTAGAAAAAAGCCTTTACTCAGTTGAAAAAAAGACGGCGAGTCTCAGGCTCGGTCCTTTGTCTCACTCCTGTTCTTTCTAGATAAGCTTACTGGTAGCGGAAAATGTCATAATTTCTTGTTCATTTCCTCTTAATTTTACGATAATTAGGCATGTGGGCTCGCCGGAGCTATTGTTTTCGGCTATGTAGCTACAAATATACGACAAATTTGTATAGACAACCACCTTTCAGTTGTCATTTGAAAATATTAGTTTTGAAATAAAGTAATAGCGCGAAAAAAATAAATAACGAAGGAACGACGATAAGGACCGATTCAAAAGAGGGCTCCTTTCACTTTGTCTCTGTCGTTGTCTCTTCCTTATTTTTTCGCGGTGTTACGTAAGTTGCAACGAACCGACTAGCCCCGCAAGCAACCATTTATTTTCCTATAGCCTACTTCTACGCCGGCAGAAAAACTAGGTATTTGTATCGATTGCCCTCACGAAATCTTACAATAAAATTTCATATATTTTCTAAAGAGGGCACATTTAGGGCCTAGACAAGCCTAATAAAAGTCTATAGAAGTTAAGCAAGGCTTTTGTAAGGCGGTCGCTACTACATGATCAGCCTCCTTAGTCAAGCGAGGAAATTTCTGCTATAGCATTCAAACTTCTTGTCAGATTCGGTTTTGAATATACTGTGTTATGTTTCCGAACGTCCTCTCTTAAACGTCACTAATAGGTTTTAAAGCTGTCTTCATATTTATAGATCTGTTTGGGTAAAAAAAAGTAAGCCTATTTGTCGCCTTGTTTTGCACTGCCATATTTATCGGTGTCGCTGCATTTTGCGCTTGCAAGTAAACATTGACGATAGTGTTACTATTGCGATATCAATTATATGGACACTCCAGGCGTATTTCTGCGATCGCCGTTGGCATCGGCGTCAAAAAGTTGGATCACCATGGGTTCTTTAATGTTCTCCTAAATGTGAGCACACTGGTGGTTTCGCATTTCGCCCTCATCAAAATGTGACCGCCGTGGCCGGAATATGTTTACAGGTTTATACGGCCAATGAAACTACTATCCTTACTTCATATAGCTGTCTACTAATTTATTATGACAATCGAAGCTTCGCCTTAAAGGAAAAACTTTCTTGGGCTTACTGCGTCTATTACGGTAACGTGGGAAATCAAATTTCAGGAAGCGTTAAAGAATCCCTTTTCAGTACGAGATCTCGAAGCAGTTTGTTCATTACGCAGTCTCACGGTAGATTCCATTCTTGGCATCAAATTCTTTTTTTCCTTTTTTCTAATAAAGCGTGACTGCCGTCTCGTTCCTCGCCACAGAGCGTCGAATTCGAGACCCATGACGCATGGTTACCACGTCTGGTACATTCAGCATAAATTATAAAATTACGTTCACGTCCATACAGCCCACTGACTAATTTTCGACGTCTAAGTAACGCCGACGTTCACGAAGGGTACGAAGTCCGGCTCGCTGGCTCTGCTGCGTTAACGCGAAGGCACAGATTAAATTTAGGACAGCGCGCAGGACACACGCTGAACACTGTCGGAGGCCTGCAAGTCCTGGCATCGGCCCTCGCTGTCGATGCTGTTTTCACCTTGGTCTCTGAGCGATCTGTACGCATCAGCACGCGCAAAAAAGAAATACCGAAGGCGCTGGCATTGGAAAGAAGACAAACATTTCCCTTAATGGACCCACCGCCGTAAGCGATTAGCGAAATCCGAGAGGAGTATTGCACGCGGATTTCTCGCGTTATCTACGTGCAGGTAGAGGCGATTTGGCTCGTGTGACCGTGCGGCAGAGAAGACGCCGGCTCCATTTCGCGAACTCCTTTTTGCCAGATAAAAGCTGGCGTCGATCGCAGCTCGCCTACGACGAACGAGCTCTAAGCGTGTGTGCGCTAGCCTTACCACGCTTTTTTTTTTCTCGCTCCTTCGCGATAGTCGTTTAGGAGCTAAATTATTTTTTTTCGGCGGCCAACGGCTTATTCAGCGGACGGAGCATCGATCTGTGCCGAAGTGAAGGTTGAAGCTTTGGCCCCCTTTATACCGGTCCAACGGGATCAGGCGCCTAAAAAGAAAATTACAGTCTGGGGTTTTACGTGTCAGAACCACTATTTGACTATGAGGCACGCGGTATTGAGGGATTCCGGATTAATTTCTACCACCTGGGGTTCTTTAACGTGTTCTACCACCTGGGGTTCTTTAACGTGCACTCAGTGCACGCTACGCGGGTGCTTTTTTTTTTGCATTTCACCGTCATAGAAATGCGGCTCGCCGCGGCCGGGATTCGATCCCGCGCCCTCGAGCTTGGTAGTGCAATGCCTTCGCCACTACTGCACCAGGGCGGGTCGGATTAGGCGCCCATGCGATGGCATGGTGCTGACTGCTTTGACTTCCGGGAACAAGCACTTCTTCCGCTCAAGCTAACGCAAATAGAAGTGCGCGCGTGCGTGTTTGTGCCTGCATGGGCGAGTCTGCGTGCTTGTGAGTGTGTACGGTTGTTACCGAGGGAAAGTTGGACGGCATGTTTGAGTTCCCCTTTCAGAACATGTCACGTTCGTGGTCGCTTATACCGCAGCCTCTTATACTTAGCCCTGGGATGGAGTCATTCCGAGGCATGCTCTCGGCTTTGTGGGGGGTTAGCATTAGCACCCCTTCCCATCATCTAATCGCGTCTTACGACGACGTTTTCCTACGGGGTCATTTCCGGCTAAAGTTTCCCGGCGCCTTGTCTCCATCGTCACAGTTTTCTTATCTTTATTTTTCTTTTTATTTGTCTTTCATCTCTCACTGGATCAATCCTTTTGATTTTGCCAGAGACAGGAAGCAGTAATCGATATGAACTTCCGGCCTCGTGATTCCTTTCTTTTCTTATTATTATTATCATTTTTTTTACACCCAGTGTCGTTCTGTGACCCTGACAGTCTTTCGCTCGGCTATTTTCGTTCCGAGATGTTTCGACGACCGCATACACATCGCCTCATCGCAAGATTGCAGTCGACTACGAAATGCGCACTCGACGTTCGAGGTAACATAGTTGCGCAGTTGACGCCGTTTGTGTAATCACCGGAATTAATGAAATGGCGCACTTATACAACATCACAGGCACAGCGAAATCTTAGCAGAGGTGACTTATACATGCCACCGATAGTCATCGGCCGCTTGTAATTTACAGCTATCTCCACTCACCGTTCCTGTTTTCTCAGGCGGCACCCTCCGAAGCAGGTGTTGCAGCAGAAATTGAAATCTGTCGGGATTACAGAAAAATTCAGATAAGCGTTGATACGGAAGCAAGAACGAAACCGTTAAACCCGGCGATATACGCATAATGCGAAGGCCTTCCCGAAAGTTGCGGAAGGCTAGATGCTTGGATGGGTGCGTTTACGAAGAGGGGAGGCCGAGGGGGGAGGGGGGGCTGCACACTCAACTCTGGAAAGCAACCATCTCCACAGAACGATCGAACGGTGATGAAGGGACGACCTTGCACCCATTGAATTGTTCCAGGCGGCCGACTTGTCGAAAGCGAAGGTCGTCTGTCTGCGCACAGACGACGTTGAAGGCCGAGACCTTGACGCGGTAAAGTCTACGACGTTGAAGCGTTCCAGTGGCATTATGCACACGTTCCGATGGACCAGAGAGGGCATTTCTAACGCTCTCCCTCAACGCCCTTCGGTAGCACTCGCTCAAACACGCGAGCGATGCGCGAGCGGGTCGAGTGCATAACCGCCCATCGTGAAACAAGACGTGAGTTCCCAATTCTACTAGTTGCTTTTCTATCGGCTGTTTTCGTGGAAACAGCTAATCCCCGTCATTGTCAGAATAAGCATGGCAATTTTTTTTTTAATTTGTCTAAAGCAAAGCTTCATCGCGCAAAAATGTGTCCCGAGGGCATTTCCCGATAGCATAACGGCACCTTAGTGACTGCTTCCAAATAGGAGCTTAAATTCTTCAAATTTTTCATCACGAATGCGCGTCGCCTCTTGAGCCACTCTAGCTTACCGACAACTCTTCAGTGTACGTGTCGTAAGCACGCTTTGATGAAGCGCTTCTTATAGCGGAAAGTGTTGGTTAGGGGCCGGCCGTGGATGATCTCTCCTTATGCGGACGAAAGCTTTGTGAATTCTGCTGCGATTGTTTTTTAATGGTATGAGAATAGATTCTTTACTGTGCAACAATGGACGGGAAAGCGCAGGACTCTGCGAAGGCAGGTCCTCGCGAAAGTCCAGTTCTTAAGATAAAGTGACTTCCGAAATGAAAAACAAAAAACAAAACTAAGCACGACATATGGCAGGAAATTAAGAAAACGTATAAATGGGCCAGGGTCACACCAGTGACAGAAGCATTGCCTGTATTGCGGCACCTTACGCTAACAAAGCCAGTGTGCGCCCCCCCCCCCCCCCCATTTAGTTTCTCGCTCGACATTTTGCGCTAGAACAATAAAAAGGTAAGCGGACTTTTCCAAGTCTCGTCTGCGCTCCTACGAGCTTTGATTGCGACTCCAACTCCACTGGTTCCTAACGTTGCGAAGCTCACGTGGAGAAATCGCTCGCCAAATCTGCAAGCTTACCTCAGCCTGTATAGCAATATCGTCATCGCCACTACCACAATATCATCATCGCCACTACCACAACCACGCACAAACGCCCCTGCATTGCACGTGGTTAAACGTCGATTTCGCAAACGCCTGTGCACATTTATTATAAGTATAGCTGACGGTGCCGTGTGCAAATCTTGCTATTCTGATAGGGCTTAAGAATGTGTCTTGAGCCAGTGGTCTTTTCATTTGCGAAAACGCGTTCTTTTGAGGCAATCCCGGGTCGATCGGACACCAAAGAGTGTGCAAGGTGTCCGATCGACCCGGGATTGCCCGGGACGTAAGAGCTATTTTTCTCTCCCCCCCCCCCTCCCACGCCATTTCTTTTCCTTTTTCCCTCTTGCGATTGTTTTGCGTTAGGACGTACTCCCGCAATAGCTGAGATCAGCCACCCAGCGTAAAAGATGATAAGAAATGAATTATTATTTAGGACCGGATGGAAAGAACAAGGCCCTGGTTGACATTTTCCCGGGCTGAACGTCTCCTTTGTAGAAAGCTATGACAAAGCTGCTGAAGTTATCAGACACTGCTGTTCGATGCGCGATCAATAAACCCCTGTGCTTGCACGCGTACTCGCTCACACTAATCAAGGTACAGGGAGGTAATCCGAAAGCAATCCTTGCTAATTTCCACGTCTGTACTCTTCGTTACGTTTCTCGAGAAGCACTATTCACAGAGGTCGTAAACTTCTGATAAATTCACTTCAAGGAAGCCACGATACGGCTTCCTACAATGCATTTGGCTCTTACATTCAATAGCGCCGACACCTTCGCAGATTTCACGGGAACTCGTTTAAGCAGTCCGTATGTTGTGGTTTGAAATACGCGCTATTCAAGCAGTTCTTGGAGATGCAAAGTTTCCCGAATTACATTAATATTCCTGCGAAAGGGTGCCCAGTGAATGCGCAACTAATTCTCGGCCAGCCCGTTGTGCTGTATAGGTAACGGTGGCGCGAGTAGTTCAATGACCCGATCGCCTCGCCTTGCCGGCTGACGGGTATCACACGTCCTATTGCATCGAGAACAGAGGAGACATCCGGCATTTTTCTCAAGTTGCTGAGATGCTACTGTCAAAAAACTTCAGCAACTAAACTAACTGTCAGCGGAATACTTTGACTGTGTTGTTGATGCTGATTATTCATTGGCATCTCCTTTGAAACGGAGCGCCGAGAAAGAGACACCTAGCCTGCTTGAGTTACGCGAGTATACTACACATGCTTTTCATTCTAGCATTTTTCTATACAGCACTTTATTCGGTTTTTTTTGTATTCCTCAAAACTTCTCTATCCAACTTGTACTGCTGCCTATCCCTGCAACGGATCCAGTCATATCAATCTCTTGCCTGCTTTTTTCCCACCAATATTCTAAACGTCTCTTCCTTATCTGAATTGCGTACCGATTGATGCTTTCGTGCACTTTAAATCCAGGCGCTTTAAATCCAGGCGCTTTTACAAGATCCTTCGCCTTCCGAGTCGGTATGGATGACAGCGCGGCTTGCAGACACTGCGGCGGCGAAGAGACTATCGACCACGTGCTTTGCCACTGTCCTCGATACAGCGCGCACCGGCTGTCACTAGCGACCGCGTTGGCGCGCCTTGACGACAGGCCACTTTCAGAACAGTCAGTTTTGGAATGCCGACGTGAACTGTCGTCGCAGCAAAAGTCGGTCAAGGCTCTGTTGACTTTTCTACGTGACAGTGGCCTATTAGAAAGACTCTAATGACCCCATTTCATCCCTTCTCATATTTTTTTTTCTCATGCTTTCATTTTTGTCACGCTCTTCTTTCCGTCTTTATTTCCCCTTTCCCTTCCCCTAGTGCAGGGTAGCAAACCGGACGTTTTAAGTCTGGTTAACCTCCCTGCCTTTCTTTCATTTGCATCTCTCTCTCCCCCCAGGTGCTTCTGGAAGGCTTACGTTACCTACCGGTCACACTGGGTGAATCTTTTCGCGCTCAATTACGACGTGCTACGTGGTCTCCGGATTTTTACTGCCGCATACACGTGCCTCCTCCTGGTACGATTATTTGCTCCTGTATGTTTTTGTCCGTAGACAACCAGCTCGAGCCTAAAATAGCAAGGCATTTCTCTTTGGGTTATCGTGCAGATTTTCTGCTCTAATTTCTTTCTTCTCGTTCTTGGCCATATCCATATCATATATCCAAATCATATCCAAATCATATCCATATCCATATCCATATCCATATCATATATATCCAAATATCCATGGCCTTTTTTTTGTTTCCATTCTTAGCATCCAATTCGATGTCGCTGTTTCTCTCACTTTCCTTCTGGTGACTCCTTGTTGTATATTTACACTTTCAAGTACCCTGTACTTGTTTGCCTACTTTTGTTGACCTCTTTTTCCATTCTGTGTCCACGCTTTTCAAGTACACATACTTGTGCACTTTTGCTGCCCATTTATTTCGATTCATGTTCCTCAGTGTTCCTTGAAAACTAATTTTGCTCTCGTGGTCGAAAAACGAAGCGCAGCCAAAGGATTACGTGCATTTGGAACACGTATTTGTTGGCACCAACACAAAGCCAGTTCGTCTATGTGTTCGTTGTCTGCGCAAACTTACCAATCTGTTAAGTAACTTTAAGTGAAACAAGTTCACCGAAATAGCAGACACATATTTCGACGCTGTAACGACGTATGTTAGGTCTACGTTTAAGCTGAGCTATCTACCAGGGGAGTTCTTATTAAGCTGCGTTGGTAGTGAATTCTGTCTTTAGTAACAATAGAAAGAAGTGAATCTCTCATACAGTAGCCAAACGTTCTGTTGCAGGTCTATTCTTGAGCGAACAAGTGCACTGCTGCTTGCGAAATGTTGACATGCGCTTTCTTGCAGCCATTGTAGCAGTGTCCTTACTATTACGCTTCCTTCTGATCGGTTCGCTATGTTGTTGATTACAAACTGTAAAAAAGCCAAGCAGATATATTTGTGACAGATAATGCTACACAGCAAACAATGTAAAATATGATAGATAGTGCCCTCATTTCGCATCCTCATGCCACATAAGTTATGTTTATGTTAATAAGAAGAGAAGTAACGTGTATGTAGGATAGGTTAAAGGCCGCTATGTGCAGCAAGAAAAATTTAGCTGTTAACGGGCAGCGGCAGGACAAGCATGGCACCTTTCACTGATATGTCTTGTTATCGCGCTGGGTGATTCGGAAAGAAAAATCTGAGGACGCCTAAGCCCTTCTTATAAAATGTGAATGCGAAAGGATTAATGTCCACTTGAACGCCGTTGAGCCGTCTTTCGAGTTACGAACTTCTCGCGGGCAAGCGAGCGCGTTCGGTCGCTTGGCCAACGGCTCTTTGATAGCACAACGCCGCTGAACTTCGCCCCGTGACGCCTTGCTACCTTGCCCTTGAATCTAACGGTGACGCTCCCGAGTAAGCCGCGATGATCTTGACGTCCGCGCTTTTGTCTCGCCGGGCTTGTCAATAGGAATTTCAGTCCAAGTAGAGTGATATCATTAAGCCCAGTGGGTAAGAAACTCAGCCTCTAGGTGTGGGGTCGTAGCTTCGAAACTCATTACCGCCAACGTTTTTCCTTTCGAATTTATTCTGTGTTTTATAGATTAATTTCTTTGTAGTGATTGCCGAGGTAAAGTTAGAACCCAGGCGAGAGCTCACGCGGACAAGAAACGCGCGGATAACGCAGGCCTCAGAGAGCGAGGGTGACGTGGTGTCGCGGCGATGCCCTCTCCCCTCACCCAACACCTGGTGCGCCAGCGCGGCAGCAGGTGTTGCATTTCGCCCTCTTTGCTCCGTCGAGGCGCGCACGTGACGTAGCGTTGCAGCCAATGGGAATTTAGGTGCCGTTTCGATGCTACAGACGCCAGCTTTTTCGCTCAGTGAGCCATCTGATGATTTCGCATCAAAGAAGAATAGCAAATAACCCTGGCTTTGCGCGTTAGGTAAACGGACATTTTGCGTGAGACGACTGCACTAGGAAGAAGACTCGGATCTTTTCTCCTTGAGATGGGAGCCTTTCTAACCTCGCTCAGGCAGTGCTTACTAGAGAGCCGCTTAAAGTCAAGGCAAGGCAAAAATTCTAGCTCTGATGACCGAGACGCACGCTATACGCTTTTAGACTGAGCCACATTCAAATACCACGCTACAAACCCTGTGCGTACCCGCGTCACTTTGCATGAGAGACATCCGTCGTCATATCGTGACTTGCACTTGCTTCCAAAGTGATAACACTGACAATGGTTTTTCATGTGAATTATTTCGAGTCATTCGCTCGCTGAATGACGCCCTCATCAGCCGCTGTTGCCCGCTGTTGTCCGTGAGCTCAAAGGGGAGTTGGGCGCCAGGTCACTTTTTCTGTCGGTTTGCGTGCCACTCTCGGGAGCCGAGCTCTCTATGCTGAAATAGTGGAATGCTGAACAGCTTTCATGGTTCTCATGGGCACATTTCTTTGGAAGTGAGCCGCCAGCACTGTAGTGTCGGAAAGTGGTTGCGTGGGAAGCGAGCAAAGCGTTTACCTAAAGCGAAAGGCAGAGAAGGAGGTCTGGAGCTTAATTGCTCTCTAGGCCCGAACGCAAACACGGGAGAGAAAGTGCACACAACACACGTCAACACAACCTAATGCAAGCTGGGAGAGGTATTAAGGCTTCTTTTTGCCCTCTGAAACATACCCGTATACAGTGCAATCATTCCATTTCTTGTCATATTGTAGATGATGGCAGTGATAGAAATTCAATAATAATTCCACACCATTTAAAATATATGTAGATCCAACGCACATGTGGGAGTATAGGTGAAGCGAAGCTTTGACGAAGTGGTTGAATAAATGCTATACAACTATACAACTAACGTTCAGCTGTACTTACTTTCATCCCACACTCTATATTACTTCCATATATAAAACTTCTGTAATGATTGTGTAGCATTGGCACATGCATGTAAATACATTTAAGGCTTCTATATCGTTGTGCCATATTGGCATGTGCCCATTCTGGATCATCGGTCATAAAAAGGCACACACCTATAGTCGCATTTACTGAATGGCTAATTTCTAGAAAACCAAGTATGGCAAGGAAGCCCCTGAATATAATGCACTATCTCCTGAGACGTTGGTATGCTCCAGAGAGGCCTATGAGTCGACATTATGCGTTCAAGTTTTATGCAGGATTTTCTTTTTAAATTACGCAGGACACAAGTGCGTTTACTCGCACTACTTTGACTGTCATCATACCGCATTCATATAAGCAGGTTTACCTGTACAAGCGATCGGAGCATACACAAGTTGTGTATTTATATCTGCAAATATATCCGGCAAGAAAACAACTAACGCCTAACTCCGGGCAACATGCAAAGAAAGCTTCACATCAGAAATGATTGGACTGCACATGAAACGTTCTTGTAGGAACAGCTCAGCACTGCGAAGAAGCAAACTTGGTCCTGTGATTGCGGAGGGAGAAAAGGAGAAAGAACACAGGATGCAAAAGGCAAATAGTTCAACCAAAATAACCGTCTGGTCTGTTCCTCTGCACTCAGGGAAGGGGAAATAGTTAGCAAATAACCTGTCTCCTCAAACACGGTGAAGCACCTGACTGCTACCACAGTCTTTCGAGCAGCGCCGGTGCTACCAAATCGCGCGCGGAATTCGCGAAATGTAACGGATTCCTTCGGGATGTTGTAAACATCTCCTCGCAACGACGTCCGACGTCTCTCTCTCCCGCCAATTTTAAACCGACCGTACTCGAGACCGTTCCCCGAATTCACGGTACTCGGACATTGGTCACATCTGTCACTGGGAAAAAAAAGGTGATTCGTACAATACAATACAATACAATACAATACAATACAATACAATACAATACAATACAATACAGTTTTATTCGCCCGTTTTTTCATACACATGAATCTGCTGGTCAGCCTAAGCACAAAGCGCTTGTCGGCTGACCTGGCAGCTGGTGGATACATCAGCAGTTACAAGGCTCAATGATATACTAGTAGAGTACGTGACAGTGATTCAATAAGACTTGTTGGGCGAGTTTGTTCATGCTGCGAGGAAATAAATGGACTGCGTGCAATTCAAGGCAAGGACGTAGTAAGGGGCACTGACAAGCACTGGTTGGAGAGATCGCTTATAGTGCTGCTGTGCTTCCTCCCACGTGCACTCAATGTTCACTCATGTCCTCTTTCCATTCCCATTTTTCTTTACGCCCAGTGTAGGATAGCAAACCAAACGTTCGTCCGGTCGACCTCCCTGCCGTTCTGCTCCTTGTTTTTTCTCTCTTTCTCTCTCTTTGACGTCTCAAAGCAACGGTGGGGCTATAGAAGACCAAAGCGGACAGTTCTGGATCAATTTTGACCACCTGAAGTTCTTTAACGCGCACCTAAATAGCATGTGATCGTTTTCTTTTCATTCTTTTTCCTTTTTCTTTCTTCTTTTTTTGCATTTTGCCCCCATGGAAATGCGGCCGCCCTGGCCAAGACACGAACCGGCGACCTCGTGCTTAGCAATTGAACGTCACAGCCACTGAGTCACCGCGGTAGGTTAAATGTATCGTCAAGAACAGATGCAATTCAGACAATAACGCGATGGTTCCGGCACACCGCATAGATCGTACAATTTTTTGCTGAAATTAGTGGAAAGAGAACTCTGTCCTCACGATTGTTCAGCTTCCGTGGGAATGATGGGTTGGTGCGTGGATTTGTCTCCATGGTTTCAGAGCTTCTCGCTTGAGATGGTCCTGCGACTTTATTTACCGCGCTTGGTCTACCTTTATGTGCCTCAATTTCAATGCACTCACATTTCTCTTATCGTAACGGTCAATGAGTATATTGCGCGCATTCATATATAGTTGAATTGTGCCATTTATAGCGCAATATTTTGTTTAAAGATAATCAGTTTGCAGAGTCGCACGGCTGTTTTAGGCCATAAGGATGCATGGAGCTAAGGAAAACGAACGTACTAACCACCATTCCCACGCTGGCTGAAACGCCATGCTTGTAGCTTCCATAGGCACTATCACCACAGTCCCCTCTAGTAATTTTCGAAGGAATTTTCGGGGCATAGACTACGTGTACTTTTCTCTCGAGCCTCGAGCGCTTGCGCTTCCATCGAAAGTGCACGTCCTCCACGTACATAGTTGGCGTATACATCATGCACAACGCGGTTCGCGCGCAAACACTCTTCTCGCAAAAGAAAAAAAAAGAAGAGCAGGTTCACTCGCACTGATAGCAGTGGCAGGAAACAACGCGGAGTAGTGAATGGAACGTGCTTCTTTGTGTTATTGCAGCAGTCGCCTTAATTTTTTTTTTTACGCTTCTGTTTGCGTTGTGGAGCCTGTGCCGTCGGCTTTTAGTGGTGTGCGCGTCAAAACACATCCTTTGTTACGCTACGAGTGAAGTGTGGAGCTTCCGGCTAGATAACGCCCGCCAGCATAGCCAGCCGCGAAGTCAGTGGCGTCGGAACGGCGTTATCCACCGGTACGCGCTGTGTTCTATGCCGCTCGGCTCGTGACACACTCTTAAACAAATGTACACACGTTGGGGTGCATAACTGCCTCACAACAATAATCCTCGTCTGTCTTGCTTGCGCTTCCTTTCATGAAAGCGTTGCGCTCGATACATTCCTGTCAAGAATGCCCTGTCATGCTGATAACGCACATGCCGTTCGTGACTTGGAAGTACCGGGCTCGCAGCGTCAAAGGTAGGAAATGCGAACAAGACATATGACGATTATCGTTGTGTGGCAAGGTGCGACCCAAAGGGTGTAAATCTCCTTAAGAGTGTAACACGAATAATTCTATCAAACAACGCTAAGGAGCCCTTCCCACCTCCTCTGCCCTGTTTTCCCGTCAGCATCTTGCGAAACAATCATTGCGTGACCTCTGACCACTGCACAAGGATGGTTTAAGCTGAGCGAGCCGGTCGGAAATGTGTCACGGGACCACTGGAGCTGATTTTCGTCGTGTAGGAGGGATTCCTGCTCGATATGCCCGTAGAAGCGCTGCAATTAGCGCATGCTCTGAATTAGCTGCACGACATAATTCATTATATCTTGCACGTCCGAGGAACTGAGACATTGCACAGTGATTACGAAATCATCAACTGTATAATAATGCAGGAAAAGTAACAGAAAAAAATTTTGCATCAGTGCTTCCTTAAGCGAAGTAAAAATAAGAGCGACTGTCTTCCTGAGTCTATTTTGTCAGTGATCTCCTTTAACCTATTGGAATAGGGAACGTAAGAGAAAAAGCTGGATGTGGATAGCGAACGATCTCTGAACGCGCAGGATAATCAAACATCGCGCAATATTCTCCCTTACGTTAGCCCTAACTCAAAGTAGGAGCCCTACCAGTGTTCGTCTCTTCAAATAAGCAAGGTTTCTTGCCTCTAAGCCAACAGATGGACATTAGTCGCAAGGCTCAGGGATTTCATCCGCAGAAAGTGTTCGGTATATACTCCTTAATTTCCACGCTGTGGACGCCACTACAATGCACCATAAGTCACAGAGCTGCGGACTTTGAGTAGGCGGGCCGTTTGAATAGAGGTGTTTGTCTTAAACCGGCAGTAGCTATAGGCTCAGAGCCAAAACTGCGACGTTTAGAGTTCTCGAGGGATTCTTCCTTTTGCGTTGTTTCACCGCCGCTTCGCAGCAGGAGCTGTAAAGTCTTCTTGAGCTATACCCGAATCGCAGGACAATACCCGAGGGTAACTTGGGTCAATATTTATCGACGACGCGTTCGCTGACTTGAACCGGTCCTGTCGAACGAATCGGGGATGGCGCGATTCTCTCGGCGCTCTGTGCTTCTGTATTCACGGGACCCCCGCGTAGCTGCCGTTCTGGACCGGCTCCAACGAAGTGTGCGGACTTCTTGTTTACCCGCGGGGCGTCAACCGTTACGCTCTACTGAAGAGCCACTGCTACACTCGAGCGAATGACGACCCGCGAGAGCTCCTTTAAAGCCCCGTGAGCGAGCGCGGCTTTCCTTCCAGTATGTATGCCCACGTTCGCTTTCCGCACACAGGTAGCACGGCACAGTCGCGCAGCCCTCGCCATCTGCTGGGCGTACAAAACCACGTGAACTGCTTGCTGTCTCCGTAGCTGGAGCGCGCGTGTTTGCGCGACTTCCAGCGGTGAAATGACGTCACGTATGTCAATGTGAATGACAGGCGGGCGGGCGGTCAAGGTGACGATTTGCGATCGGCAAAGCTGGCGCCCTGCCGCACTCGGCGTCACTGTGACGCAAGTGCCTTGCGTCACAATTTACATTTAGCGTCGCACCGCTCGCTTGAGTTTTCTCGAACAGTACCGAGAGCTGCACATGCTTACATCTAAGAATAAAGAAGAAGCGAAAAAGAAGGAAACAAGAGAACAATGGGGCGACGTCATAATAACGACAACTAGTATCTGTCGTTCCGAAGCTACAATGGTCACTTACGTCATAGTTCATGGGACTGCAAATTAAAATTTAGTCCTGATCACAACACGTGGATGTTTTTGCAGAGAATCCTCTCGTGACACGTGTTTTTGTGCGCAGGTATGTGTCGGTGAGTGAGTGTATGTGCTGTTTGTGTGTTTGTGTGTTCACTTTTATACCATTATAATTATCACTTATGGGGTGTCAATTATGGAGTAGCAGGCCAGCGGGGGAAACCGGTTTGCTACCCTGCAGCGGGCAACAGGGAAAGGGAAGGTAAAGCGTTGAAATAGAGATGAGATAGATAGATAGATAGATAGATAGATAGATAGATAGATAGATAGATAGATAGATAGATAGATAGATAGATAGATAGATAGATAGATAGATAGATAGATAGATAGATAGATAGATAGATAGATAGATAGATAGATAGATAGATAGATAGATAGATAGATAGATAGATAGATAGATAGATAGATAGATAGATAGATAGATAGATAGATAGATAGATAGATAGATAGATAGATAGATAGATAGATAGATAGATAGATAGATAGATAGATAGATAGATAGATAGATAGATAGATAGATAGATAGATAGATAGATAGATAGATAGATAGAAATTAGTCCGTCCTCTCCGTCCGAGTCCACCCGTAATTCGAGATGTTGCCGCATGTCTTTCTAAAGAAAGAAAGATATGCTGCCTCGCCACATACCATGTGATTATCAAACATAAAGACCGATATCATTCGCATTGCGGTGTTTTTATAGAGCATATTGGCAGTTTTGGGTTATTATATGCAGGTTACATACCTAACGGCGTGGGACACAGTCCTAGAAAATTCGTAGTGCTACACTTCATAGCTAGAACGCTTCTTGAAAAATTCCAACCTGAAAACAACAACATCCAGGCCAACAAATATGTCACTAAATATATAAACGCGACAAGGTCCAGTCTGTGACACAATCACTGCTGCATTGTCGGACGAACCAGTTGCAGGAAAGCATCACTCCTTAGCCCGAGAAAGGATTTGCAGCTTTTTACAGTTAATCTATAGGATTTGTTCCTGCTTTGCTTTTTATTTTCTGTGTTTTTCGTATGCGGAAAACCATTTATTTAGTCCTTGTCCTTTGCGCTGTGCGTCATTTTTTTATCTTGAGTTACCAACTATAGCCCAAGCAACCACCCTAGTTCATTTATTTAGGATGTGCACACGCTGCATTCCTTGCGACGCCGACCAACCCTCAACTACTACGTCTTACGTGCTGATTGTGAGTGAAAGGTTCTCGAATCAGACTTCTGATGTTTGTATGGGCAGGATTTCCCCTTTCTTTCTTTCTTTCTTTAGTTCGTTCGTTCGGGCTTTATTTATTTATTTATTTATTTATTCATTTATTTATTTATTTATTTATTTATATTCATGTGGTCCATGATACGTTTCTTGCGCTGAACACTTTCGCACAATCTTAGTCAAAGCTTTTATAGCTTTGCGATAATAAAAACCACGCACACGCAGTCAGAAGGCTTTTTTAGTGCAGCCTGTAAGAGGCGAACAAAATTGAGCCTGGGGATTCCAGTGTAGCGTACTCCCGGAGTGGAGTCATGCTGCGGCAGCGTCTTCATAGCCGCGCTGAATAATCAGGAAAATTTAACAAGTTTCCTGCTGCCTGCCACACCTTCAACTTCGTCTTCATCTCTCTTAGTCTCCTTGCTTCCAAGATTTGCAGATGCTTGAAAAATTCGCATTTATGCTTCTTTTTTTTCAGCGGAGTGAAAAAAACGCCGCGCAGGACTCTCGTCTCAAGCCGCAGAGAGTAGCAACGATTCGCCGCAGGCTTTCAATTTGACTTGGGCGCGCCCGGCATCGTTCTTGGGGGAAGAAATAAGAAGGAAGAGAGGAGGTGGAGGAAGGGGGTGGCAGCTTTATTCGACAATCTTTAATCTTCTTCGCAGGAACTGCGTAATGTGGTTATATCAGCAAGCTTTGAGGGAGAAAGCGTTGGAAAGTTCACTCAGGGTTTCTTGCACAGTGTATTTTTTATTGTTAGTATTATTTATTTGTTTTCGTTGTCTTCCATCTTCACGTCATCATCGAGTTTTCGCGCGCATAGCTTATTTCCTTTTCGCGCACTTTTGCGAGCGCTGGGATGATCTGCGGCGAAGCTTCTTCGTGAAGAAATTTGAGTGGGTCGCGCGCTGGAGCCACTCTGTGGGTGTGTGTAGCACCACGACACCGCAGACTTGTGCGCGCCGCTACCTCGACATCCCGCACAAAATTTAGGTGCTGGCAAATCGGGTTTGCCCAGAAAAAATGGCAGAATGAAAAGGACGCGTCCTTTAAAAAAAAAATAGGAAAGTGAAGCGCACAACGAGCGTAGTAATCGAGTCTGGCGCGACGGTGGGGACCAACTAGCTCTAAAGTGGGTTACACCTTTTCTTACCCTCAACTCTCCCCCCCCCCCTTTTTTTAAGTAGAGCATTAAACTTTTTTATCTTTTTCCCCCTGTTCTTTCTGCTACCGTTTCTGCAGGCTGCTCGGAGAGTTTGTCGGTATATAGTTTGATGCGACCCTTGAAGCCCTTACCTCTTTTCCGCTAGCACTATCTACCACGACTTTTGTTGTACGCTGGCCTTTGCTCTCTCTCTCTCTCTTTTCTTTCGAAGTTATGAATGAGGTGTTATAACTGGTATGATTAAAAAAACGTTATGAGGTCTTACGCGCAGAAACTACGATCTAATTATGAGTCACGCCGTCATGGGGGAGTCCGGGCTAATTTTGACCACCCAGGGTTATTTAACGTGCACGCACTGCATGGTACACGGGCGTTTCTGCATTTCGCGCCCCATCGAAATTCGGCCACCGCGGCCGGGATTTGATCCCGCATCCTGTGCTAACTGGTATGATCAAAACTGTGCAGCGCAAGGAATGCTACAACTAGCGTCGGTTTCCCAAGCAGTCCATAAATCTAAAAGTTGCTTAACTCTTTTTAATATGGGTTTAGCTGAACTGGCTTTGCAGGCAGTGCCACTAATGATGAAGCTCTGTAAAGAAATTGGTCACTACGGTAGTACCAAGCACTCTGTGCATTCCATTCCTTTCCTTGATTCTTCGTATTGTGTCTTCTTATTAATGACGATCATTGAGCTCTTGGCCTGTCATTAACAGTTAGGAACAAATGCGTCCGAAAAAAACTTGTCTATTGGCAATATACGGGTCACCGCAGGTAAGCGATTCATACACAAAGATATGAAATGCATTTCGCGATGTGAGTGCGCCTATAGAGAGGCATCAGGTCAATCTTAATGATGCTATACGGAAATGTAGTCGACTTAATAAGGTTACCATGACACGCTTGAATAGCGCAACGCAAGAATTCTTATGTTCAGCATGACCACCAATAAGAGATGAGGTTATGTGGAATGAGAGAGAGAACAACTTTATTCATCGCGAAACCTCAGTCAGTGCGCGCTGAGATAAGGGAGAAGTAGTCGTCAGCCAAGCCTAGAACTATGAAATGTCTGAGCAGTCCGCGAGTCGCTGCTCAAGGGTTCCAGGTGTGTAGTAAGTAGTGAGCAGTCACACACCGCTCAGGTTGGACCATTCCGGCTACGAAAACCACAGTGAAATTCAAACTGTCCCACATGACATCAAGGGTGGCAGGGCTTGCTGCCCTGTGTGCTGCTGTCGAATACCTCATGGAAGAAACATCTCAGAAATAGATCATCTTTTGCGACTCTAAGGCAGCACTTCAGAGTCTGCATTTTGCCCTATATCATGGGTCTCATGAGCAGCTGACATATGAAATAAGAAAAGACCGCCATCAAGCTATCGCTAAAGGGCATGAAATTATATTATAGTAGCTACCTGGACAAACCGGCATTGCTGGTAATGACCTCGCTGACGAAGCCGCCCGGTCTGCCCACCTGGAAGCCCGATCAGTTCCAATTCCCTTATTCAGAACCGACGCTGCAAGAAAACTTCATATTGTGACCAAAGCTATGACACACAAATACAGGTCTTCTCCCAACCTCCCGAAGTGTGATCTTCATAGGCTTCATCTATCCTTAAAGCTACAAGTGTCATCGAAAGTTTCCCGCTCTGAGACGACAGTTTTGTGCCGCCTCTGGCTCGAGGTGGCATTTACGAAGGCTGTTAGGATCGGCCTGCAGGGGTACTGCTCTGCAAAGCTATTTCAGCCCACTGCACGTGCTTTGATCGACCCGCGGTGGTGGCGCCCTTCAGAGAACCAGCGAGGACGGCAGCGCTAACGGGACCATGAACTTCCTTCAGAGAACTGTGGACTACGACAGCATTAATCCGCCATGCGCCTCGTTCGGAGAATCGGTGACGGCAGCAGGGCGGGCCACGTTTGGCGCCCAACGTATTGTTGGTTGATTTGCCGGGTCTTCGTGGTCTCTCTCGGCAGCAAGAAGAGCTTCCCTAACAAAAGGGTGCTTTGTGGCATGCGGGCCCCCGGATTCGTCACAGTCTGCTGACACTCGTGGCGACTACAGGAGAAAGGCAGCTCTGGAATTTAGAGGCGCAAGACAATGGGCAACCGGCGGCCGCGCTGCGGGGGTCAGCTCGGGGAACCGACGCGCCCTTCAAGATTCAAGATAATGGACAACCGGTGGGTCGACTGCGTTGACGTTTGACGCTGCAAATCGGCGGTGAACTGCCGTTTTTCCCTCACCTAGGGATCTAGGGAGCACAGAGTGTTTATAAACGGCTGTTTGACGCTGTTAGTGTGTGCTCGTCAGTGTGCTGTGATTGTGCTCGTCAATGTACTCGTCATAGTGCTCGTAAGCTGTGTGCTGTATGCTCGTCTTGCGTGCTCCATTTGGGAGCCACGCTAGACTGTCGAATGTATCTCTTGTTTAAAGGGCCCCTGAAACGGTTCGGACAAATTTTGTAGGTGCGTAGGGTACAGCTTAAGTAGAACATTCGCACCACAATTTAAGTGAAGCGTTACGTATTAATGGAGCTGCAAGCGATTAGAAGTTACCCTCCTCCCTAGCTATGCTTTTCCTCCTCAACTCGCTCGCCGAGCGAGCGGCGCTAAGCTCCGCCTTCACTGGTTCAGCGTCACTATGCGACGTCACATCACTCACTTCCGGTTGTTTAGGAGCACGCCCCCTCCCGCGCGAGACCTCTCCGCTAGCCGCTTGGCCGTCGACCGAGAGCTATCGAAGCAGCGTGCGTTGCGAGCATTCTGTCGTAGCGCCGAACGTGTCCGGTACTCCGCTAAAAACAGGCAAGCTGGTCATTTCGGCAAATGACTGGAGGCATAAACTCAAGCTGATGAAGGAACATTAGCGTAGACGTACGTGAGCAGCCTGATCGGTCTGCACGGTCCAGACACTTGCTGGCGCAGCGCTTAACCAGTCAAACAAAGCGCTAATATTGCTCTAACCAAGTGTAAAGCATTTTAAACATTTATAAATCAACGTGTTGATGATTACACCCCTGCGAAAAATACACACCAGCAGCAAAGAATACACTTCGTTGCTGCTACTATGTATGGTTGAGCTCTGTGCCACCAGGTGGCTGCACCATGCAGACCGTTCACATTTGCCCTTCTGCTCATCTCGTGGCTCATCCCGGCACAGTCAAGCGGCCAGACCCTGTCCCCCTGCGCTTGCGTTTGCCCTAATACTGGACTCGCGGTTTGCAGGTCGCTAGGTTTGCAGTCCACAAGGCAACAAAGTCGAATCATAGTGCTCGCGAAAAGAGTGAGACCGACTCTGACCGCGGAGCTCTCGTCAAAATGGAGTACGTTGTAACACAAGCAGACGACACTTGCTGTGTGCCGGAAGTGCTGAAGTGTACTAAAAAACTATTCTTGTGTATTCTCTTTAAGTTATTTTCTTTTTACAAAAACAAAGTAACTAACATTCCAACTATTACGAGCATCATTTGTTCACCATAAAGTTGGAAAAATTATCGACCACGCGCCCTGGTCAGCCAATCAGATAGCTCGCCCATGTGACGTAATATGGGTTATTTGCATCATATGGGTAGGGGCGGCTTAAAATTCCGCCGAGCAGTGCGCTGCGATCGGCAGCGATGGGTATTTTTAAAGCCTTACAATAAATTACACGCTTTACGCAGAGCACTTAGATGCATCAATTAATGATCAGAAGAACCTACTCTAACGACTCAGTACGTTTGTAGAAAATCGCCAAAATCGTTTCAGGGTCCCTTTAAGGTGTAAATACTGTAAATAAACCCTGTTCGCCTAGTGCCTCCCAAGTTGCTCCCTACGACCTACAACCCCTTCAACTGGTAGCAGCGGCGAGATCGTCCGACAACTCTTACAAGGCCTACTCGTTCCGCCTTGGAATGGGGGATACGCCCATATGCGTCTCTTGTGGAACTATAGAAACGATTGAATGCATCCTGTGTCTCTGTCCCCAGTATGACGTCGAGCGTGAAGCTCCCAGGACAGCATTGAACCAACTCGACTCTAGACCATTTTCGTAAATGAAGATCCTTGGATCATGGCCATAGGCGTCAATGGCGCAGAAAGCCACGAAAGCGTTGATGAAGTACCTAAAGTCCACAGGACCTGGCAACCGTGTGTAGACTCGGTGCGAACTTTCAACTGTGCGCGAAGCTCTGCTCTCTCAACCTTCTCTCTCTCTTCATCCCTATATCCCTTCCCCCAGTGTAGGGTAGCAAACTGGACGTGCGTCTGGTTAGCCTCACTGCCTTTTCTCTCTTCTATTTCTCTCTCTCTTTCAGCTGGGACACCTGTCCTTACTTTATATATATATATATATATATATATATATATATATATATATATATATATATATATATATATATATATATATATATATATATATATAGTGTTTAATGTGTGCGTTACTTGCGTGCGTGTGTGTTTGGGGGGGGGGGGGGGGCTATAGAGTGTGTTCGTGTACGCCTCAATAGGACCACCGCGTGTCGCGCCCGGGGTCGTATGTATTCGGAAAAACTGTGCGTGTTCAGAGCGCACCTCGTCTAAAATTAAGTAGCTCCGCAGGTGATATGAGGGTAATGAAACAATTCTAATCCAATCTCTCCGTATTCGTCGTGCTGGCCGCGTTATTCTGCCCAAATATGAACGTAATCTTGGTTGTGATGGCTGGCCTAGCCTACAAGCACCGGCGGCCCATCAGTTGACGTTCTCACGCGCTCCTGCCCCTTGCTCTTGAGAGTTCTATCGCCGATCAGCGAGCACTGGTTCTAGTTTTATCAGTATATCATATGTTTAGAAAGGCGCGCCTGTGTGCGCTTATTGCACTTTCCTTCTCTGTTCCTGCTATATCTATATATATATATATATATATATTTTTTGACCGGTCACTTGTTGCAGCACGCAAGCATCCCTTTCCGCTCGTCTTATGTCCTTACATACCCATCTGCTTGTGCCCTTTCACTTTCTCTCGTTTTTTGCTCCTGCATGTTTCCCGCATAGCATCGTGCGAGAACTTCCACGTCTAAATTATGCGCTGTACATGGAGACAACCGCTTCTGCTAAGTGAACCCTCGGGGGTAGGGTGGCGAAAACATGGTCTACACCCGCCTTACCATACGGCGGACGCGCCTAAAGCCCACCCTGCCTTTCTTTACTAACTTTTTTTTCGTTTTCTGTTTCTACCCTAAGTTGCCTAGGAAACGAGAATGCGGACGTCTTGGTATAGCCAATCCGCAAGCTTCTTACCAAAACGTTGAAACTGAATTTCCCTTAGGCACATGTGCTGTAGAGACAGCCACGAACCAGACCACTTAACTAAGTCGGCAAGATGAACGGGGCGAATTCTTGACCCGCGGCAAGAGCATAGCAGCTCGTACAGCAAAGAACTCAATTGATTTTTCCTCGGAGCTACTTAAGAAACAGCGGCCTTGAACAAGTAATAAAGGTAAAATCGGTCATTAAAGAACGACATGACGCGGCTTAACGTTTTGGTCTTGTAGCTGTCAGAGCTTACAAGAATTCCGGTGTCACTCAAAGTGCCTGTCTGGGCGCTTCTTCTCGAACTCTGACTATTCCTTGAGCGTTACATTAAGGGGGAAAAAAATCTGTTACCAACCACTTAACTTTGCTTTTTCACGCTTGTCTGTCCTTGCGTATGAACTTGTGCCGGGCTCCATCGAATTTTCGAAGCTAGAAAGCTAGACCTAGTATTGGAAAGTTAGGCTTCTTTCTTTTTACCCGCCGTGGTGGCGTAGTGGCTTTGGCGCTGCGCTGCTGAGCTCGAAAACGCGGGATAAAATCCCGTACGCGGTGGCCACTTTCGATGGGCGCGAAATGCAAGAACGCCCGTGTACCGTGCATTGGGTGCGCGTTAGAGAAGCCCAGGTAGTCAAAATTAGCCCCCCACTACGGTGTGCCTCATAATCATATGGTGCTTTTGAGACGTAAAACCTAATATTTTTTAAAGTTAACTTTCGTCGTCAGGTATTAGCGCCGGCTTTTTTTTTTCGTAACAAGTTTCTTATTTTCTTAGGATGGCTCGAAACCGTTTGAAAATGTAAAAATGGCGACACTGTGTCCGCTAGATGAGCGAAAAGCGTTTCATACGGAACAGTTATAGCCGAACACCATTAAAACGCGAAGTGATTGCACCTGATGTCGAGCATATTTCGAATAAGTTCCCGTACGATCCCTCAGAACGTTGCAGTTCTCGGAAGACTTCTTTTACTTAGCCAAATTTCGCACACTCTACAAAAGCAGGCGTATTTGTAAAATGTCACCTAAACCATTCGTCACGAGACAACGGGTTACAATGAAAACAATTTCCACGTGCGTGACAGTCGTATGGAGACGCGTGGATTGAAGGAAAGTGGGACCACTCGTTACCTGGCCCGGTGCTCTGCCAACTCAGCAGCAAGGCCATTGACGCTGACATACCTATAGCTACGTTTGCGTGAGCCCGTTAAGGCTCAACCAGACGTACGCGTTCCAATGCGCCCGCACGCGCCGCACCACGCCTGGGCGCGTACGGCGTCAGGCGCGGAGGCTGTTTCGCGTGTCGGCGCGCGGCGGCGTCGAGATCTACAACCGCTAGGTTTTTTGCGCCCGCGCCGGAAGCTGCCGCTCGCGTCAGTAGCATGACGCACCTCACATGACCACGGCAAGCCAACGTCACTTCCGGAACGATTCTTCGCGCGACGTTCAGGCAAGCCCGGGTAGGGTGGCTAGAACGGGAGGTGTCAGCATCGGCAGGGCTGCGCCGCGTATGGCGGTGCAGCATTTTTTCATGACAGCGACAGGTGGCGCGCTCGTCGTCTCCGAGATGCCTAGCGTGATGTGTTTGAGCAATCTCTCCGGCTCCAAGCGCGCGTCGTGAAGTCTGTACATAATTTAGTACATAGTACGTTAGGCCAGCTGCAGGGATAAAGCCGCCTAGCCTTTAAAATGATTTTCCGATGCGCGTTTTGCGCCCCAACAAGCCGCGGAGCGAGAAAGCACTTCACAGCGGAACCAAATAACCGCAGCGAACCATCTCGGAGCCGACAGCAGCGCCGCCGCATCGTCCTGAAAAAATGCTGCCTCTCCGGCGCTCCGATGCCGACACCTCCCCCTCTAGCCACCACAGCCCGGGCTAAAGATGCAGGGGCTTTAGCCCGGGCAAGCTGCTTCAGTACCTGGTGATGCTATGCCGATGCTGCTGCAGGTTTCGCCGGGCTCAAAATACTCATATTAGGTCGCAGTTGAGCTGAATGACCCACAAGGAGTCGTAAAATACGTTTCTGAAATATAAAAACAAATTTTAAGCTAAAATTATTGTGTTTTCTTGCAATATGTAACACATTGCTTAACATGGCCGTTAAGCGAAGGCTACACTGCCTTGAACATGGCAAGCTAGCAACACTGCGCCGCCGCGACGAGACGCGCGGCTACGCGCGGCAACTCATGCATCGTTTGGGTGCGCGCCCTCTTTCTCCGTCGGGCGCGACGCGGCGTCGAGTCAGCGCGGCGTGTGCGGACGCATTGGAACGCGTACGTCTGGTTGAGCCTTTAGAGTCGGATCGAGTCTGTTTGTCGGGCCGAAATAGGGTTGTCGGGTTCATGTAAACGCTGGCAGGTCGAGATGAGAGAATCTTGATGCGAGTTCAGTCAACTCGAGTACTATATGTGGAGTTGATTCTCCCAACCCGCTTGGAAAGATCCAAGTGTGAGTGAGTGAGTGAGTGAGTGAGTGAGTGAGTGAGTGAGTGAGTGAGTGAGTGAGTGAGTGAGTGAGTGAGTGAGTGAGTGAGTGAGTGAGTGAGTGAGTTAGTGAGTGAGTGAGTGAGTGAGTGAGTGAGTGAGTGAGTGAGTGAGTGAGTGAGTGAGTGAGTGAGTGAGTGAGTGAGTGAGTGAGTGAGTGAGTGAGTGAGTGAGTGAGTGAGTGAGTGAAAACTTTACTGAGCTCTAGTAATTGTGTTTTTCTGCGGCTGGGGTGGATTCTTAAAGAGAGTCTTCCTCCTTGTGTCTTCCCTATGTAAAAATTAAATTATGGGGTTTTACGTGCCAAAACCGCTTTCTGATTATGAGGCACGCTTCCCTAGGTCGCGTCAGGATAAATTATCGTGACCTCTAACTCAACCCACTCGCGTCGAGTTCATGTGATAGAAGCTTATGGTGCAGTCACTACTTTCAACAAAGCGTGCGTCTCATGCCGGCACACGAAAAAAGGTGTGCGCGTGCTAATAGCCCCATGTGGTTAACACTCCCGGTGTTAACCGCCTATAACCACAGCTCAGTTTCTGTGCCTAAAACCCACGCTCATGTGCAAAAGCTCCATCACTCTCACACAGCGTGCAAGTTTGCACGGTGTGCAAGTTATTTGCCGTTTTCTCATTCCGAAAACTTTTGTGCGCAGGTGACGTCGCCGTGACAAGCCGGGAAGCCAGTGAAAGCTGCCGGAGTACGTGCCCAGCTGCCACGCCGAGAATTCTAACCGCTGCGCTGACATCTCTCCGAAGATAGTGAGGTATGATTAAAGAAGCCAGTATGATGCATATACTGACGATATGATTAGTTTGGCAACATGCTAGGATATATTGCAGAACGCGAAATAGGTGGCTATCTTTTGGCCTAAGAGCTAAAGTTCGCGTTCAGCTCTCCTCCGGGATGTGGCGCGTATAGGTATTGCAATAACGTTTAAGCTGGAAAATTTTGATTTTCCGTAACTCTTTCTCTAACGAGGATGGCCGCAGCTCCTTGTTCATCCTCAAACCTTCAGTCAGCCACATCCGGCGTTCTACTTCCCTCTTTCGTCAACTCTTGCTTCGTGAGCTCCGTGAGAAACATCTCCAGTCGATATCGCTCCTCGATCTGCCTTCCTCGATCTTGCTTTCTCCATTTACTTCCACCCCTTCCCCTCTCCTGCGTCATTGTTTCCATTTTTAGCCACGTGCAGTTCGTAGCAAAACCCTTTCGCCACTTTGTATAGTGCGGTGGGTCCGCCACATACTGATCGAGCACGCGGCTTTCTATAAGAAAGACAAAGAAAAAAATATAGTGAACACTGGGAAGAAAAAACGAGAGTCTTTTGAACGCTGTGTTGCATCCACCCACTTCTACAAGCTAAATGTGTGGAAGAGTACGTTCTCTTAGCAAGGTTTTGCTTCGTTGTACACGCATTGTTTAATATTCTTTTTTGTTGTTGTCGTTTGTTGTTGTTGCTGCTGCTGCTAGTATTTACCAAGTTGGTGCATAGTTCTCTTTTTTTTTCAATGTCTCTCTCTCTCTCTCTCTTTGGTACATTGCTTTTCTTCGCCCTCGCTACTTTCCTGCGTCATATTGAGTTGTCCACAGATAGCAAGCTGCCGTGCATCTATATTGACGACAGTTTCTGCTGGCCGCAGTGTTTTTCTTTATTTCTTTTCATTTTGTGCATACGATGAAATGACCTTTTCGCTTCCATATTTGTCCTGTCAACGCACTCACTGTGCCAGCGACAAACATTAGTGTGTGTCTATGTTATTGCGCGTGTTGTTTCTCGTTTTCATTCCCATCCTGCGCGGCTCGAAATGCGTTCTTACGACGCCTGCGGTCATCGCTGAATGGAATGGCGCTTGCGTCTTTCGGTTTGCCCGAGGTCCCGAACCGCCTTCGTCGGAATGAGCACAATCGTTTGAGGTGTTTGGGGAAGGTGATGGAAGATTGGGGAGGGGGAGGGAAGGTTTCTCTGCAATTCTTGTCTGGAGGCGAAGCGCGCTTCCAGGAGAATTAAGAGGGAAAATTCCAGTCCCCGGAACAAGCATTAAGTTTCTTGTGTTTTTTTATGCCTTCATTTTCTGTCACGTTATTACAGAACTGCGTTTTCTCATTTCCTCGCTCCAAAGCGTGAGTGTGATTTGAGACGAGCTGTCCGCTTCTCGTAACCGCACTTGTTTTTTGAAATGAGCTGCGGGCGCTTATATTTAACGGAATGACGGCGAGCGAGTGTGCGACGTAGAATAAATCGCGTTTGCAACGGGAGATGGACAGCCATGAACGATTTGCTTGCACATATTATCCCGAAGGCGGTGCTGTTCACGTGTGACCGTATCAGGGAAAGCGCTGGTTTTATAATTAAATGAGCGAGAAATGCGGTATCGCCAGCCAGCATTTTGTGAGGTGCCAGGAAACGTTTCTCCACTGAACCTGCACTGGCGAGCTCAGCAATTTTTGCCAACCCTGACTGTATACAGCGGAGAGCGTGAAACGCCAATCTGAGCCACAGACGACAAAGAATAGTTGATTTCCGTAGTAGCAGGCTTGGAAAATGCCGGAACTTCAGACAAATGTCGAGAGAATGCAGACGTGAATTCGTGAACTCATTACTGCACCATCGCGTAATGTATATGCTCAAAAGTAGCCCGCTGTAGCCTACTCGAGCCAACTTTTTTCGAGTGTGGGATGAAAGTACCTCGGACGTCATCATGAGCAGAACGGACGCCATCTTCTACACTCGGTATCTTCTACAGCCGTCCACTTTGTGGTTGTACAGTTCAGGGCGCCTAGCCTTGACGCATGTCTAGGCAGCAGGCAAAGTATAAGGAGGGAAGCATTAGAAATGCTAACACATGGAGCTGTCCATCACGCCTGCAGTCGCTAACTTGGGTGAGTCAATTTCGTTGAATTAACCTGCTTCACCCTGCGTAGGGTAGCAAACCGGTCGCGCGTCTGGTTCACGTACCTACATTTCATTTCTCTCTCTGTTCCTCCTACTACGCAGCAGGCTTTTTAGACTCCTGCTCCGTTTTTTTTTAAAGAAGAAGTAACTGTCCCTTTTGTCGTTTTCTCTATATTTCCATCGCTACTTTTACGTTCCCCTGCTTAGGGAAGCAAATTGCGAAATGGTTCAATGAGCCATTTGGTACCGTGCCTCCGTGTATTGTACGGTTGTGATTATTCAACGCTGTATGACATTGAAACTATTCAAAGCCGTACAGGCTACGGAGGCGTTGAGCAATATGACCGATTGAGAGGAAAATCGTCACGTCAGCTAGGTACCGCTAGTCGTAAACCAACCGCGCAGAGATAAAACCTGTGGCTCGCTAACTCACTGCTACTGAGGTCATTTGGGCTTAGTCCGGGTTGACCTCCCTGCCTTTCACCTCTCTCACTCTCTGTCTCCATTTCGCGTCCTTTTAAAAAGTGCCGTAATTAAAGAGCGTTGGTCGTAACTGATGGCACTGGAAGTAATTTGCAAGGAGTCGCGATCACATCGACGCATGGGCCCACGATGAGTCAGCTTCTGATACTCGAATGAGCCTTTGATGTGTATCACAAGTACACAAAGAGTTTGTGAAGACCGTCACATCTGTGGACAACACTTCGCTTTGTTATTGTTGATTCATTTTCCTCTTACCTTATACCAAGGCAGAGTAGCTTTTAACTATTTGACGTCCGACTTCTAAGCATCAGCGTAGAATCAAGGCCGGCTTACGTTCGAGTGAACGCGGCAGTAACGACGCGCTGGCGTGCCTTATTAACCGCGTTCGGTACCTCATTACTACAATGCGTAGTTGCAACGATGCCTTCCTGTACGCTCAACTTGGCAAATGGCGACTATTTCCGGCGAGTAAGACACCGAGGCGCATTTGTCATCTGGCATGATAACGCCGACCGTTCCGTGACCGTGGACACCGATGGCAATCTCCGTTCCGCGGAGCGCCCAGTAGCGTACGTGTCCGAGACCTACTCGTATGCGCAAATATATCGTGCGTTCTGTCTCTATCGCTCATCTCAGAGAAGAATCACGATGCATCCCTCTAATATATACTGGTGACCTATAACGAAAAGTGGAAGCGACACGAAAAGAAAAAGGGAAAGAGTGAGAGAGAGAGAGAGAGAGAGAGAGAGAGCTCGTGCTCGTAAATTATTAATGACGACGCCCCACCTCTGCCCTCGGGGCTGCCTGTGAAGCGACGACGCATGCGCTCCCGACGAAGGCCACGCTAACAGCGCCTGTAGCAGTACATACAGGTAGCGCGCACATATACGGTGACCATCGTTACCAAGAAGTCCCGTCTCTCTATACGAACGTGATTCGCCCCCGGCTATGGGCAATTTGTTTCAGCGTTGAGAAAGCCTTTGTTCTTTGTCGCTGAGCGTTCCGTTCAGAAAGCCTCCGGTGGTTTTCTCTCTTGGCCAAGGGTAAAACCGCGGCGGGGCTTGGGAGCACCGAGGTGCAGCACCTCTTTGTCTATATAGCGTTGTGCCAACTATACGTAAGCTTTCGTCGCTCTTTCGCTGTAATTCCGGTAATTTTCTCTTTCCTGCCCATTCGCATATGCAGGAAGGGTACGGGGATCTTAATAAACCTTTCTTTACCTCTCTTTCTGTCTCTATCAAGTTTATCCACTATATAGTCCCAAAGGACAAGGCGGTGTCTGCTTACATACCGTGGATTCCTTGTGCAGAGCTTATTATTTATGAATGGTAATATGCAGGGCACCGATAACTAAATACGGGCCGGCTGCCAAATTACACCTTGTCACCGGACGACCTGGCGCAGCGGTCTTGTGGCGTGCGCGCCTCACAGTGCTGCATACACAGCACGTTGCTTTTGGCGCTACTTTCCTTACCAACTGGCGCTATTATTATTTTTTCTGCACACTATCGTCTCATCTTTCGCGTGGGGTCGTGTGCAGCCTGTGCAAATAGGTGAACTCGGAGGGCCGTACTTTCATCTATGTCCGCTGGTTACAAGCTCAAAAAAAAAAAAACAAATCGGCGTTCACGCGACGACACTACAGCGCATAATAGCAGCCGAGTCGTGAACAGACTGAGTATGGACTGTTCATCCGACGATGTTGTTTCGGGCCAAGCGGACGAATGAAAGAGCGCGTAGTATAATGTGTGCTCTTTTCCTCCCGCGTGACACGATAATGCGATAAAGCTAGAAGTCTCGCTAACCAGAGGGCCGAGATTTATTTCGAAGAAAACGCCTTGGCGCGGAGGCGTCGGAGTTTTTCTGAACTGAGCTGGAGAACTCAAGCTTGCGCATGTTCGCAGCGCACGGTGAGAATGCTAAATAGGGAAGACGCTTCTGGAGAGTTGCCATGCTAAACAGCATGTGTATATAGAGCTGGGGGAGAAATAGACGGTGCCGAAGTGTGGAAGATGTCAGCGGCCAGTAGGCTGGTCGCGGCGACGGTTATACGCACTGAGCCGTGCGTGCTTTCGCGGGCCACAACTTTCATGTCACGTGCATGAAATTGGCGCCCGCTATCTGGGACAACGTTCTCCTTGGCATCTTTGGAGGCGTGCCGCGAAGTAAACGTCTTTCACACTAACCTGGCTTGGCCTGCAGATATCCTCGTCAGGAAGGCGTGCCAAAAGAAACGGTCAGCGCTTACCCAGTAGTGTTGAACGTAATCTTTAGTATGGAAAAAGCTAGGGTGGCAATGGAAGTAATTTGATGTCCGTTAAGCGTCTATTCCATTTTTTTCAAACAACGCGAGGACTGCTCCTGTGATCCAGGCAGGAGTGCGTCCCATAAAGCGCGTAATAAAGCGAACAGTGTGCCGCATGCTCGTTTCTGCCGTCGTATAGCACATAAGCGTAGAACAAACCTCAACGATTCGCACGGCATGGGCGAGCGTGACGTTGCTCAGTCACAACGAACGTCGCGGCCTGCCGCGCTCTTGAGTGCAGTGTGCTTCGGCTACGTGACTGAGTTAGCAACTTCGTCCTTTGAGTGACCAATAGCGTAAACGAACGCGCTGGAGTCGATGCATAGGATACGTCATAAACGATTTCGCGAGGGAAACCATCGAAGATGATTGTCGAAATTAGGCAGTGTTTACATCGCCTTCATCAGTGTCTTTTTTTCTTGTTTAACTGAAACACCGTCTGCTCAGTGGCTATGGTGTTAGGCTGCTGAGCACGAGGTCGCGGGATCGAATCCCGGCCACGGCGGCCGCATTTCGATGGGGGCGAAATGCGAAAACACCCGTGTACTTAGCTTTAGGTGCACGTTAAAGAACCCCAGGTGGTCGAAATTTCCGGAGTCCTCCACTACGGCGTGCCTCATAATCAGAAAGTGGTTTTGGCACGTAAAACCCCATAATTTTTTAAACACCGTCGTTTTGTGAGGCTGTCGCAAAGCTTCGCCTCGATCGCACTCTAGCCTACAGGCGTGAGAGTGAGCGAAGTGTGCCTGTGCGCGAACTTTGTCGCAAAGGTATGTCTCGCTTTTATCGTGCAGTGTAGCAGCGTTACACAGCATGCAACGCTGGGCGCCTCCTTTCACATGGAACGATACCGCACGTGGTGTAGTGAGTGTAGTTTCACATACAGCGGCTCAAATCACTTAAAGCGCTAGCTGGCACGAGGAAAGGAAGGGTTAATTTTGTTCACCTTTGTAAGTAAATTGTTGCTGTGCGAGGCGACGCATGAGTCAAGCGCCTAGAAGCTCTAGCTTGCACGAGAGAAGTAGCGGTTCCTTATAGTGGAATTTCAACCGCTCGGGCTCCTTCACGTGCTGGCCGGGACGCCTCGTCGGCTAAATCATTACCTGTAATGAGCCCTGGCAGTCAGTAAACTATTATCGCGTCTCATTTCTGGAGAGCTTGGTGGGGATCATTTCTTATCTTATGTACCAATTGCTCACGAGTCGTGTGGCGTAGGGTAACCTCCTAACTCTGAACGGCTGCCTTTGAGTATCAAAATCCCCTCCCCTCCTCCTTCCCCATCCCAAGAGTCGCTTCGTTTCTCCATACGGTGTCGAGGGCACGGGTCCTGCCCAAGAAGCACAGGCACGCGGGGCCTCGACAATTGCGTCACGGAGTACGGGGCACCGCACCAAGGCAAACATTTCGGCAAGCGGTGTCACGTCATTCACGCGCTTTTCGCGCCGGATGCTGCTCCCAAGAATAGAATAAAAGCCCGCGCGACGAGCGATTAAACAAAAGAGAAAGCACAGCGGTCCAAAAGCGTGAAGGCTCCGATCAGCGCGGACAAAAGGAATCAACTGTCGATGCCTTGTCATGGCGTCCCGAGCTTTCTGTTCCTAGCGCCGTTTGACAGCCATGACGCGACCGGTTCAGGAGAACAATCGCCGGCGTGCGCAAAGCTCCCCGCGCGTAGTGGCCGCCAGATGCCGGTCGCTGCGGGTGAACGGGGGCGATTGCGAGTACGCCCTTGGTCTTGGTGCTTAGTACCCTGTCGCTTTTTGCTTGCTTGCTTGCTTGCTTGCTTGCTTGCTTGTTTGTGTGTGTGTTTGTTTGTCCTGCTTGTTTGTCTTCACCGTGAAAGCCGTTTCAGTCGAGGGTGAGCTTAAAAAGTTTGAAGGTAGCTGTGAACCGTAAATAAATAAACGAGAAAGAAACGACTGCGCTCGCAAATGCTCGCCGCTCCGGGAAACGCTGAGTGAAACGCTAAGGCGCCACATTTCCCCGCGGCTATCGCTCACCGAACGTTTCGTGGAGGCTCGTTTCCACATTCAAAGATGCCTCGAAGCCGTGTAGTGTGGGGCACCGGCGCTGTGGAATTATTTAACTCTTCGCTTTCTGCCGATCAAACGTTGCCTTAAACGAGCTATACTGAAGCTTTCGCTCACCGTCCTTATGTGATTTTATGTCGGCTTTCGTGTATTCAGGATTCATTTTACCTTAGACTTAAGTCTCTCTCATTGGCCTGCTTGTTTATTTCCTTTCTTTCTTTCTTTCTTTCTTTCTTTCTTTCTTTCTTTCTTTCTTTCTTTCTTTCTTTCTTTCTTTCTTTCTTTCTTTCTTTCTTTCTTTCTTATCTTCTATTTTATTCTTCATAGGTTTTCTTTAGAAGAGCGGTCGCTGCTATCAAAAGAGCTTCTCTTCCTTCGTTGACCCTTTGCTGGGGAAGTAAGACATATTGAAGCGGTTATAAAGCTTTCACGCCGGAGTCCTATGGAAATAGAAACTGTTTATGCTTAACGCATTTTACTATTTTAGGAAGTGCGTCGTTGTGGGCGTTATACTTTGCCAATGTGAGGAGAAAGTGACCTTCTTCACCTCCCAAGATTAAGATTGAGGCTTGCACACGATCGAAATGCAGAAGGCAACCTTGGAGATATCTTTGCTTAAAAACTTCTGTTGTTACTGTTATTACTCGTCCCTGAACAGTAACTCATATCTCGCTTATTCACTGCAGCAAAAGTTACTCCTACTCCACGGCAGCCGCACGTGTCCTAATACATAATTTGTTTTTCTTTGACGCTCCTTTTTATTGATACGTTCTATTCCTAACGCTAGCCTTTAACAATACTGATATTTGTCAGAAAATTCGGCGGCAGCATCTGCACTTAAGAGAGAAAAAGAGCGATACAGATAGGGAGAGCGCTGGCTGGAACGTAGCGGCAGTGGTGGTTGCTGAGAATTACTACAAACGATATGGCAGCAGCTAAAGTATTATCGCGACCTTAGGAAAACTCAAGCGCGCGCTCCAATGACGCAGCGTTAGGAATGGCCGTACGGGGTGACAACGTGCCAGCTATTTCAGCCCGCTGCACGTGTTCCAATCCAACCGGACGGGGCGCACTTCAGAGAACTACGAATAACCGGCAGCCACGTGGCGCGGGGCCAGCTCAGGGGAGTTCTCGAGGGGAGGTAATTGGCGGAACCTCCCCGTGCCTTGACAATGTGAACAGACAATGTGCTACCTGGCATGTCACCCGGGACGGAGCAGAGTTCTGCGAAGCCCCTCTGACGTCGGCTCCGGACCTTTACACCAGTGTGTGTGTGCGGCACGTGTATGTGAGCCCTCCTCCATCTCCAAAAGGGCGGGTCATCTTCGGTGACGTCGAACGGTGACGTCGAGCGGTGACGTCGAACGATGACTGGACGAACGTTTCCGTCCGCTTGGAATCAAGGGGGAACCAAGTGCTTATAAGCAGTGATTGTCGGCTGCTAGAGTGTGCTCGTTGTCGAGCTCGAGATGTACTAGTGAGCTGAGTGCTCATTGTCGTGCTAGAGATGTACTAGTGGTCGTTGCGTGCTCGTTGTCGTGCTCATTCTGTGTTCGTAAGCTGTTTGCTGTATGTTAGTCTTGCGGGCTCCATATGGGAGTCACGCTAGACTGTCGATGTATGTCTTGTATAAGATGTAAATAATGTCAATAAATCCTGTTCACCTAGCTCCTCCCAAGTTCATCCCTACAGCTACGATTGCCAAATCTTACATCTGAATGGCAGCGGTGAGATCGGCCTACAGCTCGTAGATCGTCCGACAACTCTAACAAATGGTGGCAGCGGCGAGATCGTCCGACGAATCTAATAGCAGTGACTGAATTGGTCGATGATGAACTGCACATTGCACCAGACTCGGTACATAGGGTTGTCAATCCTGCCGCCATTTCCTGTATTGTCGTCGATCTTGAGAAAACACTGCGACATATGACCTTGTCGGAACGACCACTTGCCCCGGTTAGACTCCGAGGCGGATATCCCTTTCCAGCGCTCGTGCACTGTTAAGTACCTTGAACAACGCGTGACTTGTAACCAAGGAAACCGCACTACACTCTGTGTGTGTGTGTGTGTGTGTGTGTGTGTGTGTGTGTGTGTGTGTGTGTGTGTGTTTGTGTGTGTGTGTGTATGTGTGTGTGTGTGTGCGCGTGTGTGTGTGTGTGTGTGTGTGTGCATTCGCATATTTTTAAACTCTGGCTAAGGTTAGCTGGGACACCCTGTATAGACATCCATGCCGCGCGATGACATGTTTTCAACCCGTCGTGGCGGCTTAGCAGCTATAGCGTTACGCTGCTAAGCAAGAGGTCCCACATTTTGAATGGGAAGGCTAGAAGCGATAGCTGTCCTCTACTTACATTTACAGAGGTGCTCCTCGAATATCTCCGGATGATCAAAATTAATGCAGAGCCGGCCACTATGGCGTGGCTCATAATCAGATTATTCGAGGCAAGCCGCAGTGGCACCGCGAGTTTCATGAATGTATTTTTTTTTATTTCTCACGTATTCTTCAGCCAGTACTTGGCAGCTAGAACACCGGCAAAGTGAGAGCCACACGTTAGTGTTCCTCTCAACGGTGAACCAAACTGTACATTCTAAAGAAGGTCAGCCTACCACCATGCCGCAGGCGCCCATATATTCTGGAAATGTGCCACATCATATTGAAGCTAAAAAAGAATTAGAATAAACAAAACCCACGCCAAGAAATGTAGAAATAAAACTGCGAATCCCTCCAGCTCATTCACCCCTTTAACGTCCCGCTCCCCTGTGTTCTTACTTTTTCCTTAAGATAGTTTGCAGCCGTAGCTCGGCATCTATCTATTCCTGCTGAAAGAAGCTCTGCGATGTCCCGACCGATTCCATAATCTGAGTTGCGCACACGCTTCTGCACTGAACCCCACCGTCTCATCGTGTACTTCGAGCACTCGGCTATTTCGTAACTGCCTCCGATGGAAAGCATATGAAGCAACACTTGTATAAGCATGGCGGTAGGGCTGAAAATCACCGAATACGTCGCCACCCCCTTCCCCCTCCCACACGCCGACTCGGTGACATCGACTAGCCGCAGTGGATCCAGACGTGTCGTATATAGCTGCACATCTATTTTCTATCAATAGCGGCTATCGGCTCTCGCCGATAGCCGCTAATGTAATAATGTAAGGCGTAGGCTGCAAACACCATCAGCCTTAAGCTGACTAAAAGTAACCCAGCAGATATCGAGCCAGACAGTTTCACACGGCCGATTTACGCGTGCTAAATGTGGTGTTCTTTTGCGCGTGTGCAAGGACACTCCTTTGTCACCTCGTGCAAACAGTTGTAGCCGCGGCGTCACTGGATAACACTTGGTGGAGTGAAGTTCGCATAGACACTGTTCGATGCTCATGTTTCTCAGAGCAACTGATCTTTAAGTATAAGCAATCAATCGTCCTTCGCGAAAAGGTTGAAGCCGGCTTGGCATTTAAATACTGTTGTATATATTATTTGTGTAAGTTGGAGCTTTCTTTTGAGCTCTACTGTTCTAACATTCACAATCACTTTGTTGTCTAAAAAAAAAAAGAAAACATTGTGTGCACTTTTCCAGTCTCTGCTATTCTTTCATGTTTAAGTTCTCAATCGCGGGTCACTTCTATCCGGCCCGACATGCGTAACTACAAACTTACACGCCTCCTGCTGGGGAGGGCGGCACAAATTACGATTCACTTTCTACCCGCCCTTTATCGTTGCATCACTCTCTGCGGACCGTGCAAATGGCTGAATAGGAAAAAAAAAAGAAAAGGCGAGCCTGATGCATCAGTCTGGCGACCACACCCATGTACTGTGTAAATGAACCAAACTAGACCAAACAAAAGAGAAAGTATCACTCGTGTGCCCGGCGAAATTTTGGCCCTCGGTTCCGACTAGTCACGGGAATGTTATCGTCAATATAGTTGCTTCATGTGCTTTCGCTTCCAAGGCTGGTCAGCCAGCTGGCCACACGGCCGAGTGTCCCAAAGTGGAAACCACAGCGCGGGTAGGAAGGGCATTAGCGAGTTGGGGAGTTGTCGGCGGAAGGGCAGCGTGCAGGCTTCATTTATCGAGCGGCAGTGTCCATTCCTGGGACCGCACGCGAGGCTAAGTGGCGTGGAGGAGGGGCATGGGGGCGTGAGGGATAACCGACAGAAGGACATCGCAGAGGGAAAGTACGGTGGGAAAGCGGGGCCAGACACGCGGACTATGTTTCGTGGTCAAACTCGCTTGCGTGTTTGTTTGAGCCGAGCTCCACACGACAAGCGGGCCGGGGCGAAATCAATCGTGTCTTCTCTTTTCATCTTTCTTTTCTAGTAACGCTTGATGCATAGTGGTCAGTGGGGAAAAAAAAAAAGGACACGCGGGCAGTGTTTGCGGCTACGACCACTCACTCCCTCCGACATCTCTCCGTTATTGCTCTATCGGCTTCCGCTTTCTATTCTTTCGGCAACTTTTGTTTCGTTCGTCTATTTGCTTTGCTAGTGTTTCACAACTCTTGTTGCGCTGTTTCTTTTGCTTTTACTTCCCTCTTTTTGTGAGACGTTTGTTCTTGTAGTTTTCTTGTTTCTTTTTTACCATCTATGAAGTCTCACACCTATCTTGTCACGCGCTAAGCATTTCGTCTTTTTCTGATTAGGTTCGCTTTGTGCTTGCATGATATCGTATCATTTTATTCGATTTGCCAAATCTATCTATCTATCTATCTATCTATCTATCTATCTATCTATCTATCTATCTATCTATCTATCTATCTATCTATCTATCTATCTATCTATCTATCTATCTATCTATCTATCTATCTATCTATCTATCTATCTGTCTGTCTGTCTGTCTGTCTGTCTGTCTGTCTGTCTGTCTGTCTGTCTGTCTGTCTGTCTGTCTGTCTGTCTGTCTGTCTGTCTGTCTGTCTGTCTGTCTGTCTGTCTATCTATCTATCTATCTATCTATCTATCTATCTATCTATCTATCTATCTATCTATCTATCTATCTATCTATCTATCTATCTATCTATCTATCTATCTATCTATCTATCTATCTATCTATCCTAACTTTCCCTCTCTTTCTTTCTTTTTTTTTCTAACTTTCTTGAGCTTTATTTACTCGGCGGTGGAGCAGTGTGGAGGGCAATGGAACAAGGTTGGCCCGGCTAAAGGGCGCACAAATGGTCAATACGACGTGAAAAGGAGGCTGTAGAGAGCACACGCCGAATAACGGGCACTCGGGGCCAAAAGACATAAAGCTCGCGAGCGTGCGCACCTCGCGCGAGAATATATATATATATATATATATATATATATATATATATATATATATATATATATATATATATATATATATATATATATATATATAGAATGCTATATATGCTTATATATATATGCTTATATATATATGCTTATATATATATATATAAGAATGCTGCACTCTTTCCGGCGAACGCCGTTGCGTGACGTGACCTTTCGTCTGTGCACACAGACGTCCCCATGATATATTTTTTTTTTCTTCTGGTGTACAAAAAGAAAGATCAACAAAACACGCGCCCGTGTTTGTTTTTGTTCTCGTCATTTATTTTCACATATTTATCTGCTTTTATTTTTCTGTATTAGCACAAAGAGGATGTAGTTGTCAGCGAGTTTTCTCTCTGACTCTCTCCTTCTCTCCTCTCACCCTTTCCCAGTCATTTGCTCTTCGGCTGCGTGCGTGCTTCTGCGTTGTCTGTTGTCGCCGCCCTCCGTCCATGAAAGGCCTCTACCTCCAACACCTGAAAACTGCTGTGAGCGCGTGAGCGCTCAAGTCAGTGACGCTATGTTCATTAGCGCTGCCGAAAAGAAGAAGCGTGTTTCTGCAACCGCTGCGCTAATTACTACATTTGTCTCTTTGGAAGCCTCGTTGTATTTCTAGCTTAACGTGACGGACGCGGTCTTAGAGTGCGTGAAAAGCGTTGCTTATTCAGGGTGTCTCAATGCAAACAGTCACTTTCAGAGAGCATGCGACATTCATAAAGGTATCTGTGACGTCGCCTCTGATGGTGGTCGCAAGGCGGTTGTTGAGCAGAATGCATGGTTAGAGCGATCACGCAGTTCACGCTTGCATTGCGTTATAGATAATTGGATCTTTTTCCGTTAATTGAGTTCGTACAACTGCGGTAATGATTTCGTAAGTTGTGCCAAAAACTGCTACTGAAAACAGTCAGTCGTCTAGAAAAGTACACTTGTTCTTGAGACTGGAACCTGTATTGAAAATAACCCTAATGCTAGAATTGTTCGTAAGATCAAATGCTAGCTCATGCGGATGCTGAACATGGCATTAGCGGGCAAACACAAAGAACACTTAGGAACGAAGAGCTTTGTGAATTCGGCCCCAGGAATGCAATAGTTTCAAACTTTTGTGCAGTCATGACAGTGCCATACCTAACCGTCGAAAGAATCATGAGGCATAGACAGGCTGCGGTGCTTTGCCTAGTGGCTCACCTAATGTGTTGCGCCAGATTAATGCGATGTTACGCTACCTGCTGTTCTAGAGCGAAAGAGTAGCCAGCGATGCGTATTCATGCGCCAACATCTCTATCTATCATGTAAATAAAACAAATGCCATAACGTATAAAATTACTTACACGGCATGCACTACACGCACAACGTACACAGTCAAGCAGCATCCAGCCGAATCACAATAGTTTTGTTCAGGCTAGTGCATGACAGGACAGCTTACCTCTTGAATAAATTTTCATGGCGCAGGCTGCATAAAAGGATCTTTCTTTCCTGCTCGCGAAGCATGTTCTAGGGGCCATGGAGTGCTGTCTGTATCCTGTATACCTGCGACCTGTATACATGTACCTGTATTCTGTGTACGCATTCAACAGCGAATAGAAAGGAAAAAAAAAAAAACATCGGACACGGGGAAAGCGTGGCGAACGGTATTTCAGGGGCCATCTAAATTGGGTCCTCAAGCATACATCGAAACCCCCTTTTAACGAAATGGGACAATCGTGTTCACCGAGCGAAACGGTGAATTCTCGTGTCCCTGACACGGTTCTTGTTTCTCCGCCCGCGTATGCGCGCACGAAACACGAGAATGGAGTGCTTCCTGGCCAGTCGCTTTCTTTGTTTCTGCTAGCTTGGAGTTGATCACTTTCGGTTAAGTATTTGATGCCTCCGCTGCTGCTGCTGCGGCCCCAAAGAACAGGTGCAGCTGAGGACGCCGGCTCGGGAGAAACGAGAGGCTGCAATTAACGAGTGGAACCAAGACGGCGGCGACGCAAGCAAAGAGCGCCTCCCTAATGGAATCAGGCTCCACAAATCCGGTGCGGAAGAAAGAATTTCGTACAGCCCGGTTCACAGAATTATTTAATACGGCGGTCATGAAGAAGTAAAAGACACGTGGGAGAACAAAAAAAAAAAGCGCCTTGCCATGCTGCATGGCAGCTTGCATGCATATATAACTTGGCTTGTTGGTTGTTTTGCACGTTCATAGATCTCATGATAAGGAGAAAGGGCTGACCGTTAAGACGGATGTAGGCATAATTATCACTGCGGTACAAGCCCTATTCAAAACTTTAAGCAGAACCAACAGTGCTGACGGTGATAGGTTACGTGACCATAGTGCGTTAGTTATGTGCGTAATAATGCGTCAGATGTAGCGCGGGTGTACTACTGGTGATCAATATCTGGATGGGGGTCGCGTCAACGGTAGTGGCCATGTCTGGCGACACTCTTTTCAACCATAACGTATTATAAAACACCCTTATGCTGCACGGTTCATCTTTTCGAAAAATAAAAGCAAGGATACGGAAATATCTTTCGTTGCTTATGCTGCTGCTAACGCGCACATGCCAACATTACTGTAACACAGCCAGTCATTTGAATAAGCGTTTAAGTGGTAGAGTTGTGCGAGTTGCTAGTTGTATACCGCTGAAACAATAGTCATGCCTGTTTCGGTTGAACACGGCGCGGTAATATGTCATTATGAACGCTTCTGTTCCAAGCTACGTTTTCTGGCTGAGGTCAACACTTGAACTTTAACCCTATATATACTAAAGCATCTTGTAGTCTTAGGAGGCTTTTCATAGTGGAAGCTTTCTGGCGTGGTATTAAGCTATTGTTGTTTATTACGTTTCGTTATTATACATGGTGTTTATTAAACTATGGGAAAATAGTTCATCGAAAGGCCAAATATTTCAAACAGCAAAAGTGAACCAAATGACTGAGAAGCCTCAAAAGCAATTATTAGTGTTATACGTAGATGTGCTCAATTTCGATCTGTACGCAGTGGCATGCTTTTATGTTTGTTTTACCTGTATAGTCAAGAAAAGAGTGTTGGGGCTACGCAAAGTAGAGCGCAGCTCTCCGTCAAGCCGCTATGTCGTGGGCCTTCGTCTGCGCACCTGCTATAATGAGACATGATTCCGAAAACAGGTGAATGAATGAATGAATGAATGAATGAATGAATGAATGAATAGAAGCTACAGGGATATGACGTGCTCATGATGCTTTTTCCCCAGCATTTCTATGCTATGGGCAGTACCGCTAAGCTGGCGAGATACCACGAGGCCTTGCGTGATTGCATGGCTTTTATTGTTTACATGTTACTTTATTAAAACCAGCGCTTGCGTCTCGTCCTTGTTCCTTTGTGGTTGCATGTGTTAGCGCTGTTATAATTTTCAAATCATGTTTGCAAGTTGGCCTTCATAACCTACTTTGGGAGGTTAAATTAGGAAAAAAAGGAGTCGCAGCGTTTTAACAGCCCGCCGATGGGGACAAAGAGAATCTTTCAATTGAAATCGTCTGGCACTTCGTAGCTGATGAGTCACTTTAGACGGCGCGTGTGTGTCGCAGCAACTTCGAGAGTCTCGTCGTCGCTGCAGGGTTGAGTTGAGAAACGAACAGTCGAAACCTCGTTAGTCGCCGAGTCTAGTCTCACACGTGCCGAGACTAATAACTCAAAGTGGTTAAATTTCTTCCGAAACCCGCACACTCACAAAGACGGGGAAAGGCCTATGGCCATTTAAGGGTGGAGGAGGTCGTTGCCTCCGAGGCAATTTAGTCCCCCCGGCAGGTAACCGACCTCGGCGACAGTTCGATTACTGGAGGTTCGTTTATTGTGCTTTCATTTTAAAGATGTTGCCGCTTAGCACTTAAGGAAAATGTAGAGGATCGTACTGAGCGGTTCTTAGTAAAGCAAAACCACCTTGTCATCTTGTATTTCTTTTACTTTGCGTTTATCCTTTTCAAATAAGAATTTCCTTTAGCTACCTCATGCCGCGCGATTTTTGGCCTATCCCCCTTAGTCGTTGCGAGCCATGGCAGAGGTTCATCATCATCATTATCTTGTTCACCTTGTCGTCCAGCCGTGTGAAAAGACTGGTGGAGGTGGCTGGGTACAATGACAACGACGCAATCCATGCACAAGACCCCGTCTAGCACCTGGAACACGTGTCCTACGACCGTGAACACCCCAGTTCACCGAGCGAGCCATCGGCAACGAGGCCTACCACCAGAGACTCCAGTAGAGCCTACCAAGAAGGGGCTATGACGTCCTCTCAAGTCACCATGGAAGTTCCGACGCCTCGTACCCCAACCTACCGTACCTTTCAGAACCTGCTGTCGCCCCCTACGTTTCACGGAGATTTATATGAGGGCGCACATGACTGGCTGGGTGAGTTTGAACGGGTCGCTGCGTTCAACTGCTGGGATGATGCCACAAAACTCCGGAACGTGTAATTCAGCTTAAAAGACGCCGCATGCACGTGGCTTCAATATAGAGAAGATGCGTTAACATCCTGGCGTGAGTTCCGACATCACATTCTGGAGTGCTACAGGAACGCCAACCGTTGCGAACGGGCTGAGCATGAACCACAATCCTGCGTTCAGATGCCGAATGAGGCCGTCATGATGTACGTCGAGGATATGACTCGACTTTTCAAAAAAGCGGATCCTACTCTGCCAGGGCACAAAACGTTACGCCACCTGATGCGCTGTGTGAAGGAGGAACATTTAGTAGTCTGGTGCGGAGCCCCACAAAGAGTGTGGCCGTGCTCCACAGTGAAGCCCTGACAATTGGGAAAGTCTTCGACCAGCAAGTCAATGCCACGTCAGCTCCCGAATTGTTCGCCACCTTCTGGAGCAAGAGCACCGAATTGATTCGCGAAATTGTTCGCTCTGTCGTCCGCGAAGAAACGGAGACGCACTACGGTGTGAGACAGCCAGTGATCGACTTCATCGCCAGTGTAATCCACGATGAGGTTCAGCAACCGATACCCACTGATTCCCAATGCTGTGCCCATCGTTGCGGGACCGGCTCCCGTGTTCGCAGATATTCAGCACCGCACGTACGCAAAACCCTAGCGAAACTTCATGCCTGTTTCTCGCCTTGCAGTCTCAATTCAGACGACGCCACCTGTCGCGATTCAATCAGCACACGCTGGTTTGGATGCCTACGGTCGCCGTGCAACCACGCAGAAGTCTGATCTCTGGCATACGTCGGATGAACGACCCCTCAGCTACTATTACGGTGAGGCTGGTCACATCTGCCGCGGGAATCACTATCGTCAACTTGGGCTGCGTGGTTTCTCCATCAACCCGCCGCGACCTCAAGTTGGCCGGAGTCCAAGGGAAATAGAAGAGTGTCTGGCCCAGCAACCAGTGCCTTTCTCACGACGTCAATCGCGGTCACCATCTCCGAGGCGACCCTCACCCATTCGTCCACGTTTCGGGGCAACAGCACAGGGACGCTCGGCAATCCCCCGTCGAAAAAACTGAAGGCAGCGGCCTTCGGGGCTGCTGCCTTCAGGTCGTAAACCTGCGTTGCGTGTTGCTGACAACAGCGTGACGTTAACGCGATGAGCAGCTGTTCCCGTACAAGCCACGTCAAGAAACCTCCGAGACGGGGACGTCATTGCCGAAAGCAACGTCCCACTTTTAAAGCGAAGCTTTCTTTGCCTCTTCCTTCGACTTTCCCACTGCTGCTGCTACTGCGACTGCTGCTGTCTGGCACACCGCGTCGGAGCGGGGTTCAGAGCGTGTGCATACATGACAGGAACGCGGAAGAGAGTAAAGGCGACGCGTAGAACTCGTCTGGACCTCAACGGCGTCGAATGTGCCCAATACCCTCTGGAGCTCCCTGGGCATCGACACGTTTGCCTCTTGACAGCTGTGATTCTCCATGACCACTCTCAAAAGCATTGCAGAAACTGCATTGCTTTTGCAGCAGACAATTTGAAACTGCATCATTTCCCGTTCTACTAAGGTGCGAGTACAGATGGAACGTAGATAGAACTGCAGAGAGGAGGGAGGAGAAGAATCAGTTCCCAAACAGGGGTTGGGGGGGTAGGTTGTAAGGTGACGTGATGAAGGCAAGGAAAGCCTACTACAATACGACATCGGTTGCGGAGAAACTGGATAAGCTTAAGTTCAACGTACAGTACGCTCCTGCTCTTTCTGAAAAATAAACACCCTGCAAATATGTCAAGTGGACAAATTAAGCAGGCCTCCAGAAGCAGAGCCCGCATTAATGAAAACGCATTGCAGGGTCCACGCGACACTACGGAAGTGGTCGACCGTCAAATCAACACTTCTGTGCCCACCGCAGTAGCTTTGCGGCTATGGCATTGCTCGAGGTTCCAGATTTGATCCCGACCGTGGCAGCCGCGTTCTGATGGGGACGAAATAGAAAACGCACGTGCACTGAGATTTCGGAACACGTTAAAGAGCATCACGGTGTCAAAATTAATCCGGAGTCCGCCACTACGGCGCGGCTCGTAATCCGAGTTTGGTTTTGGCACGTACAACTCCATAATCTTATTCAAGTTTAATAGTTGTGCCACGTTGTTTCTCCCTCTCTCTCTTCTGCCATGATGCGATGTGCCCATATGAGGCAATGACAATGTCCAGCCCTTTCAGAGGTTATGAAATATGGCTCACAACAACACCTCCAGCAAACTGTGTGTTCGGATGCAGCACGCAGACAAACAGCAGTGGTGCACGCGAGGTAACGTTTAACATCAACTCACCACTCTCACCTTAGACTAATTGTTGAAGAAATTACGTTTTCCCCGTCAAGATCACGCCTAACTATCGTCAATCCAATCAACCAGCACAGAAAGCTTCGCTTACATCGACTGCTACTGTGCGTGGGATCTCCATAATTTTTAATTCTTCTATTTGAATGCGCTGCTCTAAGCCTTGTTCGTGTTCGTGACGGGCGGTCGCAAATACTCATCACGAATTTCAACTACGAACACCGACATCTTTTCCGCGGCACCTCTGTGGCCTATGGAGATCCTGTAGCCAACGTCACAGAGTGCTTCGCATCTGAGAAAATGAACGCTGATGACAATTTTCTTGACCGCATCGACGTCAATTGCAAGCTTTCGGAAAAGAGGAAGGCTGCACTTCACGACCTTCTAAAGGAATTTCAGTCTTGCTTCTTCTCTTGGTCTAAAGCCCGTCAAACACCGCTGACCAAGCACCGAAATCTTACCGAGGCTGATGCTCGCCCTGTCCGCCAAGGGATTACCACGGTAGAGATTACCGCATTTCTGCTAACGACCACGAGGCTATTCAGACGCAATTCAAGAAGACGCTCAAAGATGGAGTCATCCAACAGTCCATGGTCATCGCCAGACGTTCTAGTGAAGAAGGATGGAACACTACGCTTCTGCCTTGATTTTAGGAAGTTAAATAGCGTCACACACACAAAAAAAGGCATTTACCCGCTCCCTCGGGTCGATGACTCTCTAGACAGGTTGCGGCACGCGAAGTATTTTTCATCCATTGAATTAAAGAGTGGCTATTGGCAGATTGAGGTCGATGAGCGACACCGAGAAAAGCGGTGTTTGTAAGCCCAGACGACCTTTGTGAATTCAGAGTTCACCCTATCAGTCTCTGTTCTGCTCCAGCCACTTTCCAGAGGATGATGGATACCGTTCTCGCTGGCTTGAAGCAGGAAATCTGCCTTGTATACCTCTGTGATGTAGTCATCTTCTCTGACGCTTTCGAACAACTAAAGCGCCTAAGAATGGTCTTGGAAGCAACTCGCTCAGCTGAGCTCACGCTGAAACCTCAATAATGCTATTTCGGCTATGAGGAACTGAAATTCCTTAAACATGTCGTGAGTGCAGATAGAGTTCGCCCCGACGCTGCAACCTTCGCCGCTTTTTCTGTTCCGTGCAAAGTTTCCACAGGCCTGTACGCTTACTATTGTCGATTTATTCCCAACTTCTCCAAGATAGTCGAACCTCTCACGTGACTCACCCGAGAAGATGTACCTTATGCCCGGACCACAGAGCAAGATGTACGGCAGCGTATGCAGACAGCACCTACGCTTGCCCACATCGGACTTGGGGCTGTCCGTGTACAACGACACGGCCATGTTGATCACGTCATAGCTTTCGCCAGTCTGACACTCTCCCGAGCCGAGTTCAACTACGCTACTTCAGAAGAAGAATGCGTCGCAGTCATGTGGGCAACGACAAAATTGCGTCCTTACCTCTACGGCCGTCCCTTCAAAGTGGAGACTGATCACTACTCGCTGTGCTGGCTTGCAAATCTGAGAGATCCGTCTGGCCGCCTTGCTCGGTGGAGTTTGCGCTTGCAGGAGTTTGACGTCACGAATGTGTACAGGTCCGGGCACAAACACGAAGACGCCGGCGCGCTTTCCCGCGCACCAGTGGGATATACCTTGCTCTTAGCTATGAAGATGACGATGGTTCCTTCAGGACCGTTTCTGATTCTGACTTCACGTCAAGACAGCGAGCAGACAACGAATTAAGGCCTGTTATCGACTACATGGAATGCCGAAAATCTCCAATTTCTCGCCACATCACTTGCGAGTTACCCACTTTCTCTCTCAGAACGGGCATCCTGTGCAAGAAAAATGCCCGTGGCAGCGACAAAGCCTTTCTCCTCGCTGTAGGCACAGCGAGGAGAAAGGCTTTGTCGCTGACATGCGTGATGACACATGCGTGATGACATCCTCTTTGCGTGCCACGACGAACTCATGTCAGGGCACTTGGGCTGTTCGCAGACTCTCGCCTGAGTACACCAGCAGTACTATACTTAGCGTACACCGTTATGTGAAAGTCTGCCGCGAGTGTCAGTGCCTCAAGACACCAACTATGAAACATGCGGGCGTACTCCAACCAGTTTCACCACCTGGGACACCATTCGACCACGTGGGAGTGGACCTTGTAGGATCGTTCCCTTTGTCGTCCACTGTAAACAAATGGATTATCGTTGCAACGAATTACCTGACTCGTTATGCCGAGGCCAAAGCACTGTCCCGCGGCATGGCTTCCGATGCCGCGAAGTTCTTCGTTCACCACATCGTCCTGCGGTATGGCGCCCCGTCATGTGTGATCACTGACAAAGGGGGCGTGCTTTGCAGCACAAACAATGGAGGACATTTTCAGACTGAGTTGCACGAGTTATCGAAAGACAACAGCCTACCATCCACGAACGAATGGTCTGAGGTAGAGGTTAAACAAAACTATAGCAGACATTCTGTAAATATAAGTGGACGTGCAGCACAAAACTTGGAATGGGATTCTCCCATACATCAAGTTTGCCTACAATACGGCAATACAAGAAACTACGCGATTTTCGCCTTTCTGTATTGTTCAGGAATGTGCAAACCATGCTTGACGCTGTGGTTCCGTGCGACAAAAACGAGGAACTTACTCTAGACGCCAAGCAATACACCCAGTACGCCGAAGATGCTCGCCAACTGGCTCGCGTAAACATCCGTTACCAACAAGATGCCGATGCACGATGTTACAACCTCCAACCGCGTCCAGCCACGGGACACTATTGTTGTCACACTCCTTTGACTTGCGTCTGGCTCTCTTATTCTGATATAGTGCGTTCTTCCTACATATTGATGCGCAGTTTCTAGTGTCAACCGGTGCTAAATGTGTGTTGTCAGAGAGGGACTTTTTAAACTCTTATGCAATACTTTCAGATAATTATTTCGCGTCAACCTATGTTGTGCCCACACCAATGATGTTGCGCTCTCTCTCTCTCTCTTTCTCTCTCTCTCTCTCACTCTCTCTCTCTCTCTCTCTGTATTCGTTTATCTTCTATCCTCCCCTTCATTTCCCCTACAGCAGGGTAGCAAACCGAATATTACGCAATTATTAACTCGCTTTGCATTTCCCTTTATTCCTTTCTTTCTCCACATTTCTCTATAGAGTTCCTTCGCCACCGTCATTTCACAGAAATCAAACTCAGTTCGCCACTGCGCTTTTTTTCTCTTCATCGCAGACGCCGTATATTAGAAGCACATTGTATCGGAAAATATAAACACATAGCGATCATTGCTTTATGTAATTGGACATGTTCCACTTTTTCGGCTACGTTGACTTGCTGCTTCCGGAAGAAGGCACCAACTGTATAAACATGAGCCCTTTCACCCGAAATGGCATGCTAATTTTAACACCGATGGAATCGGCTTCTCTTCTAGTCGCCGTGACTTGAATTATTCTCCACCGGAGAAGGCGAGTGACAAAGGAGGATCTAACGAAAGCCGGGTAGGATAACTCGCCTCGACTCGGCATCACTGCGAGCCGGCAACGCCATGCGCCTTCTCTAAATTGCCTCTGCGTCGCTTCAGTGAGTGAAAAAAAAAAAACGCAACAAAACAGCTGTAACGGCATACCCAGCCTTAATTAAAGCCTTCTCGCGAAATCTACGTTACATTTACGGACAAGCGTCAACTTTTCTGTAGGCTACGCGATGCCGCCTCCGTCGACTTTCTCTCGTATGCCCGCTTAGCCATTAGAGAGGGAAGAAGTCTCGGTACCAGTTTCCGGCATTAATTAGAAGCTTCCGGCAAAGTTCTCTTAATCTTCTTTCTTGCTCCAAAAACTGCTAACTTATTTGCAATTGTTGATCTTTTTGTTCTGCGAAGGCTGCTATTTATTTATTTATTTATTTATTTATTTATTTATTTATTTATTTATTTATTTATTTATTTATTTACTTGCGCTACAAGATTCTGCACATGAAATCTTTTTCGTACATTATATAGAAATGGTGCATAATCAATGTTTTCGCGAGCACCGTTCATCCCTCCCCTCTTCCAGGGTTCTGACGCACAGTTGAATTCCTGCAGCCCAGGTGACGCGCTGCCTGGCATTTGTGACTGAATAGGGTATGTAAGAAATTCCGCAAGTACGCTCCCCCATAAACTTTGACCCACATCAAGTCTGACCCACGCATGACGGCGGACACCGCCCTGGAAGTAGAAATAATTTAGGTGGTGTAGCGAACGGGCTGGCTTATGAACAATAAATTACCTGAGACTCTAAGCAGAGGGATGTGCTAAATATATCGGCGAGCCACACTTGAAGCCGTTTGATTACTTGCACTCGTGTACTTTGGCACGCACCGATGCGAGCCACTCGAGTGGCTCACGTTTGGGCACTACTTTCAATCAGAGCAAGGGCACCACAAATAGCTCTCGAAGTACAAGACCGAGAAATTCCTAGCTTACATCTACGTATGTGGACCAAGACACAACTCAAGGAAGCGAGCCTCCGACTTCCAATTTGTCCAAAGTAGGCCGTCGAAGGAGAAAACGCCCTGCAGTCATGGCGTTTCTCGCTTCGTTCCAAACGACCTTTTTTTTTCTTTCTCTCGCGTGAATTCTTTACTCGTAAAAAATAAACCTGAAGGTAGCCAACGGTGCGTTATTTATATTCCCGCATGACGGCGCAACGTATTGCATTGGCCACGACCGTTCTAAACATCGTTGCCACTAAAGCGCGCATATAACAAACAATCCGCTGACTCACGCAGCAACTCTGCTGTGCTTTCTCTCTCTCTCTCTCTATATATATATATATATATATATATATATATATATATATATATATATATATATATATATATATATATATATATATATATACACGAAACAAACTGTTAGAAGTGCGGAGAATGCTCGCAGCAAACACGGAACGAATGAAACTGCGCAGTAGGACTTTGCTTGGTATTGCCACATCCTTCTTGCTTATCCGGACTTTCACAGAAAATTTATCCCTCGGCCGGAATGTGCAATGCGTGTGATCCTGAGTCAGAGTGAGTGAGTGAGCGAGTGAGCGAGTGGGTGGGTGGGTGGGTGGGTGGGTGGGTGGGTGAGTGAGAGTGAGTGAGTGAGTGAGTGAGTGAGTGAGTGAGTGAGTGAGTGAGTGAGTGAGTGAGTGAGTGAGTGAGTGAGTGAGTGAGTGAGTGAGTGAGTGAGTGAGTGAGTGAGTGAGTGAGTGAGTGAGTGAGTGAGTGAGTGAGTGAGTGAGTGAGTGAGTGAGTGAGTGAGGCGCGAATCCCTCATACCTTTTCTTCCGAACACCAGGTACTCTTTGCTCAGTTTGTTATTTGTAGCTTAGTGCTTTATTGGTTTATTCTTGAACAACGCTGACTGTTCCTGACCAGTTCGTTGTTTTTACCTGTGAAGTATAAGAAGATTAGTCACTTGAACGGCCGACTATCCCACAATCTTAGGGCTGCAAATTGGGCTAGTGAGGCAGCTCTCGCGTCGTGCACTTCTTTCTTGGTCCCTTGTCTTAGCGCTACGTTTTGTTTGTAACCGACATCTTAGCCAGTCTTACGAAGGAATTTGCGTCATTCTATTTGTGTGTGTGCGGTTAACCCTACAACAACAGTAGCAAAACGGTCTTCGTCCGAGGGTCGGACACAACCCAGGACAACTACGCGATGATTACTGTTTTGCATTACTTCAATTTGCTGCTGGCAGAAGATATAACGCATGCATGCAGCTGCGGAATGACGGCACCCGAAAACTTTCACTTTAGCAGTAGCCGGGCCTCCACCTCTAACTTGTAGACTCGGACATCACACCACCTTGCGCTTTATCTGAACGGAGAAAGCGAGTCTGGGGGAGTCGAATGTAGTGGAGGTGGCCATTAGCCGTCTCAAATAAAAAGAAAAAAAAGTCGAGGTGCTTTTATTTTGCTGAGCGCGTACATGTGCATAGAGAACTCCGCGAAAGAGAAGAAAGAATCGTCGATGTTAATTACCGCTCCGCCCCTTGTTCCATCTCACCCACCCCAGTACTTTGGTCCGAAAAGAAAAATTCTGAAGGTGCTTATTAGCGTATAAGACGTCGCTCAGAAACGGCCTTTGGCCGTCGCTCAAGCACTAACTTACTAAGGCGCGTCGCGGAGGACTTAATTGCTGCTGACAGCACGCGTCGGTATACGCACATTTTTTTTTTTTTTTCGGCCGAAGCCACAACGCTTTCTCGCCGACGGGCATCTACAACTGTAGTAACGTTCCGCACGCTCGCAGAGTTTCCGACAAAGTCATTGCTCTGTCTCACTCGTTTTCTCGCTTACTTCCTAAGCCGGCTCTGTTCAAGCGGGTAAGTACTTGTTTGCTCTGCATATCCTTGCCTTTGTCTGTTGTTCTGGCCTGTCACGAGAAATTGAGTGACCCGTCACGCCGTGTGAAGGTGTTGGCGTGCAGGCAGGCTGTGCGGAGTCAAAGAATCCACCCTGATGGAAAGGGCCGCTGCGAGGTGGCAATTACGCTCCTGTAAAAAAGAAATAAAAGTGAGGAAAAAAAACAATGATGTTATCCAAAAAAGCGTATAGTTGGCTGCCGTGCGCTGGGGTGTAAGGGAACGGGCGAATGAAAGAGAGAGAGCTCAACAAGGCTTAAGCGCTTAAACGGGCTTAAGGCATTAGACGCTTTACACCGCGTTGCATCGGGCTTTGCGCACCGCTAATCATACTGCGTCAGTTGTGCTTTCTCTTGGCGTCATGCGCATCGCACGATGACTGCAGCTACACCGGTGAAACTGGCAAATTCTCGACACGACTGAAAGAGTACAAGGCAGTTGTCGACAAAAACCATCACGTGCCCAACTCACTCGTGGAGCATGTACCGAGCTGCAGTCATGTTGTCGACTGGAAGAAAGAGTCAGCTATCACCAATGAGATGAACATGACAAAAAAGATATTTCGGGAATTATCACTTACACAGACGACACCTAACCATACGAGCTGGACGGATAGCGCCATAACTCCGAGTTTATTCCCGGTACCCGCCGTGGTTGCTCAGTGGCTATGGTGTTGGGCTGCTGAGCATGAGGTCGCACTGTTTCCCGCCACACAGTGTATGTAGCAAACCTGTCTGCTATCGGCTGGACCTCCCGAACTTTCTTGCGTATTATTTCCCTATTAATAGCGCCTTCCTCGTACACGTGGCGCAGTGGGCCTAAAGGATTATTGATCAAGAGTGAAGACTTACTCATTAAAATATATACTCGTCTTGTACGTCGAAGATAGTCTAAAATGAAAGATTGATTTTTTTTTCTTTTGTTTTGCCTCACGAGCAGATTTCAGCTTGCCTCAGCTGTGTGCCCGGATTCGCTGCTTCTTGTCAGATAATTTGTGACATGGTTACCGCGGACGCCAGTGGCCGATGAATATCTACGTGGCCACACCGTGATAACTATTGCCAATTTTCAAATCACTACATGCGGTTGTTTCTTGTGTAAGTATTTGTTGTGGAAGGCGTCAGTAGCAAAACAGTCACACCGCCCCCTGCCTTGCCAGATTGTGTCTCTCATATCTCTGAACATATTTTTTGACGATCAGTTCTTTTTCTTATGATTTCTTTTTGTGCTTGTAAGTCTTTGGTGCCCTGGAAATAAAATGCCGAGGGAGGTCAGGCTAAAGTGCAGTAAAAATGGTCCCTTACAGTTCGCAGGAAAACGTCACGTCTTTCTAATATTATTATTAACCGTATTTAAAGAGATGTCGATGCCTGCTAGACGGCGCTGGCTACTCGTTTGCGCTTAATTCATCGATGTCCTCCAAAGAAAATGTCAAACAATGAATACAGAAAATACTATAGTAGCAACAGGTCGAAAGTTCACGTACACACAAATAAATGTCACTGAACAAATTGAAATGAATTCTTTCATTGGGAGGCTGGTTTGCTACAACTGTGGTAGCACACCCCAGAGACAATGCAAGAGACGCTCAGGCGGGAGAATCGCCAGCCTCGATTGCCAGGCTAAACCCGCCCGTTGCTACAACACACCATCAACACCACCACATGCCCGAGAGTATAAACTAAGTCTTGACCGAGCACGATTAAGCGAACTCGGATGAACTGGACGCAAGCAACAAACGTTTAATACCTGATTGCACAAGCCATCAAACCTTAAGTCATCAGGCGCGGATTATAGGGCTTGTAGGCTTTGTACATTAAGAATCATTCTTTATTTGCACCCTGAGAGGTTTGAGATAAAGAGAGAAAGAATGCGCGAAAAGGCGGCTGTACAACGAGAAATTTCACTTTTACTACTGGTGTACTAGTAGGTAACGCGCAACTACTTCATACGAGACAGATTCTTCGCGTATAAGCACTGTCATATTACAGTCCGAGTTGCACCACGGTCGCCGCCTACTTTCTCCAACCAGTAGCCGTGGTTTTACGGTGTATGAGATCTTTCACTTTATGTAGTGCACATCAGTCAACAAGGAGAGATCACCCCAAGTGAGTTGCGAAGTATTCACAAGAGAAATTGTCAAAAAAAAGAAAAAAAAAACACGACTATATCTGTCAACAACAATGTCTGCAAAGATTTGAGCGCCGCTGTTTCTTGGCTATTTCTTTCATCGGAGAAAAAGATCTGTTCCGAATTTAGGAATTAATTTTTACATGAATAACTTCTAATACCTTCTCATCAGAGAACGGTGCCAATTAAAGGGACACTAACTGCAAATACTAAGTCGACGTGGACTGTTCAAATACCATTAAAGAAACCTCACAATGCTTGTTTCGTGCCAAAAATAAGAAATACTTAGTTTACGAGAAAATTTCATCTGAAGGATTCGTATATCTTTGTAGCAATTCAAATCTCCCGCCACTCAACCATGGGAGTGGTGGCGTTGCATATGCCATCACCACCTTTTGCTGCCGTCGGTGAGCAAAGCGGCGCCCGACAGACGACGGTACTGAGCCAAGACAGAGTGGCGGACTCGTCGCTGCAGCTGCTCTTTGGTCAAGTGGCGTAGACCGTTCGGGTATACCGCGACATCACATGGAAGTTGAATTCTCTGCTACTTGCAGTTTGTGCGAGTTTCACGAGCCAGCAAACTTAGCGCAGGGGAGGTATTCTGTAGGAGTCCACCTAGTGGGCTGTCCACTTCAGCCGGTGCTGATTGGCTGGGGCCGCTCGTCTCCTCCTTACTCGTACAGCTGCATCCAATCAGCAGCGGCCGATATGGACAGTCCACTAAGTGGATGCTTACAGAATACCCCCCATGCACTACGCGATAACTATTGAAACGCGAAAGCGTGGGCGGCTCGGAATCGGAACGAAAACGAAATCTTTTGACCGCCCGCGTCGTTGTCAGGGTTACTTCAGTGAGTTCTTTTTTCTAAAGGTGAAATAGAACTAGACAAGTAGCATTTTATGTCGTCTTATAATGCAATACAAGGATGTTTTGTGCAACGAGTGGTTAAGTACTATAGTGACAGAATTTAACTGAGGAATACTTTTGTCATCGGGCAAGTACTTAAATCCCCCGAAGAGTCTCTAATCATATCCTGCATTTACCTCTATTTCTCTATCATTAAGGCTCTGTTCGCGATAATATTGACGCCTTAGACATTCTCGAGGACTATTCTATCACTTTAGCATGACTTAATAATTTCCTTTAGTGTTCCTTTAAGGAGGAAACGTAGCTTGGTTGAGTTCGTTGAAGAAGAAGAATAGCTTCCATCGGCACCCGAGCGCTTGAGTCACTCTTAAGGGCAGCAGGCGCTAATTCCAATACTACAGACTAAAAAGTTGGCATCTTTTGCCTTTACCCACAATGCTGAACATTAACGCAAGCGTAATCTCTGGCTACTAAAAGCACGAGCTGCGCAAGTGGCAAGCACGTGGGCTTAATTCTGGCGTAAATACAGTTCGAGTGCACCAACCTCTTCCTCAATTATGCTGCATGGATCGAAACGACAAAATTAAATAAAACAAGAAGCTTGTTCACAAGCTTGTTTTATATTATTTTGTCGTTTCAATCGACGCACTTCACTCCTTAAAGTCGCTCTGCTAAGGCTAAGGAAGCTCTAGAAAGGACAGTAAGATATCATACAATTATCTACGACATCATTTTCCGAGGATTATTTCGCAGATTATCCCCTTTACGATGCATAAGCCGAACACTGTTGCCGAGTTAAACTATGTATCCGGTCCCCACGGGCTTTGCTCGTTTCTTTTTTATTACTATTATATTTTTTTCTGCTAATGAGCTCAGAATTCCTAAGAGCCCGGGGGCTTTTCTGGTCTTCGCTGCTAATCGTATACACTTTTAAAGCAGCGTCTTTCGGGAGCGCTTCATTTGTTCCTCCATAACGACGACGGATCTCTGCTTTTCTTTAATTTTCTCTCTTTTTGACGGATGAAATGCACTGCTCAGCGTCGAATTTCGCCGCGATCGACATATACGAGAACTTGTGCAATATCGATCATGCGTGTGTTGATGTTTGTAATCGTACGTTCCTCCCTCTTTCGTCGAGGTCGTTGACCGAACATCGCAGTGGAATGGGCGGAGCGGATTAAAAGTCGACTCCGCTAGAGCCGAGTAACATGAGTGAGCCGAAGATGTTCATTGTTTTCGTGCCGTGTGGGGTAGGAGAATGTTTGCCACGTAAAATGTACGGTGAAGTTCGTGTACTAAAAATCCGCCGTTAACTTCTGTAGCTTCCTCGGAAGTGCTACGAACAATAGGGATTCCTACTTTCGCACGTGTTCGCTTTTGCCACTGTCAGGCACGGTTTTTGTCACGTGACCAACACACCATTGCACGATGGACTTACTATTAACATACAGCATGCGGCGCGCACACGGTTCGCTCCGACGCGAACCATCAGGTTCTGCTAGTGCATCTATGTACGCGACGTCCGGTTGGAGTGCCGACCTTATAACAGAGTTATAAATATTCAATCTTAGATTATTTATCTTCTTTTATATGTGTAACAGCTCTTGCCATCGCCGGGGTAAGGGTGTTAGTCTTACACATGTGGATAGGCCGTAAGTACGGGGGGGGGAGAGAGAGAGAGAAAGCAAGGACAGGAAAGGTAGGGAGGTCAACCAGAAGAGTATCCGGTTTGCTACTCTACACTGGGGGTGGGGGAAAGGGGAATAGAAAGAAGAAGAAAGAGAGAGAGTAAGCATTGAGTACGTGTGGGAGGGACACTATGCACAGGGACACTATAAACGGTCTCTTAAACCGGTATACCTCAAGTATTGCAGTAATGCACGATTCGCTTTTCGTGCCAGTGACGGGTGTGGCCACGGTCCGAGTATCTTTGACTCGGTGAAAGGTCGTAAGTCTAGTCGGTGTAAAGTTTCCTGCAGAGAGAGGCGTTGTACATCGTAGTGGGGGCAAGTACGGCTTCGTCGATTACGGGGCAAGCCCGTAAGTACGGGCTTCGTCGATTGTAGAGCAACCTGAACAAACGAAGCAGGCTTTCCCTTATAAAGGCTCTTATTGTGGAGAAGCCAGCTCAAAAACAAATACTTCAGAGCGAGTTCAAAAAAATTGTGGGTGGCCCGGGGGCCATCCGCAGAAGGTGATTATTTTTCAATAAATTCCATATATTTCTCTCTATTCACGTATAGACAAAATAGTGGCTAGCCGGGCTTGTTGGTACGAACATATACTTCGGCGAACAGCGCAAATAACGGGATGCAGAAAAGGGGCACACGATACAGGCGCGTATCACGTAATCAGGAGCTCCGTACCGTAGCACCAAGGCCCAGATTGTTCTCGGAATCTAAGGCCTTAAAGGGGCCCTGAACCACATTTCATCGAAGTGGAGGGAGGTATTTGAAGTGAAAATGGGCCATTTCAGAAATACATTGTCGCAAAAAGTACTTCAATGCCGCTGGCCTCCGCTGGGCTCCATTTCCTTCTTCAATGCCTTGCACCGCGAAGGCTACGGCTCAATAGGGTGTGCCCACAACTATATGTCACCGTGGCGCGCAGTTTAAATTTCGTTTTGGATGTTAACGTAGACGCCACGACTTCCACCTTTGGTGCCTACGACGCGCTAAACATGAGCCAAACGCGGTTGTCCTCAGCGAGCCGCAGTGCGCTTAGCCAGTGGACCCCTGGCGGCACCCTGCGGCGACCGTGGTATCTACGTCATGTAGCCGACCGCAGCTTGATGTCGGCTATCGGCGAATAGAAGCCGTCTAAGGAAATGACGAAATAGTGCGTCCGATAACAAAATAGTGCGTCTAGAATAGAGTGAGGACAGAGCCTTCTGGGGAAAAGAGAGCGTTTGAGAGAAAGGTGACTTCGCGATCCGCTTGCGGGCTCCACGCACAGCGTACGACAGCAAAACTTGGCTGAGATGTTCACTGCAGCGTGTGCTACCCGTGGAGTACGCTATTTCATCAAGACCGAGGGGTGGTTCAAGGCCACTTTAAGCCTATTCTTTCGCCTCCTGAGGACTTGCAGACTTTGTTATTAAAGACCTTGGGTGTTCGCGTACTGCATCGTGTGGGCCCACATCTGATTCTATTTTTTTTTTTCCGGTGATGATTTCATTACGGGTCTCCTTATATCTTTAATTCCCGGTAACACTTGCCGAGTACAGGGTAGCACACCGGTTTTACATTGGCCAACCTTCTTTCTCCTTCGTTCTCTTTTTCCCAATCCCCGTATATACCATATACTGGGCCGTTATAATTTAAGGATTCCGTTTGCTCGATTCTATTCCTCTCCTGCCATCTGTCGTTCATGGCTGACCAATCTCAGGGATAACGTGGGAAGACCACTGAAGAATCGCAAAATCGAATAGCTTTGAAATTTAGCGGAAATTCAAAAGAACTCACTGAATAGAATTGGAATAGAACCGTTACATTATTCAGGCCCTGCAATATTGTTTGATGCGTATTAAAACAGCTGATTTCTTCCCGACTTTCCGCCCACTTACCTTTTTTTAATACCCGTCTGAAAATTGCACTGTTTACATGCATAAATGCATTGAAAACGAGATACGCAAGAGGCAACGACCGTAGAAAAGACGGCGTACACAAAAAGCATACTGGATAATGCTCCTCTTTTCTGCAACGCATCGTTATAATCTCAGCCATGATTTTCCACTGCTATTCACGATGTGAATCTGGAGCATTCAGTAGAGAATGTTTAGGGTCATAAAGCATCAAGCGCTATTCATCATCAGAACAGTCATCGTCGTTATCATCATCATTACAATGTTACCAAGTTTTAGTATTCTGAACAGGCAAACTTAACGCTGTCGATAGTCGCCGCGTTAGCAACACGTTATCTTCGGGTCGCTAAGGTAAACATTCAATGCTGCGATCGGCGGTGCTCGCATGTCGTTGTGGCACTGATACTCTCTTCGCTGGTTGAACAATGGCCCTGGCGCTACATGCTGAGTGGTACACATCGGCAAATCATTTACATTTGAAATCCAATCTGTTGGCACGCGAAAAAAAAATTGCCGACGATTACGGTACTTCCTAAAGTGAAATTTGAGCGCAGCTCTTCAGCTGTTTCGGTTTTTCGATATATTGAGGCAAAGAATTCGAGAAAGACGTGTATGTAAAGTTACAGACAACTTTTTCTTCTTCACACATATTCCTTGTTCAACAAACACTCCACTCCCAGTTCTTGATTGTCATAAAGGAAGTTTTGTGGTCGGAGAAATAGATGGACATATGCTCGACTTGCTGCACCAGTGCCTGGCTCGGCATAGCGTACTTCTAGATTCTGGTGGCGACAGCGCTGGGCCTCTGCTCAGGCAGCTCGTCTGTGAGCTTCAACAATCCGTCTCGTGCGGAACATTTCGCACAAGCCGCCACGAACTTGCGCCGCTTGGCGCAATGGCCTCGTTTATCGGGAGGTAGCGGGAGGCAGTGCGTAGGCGCAAAGGGAACGTTTCGCGGTGAAGAGATGGCAGCGACTGACTGGCGGCGCTGACGCTGCTAGCGAGTCAACTGGATGGAGGTGGCTCTGCGTTTCGGCTTGGGAAGAGCGCACCGTGATCCGCTGATACCGAGCCAGCGCTTCGGCAAAACGGCTGTAATCTGACACCATGCCATCCGCGCGCTTTCGCGCAGTCGCCGCCGCAGGTGAGAAGGGAGGAAGAGGGGTACACGCAATGACGAACGGCGGCGGCTATGCGTATCGGTTTGGGCAGCAGCACATCATCGAGATCAGCCATCACAGAGCCGGCGCTCTGATTGCCGCCACACAGAGGTGGCATTGCAGGAGGAGCGAAGAGAGCAAGGCTCGCGCCGTGCACGAGAGATGGCGCCAGGAGCGCGCAGCTAGAGCAGCGCGCTGGCCCCGGCTACGGAATAGGTTACGGCGAGGCACGACGGCAACGCGAATAGCAGGAACGGCCGCCAAAGAGCTGTGCTCTAAAAATTTGTTCAACCATTTATGTACGACGAAATGCAATGCTGGATAATCCACACTGATGACGCGTTGTTCGCAGCCCCTACGCAGCGCGATCTGCGCGCGTACGCTATGCTTCTATTCGCAAATTGTTACCAACTCAAATCTTATGAGTCTTATCTATCTATCTATCTATCTATCTATCTATCTATCTATCTATCTATCTATCTATCTATCTATCTATCTATCTATCTATCTATCTATCTATCTATCTATCTATCTATCTATCTATCTATCTATCTATCTATCTATCTATCTTCCGGTAGAGTGAGAAACGGGAGAGTTATATAGGGCCATCTGTCCTTGATATGTTGGATACGCCAGATCTCGTCAGTTAACCTTAGCTAAGAAGCCTTGCACTCATCCATTGCTTCCGGTGTGAGCCACCGAGGGCCAACCAGTGCTTTGGCTTCTCCTCTGGCCTCAGCGGAACACTTACCAAGTCCGCGACGGCAAATGCCTCCCCTCGCCCAAAACCTAAGCAAGCACCTTTTTTTTTATTATTAGTTGACTGCCTTACTACAACGCGACCTTAGGTTATTGGTGTGTGTCTGGCCGTAACGTGGAGCTTAACGAGGAGCTTAACTTCTAGACGTAGGTATTTTTTCTGAGAAGCGCGTTTTTAGCAGGCACCAATGCTGTACTCTACAAAAAGAGCGTACAATGATACCGCGTCATGGCATCTCACATTATGATTGTACTCTACAAAAAGCGCGTACAATGATACCGCGTCATGTCATCTCGCATTATTATGAGTCATGAATGCACTAGGCATCTGAAAGAAGAAAAAAAGAAACTTAAGCTCTAAGCAGGCCGGAGGGAAAAAGGCAATATAAGTATACCGAGTCTGAAATGCATTCGTTGCCAAGAAAAATAGCGAGCAAACATATTTCGGTCCTGCGTTGCGTTATGTTAAACGTAAACAGACCCGTAAAAGAAACAGGTTGGAACAGAAAGCGGGGTGAAAAGTAAAAAAAAAAGGGGGGGGGGGAGGGAGGGGCTGTACGCACACAACAGCGTTCGGTCACAGAGCCCAGTCCATCTTTCAAGAAGTGCAGCCCGGCTCTGGCGGTTTGCGGTGCAGATAACGGTTGAGGCCGTGTTACTAATACGTTTTCCTAAGTGAACGCTCTGTCGTCCAGTGGTCTTAAAGTATCACTCAAAATCTGCTTCGTCATCAAAAGGAGGGCAGTAAATTAATATATGCACCATGGCTATCGTCGCAATCACAAAAGCTGCACGAGGCATATCGATACGAAAATAGTAGGCATTAATAAAAATGACACCGCTTTCGGGTTGTCTGAATAGTTATAGTATAGGATCGTGGCCTCCGAGATATTGACGGTGCGCGTGCTATCTCGGAGGTCATGATAAGGCCTACGGCGAAGCGCAGAAACCAGGCACTCAAAATAATAATAATATTTGGGGTTTTACGTGCCAAAACCACTTTCTGATTATGAGGCACGCCGTAGTGGAGGACTCCGGAAATTTAGACCACCTGGGGTTCTTTAACGTGCACCTAAATCTAAGCACACGGGTGTTTTCGCATTTCGCCCCCATCGAAATGCGGCCGCCGTGGCCGGGATTCGATCCCGCGACCTCGTGCTCAGCAGCCCAACACCATAGCCACTGAGCAACCACGGCGGGTGGCACTCAAAATGGAGCGTGCGCATAGCGAGCCTTCACACGCAATGAGTCTTATGCAAAGGTTGGCAACGAGATGCTTGTAAGATAAATATTTCAACCAAATGGACTAGAGGTGAACCATAAGGACAGCAGCATGATTCCGGCGACGTCATTTCAACGTGAATACTTTCATTCGTCAAGGTGACGCCAGCAATCATGGGCACTGGACGTATCCTATGGGTAATTGGCCTCATCATTGGTATACGGATCCTGTGAGCTACTTGCTGCGACTGACAAACTGATAACTGCGAGGTGGATAACGAGTCGGTGCTGTGGGAAGGTGCAACTAAGCAAAGTTTTGAAACAAGTTTCCCCGTTTCGCGAAAAAGAAGACGTGTTTCAGAGCTCGCTAACTGGGAATGTCGCCGAAAAAAAATCAACACAGTTTGGAAAATTTTTGCCTAAGGTGAATGGTGACATTAGATAAGATGAACATGTTCGACGAACGCTAGATGTGAGATCGCGAATTTGTGCCCAATGGCGCCTACCTAACGGCCCAGACCTGTCACAGATCGTCGAAATACGAAGTACCTGCACTTTCATCCGTAAATCCACTCCAGCACTTATAACCTTGCATGACGAGGCAGCATTTAAAGCTATATTATTAATTAGTAAGTGACGTTTCTTACAAACTTTTGTGCCCGTAACATTTGCGACACAAGCTTTGTACATCTTTAAGCTTTACTGAGCGTTAGTTTCATTTAGGCAGCAATTACAAAAATTTCGAGGCGTCCGCCATTGATAAAGGCTTTTGTTTTTTTCGCCGTTTCCGGTTTATGGAGCAAAAGCAACCACTCAAAGCATGTGTGCTGTGTAATCTGACTGCAGGAGGTTTATTTTTGATAGCTTCCAGCGCTCGATGTGCTACATTATCGTGAAATTAATCACCGATGAATGTGACGCAGTATTTTCTCTTCCTCCTATGTTGCAGTATCGCACTTTCGGAAGCGTACTATACTTCGACTACAGGCACCCTTCTCAGGTGCGAAGGCTCACAAATTGGCTTTCGCCTAAATTTTCATTGCCTTTTAAAAAATTAAGATGGGCTTATTTTCCTCGTCCGTGCGGTAGTTCGGGTAAAGCATCGGTTAGCGGGAACCATTCACTTTTGTCTTTTCATTTGTTTCTGCTCATTATCGAACAACGCCTGGTGTGCGTCCCTTCTCCCGTCCTTCGGCGCTGGTTCTCTGTAAATACAATGCCTAACCACCTATCCCGAATTCAAATTTTAGTGCAGTATGTGTCGAACATTCTTTTTTTCAATCTCCTTTGAGGGATGCCCTAATTTTGCCTCTACAGGAGGGGTATTGTGTAAGAGTCCACCTAGCAGACTCTCAATTTCGGCCTCTGCTAAAGTGCTGATTGGATGGAGCTTTGCGAGCGAGGAGGAGAAGAGTGGCCGCAGCCAATCAGCGGCGGTCGAATCGAAATGGACAGTCATCTAGGTAGACTCTTACAGAATACGCACCCCCCCGCCCCAGGGTGTTCTACTTCAAGAGCTGGATATTGATTAGTGAAGCAAATTCCCGTGTTCAGTCAAGTGATACAAACGTTCGTACTAATTAACCTTATAATTGGGCGCTTTAGGACGGTACGTCGAAATCTTAGAGTTATCATTGATTATTACTAATAATCATTTGAACACAGGTATATTAATACAACAAAAAGAGAATAAACAGCGAACTCGCAGTTGTCTCCTAAAAGAGACACTGCGCCCACCCGCTTGAAGAGAATTGAAGACGAGCAGAATGTAGTAATTTCCCACTTATTACGAACCTCTAAAATCACCTCAGCTTCGTAGTTTTTTATCCATTGCTAGACCAGCTAGAGCACCTAGATGGAAGGCCTTTGTCAGTGACCAACATCCGGGGATTCGCACGCAAAACCGCAGAAGGCCGCAAAAAGCACTGCTTCGCGGCTACTGCAGGCAACCGGTGAGTGACACAGCTCGTAGCATTTCGCTACGTGCGTATAGTGCACACCATCTCCTGGCTAACGTTTTTATCCCTTTCACCCCTGCAGGGTAGCCATCCTGCTTAACCTCCGTGCGATAATTTATTCTTTCATCTCTCTGTCTCTTAACCATTGCAATCAATTCCTTACCCTAGTACCAGAGCTTTGGTATATATCGCTAGACGCCCACTGAGGCGGAACGATATCCCCAATGCCGCATATGTTCCATACGTTCAGTATGTGCCGTATGCGGATTGTGGATAAAACAGCGTGTATGGGATCCTTTCCGCTGCGCATTCATTGTTCCCGGAGTTTGAACGAATCCCCGGCGAAAGAAGGAAAATATTTGTCCTCGTAGCGTCGCGCTCGCGTTCTAATTAACACGCTCGGCGCGAGCCTACACGGCAGCGCGGGTGTCAGCGCGAGTGCTTTGACAGACGTTTTTTGCTGGAGGACATTCATCCGTTCAATGAGGCCCTCTTGTCGCTTCTCGGAATGAAATTCGCGCCTGCCGATAACGCTTGCTGGTATTCCATTCTCGTCGAATAACCGGGATGAGTGTTGTTCTTTCTGCTCCGCTTCAGCGTGCCGCTCAATTCGCTTGTTATTGTACCGTCACTGCGACGTTCACTGAGAACGTAGTTCTTTTTTTTTTTCGAAGCTCTAAATTGAGAAGCATGGGGGCACATACTTTTTTTTTTATCAACAACAGTTCGCTGTATAATAGGGCTTCATCTGAGTGCTTGCCATTACTTTAGCTATTTCTTTTCACCCTGTACGGTTCTTTTCTCAATGACGCAGTCTTTATGAAAGCTCGCCGGGAATGAATAAGCGTGGGCTATTCTTTTTTGCTTTTTTTTTCTTATGTCGCCTAATAAGTGGGGTGCTATTTCTCTTTTCGTTAATAGATTTCTTAGTGTGTGTAGGACAGAAACGGAAGGACGTAGATGCAAAACAATCTCACGTCCTTTAAACCAAATGTTTTGTTTGCAACTATTCCGCCAAAATAAAGGGCAGGCATTCTAGAACTGGAATCCATACAAAATGTTTAGTGTTTCAATATTGCAAGAGGAGCATCGGTGGTTCTTTTTTCTCTTGAAAGCAGGATTATTCTCACTTTTGATTTGATGCATATAGAAAAAAAAAACTTTATAATGCGAGCAGAACAAGAGCTGTGAGCGAGCAAGCGAGTTAGTTAGTTAGTTAGTTAGCTAGCTAGCTAGTTAGTTAGCTAGTGAGTGAGTTAGTTAGTTAGTTAGTTAATTAGTTAGCTAGTTATTAGGTAATAATTGAATTTGTTAGTTAGTTAGTTAATTAGTAAGCTAGTTAATTAGGTAATTATTGAATTAGTTAGTTAGTTAGTTAGTTAGTTAGTTAGATAGATAGATAGTTAGTTAGTTAGTTAGTTAGTTAGTTAGTTAGTTAGTTAGTTAGTTAGTTAGTTAGTTAGTTAGTTAGTTAGTTAGTTAGTTAGTTAGTTAGTTAGTTAGTTAGTTAGTTAGTTAGTTAGTTAGTTAGTTAGTTAGTTAGTTAGTTAGTTAGTTAGTTAGTTACACATCGCAAAGCGGCACGTCCGTGGTGAGGGACGCGTTCTGTTTTAGGCTCGCGCTTCAGGCTTTGCCACATGAGCGCCAAAGGAACGCCGATCTATACATCAGCGCGGGAAGGGCGTCGTTGCAGACCGGCCGATTTCGCTGAGCGCCTACAGCGACCGGGAATCGAACGCGCGACCACAGTTGAACACACGTCACCACTACACTAACAGCGCTGCCAGACCGCCGCGGCGAGTACACCAACAAAGGTTAGGCTATACGTATCCGGAGGTAGGAAACGAAGCGCCACTGCCGGTGGCCTCGTGTCGCATGGGCGACTCCGCGGGCATCGATAATCCGCGCACGTGCCGACAGTGTCTCGCCGAGCACAGGCGCCTTTGCGTGAAATTTTGCCCGTCTGGAACTCCTTGTCTGACGCGCCACCACAGGCAGCATCGCGTAGCGGCGCTCTGCGGCGCAGCTTCTCTGCGAAATCACGTATGCGCATCCAACCGCCGCTCGGTAGTTGTTGCTGTTGTGGCCTATCACGTGCGTGTCTCCTACCCACGGTGGGAGATTGGCCAAGAAGTGGGTAATAGTCGTCATCTTGGCCCGGTCGCTTTCTTTCTCACTTCACTTCCTCCAGTTTGCATAATGGATTATTTCAAAGGCGGTCTCTTGATCTTCCTTCCCCTCTGAATTTATCTTTCTTTTTCTTGGCATGCCGTTCTGGGTTGCCCCTTTCTGTCAACGTGTGACGCAATGTACTATTAAGATAGCTGTGAAAATCAACGGCCTTGTAAGAGACTACACATTCTGTGTGAGGAGAATGACAGGATGCTGCTTGCTATCCGCGAAATTGATTAGTTAAGCGCAGTGGTGTGAGAATCAGATAGCGCAAATGGCTGGCTCACAAAATGCGACCTAATCTGCCATGGTAAAATTAACTATAAGGTAACAATATCGTTGTCACGTCGAAACATTGGCGCTAAATGCAGACAAGAACGAGAGGAAACAAGAAACCACGAGAGCTTGTTCTCTCCCTTCGTATTTGTCTGTTCTTTAGCGCTAAATTTTCGACATGAATCGATACCAATTTGCTGAGTTCAGTCTTATTATTAATATTGTTGTTGCGCAAAAACTGAACTCGAAATTTGTTTAAATTAAGAAAATGCTTATAAACGGCGAGCCAGAAACAGATACAACGCAGGCGAACACCAACACAAGGGCTAAAGAGCGTCGTATTCTGCTTTTAAAGCTTGCACGGGTCTCTATTCTACAGATGTCTCTTAGCTGCTCCAAGACATTTTCGAAACTCTCTGTGGGCCAATCACTATAGCTTGGTGTTTCAGAGGTCCGAACACTGGCTTGCGAATCCTACTGGTGGCCATGTTGAGAAACATTTACGAAAATAAACGCTTAAAACATTTAGGACTGCTCATGCGATGCTCTACGGTGATTGTAGTACACCGCCAGAAAATGCAACGCTGTTCTGGGATAGCATACTCGACCGCGCCAGATGATCCGCTATGAAATCCTGTATACCACACTATAGACCTTCGTGCGCTAACACGCACCTATTTATTTTTTTCTGACGTCGCTTCACCTTGGTATTGCGTCATCTCAGAACCATTACCTCAGATTTAAATTTGCATATCAAAACGCATACGTACTCCAACTACTGCCGTAGTATGCGCAACCGTACTGAGTGAGTGAGTGAGTGAGTGAGTGAGTGAGTGAGTGAGTGAGTGAGTGAGTGAGTGAGTGAGTGAGTGAGTGAGTGAGTGAGTGAGTGAGTGAGTGAGTGAGTGAGTGAGTGAGTGAGTGAGTGAGTGAGTGAGTGAGTGAGTGAGTGAGTGAGTGAGTGAGTGAGTGAGTGAGTGAGTGAGTGAGTGAGTGAGTGAGTGAGTGAGTGAGTGAGTGAGTGAGTGAGTGAGTGAGTGAGTGAGTGAGTGAGTGAGTGAGTGAGTGAGTGAGTGAGTGAGTGAGTGAGTGAGTGAGTGAGTGAGTGAGTGAGTGAGTGAGTGAGTGAGTGAGTGAGTGAGTGAGTGAGTGAGTGAGTGAGTGAGTGAGTGAGTGAGTGAGTGAGTGAGTGAGTGAGTGAGTGAGTGAGTGAGTGAGTGAGTGAGTGAGTGAGTGAGTGAGTGAGTGAGTGAGTGAGTGAGTGAGTGAGTGAGTGAGTGAGTGAGTGAGTGAGTGAGTGAGTGAGTGAGTGAGTGAGTGAGTGAGTGAGTGAGTGAGTGAGTGAGTGAGTGAGTGAGTGAGTGAGTGAGTGAGTGAGTGAGTGAGTGAGTGAGTGAGTGAGTGAGTGAGTGAGTGAGTGAGTGAGTGAGTGAGCGAGCGAGCGAGCGAGCGAGCGCCTGTGTGTCTGTGTGTTTAGACCAACAGAAGCACATTTAGGACTGACAGAACTGCTATGAAACAAACGAAAATTCCCAACGTACCTTTTGTACATGCGAAAAAGAGTCCACTAGTGGTTCCGTGAAACTAGTTTGATATAGCACGCACCACGGTTCGTTGTCTTTTTCTCAATGGCTGATATTTCAAATCGATGTCCAAGCTTTGCGAATGTCGGGGATACGGTTGCTTGTCTGTTATAAACCCGAATGACGAGCTTACATCATCTTGTTCATCAACTCCGTACTCTTTACGGGACTTCCTGTGAATCACACTGAAGCTGATGTGAAAGGACTTATTTTTCACTAGGTTCGTTACTGGCAGTGCGATAAACCTCTTAACTATATTCAACTTCGCTTCGTTAAATTTTCAGGCAAATGACATCTAAGAGGGAGGATCAACCTTTGAGCAATCTAATGAGTTCAGCTTATTGTCAGCTAATCCCCGCTGCTTATTGCTGCGAACCTTATGCCAAGGTACTTACGGCAGTCATTTTCAAGCCATGTACGGAAACTTACCCGTGTCCTCGGAAATAAATGTATATGTACTGGGGGAGGCAGTTGTTTAAAAATGATGGTACCATGCCGAAAATAATGGAAGGTATGAATAACTAGATGAGGGATATAATGGGACAGAAAACAGCGGTCAACACGCGCACAAGCATGAACCGACCGTCAACATTGTTAGACGTTTCGCTGTCTGTGCGTAGTGTGCGTGGTAATTTTCTCGTTAGCTATGTTCGCTTCCTCAGTCCTCTTTTCCATATCTTATCTTTTTGCCTAGTTACAAGCAACTTACCTGCGTCTTGCTCTATTAAACCTTCCGGACTTACCTAACTAGTATTCACCATATTGCTTATTCGGCAGTTTACATTGCTTTCCTAATTACACCCATGGTTACTGAAAGTTAAACGGAATATTTGTCGAATTCGAACCTTCTTTAAGAACAAATTAGATTTAGTATTTTGTCCGAATGCTATGATTAAACAATGTACGCAATGTATCTGATATTCATATGAAGCCTATAGTCATGCAAGGTCCTGGCGCAAGAAAAATCAATCAATCAATCAATCAATCAATCAATCAATCAATCGATCGATCGATCGATCGATTGATCGATATGATTGTGTCAGATCGAGAAGGAACAACAGAAAAATTAATCGTTTCTCTTTCTTTTTTTCTTGCCAGGAAGCCTTGATAGAGTTTGGGATCTCGTGTAAATCAGCTAATTTCATGTGATTCATCAGGTGTGACACATAAATGGAATGAGGCCAGGCTCCACTACGAGTCTACCGCGTGAACGTTGTTGAGTGATAAGATTTTACACAGAGGCTGGAGAACACACAACGACAGTGGTTCACGGTGGGCTGTCTGTTGCTACCTCAACGTCAAAGAAACGGAAGCGGTGCGGCGTAGAAGCACAAATGCACCAGTTCGCACACAATTTCGTGACAGGTGTGCTGACATTTTCATCACAAGAATGCATTGTGTTGCACGTGAGTTATCCAAACGTATAGAAGGTCGTATCGCAAAGAGCCTCGCTCGGCATTTCAGTCGTAGGCAGAACATAACCGACTCGTGTGCCAACTTTGCAAGGAACTCGTCGACATTGTTCCAAATCAGCTCCGTGTGTTGTTCGAACGTTTCCAGCTTATTTATGCATACGCCGACTGTTATAATAGGTGAGTCCATTGAAAGTTTTCTAGGGAACACGTTTATTTGAGCTCTTGCGTGACAGCCTATATTTGCCTTCTTTGCGTCTTCTGTGGAGGAAGTGTCACATTGAGAGTATACGAACTTCCTATTGTGAAGTGATAAAGCGGTGTTGAGCGTTTGGCCAGCGATACACGGTAGGTCGTCGTACGGCAGAGTCCACAGGCACGTGTATGACAGAATTGTGTCAGCGGACCGCCGTGAAGTTAGGATTCGGGACTTGATCCGCACATCTGGCGAAACTGCACTACTTATAACTATTATTAGTCCTCTATATTTATGTATTTATTTTTATGGCGGTAGCAATTATGTGGAACTTCAGGCGCATTTCCGCCACTGTCGTCGCCGACGGCGTCTCCATGATGTTCCGTATAAAGTCCAAGTGCGATAACTTTTTTTCGCCACACGCTGCATACTGTATGCGCGAGTGAAAGCGTGGGACGATGAGCCGACGATGATGGCTCAATATCGCTAGCGCAAGGGAGGACAGTGGAAGGGTAGCAAGCCGTCTTTCATCGCGGGCAATACACCGGGGGGGGGGGGGGGGGGGGAGGGTTCTTTGGTGGTCACTGCGTATGGGGGCGGCCGCGCGGGCCCTATCTTGAGAGCGATCTGCGATGGGCACAGAGTTAGGTGAGTGCTGATAGCTTCGTGTGCGCTGTGTTCTCGCCGCTTAGTTCGCTTTGAAGCAAGAGGCAGCACAGGGGTCAATTCGCTCTCTGGTGATGCCGCACGCCCTCACTCCATCGTTTTGACAGCGAATGTGCGCGCTGAGGGAGATCTGTTTATGTTTGCTCGTGCGCGCGTGACGCCATGCTTGTCAATTTGGTCAGTGAGCGAATGTTCGCAAGTTTATATGGCCGATAGGACTACCACCCTTACTTTGTATAGCTGTTTACTAGAAGAAGAGAGAGACGAAGGTGGAAACGTAGGGAGGTTATCCGAGGACGTACCCGGTTCGCTACCCTACACTTGGAGAGGGAAAAAGAGGAAGAATAGATAAGGCGAGAAAAGAAACGTAACAGAGTCAGTCGCAGAGAAATCTCCGCTGTCACAAGTGTTCGTAAAATCCAGTATCCTTCACGAAGTGGAGAAGGGCTTTTGTGGCCTTTTGCATGCAAGAATGCATAGACCATGTTCCAAGGATGTTTTCTTCAAAGAGCATGCTATTATTTTACAGGTGGAATTCAGCTTGTAGAGTATATCGTTGTGTGTCAAAGGATGGGCAGTGACACAGAAGGTGCTCTAGAGTCTCATCGCACCCGCACAAGCTGCACGCCGCACTGCTGGCCATACCCATTAGAAATGATTATGCATTCGTAAATGCGATGCCCAAGCCCATACGACACAATAAAGTAGTTTCGTGACGGGAGAGTACAGGTGGCAGGCGAAGTCGCAAGTTAGGATCGAGAGAATGCAAGCATGACTTGGTGACAGCCGGTGAATTCCATCGTAGAAGTGTGATGTGGCGAGCAAGGGATTGACGTTTCCGCGCAGCATCCGTTCTTGAGAGGGGTATAGGAACCGGCGGATGCTTTTACTGAGCCAAATGCGCAGCTCAATCTGCGCTGTCATTGCCGACAATTTCGCAATTGCTCGGCAACCATTTAAATACTATGTGGCGTCCTTTCTCGAGCGCGTGATTATGAGCGTGTCTTATTTCGCACATTAGCTGCTCGTGTAACCTATGACTTAGGACAGCAGAGTGTGTAGGACTGCGTTGGAATCGCAGAAAATGGCCCAACGATTTGATGGCTGCTAGAGCACGTAATAGTGCATATTGAAAGGCCGTAAGCTACGCAGCTGTACACGTGGTATTGTGCGAATATTTAAATCGCAAAGAGATGGCGTCTGATGGAACAACTACAGTTCCGGTAATTTGCTATTGCAATCGATACTTCGCCTTTGCGGTGAAACTGCGATTTTTTCACAAACCGCAGGTAAGGACTTTCACGGCGACCCATGGCTTGGATTTATCCTTGAAAAGTTCCAAGTGCAGATGAGAAGTCGCATCCAAAACAATCCAATTACAAAGGACGTCAGAAAGGGGCGTCACGCGCCGGGACAACTTGTTGAATTTGAAGCTACTGTCAGCCGCAGGAGTTTCCGGACCGTGGGATCTGAGAAAAAAAAAACTTGATGTTTCCGCAACCTCATAACGCAGCCAGATGTTTAGATGGTGTCCACTGTGTTTAGAAGTTGCCTTCACGAAGGCTTGCACTACACTAATTGAAATAACCGAAAGTGATGCGTGCGAAGTATGCTGCTGCGAAGAAAACATTAGCATGTCTTGTGCGTGTGTAAAATATTTTAATGACAAGACATCCACTCCCGAGCATATTTCGACGACTGGGCGATCGGCCGTTGTCCATGCAGGCGATACTCGAACACCGTCCTCATCGCTTGTCGGCCCACAAGGCAGTGCAGGTACTTTTGTGGTTCTTGAGAACGACTTGCCTGTGTGGGAGCATTTGACTGCAGCGTGGTCCTGACCGCGCACGTGTAGGCATTCGCCGCCTCTTTCGTGTCTCTGTCTCTCATCCTTCTGTTCCCCTTTTTCCTTTCCGCAGAGTAGGGTGGCTAACCAGACGCTTTTCTTATTAACAATCCTTCCTTCTCCCTTCCTTTTTTCCTCCTCCTCCAGCCTGTACTGGCACATGCGGACAACATAGGTTTGTACGGTTTTACTGGGTATGGTCACAAACTGTTCGGAAATGCAACGTTTTCTCAGGTCACGATGTCCACAAACTTTCACAGTCGGCTGTACGTGAAAGCGTAAACTGTTTCTAAGGAAGCAAGATACTCTTAAGAAATCGACTCATGTAACATAAGCCAGTTTCTGTCTGCTTCTTAACTCCAGCCGAAAAAAGAATGTTATGGGCTGTGTAAGCAGCCGTCTTCAGCGCTTCCTAATGTATGTAAACAATTTACAAGGCCTTTTTATTTTTTAGCTGCGCCAGATGTATAAAGATTGCCTATTACTGATAACACAATTCTAAACCTTGACCTAAATTACTCGATGAGGCGGCCATTACTTTTTCGAGAAGCCAAATTGTTCATTTGAATAACTAAAATAACGTGATAAATAACTAAAATAACTAAAGAAGTGATGCTAATTAACTTCTTAATTAAATCTTTAGGCCACATATTTCAAACTACAAAATATAGTCGCTGAGTTCGTACGGCGTATCCGCTTGGAACGAATTCTCTGGACAGCATCAGTTCAGAGGTATTAATTTTCGAAGTGTCCGTTGAAATTCATTGGTGTTCCAATTACTTTTGTGCTTCTGTGCATAAAACATCGGTTTCTTAAGAAAGTAACTGCAATGCCAATTCATTTCGTCGGACAGATTGAAAATTACATCTTGGAACTGGTGCTGTTCAGAGAAATCGTTCCAAATGGATACGCCGTGCGAATTCAGCGGCTATAATTGGTAGATTGAAGTATGTGGCATAAAGCAATTTAATCAAGGTTAATTAGCGTAATTACGTTATTTCAATCAAACATTCTGAATTCTCGTAGAAGTAAAGGCCACCTCATCGAGTAATTTAGATCAATGGCTAGAATTTTGCTATCTGCCATAGGAAATCTTTTAAAAACTTGGTGGCGCCAAAAAAAAATAAAAGCAAGAAGCCTATATTCATGGAAGAATGCTTTCCGTTTGTGAAAAAGGGCCTCGCGTGAAGACTGAACTTTAGAATTAATAGTTTATCTTTTCCCTGTATTCTTTCTGAAGTGAGGATAGTAATTTGGAACGTGTGCTGGCTAATCTTCCTCGCTTTGATTATGTCCTTCGCCAGCTCTTTCTTCGGAATAGTTCCTCGCAGAGCGCCTCAGACAAATTTCACATGGCCTGAGTGGTCACAGCAGCTGCGCGGATGACAGCGATGTCAGTAAGACCTTTTACTGAAACCGGGGAAGAAAAATAAATAATATTGCTGGCATTAGTGAAACTTTGCTTTTAACGTGCCTGGCGAAATTAGGCGGCCTTCCTATTCCACGTCCTTTTATTCACTGGGTATAACTGCCGTTCTCGAGGGGTAATTTATTCCCTCTGCTGCAAGAAAATGGAAATTAGTTTGAGCTCTATCCCTCCCCCTCGTCCCCCCATTTCAATCTTCTGCTGTCGCTAATCAACAGTCAGAAACCATTCGCGAAGAAAGTTAAAAATATAGTTAGAGAGAAAGCGTCACCCCGGGCCCGCGTACGGAACATTTACACTGAATTTACATAAAGTGACAGGCTAGTCAGTTAGCAAAACGATAAGCAGGTAAAACAGCGCTGTACAAAACTGGGATGGGAGAACGTCATCGTCGTATGTTAACGAGTCTCCGCCCACTCGTGGACCGCAGCGCGGGGTGCCTAATGTATCTCGGAGAGCACTGACTATACAGGACAGTTGCTTAATCAGATCGGATGAGGAGAGATTATTCCGCAAACATACGAGTCATTTGACGAGGCCGGTATTTAAATTACACTGCGCAAGTTTTAATAGCTACCTTCCAGATGCGGTGCGCTCTGACTGATGTGTTCGCATACTCTGGAAACACTGCAGCGTGGGGTTCGTGAGGTTAATGCGCGGTAATGGTGACCCGAAGCTCCTGCAGGACTGCGATGTTTGTATGCTGTTGCAAGACAGAGTGTTACGAAACCATCGTGCTCGAATGGAATCGACTAGGCGGTTCTAGTTTATAAAATGCACCACTTTAGGATGCACGGATGACGGGCCACCGTGATTACGCGCAGATTGACCGCGAGAGAGAAGCGACGTCGATCTCGCACCGTGGCGAACCTTCGCTCAATACTCAATTCCTGGAAACTTACCATCGTTGTTTCCCGCACGACGGTTCGGGAGTTGCTGCAAGAGCAAGAAAGATGAATATACCGAGAATGTGGTTCGCATCAGGCTCTGTACTAGTTTGGCGGTAGCTGCATCTCTGAAGTGGGAATGCGCGTAATATTTTCTTGGTTGGGGAAAACTCATATACACTAAGTAGTTTCCTTTTTTTTAGATTAAGCGTCTGAGAAATGGCTGTACGTAGGACATTGTGGAGTGTCTACATGCTTTCGTACGTGTTCACCGAGCTCTGGGGACGTGCATAGGAGAACAAGTTGATTGATCCTTTAAGTTAACTATCGTTAAGATGTAGGCTCTTTAACGCCGCAAATGACGTTATTAATGATGACTTCGAACTTGTTGCTCCTGCTATGTGGTCTCTCTGGCTCCCATTTTAAACTATCGAAAATTAATGCGCCTAAGTTGCTTATATCGATGCGTTTCTTTCTAGCTTGTCGCGCCATGCAGGCCATTCTTTATTTACTTCGTGAAACGGGTGGCATGACGATATTTTTTTATAAAAAACTGCACGTCAACATGAAAGCTAGTAAAGTGCAGGCACACATTTCGGGATTCTAAAAACGCGACACACAATCTTTTTTTCTTATTAAATTTTCTTCCCCGCATTGCACACTCGCTTATCAAGTGGTGGCGCAACTCATCTATTTAAATGAACGAGGAGGGGAAAACAGCGCACGATGCCACTTGACAGTCGCGAGTGATCTCGTTACTGAAATCGCATTTATATCTTTGATTGCGGTAAAACACGCAACTTGCGCGCGTAGTCGCCGATTTAAATATTGCCTGCGCAAACATAACGTTGGGAAACCTCCATGCGATAAAGCTGACTTAACATATCGTCATTCGACGGGAACTGTTTTTCTTTCGAGATTGCCTCCTCCCAAGGAAAGCTAATTATGAAGAGCCAGAATATTTCTGAACAATAAAGCTGCAAAGTATTCACATCCAAAAAGAGTGGGTTCGTTAGCAACGCAAGTATTTCAAAATTCTGCAATCAGACTTTTTATCAGCGCATATTTCTACAAAAAGTCCAGCTTCGCGGCTGGTTGAATTCTTTCGCTAAGGCAAAAGTACTTTGTTATAGTGATCTGTTCTTAACGTGACATCAAATCGGTTACAAAACTCTCTTTAGAGTAAGCTACATTGCAAGACTGGCGCCTTCCGCTCTATAGAAAAGCCTGCTTGCGAAACGTTGAGGGCGTTTTAACATCCGCAATATATGCGACGAAGAAAGGCTGCATGGTAAAAACGATGAGGAAGGTCTTTATTAGCAGGGATGTACCTAGAAGGTGACCTTAATCAGCAAATTATTCTCGGCTACTTAGCATTACTGCAGTAGGACTCGTTGTTGAGTGAGCTGCTGCTTGCTTAACGAGATCTTGTAGCGCGAAGGCACACCACAAAAGAAGACACGCAGACACACGTCACAGGTGCTGTGACGTGTTTCTGTGCGTCTTTGCGTTTGTGCTTTCGCGCTACCATATGCCTTTCAGCACTACTGACCTATGTGAGAAATGAGCATGCAAAAGTGCTCCCAAAAGGATGTCCGGCGTTTCTGGCTAGCGTTAACAAAGTCCAGAAGCGCCTCCATTGCCTTCCACGCCAATAATCGGTTAGGACAGTCATTCAGCATATTCCTAACGGACAGTGGACCATCGTCTAGTTGCCACAGTTCATTGACCGTCTTGTATATCAAATCGAGGACAGGGGCACAAGAAGTGGTCGAGGTTCCCTTAGCAGCCGCAAACATCACGTGCAGCGCGGCCAGCTATTCCGATTACTGCGGAGGAAGCTCTTTGTAGGGCGGCTCCTAACCACAACCGGCACGGGAGGGAAGGCCTGTGCTAGCAATTTTGACTGCGTGGTGCTGTCCCTGCACGTGAACACATTCGCCGCTTTACTCTCTCATTTTTCTGTTCCCGTTTCCTCGGGAAAAGGGGAAATGTGGTCCAGGGGCATAACCAGACGGCTTTTATGGTGAACGTCGCAGCCTTCGTTCCATTGCTTCTTTCCCTCTAAGTTTATCTCTTCTGACTACGTCAGCGCATCTATTAGCGCAGCTTTGTCGCTTGCTCGACAACCGCAGTTCGCAATTTTTTCCCCAGAAGTTTTCTGTTCCCCCGGAAAAAGAGTGCTTGTGAATTGCGACGCAGAAGCAATTTTTTTCGCGCTTATAGCTACTCAGAAACGAGACACATTTGGCGGCACTGTCTCGCTGGTATAAGCAACAGAAAAAATAGTACCGAGAACGTTAAATAAATGAAAGGGCTATTGAAACGACCGCTCACCAGATACTGCAGCGATGAGAGACATTATTGCGGCGTTTCGCAGACTACAGCTGCTACGACCCAACGTGCCGTATACGGTCCAGGTCAGTGGCGTTTGATTTTTATTTCTCTCAGTCCTATCGCTTGTTCTTCGCGGCTTCCTGTTGGACGGTTCGCGCAATTTCCGGTTCGTCTTGGAGCCCTTAGCCGAAACTTCATTTCCTCTCCTACACGGCGACGAAAGATAATTTGGCGCGCAGCTTTTGTAAGAGGAGACAAAACCGAGAAAAGGGAAGAAAAGTAGCCGTCGCCACCGTATCTATGAAAAAAGCTGCTGCGCTGAGTTTACAGGCATTTTTTTACTTAGAAAAATAGGCAAAAGACAAGCTAAGTGCAAGCCACAAGTTCAAATAGCATAATAAGTTGCTTTGAAACACCATGAGGGCAATGATAAACCCTCGTCACTAACATTAAGGCACGATGATAAGCCAACGAGCACAACTTATGGTTTTATTTTTATTTTTATTTTTCTATAATTTTCTTTTACCCTATCGTATTCCACACCAATTCCTGGTGGCGCTTTAACCCATCACGCAAGTGCACTTCTGCTGCGGTTACGCAACAGCTGCGTTAATATGTGGCGGTTCGCTCTATACGCCGTGAAAAACGTGGGTCGTGGAAACTGCAGTCAAACCGGTGATACTCGCTTTAAAAATGCGTAACTTCCAGCGATCGTCGCCCTTTGCCGCTGAGCAAATTCCAACACCTTGGTCTTTCACGATCGTCTTCGCGAGCTCACTGACTTCTCATTTCCAAAACGTTGAGATTCATCAATATGAGGTCCACAAATGTTTTCTAGAGGTTTTAAGGTGAAGCGTTCTTTGCCGTCTTCCTACGACTTTTCTGCCGCTGCCACCGCCGCCTTGCACACCGCGTCGGGAGGTGGTTGAGAACGCGTGTAATGCTCATGGCAGGGGTGTGGAGGTGTCTATGAGACCTTTCCAACGAGCTCTGGGAGTGTCGGCACAATGCCCTCAGGAGTCGTTGCCACAGTACCCTCTGGGATTTCCTGGCCGTCGACACAATGCCCTCGTGAACGCCGAGATTAGGCGAGAGCCCCCCGCAAAAGCATTGCACAGGCTGTAGCGCTTACATGTGTACTTAGGCGCAGCTGCCAAGAGGGGAGATAGAATAGCAAAAAGAGGAAACAGGGAATTGCGTAAAGCCAACGCAGGGAAACGGGTGAATCACAGCCTTGCCACTCTTTGTAAGTGGCAGCTTGCATAATTGGAAGGCTCGCGGGAGAAGAGAAAGGCGCTGTCCGAAAACATGCTTTCCTTGGGGTCTCTTGAATAAAAGAAACGCTAGTACTAGACATGGTGACAGTCGTGGACAAACTGTAAAGGTACAATAATAATAATAATAATAATAATAATAATAATAATAATAATAATAATAATAATAATAATAATAATAATTCAAGGTATCTATCTTACAGCGGCTTTCTGTGATTTCTGAAATATAAACACCGCGCAAGTTTGTCCATAAGGACAGCTAACGCAGGTCGTGTAGACGCAAAGCCTCAAGACGACAATACTTAAGCGGCGGTTCAGCAAATCAACATTTGCTGCGCTTCAGCCACGATGTACCAACCCTGTAGCACTGCCATGTCTTTCTGCATGATGGAATCCCGGGTGGCCAGCGGGCCCTGGTCCCCCTGCAACGGGACGTGGCAGCAGCTGGTTCTCCGCAATATAAAGGTTTCTCCCACTCTCAACCACGATGCGATGCGCCGCGTGAGGGAATGACTGTGCTAACCTTCTCGCAGGCTACGAACAATGGCGCACAACAATGACTCGAGCGAACGCGTCTTCGCTGTGCGCTCCGTCTACTACGTAGGCAAACACAAGTGGTGCAAGCTAGGTGAAATTTAACACCACATCACGACTGTCACATGCCGTCAAATTCACCGCCCCAAATATCATCAATGAACATGAACAGCATATAAAAATTCGCGCAAATCGATTCCCACAGTGCATGGGACCCACATAATTTTTTCCGCAGGCAAGATATGACTCCCTTGCCTGCTAACTGTGACGTTGTTTTGCTAAACGTTCCTCTTCTTTCTCCCTTCTTTTTTTCCTCCTCTTAAAATGGGCTGGCATTGCTTTTCAAGAGACAACTGCTAGGCTGTCTCTCGTTCTTTTTGATGCGATGTTTATAGGTTCCCGTTGAGTATACTTCTCCTGGAACCTTTTCTTTCGAATGATTTCTGAAACAAGTGTGCTATTTCTATGAAACCTATAGTTTCACATGCGTTATTGGCTGTACTGTTCTGACATCAATGCTTTATTTCATCTCGTGTCACATTGTTTCAACATCTCAAAACTTACTACTGCGTAGGAAGTACGGCGACGGTCGTAAACACTCGCAATTTATTTATTTATTTATTTATTTATTTATTTATTTATTTATTTATTTATTTATTTACCCTCAGGGGGCGTGTACATGGTTGAACAAGAACAGGATCTAAAGTTGCGGATGAAATCAAGAAAAAACAAAGCACACATGCGGAAAGCACATAGTGCAGGGCTTTAAAGAAACACTCAAAATACAAAGATAAGCAAAAGTGTTCAAGCTACAAATGCAGAAAATTTTTCATCGAGCCTTTATAGGCCCCAGAATCTTCTATGCAGGCAATGGATGGGCGCAGGTGGTTCCAATTTGTTGTAGTCTTCGGCAAGAAAGCGTGCAGAAATAGATTTGCAAGGCAGAAACGAATGAACGAAAATGAATGAGCGCAAATCAATCAATCAATTAATCAGTCAACTATTCATCGAATAAGTTAGCAGATCAGTCGATCCCAGCCTTGTATGCCCTAGCTGTCTATCATATTTGGGGAGAACAAACGCAAGCAAATCGATGTTATGTGATGCAGTGCGCGGGGAGCCTACCAAGTTAACGAAACCACCATTAGAGCTCCAAGACGTAGGCGGCTGTTTTATGACCTTCATGAATCGTATATCATGACATTCATGCCATGGCCTATCAATTATGTTTGTCATGCACTCTTGTCATACTATGCCAATTTTGGAAACGCACCACGGCAGCGATTTACACAAAGCAACGGGGTCGGACGGTAATTGTCTGCTTCATACGTAGATCGCATGAAAGAGCTTCGAGCAGTGTGAAGCCTAGGTTCGTCACAAATGGCTCCTGCTACTCCCCAGGAGGCTTAGAAACAGCCACGAGCAGACACTGGAGTGTCGTACGCTTTCACCGGCTGTCTCGGGCAGTGACCGCACGACTTCGCAAGCGTAGAGCGTCGACCTGCGGTCGCCAATCCGAGCACCGTAAAGCGCTGCCCAGGCATGACGAGAGAAACAATTAGCCGTGAAAGAAAAGGGGAACCCCTGTTGCTCCCTTCTGGGTTTATTTTTCTTTTTCTCCTTGAACTCTGCTGCTGTGCAAATCGAGGGAGCGATCGCACGGCCGTTTGCTTGTCATCGGGGACCCGAACTTCTCGTAAGGCATGTCTATCTTGTTTGCGCCAGGGTCCTTAATCCTTGTCTCGTTGTCCCAGTCGACTCATCTATTACAAGACCTTTCTTCATTGCTTGTACTTGCAGGTTCAGGACAGATAGCCCTTGCGCTGTTGCAAGCACGCGAAGAAAATAAAGAACTCGCCTAACTGTTCGCAAAAGTATACCGTGCAAGCTATGGCCGTGCACAATCGGGTCTTTCAACTTGCACCCATCTCACGTACTGGCGTGTGTTACTTTGCCAAGGTCACTTCCCTCACGAAGATATCGCTTCTAGAGGGTACTGCAAAAGGCTCGGAGACAGTTGTACAGCACTCAACGCATATAAACGTGAACTGTCACAGTGCCGTGTTCATTGTGTGTGTCAAACTTTTTCGTTCGCGGCGAAACACTGATGAGAGATGTTAAAGGACGTGCGAGGATGGCATCGGTTTTTTGCATTGCCGCGAAGCGTGCAGACTTAACAGCATTTACAAACAAAATGAAATAAATATGTATATTCACATATGTCAGTACACAGCATAAAACCATACAACATCGAAACAGTGTGCGTACTCGAGTTGCGTCCATCAAATCGTCGCGTTTCATTTGTAGAAAACTTCACACGCAGTACATAAAAAAATATTGATATATTTCCCCAGTTGTATCTTCATATTTGAGTTTACCCCACTGTTTACTTTCTCTCTCTCTCTCTCTCTCTCTCTCTCTCTCTCTCTCTCTCTCTCTCTCTCTCTCTCTCTCTCTCCAGTAACCTGCGTCATAAAATTCTCTGTGAACAAAAAAAAATGGCTGCGGCTTAGGTAAGGTTAAGCCCAGGATGCGAAGCATACTAGCCTTTATTTTAGTTGTTGAACCACTGTTTAGCTTGGTGAACTGCTGTTGCTTGGCTATATTTGGTTCGGCTAGACGAAGAAACAACTCATGCGTTACTCTGCTTCGCCTTGGACGCGGTGAGCGTCGAGCAACGCAGCGTTCGGCGCGGCAACGAAATGTGCGCCTGAGCAAGCGACGCCCGCCTGAGCCTTACAAACAGCTCGTTTCTAAGGCAACACCGCATTCACTAGAGGCGCTTTTGTACCGCTTTGAAGCATCGTACTCGTGGCTCAGTGGTAGCGTCTCCGTCCCTCACTTCGGAGACCCTGGTTCGATTCCCACCCAGCCCATCTTGCAAGAGTTGAGCCAAAGCCACTTCGCCTCTGTCGTGACGTCACGGTGTCACGTGGTATTCAAGGCGACACCGCCGCGCCTGAGGAGCTGGGTTGAGCTCTCGTAATATGGTTCGCATAAAAAAGAAGGTTAGGATCTTGTGCACCGCTGCTGTTATAGATTCGGCGCGCCAGGGTCACGCATTTCTCAAATGCTGCTTCCCCTGACATGTAACCTCTGAGGAGCCCGATTATAAGCTGATTATAAAAGAAGATCACATCTATGAACCTGTGTAAACGGGGACAACGGAAAAGCTTTTGGAGGTGCACGCTTACGGATTGCACGCGTAATATCTTGCGCCACATGAGAACAACCCTTCTCTTAAAATGAAAAAAAAAACGTCAATCAATACAATCTGGCAACTTCTACTAGCTGACTAAAAACTGCATGCAAGGCAAAAGTGTCTCCCAAACTCAAGGTTAATAATCGGAGAGGTGCGCTTCGGAAGACATGCAGCAAGCCGTGCCACAACGAGGTTTGCCACAGTCGCAGTTTTTTTTCTGACGGGCAACAACCCACACCAGGAGTAAAACAAGACTGCAGAATAGCGTTCGAGTGGCCTATTCGAGAGTCTATATTTCTTACGGATGTTTCCAACCTCCGTTATTTTTGTTTTCTCATTACTTTTCTTTTTCCCTCTGCTGTTCTTCCCGTATTTCATTTCGCCTCATTTCCCCTACGCTCTCGTCGGCTTCATTGACTGTTGGCTTTATATGACTATGATTAAGAAAAATCGAGCCCCTCGGTTCCCTTCGTCTCTTGTTCATTCATAGCGAGCGTCTCGAATCTGGCAGCCTTGATGTCATTGGGTAGCGTACGAGGGTTTATAAGCCACGTGCCCATTCTCCTAAGTTCATGTGCTAAATGACGCCATCGGGCAAAAAGGAAAGAAAAAAAAGATGTTTTACATCCACCAACCTTTACTCTGAGTGGCGCTGGCTAACAATCCCAGGGCTAGCTAGATATAGCAAAAGCATAAATACCTAAGTTAGTGGACGGATTGATAGCCGTCGTCGGAGCACAACTGGTAGTGAAACGCACGCGTAATGCGGAGGTTGTTGGTTCGGTCCCCACCGGCGGCAAATTATCTTTTTGTCCGCTTTCGTTTCCATTTGCTTTATTATTTTCTACATTTCAACATTTCAACCAGAGCTAATATCCCCTATATATGTGTGTGTGTGTACGAGGGGAAATCGAAAAGTAAGAGGGCTTTTGAGAAAAGGTACATTTATTCTAATGATAGTAAACTAAAACACATTATTTTTCTACATAACCTCCCTGCGCTTCAACGCACTTTGCGAAACGTTTCACAAGTTTCTTTTCTTTTTTTTGATACCGTCAGAAAAAAAAAACATTTGGCTGCACCTGTAACCAATTTTGCACCGCATCAATGACATCTGCATCGGTTGCAAATATTCTTCCCCCGACCGCTTCCTTCAAACATATGGAAACCGCTTGGAGGCAGGTCTGGACTGTGTGGCGGGTGTTCCAGCAATTCGAATCCTAACTCCTTTATTGTTTTGGCCATCTGTTTGGCAGAATGTAGCCGAGCGTTACCTTGCTGCAGGATGACATCTTTTCGCATTTTTCGACGACGTTTGGATCTGATTGCATGATTCTACTTTGCAACACATCACAATATATCTCAGTGTTCACAGTTTAGCCTCTTGATGGGAAATGAACGGCTACTACACCTTCCATGTCCCAGAATAGTGTTAGCATAATCTTACCAGCTGATGGTTGACGTTTGAATTTCTTAACTTCTGGTGACGCTGCGTGTTTCCAAACCATGCTCGCAGTCTTACTTTGCGGTTCGTGACGATGCACCCAAGTTTGGATGGATAGTTGGGCGTGTTGGTTAAGCATGATCTGAAGTGAAGGCGCTAAAAGCAGTGCCTGAATGACAGGCTGAGGCAACACAATAACAAAGTGAACAATGGCAGGGAGGGCCACCTGGCAATTCATTGTAGAAATTGCAAATGTAAACCAGACTTCGACGCCTGCGCTGTGGTTGCCAGAAGCCATGACAAATGGGTTAGATTAATAATTGAGGCCAAAAGAATCATTGAAGCAGCTGATAACTGCGTAAGTGCTGCATCCATATCACTGTCCCGCAAAAAACTGCTTTACCTGAACGCGAATGCGCCCTGAGAAACTGTGATTGCGCTCCTAGTATAAATCAGTGAGGTTTTTTCCTGATTAAACATTGTTGCAAGTGGCGCCCTGTGTGTGTGTGTTTCTTCTTTGTCCTCCATCATTTTAGCGCCTTCACTTCAGAGCACCCAAGTTTCATCTACCGTAACAATTTGCTGTGAAAATCCATCGTCCTCGCAATGGTAATGGGCCAAATATTTACGAGAGATACCCAACCTTGGTGCCTTATGCTGCGCTGACAGTTATTTCGGGACCTTGTTTGCACACACTTTTCGAAAATTTAGCCTGTCGTGTAAGATGGATTATGCTGAACTATGGCTGATATGTAATGTATTGGCGATTTCGTCCACTGTGATTCGTCTGTTTGCCATCACCATATCCTCAACGACTTTCACATTGTCCTCAGTCGTTGACGTCGATGGCCTGCCCGATCTTATCTCGTCGCATAAAGAAGTTCTTCCCTGTTTGAAACGCTCTATCCATTCATAGATCTTGCTTCGCGATAAACAACTGTCACCATACGGCGCTTTAATTCGACCAATAATGTCCGCAGGTTTAACACCTTCCGCAAACAAAAAACGAATCATGCACTGCCCTCATTTCCTTCTTGAGCATCGACAATGCAACTGCCACTTTTAACAGTCTGCTACACTCTAATGACTAAAGCGGGAATAAGAGTGACACGTTCCATAGAAGTGTTGCAGACGACACTACTTCAGCGTTCGGTACCGGCAGTGTTACCAAACCCTAGTGCGAGAAATTGCAAAAGTCGTTTTACTTTTTGACTTCACACTCGTACACATACATACATACATACATACATACATACATACATACATACATACATACATACATACATACATACATACATACATACATACATACATACATACATACATACATACATACATACATACATACATACATACATACATACATACATACATACATACATACATACATACATACATACATACATACATACATACATACATACATACATACATACATACATACATACATACATACATACATACATACATACATACATACATACATACATACATACATACATACATACATACATACATACATACATACATACATACATACATACATACATACATACATACATACATACATACATACATACATACATACATACATACATACAAAATTGCTTTTCAGCCCATTTCCGCGAAGAAAGTGTTTGAATTACGGCCCTCTACGATTAAAAAGTTCGGCAGAAACTCCACTGGAGTTAAGTATGCGAAAGCATTGTGCCACTTTCTCATGTCCACGCAGCCCGGTGTAAATATTAATGTTATTAATGATCCGGCCATTTTTCCCTGATCCACTCTTATGGGTCGTTATCAACCTTATGGGACTAGATCCAACCTTTATCAACCTTTATCGGTTGTTATCTACTTTATCGGACTCGATCCGATCCTTATAAACCCTTATAGGTTGTTATCAATCTTATCAGAATCTCTCCGACCATTACAAGCCCTTAACGCCCTTCGCACATTATCCACCTGCGTCGAACGATTATAGATCGTGATGAGATGCGTAGAATCCCTCATCACTCCATATCATCCTTTTCAACTAATTGACTGCTTATCTGTCTGTGTTGTTCGACGCCAAGTGCTTGAACCCTCAGATATCGGTAGCATTTTCGTTGGCGAAAGAACGCGTCAACGGAAGGTGCATCGCGCGACCACCGAAACGCGTAGGAGATGTGGCACGTTTGGCATTGAATTTTTGCAAAATTGGAATTTTCCTTGTGTCAGCAATGCTCCAAGTCCAGTGTATACATCTGGTTCTAGAGAGGGCCTTTAATCCACCATCGCCAAATATTTCAAGAAAGCCTTCACAGATACTGTTCTTCTTTGACATTTAATTTGTACCGCCGGTACAACACATTAATTTGGCTCAAGTATATTCCCCTTCTGCAAGTGTGGGTGTTTAGCCTTTTACCTGAACCGACGTGTGTAAAGCCGTATCTGCTTCTATTTAGTCAAGGTGTTCTTTGCCGTGTCTGTAGAATGTGTATTACGCCAGCAGCGAAAATATTTTTCTTTAAGCTGAACACTTCCACCCTGCCAGTTGAAACATGGCTTCAGGAAAAAAGGATCATATGTACCCTAGAATACAAATTGTATACTTTGCAACCAAGCCGAGATAATAGGACATTGCTTTATTCTTTGTCACGACGGATTTTATTTTTGGGACATCTTACAAGGAACCGCCAAAAAAGAACTTCTTCTTACATCTTATGGTATCCGGTTCCCTCTTTTCAAAAAGTAATACACCATATGATTTGTTTGTGTTCTTAGGACTCTTCATTATAGAGAAGTCGTGTCATCGACAGACAAGCTGAATCACTTCGCTCGACAAGGTCTGTCTTTCGAGAAGAGACTGCTCAAGTGCGCAGTATGGTTGGAACCTCCGATCTCGTTCCTGAGTGGATTTCGCTTGTGAACGCTTGTTTTTGTTGGCCCGATTTTAGAACTTTCATTGGACTGCGCAGCATGAGTGTATTTGTTTTTCACGTGTGTATAAATGTAATGCAACTAATTTTCGCATGACACTACTCATAACTGCATGCAATAAAAATAAGAAAAAAAGTGTGTGTTTAGCCCATTGGGTAAGACACTCGGCTTCTGAGCGCGGGGTCGTAGGCTCTAAGCTCACCACCGCCAAAGTTCTTCCTTTCGAACTTATTATTTCCCGCGCCTGAGCGACGTTGCGAATTGCGCAACTTCAGTAGTGTTTCTTGTATCACTGGCCTGCACTTGAGCCTGGGACTTACGTTCCGTAGCCGAAATTGCACTCGCTAATGAAGTTATCGATTCGGCAGGTTTCCTACCCCCACCCCTTTAGCAACAGGTCGATTTGCACACCTGCGAAGGATTCTGCAGGTCGATTCTCCCATGTAGATCGACGTGACAACACAGATCCCCCGTGGGTTTGTGTGCTATTGTACGGTCCTGCTGATTGCAAAACTAGTCTTTTGCATACATTGGCACTTCTATTTTTGTTTAGCGATGACGTCACCGTGCCCCGCCGTCGGCTTGTCGCTCTTCGAGGCCAGGGCCGGATTAAGAACGGGAAGAGATCGGCACTAATGAATCTCGCCGTCTTATTCCTACCGTCGTTGGCATCGATACATGTAGGTATGTGCATGCCCTTGTGGATGCATTAGTGCATGAGCATAATAGTGATAGCAATAATAGTATTAGGAGAAGAGAAAAAAATAATCGAAAGGATATTTTTTTTCCTTTCTAGGATGACACATTGTTTTTTTTTTCTACTACAATCACAGCTGCGTTCGCGAAAGCTTCTTACACCGGTTAATTTCGTAAGAACAAAAACGGCCCGATAGTGACGGCGAGCATATTATTAACGAAGGTGCCTGACCAATCAGCAAAAGCTTTCACGATTAAAGAGCTTCATGAATTAAGCCCGAGGCCAATACTCCCCTAACCCCCTTCCCCCCTTTTTTTTCCGCTGTCAAGTAGCACGTGACATAACTTTCTTTATAATGCACGTCATCTTCATGAAACACAGCTGGCCTCTTTAAACTACATCACGGAAGTCTTCGTTTTAAGCACACGCCAGCGTAATTCATGAGGAGAATGATCTCTGTACAGAAAAAGAAAAAAAAAGATACTAAGACATGGCACCTCTCAAACGTCTTACTTCGCTACTGCATCATTTTTCTTCTTCTTTTTTTAAAATTATTAGCGTTCAATTACGTCTTCCGCGCTTGTTCTCCGTAAACGTTGCCTGTACGTTTACTTTCATCCCGCCATTACTGCGTTGTCTATGCAACCGGCAGGTGCCATTGTAGTCGCTGTTGGAACAGCGCTCGCCTCGAGCGAAATCCGCAAATTGGCTAAGAAACTTAAAACATATCTGACGGTATTCAGAGCATGATATACCCATATCGCACAACGACACCGAGAAAAAGCGACCCGCCGTTTATGAAAGAGAGCAATATATTACATCCCATTAACTTTGCGTAACATAATGTATCGTACATGCAAACATATAAATTAAATTGGATTCATTTGAATACGTGAGGTATTAAGGGGCGTTTGCCTTCGAAAGGAGACACAAGGGAACAAAGAATAACTCTGAGCACGAGGAAGATATGAATCGTGACTTGCACGCAATCAAAAGCAATGGATTTCGAATCGCGCAAAGCACATTTTTGCCCAGAATACGTGGCCTCGTTTCAATTTTATTTAATTAAGTTCAATAATTTCTTCCAGTCACATTCAGCGTCTCAATGGAACCGTCTCTAATTGATTTACGCCATTCATCTCGCTTAAACCACATTCCCGATTTATACGCATGCGCTTGAAGTAAACGCGTCCCTTTTTTTCGTTTTTTTCTTTTGGGCACCACTTATTTTTACTCCGTGAATATACTCACAGTTGTCACAAGATGTCAAGATAGTAGCGCTGCAAGAAATAATTATACCCCTCATATTAAGCTTACGAAATAGACGGATAAATCCTTTGTCAGTTTGCTGACAAAATCCCATAAATAGGTGTTATAGAAATAGTTGACGCAAAGTGTTTCACGTCTCGCTGTGAGCTTCCATACATTGCTTTGTATACAGCCAGAAAAAAATATATCCGGCAGTGCAGTGCTTCCAGAGTAGCGATTCGCCTTCCACGCCTGTCCACATTTCCTAATTTGAGCGCCAATTTCACAGAAACGTTCTTCATTAGGCAAACCTCCTTGCAATCCGACTAGACGCTCTATAAACCTCGCTTTCACTAAAGCCGCAGCCGGCGGCACGAACGATCCAGTTCGTCAAAGCCGAAGGCACCTCTAATTATGTCGAAAGGTTTAAGACGTTTGAACAGCTTGCTGTCGAATATAAGTTTTTATTTTCTTCTTTGCACTGGCATTCATTCTTATAACGCGTAGAAGTAAGTCTCCGTGAATTGCCGTCGAAAAATTAGGGAACTAAAATCCAATATCGAGTAAATGATAGTTATCACCGCACGAAGAGTATGAGTTAAATACAATTCAAGCGAAGCCTAAACCTGAATGCGATTATACAACTTACGAGCAGCGGTAGCGCTCCCATTATACAGTGTTAGAAAGAAGATGATTCACCGCGACGTTACGGAAAACGCTTAACTAATTTACTGTACCAGCTTTCCTCTTTTCACTTCTTTTCTGGGAACAATGGGTGAAAAATGTGAAATAAAGAAAAATAAACACGAAGAGTCAGACACACCATAAGATAAGAGCATACAGAGAACAATTAACGTACAAAAGCGTGGGATCTATGTTGCCCCAAGTGTCGCCAACGCCGATGCACCTGTCTGAATAAACGTAAATGACAGTCATAAAATTTTCAACATCTTTCAAGTTATATTACAATATTCAAATTTCCCATGCTATTTTCCTTTCTTAAATAAAGCCTACGAATACATGCGCTGCCCGCATTCGAGATGTTTCTGTTGCCCGTACACCCACAATTTCCTCCAACGACAGCCAGTCTTCTATCAAGAATCTTTAGTTTTCTTGACAGCTCTTGGTGGCAGGCAGCGTATTTCCCACAGTGGATAATGTAGCGTTCTTTATATCTCCGTAAGATCCCTCACAGGAATAACTTCTTTTATAGCTTTTCCTATCCTGTATAAGGACCACTCTGTGTATGCAGTGCCAAGTCGTATCTATGTACTACTATTTCTATACCGCGGCCTGACATTGATCATCGGTATGGTGAACTTCCTAAGTGCATCTATAGCTTTATCTCAGACTGCTATACCGGCGTGAACCCTGCTGAGGGGTGAGCCCGTATAGCTTGACATTCATCACCATGCATGGTGGACCTAAATCCATCGGGTTTCCTGGTTCGTATTCCATTGCAAATGATGTGCATAGTAATATGCACCTTGTACACCGAAATTGGTTCGGTATACAATTCTTCTCTGTAGTAGTGTGCGAAATCTAAAAGGTAACTAACGCGAGAATAACTGAAGCCACCAGGTTTTAAGCCGGGAGCGGGCCCACACCCAGTAGTGCATGCTGAGTGGTTAAATTAAAGGAAATAAAGTAAACTTACGAATCCGTCAAATATAACTCGCCGTTTCATTAGCAGATCGGTGTACTTTAGAAATCCCTGTGAGTTTACACTGTACGTTTAGGTTTTACGTTAGGAAATGATTTCTTTTTTCTTTTGTTAGGCACAACGGAGATACTTTCTCAGCATACACATGTTACATAAACCTATTTGCTGGTGCTTTCATTCGGCGCTTAGTAGCACCTATTGATACCTTGCTTGCGTCCAGAGTTGGCAATGAACGGCCAGAAACTTCAAAGTCGGGAGAAGAGCAAAAGAAATATATCGCGTTAAAAGCTCATTAGATTATATTTTAATGAGACCCCTGGGCATTGTGATTTGTTGCGCGTGTAACGTCCACCTCTTTACGTAATCCACCTGGGCAGCCCGCATTGTACAATTCGTGACAAGCAATTAAAAAACAGAAAAATCAGCTCGAGCTCAAAAAAGAAAGAAAGAAAAAGAGAGAGATAGTAGTGATAAGAAAGGAAAAGAAAAACAAGTAGCATTAAGCACTCATGCAAGCGTTACATACTCAGCTCCTGCATGCACCGTCGAGTGCAGTCGTTTCACTTTTAGACAGCGCCACCGTCGTTTTCATTCAGTCCTCGCAGCTGCGCAGCCGTCATTACATTACAGGTCCACATCTGCTCCCCAGTAAACGCAGCCAACTCTTTGGTCCGCTTCATCTCCCCGCGAATTCGGCGTCCCAGCGCGAGTCAATTTTCATCTCCTTCATTAGTGCTGCGCCAGCGAGCATGCCCTGCCTTTCCGCTCAATGAAGCTCGTCGACGGCGGCTTTCATCTTTACTGACGCGGCAAATTACGAAGCGAGAGAACTCACGAAACGGCCAACATACGCGCTGCAGGGCCATATGAAAGTGTTAAAGGAAAAATGACATTTCGATAATCGATGAAAAAAAATTATAAAAGCCCCGTCACAGACTTTTCTCTCGTTTCTCGGCGACTTCTGAGAGTTACGTTCGAAATATACTTTCTTCACCCTCAAATCGGTCATTCTCTCGACAATTTGTGACACTTCATTAAGTTCATAAATATATGCACCGAAATGCATTGCCACGTCGAAATTCAGTGCTTTGTAAAAAGAGACATTTCTCTTACTCCGTTTTCATGGATGGGCAGAGATAGTGACGCAGTATCGTGGATAAAGGAGCTTTCATGCCTTTTTTGTTGTTGTTCTCTCTTTATTAGCGTTTCTAACCAATGTTGCTCAGAGCCTCTGTGAAGAGGTTTTCAACTATATAGTACGCCCTACTTGGTTAGCGAAAAGTGGGAGCAAAATTGAGGAAATGGTCATCTCTGCAAACAAAATGTAGTTGCTTCCGAAGGCACTGGCCTTTCCTATTGTGCAAAAGAGTTCTGGAGAGCGCGTTCGTTTTATTCAATTTTCATTGAATAAGAAAGTACGTTCGAATAAATAAAAATATTACAAATAACTATTATTTCGTTCGTTGTTCCTATTTAAAGATACAAGAAAATGTGTGACACATTTTGGCAATGCAGCTTTCATATGCTTTGATACGCCAACTTTCCACATACTACAGGGCGGTTCCGATCCCAACTCGCCGTGCAATAACGATCGTCCTTTTACAATCGTTCGTTTCGTTAATGGAAGGCAGGTACAAGAGAATATCAAGATGTCGTACACCGCTTTCCGCGCACCCTGTTAGATACGGCCAACTTTTTTGTACCGTGTTTGCAGGGCGTACAGAAAGTGGAGCACAAACCAAAACGAAAAGCACAGAGCGAAGGCAGGTAAAGAGAACCCAATCACTGCGATCTTCACATATTGTCGTTTCGCGAAAGTGCCCGCGCCTCCCTACACCCTTCCCAACCCGTCCTCCCCGTTCCTCCTTTTATACCCAGCTAGCGATTCCTTCACCGAGCACATATTAATTTCCTCCCGTCCTCTCCATTTTTCCTTATAAAGAGCTCCCCGCGGAGGGATGCTCTATTACCTGAAGATGGTGAGTGAATAGAGGGGAAATGTGGATGATGGGGTTATAGGGAACGTGACCCGAAAGAAGAACCCTCATGAGATTGGTCGATGAGAAGAGATCGTTTAGAAAGCGACTAAAAACAAAAAAAAAACAGGCCGAAAAAAGGTCGAACAGCAATGCCACTCGAGGGGGACGCGTTGCTCAATCTCGACCGAACGATCCCGGGTGAGAAATGCGTACCGGCCAGTGCCTGAAACCGGCCGAGGTCACCGCACTGACCGCGGTTTAGCTGGGCCGGGGCGGCAGCTGAAGCCGCAATCGGCGACGGACGCCATTTCGCTATAGTATTGGGATAGGAGACATAAGCAGTGCGGATTCCTGCGTAGGGCTGCCTGCCAGCAATTATCCGGACAGCAAGGATAGGAAGAATATCCTCTCTGAGGACCCCACGGCTTATAGGACAATTATCGCTCAGAAAAGAATGGTCAAAGAAAGCAAAGCCCGTTGATAATCGAATGACTCAATAGCGAAAGATGGATTTGTTGTGGGCATATGGTGAAGCGATGCTGACAGGACAATAGACACACTCGTTGCTCTCTCGTATCTCATGCTCTAAATGAGTGGATTTCCAGCTCGTAATTCTACATCGCTAACCGCCACTATATATTTGCGACTGTGGATCAAAGTGCTACGAACACCCAATGATAGCTTACGCGATTCGATCCTTTGAAGAAGGAAGATATTGCGTGTCTTGTGCCTTGGGCTGTTTGAGTCGAGGTAGGTGAAGGCAAAACGAGCTGCGTGTTTGGTATGCACATTAAGTATACCCCATCCGAGGGACCTTGAGTTTTACCGAGCAATAGCGAATACCAAAGGATCGCTTTTAACCATGCTCGAAAACTGCCCTCACGGGGTATCGCGCCATACCGCCTCACATAGGCCGTGCCGAGACAAGTGCGAGTTCTCGCGTGAGACCTTTTCGAGCACTTTAATATGTTCCTGTCCACCCAGTAAAATTATAGCACGGTGATCCATATGTCCGCCGGAGGTACGGCATAGATACTGAGAGGGAGTTGCTGGAAGACATAAGTCATAATAGCGATGGAGAGCTTCCGCGTTAGAACGAATTGTTAGCCCTTTCGAGACCGCTCATAAAAGGGCGAGGAGGAGAGAGAAGTGGAGGGGGCAAGTGAGGCGTCAAGGGATGCGGAGAAAGAGAAATACACACGAAGCTCGCGCGGGTGCTTGCCAGGACGAGTAGTTAGGCACTTAGTTATCTAGCACGCGGGACAAGTTTCAGGTGTCGAGGCAGCGTCACTTCTCCAATTAAATATGAAAATAAGGAAGCATGTCTGGCCAGTAAGCCTAAACCGTCAAAAGGAAGCCGACTAGGGCATTACTTTCGTATGAAATAATAAATCTGATATCCTCCTCCTCATCTTGTTCAGTGACTATATAGAGAAATGGGAACAGGTTTAGTGCCAACTGGGATTTCCCGCAACGTAACCAGGCGACACAAGAGGATGGAGTTCAGTATTTCCAAGCGTTGTGAAACAGTCGATAAATGACGTCAGTCGATAAATGCGCCTCTTTCGAAGTTACAATATTAATCTTACTTTCATTTTCATTACGTAGCAGCTGCATCGTTTACTATACGCTTGTAAAGATCCACCAATATTTATTCTTTCGTAGCTTTATTTCGGCTTTCTTATGTTTAGCAAATTCTGTCATTGCTTATACTGCCAACATAATAGTGTTACAGCAAACCCTTCCGCTGCTCAGCCACTTCTGTTTGAAAATACACTCCTCTTCCGCTTTTCTTTCGCCCAATGCTGAAAATAGGACGCCCGGAAGTTAATCGAATCAGGGTCCCCGAGAAAGAGATATAACCGCACTCTGTCTTGGTTACCCCTCTTTTATACGTGTTTTTTTTTTCCTTTCCCTTTTGTGAAACGTTGCGTGGAAGTATACCTGACTGAAGCCCCTCCACAGAGAAAGAAATAATCGAAAAAGAAAAAAAAAGAAACGTTTGTGAAACGGCGAGGCAGCGAAGGGACGGCGAAAGACGACGCGTTGGTGGCGGTATAGACGAGTATAGACGAGCACTTCTCCCGCAACAAAAGCACAATATCGGAAAGCGCGCTCTCTCTAAATCAGGTGCGCGCTGGCACGGATGTGAGGGCAGCCGCTGCAATGGCGGTACAGCGACAGGGGGGCTCTTTTGATAAACGCGATCTCGTTTGCGCCGGCTTCGGGCTTCTGCTCATGAGGCACACCGGCCGCGGCAGCGACCGCTCATAAATATACCGCTCGGTCTAGGATCAACGAGGACCGAGGAAGGGGGGTTGGGTCCGCGTTGACGATGATTGTGGTGGGCAGGGGTGGAGAAAGGCGAGTGGAAGGAGTGTCGATGGTTCTCGTCGCACCTTTGCCCAAACCACTCGGTAGGCGTACGCGTATACATAAACGCGTGCTCTCCCACCTCGCCGCCAACTCTGGCCAGACGACGGCGTGCTTCCGCATTGGAGATACGATGGTGTCTAGAATATCGCAAGGAGCTATATACATAATGGCGGTCGTCATCGCCCTGTAAGCCTGGTACTGTGCTTGTTACGCGAGATGACCGTCCACGACGCATTTACACGGCGCGGCCTCGCGAAGTTACGACCCGGTAGTCTGCGTGCACTGGCGACCGATGGTTGCACCGCCGTCAGTCGGCCTTGCCTCGTGTTGTGCAGTGCAGCCTGCTTGTCAGGTGCGCACGGAGGTAGTATAAGTGGGCAAGCGAGGGCTCTAGCCGACTTTGCAGCTGACGCCGAAAGGGCTGCTAGGGATACTGCTGTCATTCAAGAAATACGGTGATTGCTACTACCAATACAGCTACATTCGTTTTCTTTTCCTTCTGTTTTGCTCATAATATAGCGGTCACTGAAGAATTGAGTGAAGATGAAAGGAGGAAGGAGGGGGGTGGGGGGGAACGCGGAAATAGTAGGCTCGAAGACAAGATAAAGCAAAGCGGGAGGTGGAGGTGTTCATTTACGGCGCTGGCGCGATATTCGGGACATGAAGAACGTTGTCGTTCTGTGCCACATGAGCTGAACAGTGTGCGCAGGCAACCGACTATAGTGCTTTTTTCCAAACGTCGAGGTTTCTGCTCAGTTTGTACGAGGCTGCCTCGCCCGGTGCACTTGAGTAACGATGCACACCCGAATTACCAAGGCTTCCCGCTATAAGAGCTATAGGCACTCGGCGTATATGCCATATAGGCGGCACCCTGGCGGAGCAACTGCCTGGAGTTTTGAGCAGTGCTGTGTTCACCTGCAGATAAAATTTTCTTTCTTTTTTCTTCCAGTTCCTCTAAGCCGCTGCGATGACGCTAGTCGAAGTACCGGGGCTTAAACCGAAAGCCCTAATACTGACGAGATTTTTCCTTCGTTTCTGTTCGCCTTAAATATTAAAGAAAATAGGGAGCAGGCGATAAATAACTTAGTGGAGCTAGTGTAAGGAAAACCAACGAACGATGAATTCACAAAAGACTTCAGGCTTGTAAGCCGTAACAATTGTCCATCTCGACGTCGGACAAGAGTAGCAGGCGTCTCCACTGAACGAGAACTGCGCCTTTCGAGTGAATAGACTTTGAGCTTTCGTTGTTCCTAACTGTATTTATTTGGTTGTTTTATTTATTTGGCTTTTCAAGATTGAGAGAGTGTTTGACGAACGAGGGCGTGATTGGGGATCGTTTCTCCAGAAGCAGGCAGGCTTTGGACGGAAGGACTCCATGAAAATTTGACGTACCGGCCGTTTTGCCAGGTCGTCACTGAAAGAGCTAAATGTACAGACTGTGATAGGCGTGGGCGTGAATCGACGACCCTCTTGAGCCAAGAGTGCAGGCGAGGCGTAGCGGACAATTTGTTCGAAAGGAGTGCACGTCGTTCCCACAGTATTCACATAAAAAAAAAACTTAAATGAAGCAGCCATCGACACCCACCCGTAGTGATGGCTACTCATTTTCACTTAGTCTTTCATGAAAAAAAAGAAAGAAAAAGACGTTGACGAACACACCTACAAATTCTGGAAGACCATGTGGTGATAGGAAAGTTCTCCTCGCTTTTTTGATCCCGGGTGTACGATTTTCTTAACTTTCTCTCATCCTTCACGATTGTCGCAGTGAGCTAACACTCACGTCAAATAAGCGCGTGTTTGACACGTTCGCTTACGCTTAAATCAACATACATGCAAGAGTAACTACAGATACAACGAACTCGTTCCCTTTTCCTTATTTTCCCGCTCCGCCCACCCCCCAGTGTAGTGTATCAGACCAGGTGCAAACTGGTTAACCTCCTTATGTTTTCCTGTCTCTTTCTATTTCTCTTGCTTCTGGGAGCTGTCTACAACGCAAGAGTGATCAATTCTAGCAGTGTGGCTTTAACAGCTCGTCAGTCCGAATGCCTTACTGTGTACACTTACCTCTTCCCAACGCCGTAGTTTCGCTCGGAAAAGCCGTCAGGACTGAACGAAAAACTGTAGGCAATGATATATAACAAAACAGGATACAACTGTGATAGTTGCCTCCACAAAAGCCGTCAGGACTGAACGAAAAACTGTAGGCAATGATATATAACAAAACAAAATACAACTGTGATAGTTGCCTCCACTTTTAGCGTTCATATATACGGCAGGAAGGGAGAAAGTACAACTGACATAAGAACGCGAGCGACAAGTTTTAATTAAAGTGTCCCGTCTCGGCAGCTATTTGTTATTTTGCTATTACGTTTCCTCTTCTGCCTGCCGTATGTTTTAGATGTCGCCTCGTTGAAAGCTTACAACTCCAATTTTGTGGCCTGTGACAGCACTTTGCGAAGCGTTGTCTTTCCCGCTGAACGAAAAATATAAATATATCTCATGAACAGCGAAAGTTTAAAACCAGTGCTCTTATTTTTTTCTTTTTTGTTTGTGTGCATTTTGGGTGCCACAAGAAGGGACGGTTCGTCTGCAGCAGAGTGTGCGCTAGGACAATGCTTGAACCATTTCTTTTTTCTGCGACCCAAGTTGACAACTTGCCAAAATTCAGAGCGTGAAATCATAAAAGTTGTCAGCAAAAGGAGAATGAGGAATAAGCTTTATTTTAGTACAGCAGGTTTATGAGACTATAGGCCTCTGTATACATAGATGACGGCCTCGAGCCCTTGGGCCCTGGCCGCATCTACGGCCTGCTGGATGGCCTTAAGTTTGTCTTCCGGTGCAGAGCTGAGCCAACGGGGTCTCCCACCCATCTCTGGTCTTGTGTGTTTTATTCTGTGTGGGTGTCCGTTGACAAGCCCAAATCATATGTTGTAGGTCCGCCCTTTCTCTACGGAATCTAAATCTATCCGTGTAAAGGTCCGGGCAGTAGCGGTGATAGGCCACCGGGTTTGAATACGTATATCTGTTTGTAAGAGGCGCCATGCCGTCGCTTGCCGTCAAGTGCCGGGGGTAAACGGGCCCTTCCCAGTTTATAGTGTTTGGTGATCTCGTTAAAACTAGTCATCCGGTCTCTCTCCGTTCCCAGTATTTGCGTGTCGCCTGCTCGTTCCGTCAGTTTTGGAGCCAGCTTGTGCGCTATTTCGTTCCCTGGAAGGGAGCAGTGTGCATGCGAGCGTCCACGTAATGTAAACATCTCGATCTTGTCAGCAAGATTCCCACTATTTCGCGCCCATTATAAGTTATACAAATCATTCACAGCGGCACTTAAATAATTTCTTGTTATGGCCTCAAAACAGGGCTTCACGTTAAGCTTGAGTTCAAAACATAGCTTCTTTTTAGAATCACTTGCTTCGCTTCGTACTCTTACCTAACCTGCATTCCCCTTCTTGCGGCAGACTAAATTCGCCTAATTGCTGCATTATTGTAGCTATTGCTACATTACTGTTATGGTATAGTATAACTATAACTATACTATTATAGTATAGCTACATTATTACTCACTAAACTACTCTCTCGTGCACCGTAGGGTTTACCGTGAACGCTGTTTTTTTTAGGTAATGCGCCTATTAACGTTCCTACTTTGTTAGTATCAGATACTTTTGATCATGGCTTGGTCGCTTATTTACAATTATTGTCACTTTGCCATGTTATCCAGCGTACATTGAAAGAAGGCTTTCGACATGAGCCCTATTCGTATCCGTTACCTCAAGGTAATTAACTGCGGAGGACATTGCGGCCGAATTCAAAGGTTTTCGTTCGTAACCGCTATTTGCCATTAGTCAGCCGCCGTCGTTAATTGTATGTCCAGCATCAGAATTGGCTGAATTTTTCTCTTGCAAAAACTTCTAGCCTAAGAGCTCATTGAGAATACGGGCCTATAGATTCATACGACCCTCTAGTTATCTCATCAAGTTGTGCAGTCTCTGGAAAACAACGTTTGTTGATAAAATACTGAGCCAACAAGAACACTCAAAGGTCTACTGCATGCCTTAGCGCGTATAGGTTACATCACTGGACTAATAACGCTCTTGAATTATCTTTTCTTCTTTCTTGCCTTTTTTTGTGTGTGTGTGATTTGCCAGACATGTGACATTATGTTGTGTTTTGAGCTGGCGCAGGTGTTATGTCTCTCCTTCGGTTCTTTGCTTGTGTTTCTGGCTTTATTGCTTCTCTAAAGAGTGAAAGAAAAAAGTTACCGGTAGCGCAATTAGTTGGAATCTTAGTCCCGGAAAGATGGCCTTCCATGTTGTGTAATGAAGAAGGTATTGTCATCAACTTTCTTTACTTTATTTTTGACGATTAAGGTAAGCGGAGCCTTGATATATATATATCAAGGCTCCTCTTACCTTAATTTTGAATTTTGAAAGCTTTTACTGCGGCTGAATAACCCCCATACATAGCACCTTTATTTAAGTCTTCACTGCCTACATTAAAGCTGTAACACGATATACTAGCGAGGAATTGAATGCGTGGGACTGTGCGCGAACAGCGATCCACATTATACGTATCCCGCCAGAAATGCCTCTCAGCGTCGAGTCGGTGAATGCGCCGAAAGCCGCCGCTCCGAAAAGCAGCGCGCCTCCCTCCCTCAAACACACACACCGCACATAGCGGTCTCCGGGACCAGGCGGCCGCGACACGTACACCTCTGCGGGAGCCCCGTGTTTGCTCGCGCGCATTGTATATTGTGCAAACAACGCTGCCTGCGCCCAGAATGCTTTGCAGCGGCTACCGTTTACCTTTGTCGTGGCCGTACAGTTTGTATATATATACGAAGCACCGCGCAATAAAAGTGCGACCACGCGCGTGCCGCTGCTTCCGATATCAGGCGCCGTATTTTTTGCATCAGTGGCGCGCATGCCTGCACCGATGCTATGCTGTATACTATTACGGATCATGAATGCGTGCCTGCGTGCAGGTTGTTTGTATTCCTGCTTGCGCAGCGAGCAGCGGCGAAATAATATTGCTCACGGCGCGTGCATTAAGTTTACTTCTTTGTCGAGCGTTTCCCTCGCCCTAAGCATTTATTCTTTTTTTTTCTTTGCGGTGCGCGATCGAATATACGTATATTGGTCTCTAGGGGCTGCGGCGCTCGGCGCTTTCCCTTATGTGCTTCAGCGCCGAATGTTTGGTTCCTTTACAAGAGCGCAGCTTTCAATAGCGATGCAATAAGTCTATGCCGTCGCAAGCTGCGTGCATACAGCTCTCTTCTCTTTGCATCATAATAACGCCGGTTCGAGGACCGGGACAGTGTTCTGATCGGGCGTAAGATTGGAGTTCGAGGGATAGGATATTATCGGGCACTTAGCACGATAAGACGAAGATGTAAAGGCGCGAAACAACGTGAAATAAAAGAGAGAGAGAGAGGGAGATAGAAGAGGTAGATGTTGAAAGGAATACAACTGCGTTTTTTTCTTTTTTCAAATACTGCCGCGAAGCGGTTTGGTCTAACCTCACCCCCCTCCCCTCCCACCACGCCACCCCACTCCCATTTTCACTGATTGTGAGAGAAAAGACGCAATTGCCGTTCTCTCTGGTGTGCCTCATAACAAGGTCGTTGTTTTTGGCCTGTAAAAACCAAGAATTTTTAATCGCTGTTCTCAATTTCTGTGGCTTCCCTTGTGTAATACGCCATCTTCGAGTGTTCTTGTCGACCGGTTAAGCTCACAAGTTACATCTGCTGTTGTGACATACCTCTCCAGCATTTCACTCTTGCTGCTGAACATAAGCCTACGCAAACACTTGTTTATAACGCTAAGTATTACTTCTGCGAATGACGTTATATACAAATGTTTATTTACTGCCCGCTTGAACACAAAACGCGCCTGCATACCACGAGAGCTTTGTGGCTCTTATTTACCGCCTGTTTAGCGATGCGCGTACCGTTTATGTGCTTGTTCAGCGGCACAGAAATGACTTACTCCGTGAATGGAACATTTCCACAGGCACCGAACTGGAGCTGGGACCTATCCAAAATGAAATTAAGAGTTTTCGCCGCGAGCGCTCACCGCGACAAGGACGAGTATAACACAAACTGGCGAATGCACAAAAAAAAAAAGGCGCGTACGTAGGAGTCTTTGAACTAAACGTAATTCCCTTAACCGGATCGCCTAACGAGCCGGACGGAGTTCCGTTCGCAACCGCGTCGCCGCATATACATCCGGGCCTTCTCGGTATGGTGGCGCTACTTCGTTGCCGCGCGGGCTTGTGGCTCCTGTTTACGTCTAACACCGTGCACGTGATGTTCCACTTGCGAGAAGCAAACAGACGACGGGTCAACTTCTGCTTCTCGCCGTGCGACGCGGTGACGCTCTCGCTCTCGGGGACCGCGATCGAAGAACGGCTGCGCCCGATAAGCATCTTTCGTTCTTGCTCGTCTCCATGCTCGCCTCCTTTCCGGACCCGCTAGAGAGAGCGCCCCCTGGGGGACTTGTTCTACGGCACTGGTCACGTAAGCGCTTCCGGGCACGCGCTCGATTACGATCGCATTTGCGTTCATTGAGAAAGCGGGAACTCGCGGAGCGATAGGTCGGAACCGCAACAATAATCAACGAGGTTTCCTTTTCAGGGGAGTACCATCGCCGTTCCTGAAGCCAATGGGCGTATGAATCGTTTTGCCGTGCGAATTGCCTGCAGTGTTACGAGCAGTTGTCGTCGTTCAGTATTGTACATTCATTTAGTACCTAGTGGTGTCGCCGGCTTTGACTTTCAATTTGCTGTTATTGTCGCGGGAAAGGCAATCTGGGCCATCTGCTTTAGCTCAAGGGCACGAAAACACGAAAAGTGCTTTCGGTTCGCCTGATGGGTCTCGCATCCGTGTATGGCGTTGTCCGAGTTCCTTGGAACATTTAGCTATATATGCTGTGCGCGGAATCGGAACGACTGCCACACCATGGCACACGATAGGAACATTATAGATGTATCAGTGCAACGGGGAGTAGGGTATGATATAGTGACGCCCACAATTGTGCCTCTAGGTAATAATTGACCCAAGAGAAAAACAAGAAAAGAAATGTCCCAGATAGCTGTTGAGTAACGGCATTAAATGACGCACTCAGTGCCTTTTGCGGCAGGGTCGGCCTGTGTTTCGTTAACAGGCCGGTCACACTTACTTTTGCCATACACAAAGCATGCACTTTGGGTGGCGCATGGTCTGGCCGCGCTTATATGTAGAAAAAAAAACTGAAAAAGAAGAAAGCGGGTACCTCTTAAGAAAGTACTCGTGTCGCTTTCGACAATTCGCGTCAGAATCGATATCACTGCACCGATCGGGCGACCCCATTAAGTGCTCGGAGGTCAGTGGAACCGGGTGAACAGCTCGCTGCGGCGACAGGTTTTCCCAGAACTTCTTTCGGCGATGACGATTTCCCCGTTTCCGAAAGTGAGCGAGCGACGTGAATGTCGTGGCGCCGAGCGTCTCCATAGATGAGACAGCGCTGCCCTACGTATCTTTCTTGGCAGTGACTGCTTTATTGAGGAAGGAAATAAAATGACGGTCGTAATATGGAACGAGATCTACCGAGAATGGCTATGGCTCTGCCAAAATGGGGTGGCACATTCTCTCCAGCTTTCCCCCGAGATGCATAAAAAGCCGCGATAGGCGCGTAGCGCGCCCTCGTAATTTTGATCTCGCGCGCTACGCCGACGTCGCATTTCATTTCGTTCCATCTTTTTTTTTTTTTTGATACACATTTGCTCAAAGTGCAGGCGTTGTATTTCCCACGTGGCGCCATTTCTTGCTTATTTCTTTTCCTTGTGATGGTCTTAGGAGGCCGATAGAGAAATGTGAGAAAGAAGGAAAGCAAGAAAGAAAGAAAGAAAGAAGGAAGGAAGGAAAGAAAGAGAAAAAGAGAGAGAGAGAGAGACCTCACGGTGTTATAAGGGTTCATCGCGAGGGCACATCTTGTCGACGGTGCAAGGTTACTTTTGCTTGTTGCGTTCTTCTTCAATATCATTCATCCCTCAAATTCATCTTAATGAGATTGGCTGCCGTTCAACGTCACTTATTTAAACCACGTACCCGATGGCCCTGCCAGCGTTCGCAGCTACTTTGAGCTCAGCAGCAAAGATATTGAGATATGGCAATTCACACCATAATTTCGAGCCTCACCCACTTAAGTTCGTAATAAAGTTAAACTTTATCGGTTCAGTGTACGAGAACCATGTCAAGGAAACGAGAATTTCTGCCAAGGAAGTTCTTCCTTCCTTTTTTTTAATTATTTCTCTTTTCTTTCATCTTTCTTCATTTATTTAACCTCGGTTGGATTTGGAGTAGAATCTCTTTTTGAAGATAACATCTTCATTTCTTTTCACGTTTTTTTTTCCGCTTTTGCTTTAGAAAGGAAAATCGAAGCTTTTCAACGGGGCTGTGCACCGGCTTTGAACCTTTTTCAGCCGATATGATGAAGATCTTACCTTTGGGGCACGCGCTTGTCCACGCGCCACGAATCGCTTTCCCGTTTACCTAAGACAAAATTGGACATCGTAAAAAAAAAAATCAAGAGCGACACATTGATTTCGATATTATCTACGAGAGGGCGTAATAGAGCATTCCTTGCAGTCTTTCACTTCTTTCTATATCTCTGATGTGCCTACCACATCTTTGTTTCCGAAACCGCTAGTGCACGGCCTCTTCAAACAGTTTAGGAGCCACTGCACTAAAGGATAAGAACTGCTCAAGAACTGCAGCTGGGCTTTGTGGCGGGGCATGCATGACTGTGAAGCTCAAAGAAATGAATTAAGTCTGAATTAAGGTTCCACAGGTGTTCCCGCACGTGACCTAATAACAGCTTTTTTGATGTGAACTCGTGGTGTCGAAGTTCGTGACAAATGAACTGTCTGAACAAGTCCTTGCAGTATGAGCCGCCGCACTTTGTCCGTATGCGTGTGCGGTTTTAGGGCACGCACCATTCGTGCCCTGATCCTAGCTCTGGTATCTTTTCCTTCAGGGTGTGCCGGCGTACTGTCCTGCTCGCCCAGCTGTGTCCGAATCCGTAGTCGAAGCCACAGAATAAGGAGGAGGCCAAATGAAGCGCCACAGCGTACGTAGCCTGGGCGTTCATCCATGAATCGGCTCTACAGCGTCCTCGGCAACTTCCAGCAGCAACCTGTCACCAGCCACCGAATACTGGTTAGTCTGCGCACTTCTTCCGAGATGATTTTGCCGATGGAAATTGTTTTCTTATGAGGGCACATGGAGGTGACATGTTTGCTCGGTGAATTTAGCTCTTAGTTTTCTTGTCCTTATTTGTTTGCTTGCGTGTCCTCATTTTTTTTAGTTTGCTTCTTTATTTTATTATTTCTTGTTTCTTGCTATTCTAATACTCGATGGATTTGGCACCAACGCAGAAATTTAAAGCTTTTCCGAACGACAGCACTTTTGTTTTCTCCATTACAAAGTTGGCAAGACAACCACGTACAGGTTGCTTGCGTTCCCGAATTGGGCCGGAAATTGCACCGAACCGTCTTTCAGATGACAGAGGGTACAAGATGAAGTACACACACAAAAAAAACAATACAAATGACGTGAGAAAACTGTAGAATAAAACTGCTTGCCTGTTTCTTTTTAGAGCAAACGGGAGTCCCAAGATTTAAAATAGAGAGAGAGAGAGAAAACATGATGCGTCTACCGTTACTGTGAGACCACTAATTCTAAGACAATGAGAAGCTAATTATTTCTCTGTGCATATTTTCTAGCTAATAAGGAGAAAATTCTAATGAAATTAGATTTGGTCGACCAGTAATGCATTAGCTAGACAACATGATCCAATATTTTTGAGAAACTTATAACCGATTAACGCATAAATGAGTGAATACTTTCATTGTCCATACGATAATTTGACATAACGCTTATTAGCGTTATTTCAAGTGACAGCAAGAAGACTGATGAATTTGGACAAACATTATCGTTAGAATAACTAAGCGATAAACGCTAGACTTTCAGACTTTCATTCCGTTTCTTTTTTCCTTATTGGGATTTAACCTTGTTTGCGGGTTTGTTTGTTTGTTTGCAAATACCGCCACCTTAGCAGCACAGTTTAAAAGAATTCTACTGCAGAAATTTACAGTAAGGACTGGGAAAGAAGTGCTAAAACCCCGGCCTACGTTGCAGCATACACGGTCAATCTAGTACTCTCGCTGCATATCCAATCAATATTGCCATTTAATGAAAACATTGCGGAAATCTGCCTAGAAAAGTGCCGGGACATTTATCCGTGCAACGGGGCGAAGCGCAATCTATACATTGCGATTCATGGCCCTCAGCGCTATAAGATCTTCCACGTTACGCCCATTAGCTCTTCGGCAAAGACATCGGCCTTGTTTCGCCCCTCAACGCCGATGAGTCTCGCCCATCCCTTCACGAAGAGGATATGGAAAGATATTGCGGAAGAGCAGGGCGAAGGTACGTTCCAGGTAATTTCCAACGCGGTGAAATTTCCAAAGGCGTATACCGTCCAAGGTTATAGCACCGCTTTCATTTCCACAATGACTCATTGCGGGGAGGAACCATCACGCGGAAAGCCGCTGAAGCGGGACCCGTGCGTCTCCTTGTATACTGTTGAAGAACGAGTTCGCTCGCGTTTCTTTACGAATACCGAAGCGAGAGATGGCCATCGCGTTCCGGGGTAACCCCCAAGGCTACAATAAAACTGGTCATGGTGGTTCAACTGGTGGCATTTGAATAACGACCGCCCAATTCATTTCCACGTCGTTTGAATTTTATTACGCAGCAGCTAGTTGTGTGCCGACGACCGCGAGCGAAAAAGGTGTGTATACGAAGAATAACCCGCGGGAATACCTCGTTCTTCTTGTTGTTTCGAGGAACAGAGGGGCACTGTGAAACGTTATAAAAAAAGGAAAGGGAAAGGAAAGAGATGAACACCGCCTGCCACACCAAAGCGTCAGGCAGTATATAGTAGGAGGATGAAGCTACGAAAGCTGCCGGTCTCTTCGCACTTGAGCCTCAGCTATAGTAGAGCCGTTGCGTTTAGAGTGGTGACAGTAAGCACCGTATTCACGAACTATTACGTGATCTTAAAAAGCACCTTAACGCCCCCCCCCCCCTCCCCTTCTTATGATTCATAAAGAACACTGGAAAAGCTCTAGTACCAGTCAAACAACAATAAACTTCTTCGCACGGCTATAATAGGCTTCCTTCCAATCCGAAAAGTTTTCTCGATTCATCGCACTGTGGGAATCGACGCTACGTGAAGTACCTTGCAGACAGCTATTCAGCATTGTTTGGGGTTCCGCAAAACGCTACGAGGTAGGCCAACATGTTTGTGTAAGGCTAGCAGTGGTGTACGCGTATACTTTGGGAGGCCTGACTGTTGGGCTAGTGGGACATGCAATAAAATTATGGTAGATAAGCGCAAATATAATAACCGACACAAAGAACAAAGTCGTCGTCATCATCATCATCATCATCATCAGCCTGGTTACGCCCACTGCAGGGCAAAGGCCTCTCCCATATTTCTCCAACATCCCCGGTCATGTACTAATTGTAGCCATGCCGTCCCTGCAAACTTCTTAATGTCATCCGCCCACCTAACTTTCTGTCGTCCCCTGCTACGCTTCCCTTCACTTGGAATCCAGTCCGTAACCCTTAATGACCATCGGTTATCTTCCCTCCTCATTACATGTCCTGCCCATGCCCATTTCTTTTTCTTGATTTCAACTAAGATGTCATTAACTCGCGTTTGTTCCCTGACCCAATCTGCTCGTTTCTTATCCCTTAACGTTACACCTATCATTCTTCTTTCCATAGCTCGTTGCGTCGTCCTCAATTTGAGTAGAACCCTTTTCGTAAGCCTCCAGGTTTCTGCCCCGTAGGTGAGTACTGGTAAGACACAGCTATTATACACTTTTCTCTTGAGGGATAATGGCAACCTGCTGTTCGTGATCTGAGAATGCCTACCAAACGCACCCCAGCCCATTCTTATTCTTCTGATTATTTCTGTCTCATGATCCGGATCCGCCGTCACTACCTGCCCTAAGTAGATGTATTCCCTTACGACTTCCAGTGCCTCGCTGCCTATTGTAAACTGCTGTTCTCTTCCGAGACTGTTAAACATTACTTTAGTTTTCTGCAGATTAATTTTTAGACCCACTCTTCTGCTTTGCCTCTCCAGGTCAGTGAGCATGCATTGCAGTTGGTCCCCTGAGTTACTAAGCAAGGCAATATCATCAGCGAATCGCAAGTTACTAAGGTATTCTCCATCAACTTTTATCCCCATTTCTTCCCAATCCAGGTCTCTGAATACCTCCTGTAAACACGCTGTGAATAGCATTGGAGAGATCGTATCTCCCTGCCTGAAGCCTTTCTTTATCGGGATTTTGTTGCTTTCTTTATGGAGGACTATGGTGGCTGTGGAGCCGCTATAGATATTTTTCAGTATTTTTACATATGGCTCGTCTACACCCTGATTCCGTAATGCCTCCATGACTGCTGAGGTTTCGACAGAATCAAATGCTTTCTCGTAATCAATGAAAGCTATATATAATGGTTGGTTATATTCCGCACATTTCTCTAGCACCTGATTGATAGTGTGAATATGATCTATTGTTGAGTAGCCTTTACGGAATCCTGCCTGGTCCTTTGCTTGACAGAAGTCTAAGGTGTTCCTGATTCTATTTGCGATTACCTTAGTAAATAGTTTGTAGGCAACGGCCAGTAAGCTGATTGGTCTATAATTTTTCAAGTCTTTGGCGTCCCCTTTCTTATGAATTAGGATTATGTTAGCATTTTTCCAAGATTCCGGTACGCTCGACGTTATGAGGCATTGCGTATACAGGGTGGCCAGTTTCTCTAGAACAATCTGCCCACCATCCTTCAACAAATCTGCTGTTACCTGATCCTCCCCAGCTGCCTTCCCCCTTTGCATATCTCCCAAGGCTTTCTTTACTTCTTCCGGCGTTACCTGTGGGATTTCGAATTCCTCTAGACTATTTTCTCTTCCATTATCGTCGTGGGTGGCACTGGTACTGTACAAATCTCTATAGAACTCCTCAGCCACTTGTACTATCTCATCCATATTAGTAATGATATTGCCGGCTTTGTCTCTTAGCGCATACATCTGATTCTTGCCAATTCCTAGTTTCTTTTTCACTGCTTTTAGGCTTCCTCCGTTCCTGAGAGCATGTTCAATTCTATCCATATTATACTTCCTTATGTCAGCTGTCTTACGCTTGTTGATTAACTTCGAAAGTTCTGCCAGTTCTATTCTAGCTGTAGGGTTAGAGGCTTTCATACATTGGCGTTTCTTGATCAGATCTTTCGTCTCCTGCGATAGTTTACTGGTATCCTGCCTAACGGAGCTACCACCGACTTCCATTGCACACTCCTTAATGATGTCCGCAAGATTGTCGTTCATTGCTTCAACACTAAGGTCCTCTTCCTGAGTTAAAGCCGAATACCTGTTTTGTAGCTTGATCTGGAATTGCTCTATTTTCCCTCTTACCGCTAACCCATTGATCGGCTTCTTATGTACCAGTTTCTTCCTTTCCCTTCTCAGGTCTAGGCTAATTCGAGTTCTTACCATCCTGTGGTCACTGCAGCGCACCTTGCCGAGCATGTCCACATCTTTTATGATGTCAGGGTTAGCGCAGAGTATGAAGTCTATTTCATTTCTAGTCTCGCCGTTCGGGCCCCTCCACGTCCACTTTCGGCTATCCCGTTTGCGGAAGAAGGTATTCATTATCCTCATATTATTCTGTTCCGCAAACTCTACCAATAACTCCCCCCTGATATTCCTAGTGCCTATGCCATATTCCCCCACTGCTTTGTCTCCAGCCTGCTTTTTGCCTACCTTGGCATTAAAGTCACCCATTAGTATAGTGTATTTAGCTTTCACTCTACCCATCGCCGATTCCACGTCTTCATAGAAGCTTTCGACGTCCTGGTCATCATGACTGGATGTAGGGGCGTAGACCTGTACAATCTTCATTTTGTACCTCTTATTAAGTTTCACAACAAGACCTGCCACCCTCTCGTTAATGCTATAGAATTCCTGTATGTTACCAGCTATATTCTTATTAATCAGGAATCCGACGCCTAGTTCCCTTCTCTCTGCTAAGCCCCTGTAGCACAGGACGTGCCCGCTTTTTAGCACTGTATATGCTTCTTTTGGCCTCCTAACTTCGCTGAGCCCTATTATATCCCATTTACTACCCTCTAATTCCTCCAATAGCACTGCTAGACTCGCCTCACTAGATAACGTTCTAGCGTTAAACGTTGCCAGGTTCATATTCCAATGGCGGCCTGTCCGGAGCCAGTGATTCTTAGCACCCTCTGCAGCGTCGCAGTTCTGACCGCCGCCGTGGTCAGTTGCTTCGCAGCTGCTGGGGACTGAGGGCCGGGGTTTGGTTGTGTTGTTCATATAGGAGGTTGTGGCCAAGTACTGCACCAGGGTGGCCAATCCTGCTCTGGTGAGGGAGTGCGTTACCGGTTCTGGTCACCGGGATCAGGCCACACTCCAGGCCTGTTTATGCAATTTTATCAACACGCGGATTTTTTTTTCCAGTGGAAAATTGCCGGCACCGGGATTCGAACCACGGACCTCTTGCACGCGAGGCGGGTGTTCTACCTCTACGCCACCGCTGCAACCTAAGAACAAAGTAGACAAGGACGAATGCGACAAGGGCGGACAAAGTGGACAAGAGCCCGTCCTTGTCCAATTTGTTCTTAACATCCGCTATTCATTTGCTCTAATCTACGATAATTATGACAGTAGTGCGCGCGACGCGATCACTTTTGAAGATACGGTCACTTTTGAGAGGTTTTGCGTGACTAGCGACTGACGCGTCGGCGTCGACGAACGACACAATCCTCCTGACACACTGAAAATCATAGTGTCCTGTAGCATATGACCAAGGAAGCTGTCGCCCACTGACACCAACGCGTCCGGTGCAGCAGTCGAGTGAAATTTTCGCGAAAGTGATTGTATCCTCGAAAACGAACGGCCGGGAATAGCGTCCTTGCATGTAGCAACAGACGCGTGCGGTCCCGCAGATCAGTCAGTTTGGGAAAAAGACAGGTGACACATTCCCGGTTAGTGAACCCTCCGCGCGAAGTGGCTTTTACCGAAGACCATGCGATTCCCAACCAATCCGTCATAGTGGGTATGCACCACTCATTCAGGGAAATCAAGTCGACGCGTATAGAGGGCCCAATGCGACCATTATTCGCCTGCTTGCGCAAAGTGGACATAGTGTAATCAGACCACGGTCACTTTGCGCAAGAGAGGAATAATACAGTGCGGCACTGCGTTCTTCATAGTGAGCGTCACTCGCTTGCTTATGGGGTAACGTAACTTACATCTAAAATTACCCCTGTAATAAATATCACGAGAGAACAAAAAAATAAAACAACATTCACTTAGCATACGCCAAAGGGGGTGATGGCGAAAGCCTGCGCGCTCAAGAGACAATAACTAAATTACTTGACATTCTCATTCGAATGCGTTGTAACATTTTATTTTCTCCTATTATAGGCCGTGGGTTATAGTGCCTTAATTGACGCTACATTAATTAACAGTGTCTTAATTAGTTTCGCTTTAATTAACACAATAATGCGACTCCTACCAAAGGTCGAAGGTGCGACTCCCACCAAAGATCGTGGGTTCTAGTGCCCTAATTAACAGTATGCTAATTAACTGTACCTTAATTAACATTGCCTTAACTTCAACTCCCAGATAAGATCAAAGGCCCGACTCCCACTAAATGTCGTGGGTTCGAGTGCCTGAATCAATGCTATATTAATTAACTGTGCTTTTTTTTCTTTTTTACATGATGAGTGGCATCGGAGCCAGCTGTGGAAGAGGGCTATAATGAGCGCGCGAGCAGTGGCACGAGCGCGTGTCTGCGCGAGACGAGCTCACGTGACTTTCTGTACCGCATGCCGCGTTTTCAAGGTCACTATCCGATGAGGCATTTAAGGCTTTCGTCTTCATATAGCGGCCACAGTATAGCGATTAGAACGCTCGGTTTCAAAGCATGAGATCGTTCTTTGAGTCTTAGGTACAGAATAGCTGTTCTGTAGGCGCGTTTTTGGCTTCAGAATCGCATAAAAAATACATCTTCAGACCGCCGCTGATGAACTTGTGGAATTATTCTCACCATTAAAATTACAGCACCAAGTGATGCGAAGTGCCGCTGCAGGATGGAAGGAACAGAGCCGGCGAGGAGTCAAGGTGTTACTATCGTCAAGAGCTGGGTATTCACAAGTGCCAAGCTCGCGATTTCTGTGATACATACGCTTGTTCTAACTGCAGAGTGTGAGCTTGCTGAAGTTTGTACGAACTTTAGAACAAATATTTTAATGTTGTTGAAATATATATATAGGTCGAAGTTCTTTCCCATAGGTGAAGAGAAAAAAATGCTAATGAAACGTGTGCATCCCGCCTATGCTGCTCAATTTGTCGTATACGATATTCAGTGCGATTGCTACAGGCTCAATACACTGACATCTTGTCCTTTCGACCGGGTACACGGTCATGTGGATACACGCGAAAGGCTACAAATCCTGAGGGTCGCTTAACATTGGGGTTGAGGGCCACACGATCCGAGAGGTACCCACGATGCGAGTCCTGGGTTTGTAGCTTCAGAGCGACGGGAGAGCAGCACAGACGCTCAAAACCACCAAACCCACAGCCCACAACACACCCCAAACGATACGCCGAGTGACGTATTGAAAGGTGGGCATGCGAGGATACGGTACCCTGAGGCTCGTACAGGCCTTAGTAATTAGTCTAATCATGTATGGCTTACCTTAGCAAATCCTGAACAGGGAAGAAGGAAGGCCCGCCAACACAATAATTCGCACCGCTTTCTAGGCGGCTCTGGGCCTGCTTAAATGTACCTCCATGAAGTGCATGCTAGCTTTAGGAGTGCATAATGCTTTCAAATAACTCAGGCAGGCCACTCTAATACGACAGAGGGAACGCCTCGGCTTCACAAAAACTGGTAGGACAGTATTGGCTCGACTCAATGTCCCGGCATACCCCATTTATCTCACCGAACAGGCCGTACCTCTCCCTGCTTCGGTGGGATCCAAAATTACAGTAGCTCCAATTCCCAAGAACATGCATCCAGAGTACAACAAGGAAAGGCGCAAAGCACGCGCACACTATATTCAATCGATGTACTCTGATAACCCTCGGTACTATACGTACTACACGGACGCAGCTGCGTATGCAGAGGCGACCGGACAGCGCTACCAAAAGTGATAAGCTCTGGCAGTCGTGAACGCGGTCTGCCAGCAGCAAATAACCGCTCCGGCCACGGCGGAATACCTCAACTCGGCCGAAATATGAGCAGAGGGCGATCGCCCTCGCTCACGCAGAGCGTTCGCAAAGGGACTTGGTTGTGGTCGCAGACTCCCGGGAGACATGTCGCATGTTTCTCAAGGGACACGTGACTGCGGCTATCTTGGCGATAATTCCCAAATCTTTCAACCACCGCCATCGCCTACTCTGGTACCCGGACACGCGGGGGTACAATGGAACGAATAGGCTAACGCGCTAGCTCGAAGGTGTACCAAACGAGCGACGACGTCGTGTTATAACCCCAAGCACTCGCACTATCCCTCTCAAAATCCCATCAATTTAAACGCCAAGGACATCCTTGCTCATCAGCGCGGAGTCCGCAGAAAATACCCGCCGCCCCACCCACACCTTAGCTGAGAAGAGGCCGCCGATTGGCGCAAATACAGACCCCATCTAAAATTGCTAAACGACGTGTATCCCGCTCGCTATAGGGCCAACTGCCCTTGGTACGGTGGCGTACTCTCCCTAATACATGTAACCTGGGAATGCACTAAGCGCCCTCATAGGCCAAATAGCAATGACAATGGAGCAGTGTGAGGCACAGCTCGCACATTCCGACTTGGTAGGACAAAAGTGCTTAATTAGCCAGGTCAGGCAGGCGGCAGAGGCCAGTGGTGCCCCCTGGACTGGGGGCTAAAATCTAGGGGCTAAACTGGGGGCTAAATGTTAAAGTATGTATATATATATATATATATATATATATATATATATATATATATATATATATATATATATATATATATATATATATGTATATGTGTGTGTGTGTGTGTGTGTGTGTGTGTGTGTGTGTGTGTGTGTGTGTGTGTGTGTGTGTGTGTGTGTGTGCGTGTGTGTTCTTTCGGCTTTACTTCATTGCAATTACTGCTCCTTGCTCTTGGAGTTTAATCATTTGGAGGGGGGAGGGTACCATGTAGTTAAAAGCAGAGACAAGGGCGGTGCAAGAACTAAAGGAAGTGCAAGAAGAACGTTTTGAACACAACATTGTGAACAAATTTCGAACGTCAACCATGAAAAAAATACCGTTGACGTTATGTCTGTCAACTGTAAGCAATATGTTGTTTTATTGCTGATAACTTTGGGTTCTGCGTACTCGTTTTCTTTGTTAGTAAGGCAACAAAGAAAAGCACACTTTATTCAGCCGCGACGAAGAGCTCGTGAAACTGAAATTCTAAAAAATACATTGTACGATCAGTACATTTTATTTTATAAGAATAAAATGTGTTCATTTTATTTCCGAGCACAAAGGAAACCTTTCGTGGCCATCCATGTTTTCTGCGTTTCATTGATTAAAATCCCTCTCTCCCTGCCTCTTACATAATAATCCAGGTCCCCTGCATACATCGCGAATGCACGTAATTATCTACGAGTACTATTTTAGTACCTTGGCAACTTTCCCCTCACCTGAGAAAAGAAGCAGAAGACACAGCGACAAGGCGCCAATCGAACTGCTAAGCCAATTTTTCACTTAGCACGTTTTCTTTTTCTTCTGTAATGTCGTCAAAATCCTTGCTAACTCAGCGCAGGCCTGAGTAGGGCACCCTTTAACGGTATCTATACAGTTTCACCCTGATTACGCGCGTATGCATCGCGCGTTTCCACTTCACGGCCGAGAGCATTCATTTAGATTAAATCCGAGGCCTGGTCCTTTCATCGGCGGATCGTCGCATGCGAAGGGCTACCGTTTAGTTTTTCGCTGAAGCACCGCCAGCCACAACCAGCGCCTTAGAGAGATTTGTGCTCGCGATCCCGCTGTCGCGATTCCACCGCGAACGCAGCTTCGGATCGACACGCTCGACTGACGCACGAGCCCCCCCCCACCCCCCCCCCCACCCACCCCCACCCCACCCCCCAAAAAAATAAAAAAAAAGAACGAGGCAAAAGCAGACAGAAGGGAAACGCGAACTCGAGCAACAAAACTGAAAAGATCTCATGGCGGAGGCGAAAGCTCCTAGTTATACCGTTTGTCTCGACGATATCATACTCTCCCTCGAGGGGCAATGGGTTCTCAAAGACCCCTCTGTGCTTGGAATACCCAAGTTGGCCTTTGGCCGTTTCTGTCGCCGTCACCGTGCTAGGCCCTTCGAGAGGATCGCTTCCAGACCCTGGTCACGCGCTTCTGCGGCCTCGCAGGCTAGTCAGCCAGCAGTTTGTTCGCGGCTGCCTGTTCCTCTCCACGGGACGGCCGATGCTCGGTGCCGCGCGAGCACGGCTCGGCGTGTTTCCCCGCGCAATGTGTCTCATTCGCAGCGCTCGCTTTCGGTTCTATGAGCTGCCTCTTGCCTGCTTTCGCGTCTTTCCTTTCTTGCCATTTCACAACGCGATGCTATAGGCTTCTGTGCATACTGATTACTGGTCCTATAGTTTGTGGGCGTGTCTCGTTCCTTTTCTCGTTGCGAGGTGGCTTGAAATACTAGCGTAAGTCGGGCGGAAGGAGGGTGTCGCAATCAATGTCGAACTTGTAGCTCATATAAGGGATTTCTTGCGACCGAGTGAGTGAGTGAGCGAGCGAGTGAGTGAGTTTGGCAGTCGTTCGCTTGGTAAGAAGTCATCAAGTCATATACGGTCAGTCGATGAGCGAAATTACCATAATACAGAAAATCGCTAAGGAAGCTGATAAAGCGTCCGAACAAGCATCTTTGTGTGTGGTAGGCTTCCTTCATACGGCACGCCTACTCCCTGTGTTTGAGCGTGTACGTATAAAGGCTATATTGAGCGGCGCAGTCGTGCTTCGTGGAGCGGGAGCTGCTTAAACCGCATCAAAGGAATAAATAAAGCCGGAAAGCTTTCGCTGCGAACCCAGTTACTGCAAGTACTCATGTTCTTCAACGGTTCACTTAAATGGGGCTTACTAGCGTCGAGTGCTACCGCTACATGTAGTTGTTGAAGTAGGCGCATCTGCAGCGTACATTGCGCCGGGCAAACTGCTGTCGTTAACTTATTGCGTCTTACTCTCTTTCTATTTGTCTTTGGTAGTAAGTAAAGAAAAGACGAATGAAACTAATCCCGATATTGGAATTTGGGGGCAGCTCTCCTGGTTCTTCATCAACACGAGAAGCTTAGCGCAGAACAAGAAACAGACCTCGTCGAGCAATAGTACGGCTTAAAATCGATGTGCTAACCCCGCCACGCTTGACGGCACAGTTTTGTTCCCTCTCTCTATTATTGCTTTTTTTATCGCCGAGCAGCTAGGGAAGGACGATGGAGCGTTAAAACGGCACTCTAAAATTGGGGTCCTAGACCGGCTCCGATATTGCTTCCGTGTTAAAACCTTGCGAAGTAGCAGTTAAAATCAGCGCAAGCGAACTCCGGAAAACCATTTGTCTCTTCCAACTGCTGTACGTTGCACCACAGTACTAGTATTGGCACACTTGGCGGTGACGTGCATCGGTCCTCCGCCTTTTATAAAGCGTCGTGTAAAGCTTCACATTCCCTGAACTTGTCTCGAGACAAACAAAACTGCAAGCTGTAAGGTTGCACTTGCGTGCGTGCGTGTGCGCTGGCCTCCCAGTGGCGTAGCCAGAAAGTTTTTCCTGGAGGGGAGGGATGAGCGACAAACTGCTTGGTCTGCGGTTGCCCTGATCCATTATTTTAAATAATATCTTCCATTTTTACACTTCTTCATCTTCCTTTCTGAAAAGCAGGAAAGGCTTACGCCCCTTCCGATGGCATATTTGTCAGCCTGCTCTTTCGTATCCTTCTTTCGCTGTAATAAATGTTCTGTAGTGGACAAATGTGATGTATTAATTTTGAGCTTACAAGAGGTTGCTAAGAACTGAAATAATAATAATAATAATAATAATAATAATAATAATAATAATAATAATAATCACTAAGTCGCGTAAATGTACAGCTCACTAGCACGCCAGTTAACAATCTTAGCATAAAGCGAAGAATCTATTCAATCTAAAATTCCTTCTTTCTTGTGATAGTAACTATGCAGACTCGTCACGAGAATTTCCACATTTGCCACCGCCGTGATGGCCTTTATAAAGTACCAGTTCGATAAGCGCGAGCCACCCGCACGCCGTATGCTGCGCTTGCAAAGACAAGCTTGCGAAGGTGAACCGACAAAGTGATGGTGGCTTCAGGCACGCAGTCTTTCTGCGCGCTCATTGTTGGAGGTCACGTGATCGAGCGCACGCCAAGGTCGATCCAAATGGGTGATAAAGCCTTGGGCGAAAGGTGGTCCACAATCAATCGTGAACGACATGAGCAAGGGAGCAGCTATTGAAGCACGACTGTGTGAGGAGGGAACAAACTGAGAAAGGGAAAACCGTTTCTTAATGAGAAGAAGGCGGAGTTTGATTTCATTCAACGAAAATCGAAATTGCTAATCAATGTTAGATATGCTTAGCGAGGAAAAAAAAGACAACTCTCTTTTCCTTTATTATTAAGAACAAATATTTCTTTTTCAGCACCCGATAAAGAAAAGAGACAGGGGAAGGGGGGAGGGGGGGCATTCACACTGCTATCAGCTGCAATGCAGTGCAGCTCTTGAAGTGTGCAAAAAGGCGCGCTCGTGTAGTTTACCTCCTGCTAAACGGTCCCCTCGGACGTTTTGTTGTTTTCGCTCGTCAACGTTTGTCTGAATTCTGGTGGCGCGGTGTTGGCGAGCTCTGTTTCATCGTTCTTCTACTTGTTCAGCCAAACGTAGTGAGTTACGACCACCCGATAACAGTTTATTTAGCCGTCTTTGTGCGGCTGCGCTGCCCGACGGGGTTGGCGTACGACGATGTGACCAGCACACAAAACCCAAGTCTTTCTTCGGTGCGCGAAGGAACGATGTATTGAGCATGGTAAACCCGTACGACTGACATTTTATGCGTCGTTTCGCACGATAAAAAGCTCGAAACGTCTATCAAGTCAAATTGCGGGGCACATGAGAATGCACGGCGAAGCGAGCGGCAACGCGAAGCGTTCGATCCCCGCTTCCAGCGCTCTTCATCACGACAGTGTAGTGTTCCTGTATATGCTAGTATATGCTCCCTGCGGGAGCATATACTAGCATATACAGGTGTTGTGACAGTGACATGCTCGCGGTCATCGAGCGAGATCCTTTGATGTTTCTGTGCGCGTGACACCGTGCCTGTTAACTTAATCATTAAGCGAATGTTTACTACAGTTTAAACGGCCGATGTCTAATGTTTTCTGCCGCTATCAATGCTTCGCCTTTGGTAGAAACTGCGACATTTTTTTTTCTTCACCAAGCTCGATGTCGCCCAAGACAAGCTTGACAAACTCGTAAAGTTCCCCGGTGGACGCGTGGTAGGGATCCTTGTTATCGCTATAGCACTGATTTAAATGCAAGTGCCACATTACGCCGTATACGGTTGTCTATGCTTTTCTTGGCCTCCTTCCACTTAGACAAAAACTGGTAAGTTCGAGCCCGTGATTATGCAAAGCCAGGCGCCGTTATACGCAATAGCGCGGTGCGAAACCAACTTCTTCGATGTAGTTGTGAGGCGTGTGTTTTCAGCCTAACAAGGTTTGTTAGTGTTCCCGCGAGATATGTCCAGCTATGCTTTCTCTCGTAGTGGTGAATAGCCCCTGAAATATTGCGGCGTATTGCAATGTAGTAACAAAAACGCGACCGACGTTCAATGGCGCGAACGGTGCACATATTCACGTGCGCGGAGCCGAGCACCCTTACAAATCCTTACATGTACTTCATAGCCGATACTGGACGTAGCAAATCCCTAAAACAAAGTGGTCTCTTGGAGCCAAATGTAGGCTTTATAATTTGTATAGATTTCTCCACATTGCGTGTAAGAGAGGCGTTTCTGCGGGGAACTGGTGGAAGTTATTGATGAGATAACGTTCAAGTAACGGTCGCCCCTGGAGTTTTCTCTATATATGTGAAAGCGCAAATACTTACTTCCTACGCGTGTTGTTTATTTTCTTATTTATGCTAACCGGAAGCGACCAACACATGAAACAAGTTTAGGTTAGTGGAGCTGAGTAAAAGTGAACGCCTTTATGCCCGCTTTCAAACTGGCCAACATGCGACTCCGACTGATCACAGAACAATAAACCACTTTTTTGCATTTGACTTTTTGCCTTTCCGGTGCTTCGCTTAGCTGGTAAGCAACTTCCTGTCACTCAGAAGGGTGGTTTGCGGGGCGAGTTGGTAAGGCGTTGTTGACTTAGGCCGCGCGAATTAACATGGATAATTTTTGATGTCTTAAAAATATTAGGTCACTACCGGTCAATGTATGAACGGTATGGCTTTTTAAAAAGACACACAGAAACTTTTACAAGTTTCACTTGAAGTGCTCATCAACCTTCTACCTTCACACAATAGCGTAAGAAATAAAAACAAATTGTACTACATCGGCACGCGTGTTATGAGCATACGCTTTCAACTTTATTCGCCGCGTTGCCTTATATTGTTCCCGTAGGCTTTTACGATCGGTCAGCGAGTGTTCTAACCACTCCCAGCCCGCTGCGATGAATCGCTTCGTAAAGCCAACAATGCGCCCCTTCGGACAGCGCTATGGCACTAGTAAGGCTAGACACGTTTGGTGGTCCGAGTATTGTTAGCTAGTTCGCTGTCGCCTGCACGGACCAATTGGAGTAAGAAAACTCCTGGAAAAGGGTGCCCTACGGCGCTCCCCCACGTTCTCCGGTAATCGTCACGGTCGTTTGAAATACGCGGCAGCTAACGATGGAGTCAGTTCTGGAATCAAGACGCACGAGCTTGAGTCAAGCGCGACAACCCCTGTCTACGAGGCCCCACTCCGTTCAGTGTGCACATATGTTCAGTGAAACAAAAGTGCGGAAGTGAGTGTGTGAACCCTCGCCCTCAAAGGCGGGTCCTTCGACGACTTCGAACGCTCCAAGTGGACGAAGGGTGGATGGCAGGGAGGACAGAGAGGATTTTAAGCAACCGTTTTCGGCTGTTGTGCTTGCTTCGTTATCAGTCGTGCTAGATTGATGAAATGTAACGTTCTCCGCCTTTCGTGTAGATATTGTAAATAAATCCCGTATTCCACGTTTTCGACGAAAACAAGTTCCTCCATTCAACAACGTCTTTAGCGTGGACGAGTCGGACGACGGAATGGGCCAACTACCCCTTTTGACATGCCCGACCCCAACTCTTACAAGGCATTTCCTATGGAGCTCCACGATAATTATTATCACTACATGGAGTGAGTGATGGACGGAGGGAGGGAAGTCAACGTCTACAGATTACGATCAATAATGCGTGGCAAGAGAGCTTTGTAAATATATCCAGCCATTTTTTTTTTTTACACTCACGCTATTTTTGACAACTTCTCATAAGAGTGTTTTGCTTGCAATTGTTCGTAAAGCAACAGCAAGGCACTCACAAGTATGTAAATGACTGTGGTATTTCCGTGATCTCACAGGCTGAAAGTTTGAAATGAGAAATGGGTGAATATGATAATAAAATATAATATTGGTTGCACTTATTCCGGACAAAGCGAAAGGAGGGCAAAGTACTAAAAAGTGCACCAGAACCAGCACACAGTACAAAATATACAAATAGTACCGAAGGTGATATGTTATCTATAACAAGACCTAGCATATAGTCGATGCATCCACCGTATTGGGACACTGCTAGGCCAACAAGAAATGTCACATCTTTTCCCTTCTTTCTTTTTTTTTATTGTAGATAAAATATAACCACCACAAAACGTAAGTGCAAGACGCCTTTCTGTTTACCTTTGTTTTACATCTGCACCCTAATTCTATACCCTCTCCAAAGTGCTCTCCAATCCTAGGAAATAGAGAGGGGCGGGGAATGGTACGCGCAGTTCGCCGCCCCGTATAACCGTTACACATTACAAATGGCGCCGGAGCAGGCGAACTTCGCTAAAGGCTCTCTCCAAAGCCACAAGCAGAAGGGATCTAGGACTACTCGGGAATGCGTAGCCGTAATTCAAAAGACAGACTGAGAGTGCGGTGTACTCAAACTGTCCCGACTTTAAGATTCGCTGACGTTCAGTGAATCCGCTACAGCCCTAGGCTCCCGCGCGCTCCTCGAAGCTCTCAATTTGTTCTTCGTTCCGTTTCTTTCTTTATTTGGGAGGGTTGTTATCTGCGGGGATTATGTACGCTCTTAAACAGTCCAGCTAGCTATCCCACTACCGGGATACAGCTAATGTTTCTGGGACGCTTTTCCCAACCGAAATCTACGCAAACCCCGTCTCCCCTCAGCGCCTGCTTTGCGTGAGAGGGTGAAACTGCTGCTGCGCGCACTTTGTCTTCTCTTGTCTTGATTCGTGCCGTTCTTTCTTCATGCTCCAGTGCAGAGCAGTTTGTTCCCGACTTGGAGCCTGCTCTGCTAATAAGCCTCCCTGTCTTTCCGGCGTCTTATTCGCTTTTTCTCTCATCGCAGCCCTTGCTCTACTATAGTATATATTTCCCTGTTTCTCTCTCTCTGTATTCTATTAAGGAAACTTTTCTTTGTGAATCTCGCCTGGTTTCGTGACCGTGGCTACGGCCTGACTGGTCTCTCGCCGAATAGGCTAGCCAATCACAGCGGAGCTTGCGGCGCTGGGTTCCTTCCACCATCACTAGATGGCGCTTGTCTCTGCGCATCCGCGGAGAATATGAAGATGTCTGCCCAGCTGTCGGTTGTGGGCTCAGGGCCGTGGCTTCAGAACCAGTAGCCAGCTGAGGCTCTCAGAGACGACACAGGGTGCAAGAGCCAATAAAGAGACAACCTTTACGGCCCGAAGCCCCAGACCAACTGGACTGCTTGCTGGTTCCGTTCCTCGCGCTCCAGCCCCATGCTAGCTGAGCGTAACACAGGCGCATGACCCAGGCCCAAATGGTGATGATGGAGGCAGAGCGGCGCAGCCATGCAGCCGACAACCCCATACGGTTCAGGCTCCTCTGGACTCCTTGAAGCCCTTGGGTTCAGGGATAGCAGGGGGGAAGGTAAACATATCGGCAATAGTGATTAATGAGAGGCGTTCAGAGGTTTGGTGGCAGAAAAGTGAGGAGAGCACAAAGGAAGGTGTACAGAAACGAAGTTCCTTGTAGTGGCGGAGAATGTTTGATGCAGGGAAATGCTTGTGTGCGTTGTGTTCTGTTCTTTTTTTCTTTCAAATAGAATAGGCAGGACATAAGGCAAATTAAAAACAAGAATATGGCGGCGCAACCCACCACTCCGTTTGAAAGGGGACGCTCATAGCATCCATCCATCCGCGGCGGTGAGAAGCCGGCCGTGTGGGGGAAATAAAAAAAAAACAAAGAACCAGGAAGCTCGCATTTTCGCATCTGCTGCAGCGCGGTAATGAGGAAGTAAACGCTTATTGCGGAAAGAATGAATTCCAATTGCGCTACGTACGTATGTGCATGCTGCCTCTGAAACCATGGTGCATTCGAGGCTTATACTCGCTAGTATAGACAATAACTCCGCATACAAAAGGCTCCATGTGCGTGCGTGCGTGCGTGCGCGCGCGCGTGCGCACTCGCATTTCAACTGTTTATGCACTCAAACAAAGCTTCGCTGCATAAAGATTCCAACTCGTTGGATCTGCAGCATTTTTTTCCTTCTTTTTGTACGTCGCTCTCTCCCACTCCCCACCTATAGGGTAACAAAGTGGAATTTGAAGTCCTGAGTTTTACGTGCCAAAACTACGATCTGATTATGAGGTACGCCGTATAGTGAGGGACTCCGCATTAATTTTGACCACCAGGGTATCTTTAACGTGGCCCCGATGCACGGGGCACGACCGTTTTTGCATTTCGCCTTCATCGGAATGCGGTCGCCCCGGCCGGGATTTGTTGCCGCGACCTCGTGCTTAGCAGCCCAACACCGGCCGTAGCTGCTAAGCCACCACGGCGGGTTAAATTGGAATTTATGTCCTCTTTAACACCTTAAACAGAACATAGGACAAAGGCAGGGATGCACCCCTGCCTTTCTCCTTTCTTTCATTTCTCTCTATGGAGTTTGCTGTTTTCCCTTTAATACGACCTCATTTGTTTTTCGCTGGTTCTGTGTGCGCATTTGGGATCCCTGAATTAATTTTGTTTTCTTTCTAAAATGTTTGTTTACCCGTAGTCTACATCCATCTATGCATCGGTCAATAAAGCCGTTCAGAAGGAGCTACCAGCATCTCGATTAGTGCACCAAGCGCCTCTGTTCACGCCGAATTATTTTAGTTATTTTTTATTGCTTCGTTAACCGGGGCTGAAAAAAAATGAGTGTGCAGGTCCAATGCCCATGAAAAATGACGCCTACTGGAAAGGAACACCCTCGTATATTGCACTTGCCTCAACGTGACCGTGCGTAAGTGAGGGCCTACGTGGTGCGCGTGGAAAGGGGGGGGGGGGAAGGGGAGAGGGATAAGGGAAGTGTGTGTGCGTTCACGCATGTGTGTGTGTCAAATATGGTAGCATTTATTCATACGTGTGCCCATCGGTGCGTTAATACGTGTGGTATGCGTGGACGCGGTTTGTTCGTGTTTTCTCTACTGCGCCATCGAGCGTGGTTGCGTCTTCCTTGCCATCCGCAGAAAAAAACACAGACGCAGCGCGTCACTGCCTCGACGGCTTCCGCGTTCGTACAGCCCTCGACGCGTGAAGAAAATAAGACAAATAAAAAAGAAACAAAAGCTGCAGAGTCTTACCGAGAGTGCTTGTGTGCTACGTTGGTCCAGCGTCCCGCTGTCGCCGTCCGGCCCGGACAGCGCGATTCTAAACCCTTCCCGTGCTGCGAAGGGACCCTCACTCTCGGGGACAGGTCGTGACAAATGCTCGGGATGAAGCGGAAATCTGCGACCTTCGCCGGCAAACGGATCCCGCTAGCTAGTAGTCCGTTGCCCCCAGCTGAGGGAAGAGAAGGCGACCCCCTTTGTTTATTCTCCCGTCGTTTCCTTCACAATTTATTCATTCCACTTCGGAAACGACCGCTCTTCTTGCAGTGCACCTTGTCCTGTTCATTTATTGCTTTACTTTTCCGCGTTCTTCTCTGTTACTCTCCACTTTTGCTCAAGTTAGGAGGTCAGAGGGAGCGACAAAAAAGGGGATTTTAAGCGAGCCTCGAATGCGGCGATATATATATATATATATATATATATATATATATATATATATATATATATATATATATATATATATATATATATATATATATATATATATATATATACAGTGAAAGCTCGTTAATTCGAACTTCAATAATTCGAATTTATGGATAATTCGAACTATACGATTTGGTCCGACCAAGCTTCACAGAAGTCTATGTATAAAAAAGTCCGTTAATTCGAACGCGAGAAGGTTCCCTCACGGATAATTCGAACTACGCTCGCCTGGCACACGGCCAGAGAAACGCGCCTACTGCCTACACACAAGGCTGTATTGCCTCCGAAACGGAGACAACGGCGAGAGAAGGCAAAACCGGAAAAAAAATCTAACCGACGCGGGGTCAGCCAGAAGGCAGCGGCGGCTACCGCCTCTCCGTTCTACGTAACCTCCGAGACTTCTTGCCCGTTGCGAATCTCGGAGGCTTCGCAAATCTTGTACAGCTGCTAATGTTGTGCGGAGATGGCACGGCAAGCGCCAAAACACAGCGAATCAAGTACGTCGCAGCTGCGCTTGCAATCAAGAACCAACGAATCAGGGCCTTCGCCACCTTCACATGTTCAGCGTCTTTGTCTCGGCAGACTTCATCGGTTGTGCACTTCTGTTTTCAGCTTAGGAGGTATCGGCCGTCGCGATTCATTGTGATGGTGTTAAGCCTCGGCTAACGTTCGTTTCAGCGGACATCGGAGGTGTGGCACAGTCGGAGCCAGAGCTTCGACTTGAAGATGGCGTGTGCCCGCGGTACATGCCATCACTTTCTGACACGCCAAATTTCTGACATGCCCTACTGCTTCCAAATCGCAGTGTACTGTTGCTCTCCTTCACTTTCGTTAGTTCGAACTGAAGCGGCTTCCCCTTGCGGTTCCAATTAACGAGCTTTTACTGTATATATATATATATATATATATATATATATATATATATATATATATATATATATATATATATATATATATATATATATATATATATATATATATATATATATATATATATATATATATATATATATATATATATATATAGCGTTGTGTGCTATACTATTGCGTTTGGTTATGAGCAAAAAATTGCTAGGCATAAATACGGTTACTATGTATACTACATCATACAGTACACCTCTTCATCTTTAAAAATGCACGGCATTTATTTTTCGTTCTTTTTCTTTTCGACCTCAATTCTGATTCGAAATACTCGTAGATTTCAGGGTTTATAATCACGAGACAGGTTCAATGAACGTTACTTTAGATTAAATGCACTACGTTTTTTTTTTACATGTTTATGTTGCTTTCGTATATTTTCTTATTCTAGTGTTCCGATATAAAGTATCGCGCAGAATATGTATCCAACTATGGTATCTGTATGTCTGAAGTCTTGTAATTTTTCAAACTTTGTCTACTTACGGTGTGAAGTCATAACGTTCTGAGCTGCGAACAGCTAGTGAGCATTTTCATTGTAACATTACGGGCCCACAGAAGTCAAAGTACCACTCTTGTCACCGCATCACGAGGCCAAATGCCTCTTGCTATGCAGGCAAGCTAGAAATTAAAAGCTGTATGTTCGTCAAAATAGGCTCTGGCGTACGTTCTTAGAAACGCAAAGCTTTGATGTAATGGTAGCGCTGGATTACCACTAAGTCAGGCACTTTTTTTAGCAGTGGTTGTGGTTAGGCTGTCTGCATTTGCACACGTATCTTCCACCTGCTTATTCAGTGAAACAAGGTCCCATAAGTTCCAGGAGGAACTGCACACTTGTGTTCACTCTTTCTTGCTGCGAATCAATACTTTGTGCGGCATAACACACACGCAGACGTACACGTTTTAACATCGTACGCATTTATGAGTAAATGAGCATTTAAGGAAACAATTAAACGATGTCGACGCGAAGACAGCTGCGTGACTGTGCTTCTCACTTGATCATGGAAAACGAGCAGAGCAGAGGAAGTCGTGACTTGTACGGGGAGCATTGGCTGTGAATTGTTTGGGAAACGCTAGTGTGGAGCAGTGGAAATCATGCTAATAAAGGATTCTGTTCAGCAGTTTCAGGTCGCCTACATGTTCATGAAGACCAGCGTGCATGTCGGAGCTATAACGACGAGAAGTGTCCTTTTTGATAGTTAATACGCTTTCTTTGAAAAAGCGGCTGGAATACTCTAGAAGGCGTATACGAGCGAAAATAAGGAGGCGATAGTGCGCCTTTCTCTGCAATGTCTTCTGGTACGTTGTAAATGCTAGCTAGTTAGCTAAGTGCATTCTCCCTGCATTTTGCTTACCTGCACAAGTGACAAGTTGTGTAAGTAATGGCGTTACAGGGCATTGAAAACTGTATTTTAATCTTTTTACTTCAGCGGCGAGATAGAGTTGAAATCTGAGACATTGCTGTATTTGTGTATGCGCAGGTGCCCGGGGAGCGGTTGCCGAGCGTGTTCCCCAATGCGAGCTCCTCGGCGGCCATGCAGCCTTCGTCCGCAAGCACGCTGGGCTCGATCGCGAGCGTTCTGCCAACGCTCGAGGCGGCGGCCAACAACACGACGTCTGCGCTACAGGAGGCCGCCGTGCCTTCTTCGGGACACCCGTTGGACAATTGGGACCTTTCGTGCCGCTACATCATCGGCACGTTTTTATTGATCATCATTTTGACCGCCATCACGGGCAACATCCTCGTATGCCTCGCCATCTACACGGACCGGCGGCTTCGAAAGCTGGGCAACCTTTTTCTCGTCTCCCTGGCCGTGGCCGACCTGCTGGTCTCGTCGCTCGTCATGACCTTCGCCGTCATCAACGACCTCATGGGCTACTGGGCGTTCGGGCCGCAATTCTGCGACATCTGGATCGCCTTCGATGTCATGTGCAGCACAGCGTCCATCCTGAACCTGTGCGCCATCAGCATGGATCGGTTCCTGCACATCAAGGACCCCCTGGGCTATGGTCGCTGGATGACAAAGCGTGCCGTCCTCGGGACCATATGCGGCATCTGGATGCTGTCGGCACTGCTGTCGTTCCTTCCCATCTCACTCGGCTGGCACCGGCCTTACCCCGACTCGCTGCTCGTCGTAGACGGCCTCACAATGTGCGCGTTGGACCTGACGCCCGAGTACGCCGTCACGTCATCGCTCATCAGCTTCTACATGCCGTGCATTGTCATGGTGGCACTGTACGCCCGCCTCTACCTGTACGCGCGCCGACACGTGCAGAACATCCGCGCCGTCACCAAGCCATGCGTGGTGAACAACAAGGACCCTGGCAGTCCGACCAAGTTCCGCGCCCTCGGCGGCCAGTCCTCTCTGCACGTGATGGACCACAAGGCTGCCATCACGCTCGGGATCATCGTCGGCGTGTTCCTGTGCTGCTGGGTTCCCTTCTTCTGCGCCAACATCGTGGCCGCCTTCTGTAAGACTTGCATCTCCGAGGAGTGCTTCAAATTCCTCACCTGGCTCGGCTACCTCAACTCGGCGCTTAACCCCATCATCTACAGCATCTTCAACACCGAGTTCCGCGACGCCTTCCGGCGAGTCATCACGGCGCACGCGTGCTGCAAGGCCCTCGCCGAGCGTGCCCGAGCGCCCAGCGACCTATCGTACCGCACCAAGCGGAGCACCATCTGCGAGACCCCGCGCGCCAACAGCCTGGCAGCGGTCAACTGCCGCCACAATAACGTGGCGGCGGCCAGCGAGCGTATCTCGCTCCGGGCAGAGGTCGACACTCGAGTCGAGATCAGCATCAAGAGCATCGGAGAGATATCGGACATATAGCAGCGACGCACCTGAGAGCTGGCGCACCACGCCGTATAACGTTGTCCTCGTATAACGACCACCACCCGCCTTCGAACGCGCCCGTCAGACCTGTCTGCCGGAGGAATTTCGACGACGGCTTTTACGATGGGCGAGGACGCCTGTACGCCTTCTGGCCGACGCTTGAACCTACGGATGAACTGTAGGCCACGCCACGGCAGCGCCGCGAACGGCGTGCACAGGCCACTACTTATATGAGCCGAGCAGAGTGTTATGTCTGCACCCTTAATTTATTCCACGGGCCACACGTGCGGGGACCGGGAGGGCCTGCATTCGCCATACTACCTCATCATTTTGTGCGCTGCCATCTTCCTCTTGAGGAGGACGGACGCGGGCCTCCGATCGACTCGCCACTCAGCGCCATCTTACGCTGGACTGACTTATTGCAACATGCGCGTTAGGTGTGAGCGGACTTGCTCCTCGAGATCAGGACTACACTCAGCAGATGACGATGACCGTGAGCTACTACACTCTTCGGCAAAAAGAGTTGGTTGGCGCAAAATACGACAAATGGCTGCTCTGTAGTCTCAATGTGTGCTGCTCATAAGAGCAGCATCTCTCGGTGAAGTGCATACCATGCGGTGAACATTCCGTTTGGCTTGACTGTTGTCATCCAGCGATCGCAATGCGCCCCCTTTAGACGATTCGCGTTTTCGTCAAAAGCAGCGCCTTTCATCGGCGAAATCTATACTGTCCTAGTCGGCTGATAGCGCACAAACGCGCGCGCGCACACTTAATACACCCCCGGTCACAGGCGGCCCAGCTTTTTTGAGAGCCCCCCGACAATCGGTCACACAAGCCTGAATCACACGTACGGACATTACACGGAAACGGAGACGTACAGAAATCTATACAGGACAGCTGCGAACGACACAGTCGCGTTCGCAGAGTTGTGCCTACTCAGCGACGAGTTTCAAGCCGCCAAATGCCTTGTTCCCCGTCGGCTTCCTTCTGTCTTCGACACAAACCACTTTCTGTACGCTACAAAAGTGAGCGTCTTCAATAGTAGCGCAAGTGTTCCATGTACGCAGCACGGACGCGCGGCGCTATTAAATTCGCTCGTCACTCGCCTAAACAGAACTCGTCATCGCGCTAAACACCGACCTATAGTTCATAACTATAGTCATAACTGTAAATATAACCGTGGTAAGATCGACGTCAGATGCACAATATCAAAGATCCAAATGATAAACATTCTACGGAACGGACCTAAATTGGTGATACGCGCGTGAGGTAGAGTGGAACGAATTCACTGCCGGATGCCGGAACAAGCAACATTAGCCCCTTGAAAGAACAGATCGAATTTTGTTGCGACGCCTAGTATGACATCGATGAGTTAGAAGGTCTTCCTCTCCTTTGTGGTCCGTCCGAAGAGAACGGGGCCGCATTCTGCAACCATTTTTATTTTTCGGCTTATTACTTTCGGTCAATGCGTTGAGTGTATTCGGTTCAAAGCTACGACTTCAAAAACAGAACAAAAAGAGACGTGGGTGTAAAGGTGAAGACCAGTTTTTGGGCCACGCTTAAATGGCCAACCGGAAGCTTACGCGATGGAAAAAAATCCGTAGCTGGGTCACTTTCCGGCCGCGTTGTTTTCGCATTGCATAACTCTCCGGCGCATTTAAATGACACGCGACAGAAAGCCGGCATCGCATTCCATATTTCATAATGCGAAAGTATCGCCGAAATAAATAGTTTCAGAAAGCGGTTCCTGTTTCATTGTTTTATACTACGCATGTCGCAGAGTAGTAACAGATGACGTCAGTGGAGTGCTAGTTTCCGCCAGCCATTACACTCGAAAGGAATTCTCATGCTTGGAGGAAGGGAACCCGGGATGTCACCTCATGTGACGTCACGGCGTGTGGCTTCACGCCCAAGTCCGGCCTGGGAAAATTTTCCGTAGCTGTAGCCTCTAACATTTGACCAACCCAACATCCCCTCCTCCTTTTACCTTCTGTCTCCTCTAGTCTCTACCAGCAGGGCAAGACCAGTCATTCCTGGCACTCGGACTCCCAGCCACTGCGCACTATAGGCATAGGTTTAGGCACTATATATATAACGCCGGGGCTAACGCTGCGCATTCTGAAAGTGAGTTCGCAGTCGTAAAACGTCACTTCCGCCACTCATTCCTGCGAGCAGTTCGCACAAGATGTCCGCCAGCTTCCCTTCCCCCACGCCCTCGGGCGAAACGTCGGTGCCTAGCGCGTTCGGCGGTTCTGTTCTTTACTTCGAGGCGACAGGCGGGCGAGGCTGCTTCGTGTCTCCGTCTTGTGTGCGTGTGTGTAATGGGGTCGCACGAGGCCCGTCCTATCTGTACATATTATACCATACGAATAGCCCGTGTATAGTCAGTGTTTCTTGTCAGGAGAGGACCCCCCCAAATCGCGCGACTACGCAGTGGTCGCGCGCATGCGAGCTACCTTGTCCCTCTTCTCTTGGCTCGCGAACGCTCGCTCCTGCATGGCGAGATGGGACAGCGGAGAATCAAGTGACTTCCTTCGTTCCCTCCCAGCAGAGCGACCTCGTAGAAAGTAATCTCAATCGGACAAGTGAATCGTCCTTGGACCTAATAAACGGATTGCCTGTTTTTGTTAACGTCGTACTTGAGTGAATGTTTTCCTGTCGTGTGTTGTCTCAACGTACACTTGCAGCGAAACCTTCAGTGCGGGCAGCGTGGAAGCATTATACCCCGCAATCGAAGCTATTCGTAACACGTAGACGCGTTATTACTGACACTTGCGAGCTTGGTACGCCGCATTGTAGGTGGACTAAGCCCCGCTGGAATGTGACTTAACGATTCTTTACACAAGAAAACAGCATGCACTGTACAAAACTGAACAAGAAAGCGCAGACGCTTTGTGATCAAGCTGCGCTACAGTTAGGAAGTGGCACCATCGAAGCGAATAGAATCCTCAATGTGTCACTCTGATTTAAATATTGAATTCATACCTTGCGCATTGCAAATTGAGAGGAACGGTGCATTACGGTTTTTCCGTTTAGTGTGTCGTAAGTCTGTATATGACGCTTGTGTGAAGAAAGCATTTTTCTCTAAAGACGTCGACAAATTTCCTCTAAATATGACCGAAAGTTTTCCAACGTACTCGCACCATATAGTTACTAATACTCAGTCGAAATTAGGCTTTGTGTAAGAGAGCATTTGGCTCTATAATTGGGAGTGAACTTTGTCGAAGTGGTGGCCACAAGTTCCGCAACGTATTTACACTATTATCGCAACATAAATCTCTTGCGAAAAGTGATGTTGGCACGCGTGTAGACCATACGAGATGCACAGGATACCTCTTGAATTATTTAAACGTAAGCGCATTCGTGGACCATGGCTGTCTTAAAAAAAAAAAAGAACGTAATTTCTTCGCAACCTAGGCGAGCTGCGTGAGATGCGAGTCCACTGCAGTGTTCTCATAGTTATATGGAAGATTTACACTTATCGGTCCAAGCAACCATACTCAAAGTTCCTCTAAAAAGGAACCTCGTCGCACGTACTATGCCCGAAAACCTGGGAAACCTGCAGTCTTCAAGGGGTAAAACATGAAGATAAGAGAAACACGACGCCTTTACTACATTCGGTGCTTCGTGTTGCTATCTTGTAAACATTTGCACTCATGCTCACGTTCGTCACTGAGCGGCACCTGCCGTTGTGGTTGAATGCGACGCGAACAAGAAATCGCAAAGCAGAGCATCTTTCACAAGTAATAACTCGGGCTCTCGAGTTATTGCTTGCGTTCATAAGTTATTACTTATTACTAGTCGGTTCATGCTTGAATGAGTAAAAAGCAAGGCGCAATTATATAGACCAGGACTGAAGAAGAACACAAACCGGCGCCGGTCCTGTCGTTTGTGTTCTTCTTCAGTCCTGGTCCATTGCACCTTGCTCTTTACTCGTTCTACTTATTCGGTATCCAAAGTCGGTGTTGGCCTAACGCTAAGCGCGTACAAGCCGAAATTATGCTGATATTGGCGCATAGACGAAAGCAGGAACGAAAGAGTGCGTTATATTTGGGTCTAAATTGTTCGCGCTTCAATTTTAATCGATAGTACATTTTCGCATGCAGAACATGTATGTGGGCACAAGACAATTTGAGCGGTCAAACGATCGTGTTGCTTTCATTAATGACGGCACATCACTGCAACTAGACTCCTGCCGAGTGGATGATGCGGTATTAGTGCTATCGAGATCGCAATGAGCCCAACTTGCTATAGGAAGAAAGCTGAGGATGTCGTGTCATTACGATTTTGTTCGCACACAGCGGTAGAACTGCTTATTTCGAAGCCACAGTGACTGCAAACTCTAGAAGTTTCATAAGAGTCTCTCGAACACCTCGTGATAAATGTGTCGTAATAACAGACTCGCGATGATTCAAATGTCCAGAGAGTGCTACACGACAACAGCCATAATGTGACAAACTTCAAGGAACCACAAGAAATCTCACGCACTAGTACATTCGGGTGGGACGTAAGCACGTGAGCCTGCCATCAGTGCGGTAATCTTGTGTTTATTCGTTCGTTTGAGAATTATTTAAGAACACGTATGATAAAGTATCGTGATCTGTATGGAAAGCCATGTTTGGAAAGTTCTTCATAAGTTCGCAGCGTCGATAGAAGCGGAATCTGTTCGTCTGTCGTAACCATGAATGTGCTTTCGACAGGCCTCTTTAAATATTTCTGTTTGATTCGGCTGTGTGCCAGTGACTGGTCAACGCGTGGATTTACGTCCCAGAACAACACAATACTATGCGATACGTTATAGTGAAGCGTTTCGGAAATGTTTAGATCACATACGCAGTTCCTAGACCTTTGTCATTTGTTTGTTTGTTTGTTTCTCTTCTATCGAAATCCGCGGCGATGCAAATTTTATGATATTTTGTTATTGGTTATCACAAGAAGAGGGGCAGGAATAAGACCAAAGAAACAAATTTTTATGCGTTAGGTGAAGTGATGTTTTTTTTAAACTAAATGATGAAAAGCGAAACCTAAATTTTTATCTGTAAACACATGGTCACCGCAACGCTTGTCTTCTTTGAGATAGCGTTAATTGTGGGTAGTGTGTACATAGTATCAATGACACCTGTTCACAACGTCAACCGCACGCACGCTTTCCTGCAATGTCGTCTTGTGAGACGCGAAGCAAACGTACAGAAAGAACCGACAATGCAGGCTCCCTGGTATGCTTCCACATTTATATATTTCTGAAAAAGCGAGTTTATGCTTATAGCGGTGAACTGCGCTCCGATTTTGATTGCGATGCTACAGGTTCGATTTCTTACATAAGCAACCGCATTCAGACGCACGCCATATGAGAAGCATGTTATTGTATTGAATTTCGGCGCGCATTAAATTAATTTAAGTAGTCTAAATTCAATGCATAGCAGTGGCGTTTCGACGTAAAACGTTGAACTTGTGCTGTAGAAGATGCTTCAAGACGTACACCGAAAGTCCCCGTACTTGTGACGAAGTATTTCGACGCTGTCCAATGGGGAGCTTGTTATTACAAGTAGAAAATACGTTTCATTTATGTGCTCCCATGAATGTATCTGCAGAAACATAATTACCACGAAGGCACTTTTTTGATATTTTTGCTTTGTAGGTGAGGCTCACGCAACATAATAACGTCACTGACGCATTGCGATTTTCGAATGAATTTGAATATATGGGCCACTAATAAGTCACGTCCGCGGCGATAAAAGTGTTTGATGTAGGAAGAAAGACGACATGAGGCAAAGCAAATCGATGACTTCAACAAAGTGGTTTATTCAACATGCGTAGCACATCGGTCTGCTTCAAGAATAACGAAACAATCAACTAAAGAGAGAGAACGCCCGCCGAAATTTCTGGAATACTGGATCACTGTATGCGGTTTCGCAGGCCGGTGCACTTCAAGTGCTGCACTAGTGCGCGAATCGTTGTTCAGTGCCAGTGACGGATTTTATGACCGATGTCATTTGCGTACCATTTGGAGCGAGGTGTGTGGGGGACGACAGACACAAGCACAAAAAAATGCGCTTGGGTCTCTCGTTCCCCAGTCCTCGTTCCAAGTGGTGCGCAAATGACACTGATCGTGCATCGTAACCGCCTATAGCCCAAACCAGTACTCTTCTACGATGGCTTTTAGCCGTGAGTGGCACTCGAGAAACCTGAAATTGACACGTGCTTAAAATATGCCGGAAAAAGCGTTCGCGTTGTTGCCGTTTTAACGGTTCCTCGTTCGAAACGCTCGCGACCCCTGTGCACATCTTTTTTTGGGTGGCCGACTGAAGGCAGAATTACAATCGGAAGCTAACGTTTTGATCTGCTCTCATCAATAACTGGAACGGCACTCAACTTGCGAGCGTAGTCGTTCTCTCTCCCGGCAAGCGAAATGACAAGATTGGGGCCGCTTCAGAAAGGACGCTTTGCGGAGTGATGCCTCTTGCTGTCTCTAAGTGCGTCTATATACGAAAGCGCCATCGTCCCTGAGAGTAAAGATGGCGCAACGTCTAATTGGTTTAAATGCGTCTGCCATTAAATAACGGGGTACTGATCCATTCCCAAGTGCTGAACGTCCAAGATGTTTATTCTCTCTCGCTCTCCAACCCCGCTCTGTCGTTGTCAAACACCCGAGCAGCTGCATCGACATCTTCCGAGTTCCTTCTTCAAGTGAAGCCATGCTTGCGCTTCGCTCAAATAAATGCTCTCATGCGCTATCTTCGCCCATTAAAAATAGTTGTTAAAGAAAGAGGGAAATAAATAAAAACGACAACCTTGTTTTGTTTTGTTTGTTTTAAGATGAGGTTCTCATAAGCGCTTTAAGGCGACTACTGATGGCTGGAACGCTCAGGAGAGCAGCGAAGGAAGTTTACAGGGGAAGGAGGGAGGTGGTTGACGAGGGAGTCCGTTAGCTAATGAGACAGACTCGCGGGTTCTTCTGGCGCCTGCAAGTAATCGCGCGACAGGAAAGAAACACAGCCGCGTGTGCTACCCGTCGTCTTCTTCCAGAGGCTCTTCCGCGTGGACGGCCGTTCCCGAGAGCGACGGGCCGGTCACAACCGGTAGCGCACGCTGCCGAGCTTGGCAGGGGCCTCCGAGCGTTATACAGCGTAAATGCTCGTCCATCGATCTCTGCCACACTCACGTGCCTCGTCCGCTTCTGCATGCGAGCGCCCGCTCCTTTCCTTTTGCTACGGTGTAGGCTTCCTATATACCTCACTCCCCGCGGTATACGGCGATAGCCGCGTTCGGCGCGTGCCTCGAATCGCGGCTCGAGCACGTGGTGGTGGTGGACGTGCGTGCCTGTTTAAATTTGTTCGCCCACGAGGCAGGTGCTCACGTATGCCGCACGCGCCCACAGGCTATACACCGGCGGTGCGTTTTGCAGTCGCCTCGTGCGCAGCCACCGCATATGGCGGCGAAGAACCTGCCACTTCCTGTTTTCTCGAATTGTCTCGCGTGTATGAGGACGCGCGTCACGTCACTACGGTGATGCCGAGCCAGCTATATATAGGTAAATTGGCTGTACTGCAGCCGTTGGTGCTTATTCATATATATTTTTTTTCAACATGTGTACCACGGACTCCTGTACGGGACGAAGAGAAGCAATAGGAATGTAGAATGGAATGAAGGGCGAAGAAGCCGAAGTACTCGCATTGCAGCATGTCTGCTGCGGAGGGTTTCAGAAGAGGAAGCCCTGTAACGAGTACTATGAGAGAGCGGAAATGTATGGCCGTGTGCTCACATTCTTATTTTATTAATGATAGCTGCTAATTGGACGCGTTTTACTACTATAAAGCGGTGCAGTGCTGCTGCGTTGCTTCAGCTGTAACTCTATTTTTTTACTCATAAAAGCGCATGCATAATTTAATTAGCGCGGTCTTCATGAGCCGATTGCGCTGCAACCTAGATCGGCACGTTTGCATAATAATTTTTTTATAGTCGCAGGGCTTTCGCTCGCAGAACATTTACTTGTCGTGCCCTTCTCGCCTCTGTAAATGCAATTAAACTCTCCCTTCATCGTATCTAGCACGTCCCTCCTGCCTAACGTATCCTGCATACATGCTTGGTGCCAGCATTTCGGGTGATTATGAACGTAGGGTCACGGACCAAGACCTCCCATATAGCAGAGTGGCCGGGTGGCGTACGCCAGCTGGCACAAACCGCGGCAGATCGAGTTCCAAATTTTACAGAGAAGTTGTTATGCAGGCTCATACTGTTTAACCTTGTAGTCGACGGCTGGCTTACATCGCAAGCTTGAATATGATTTCCTATTCACCACTTCGCACGAGCACCGTAAATGTATGAGTTCGAAACCATGCAGCTTAGTGGTACCACGACATCATCGTCCTGGCGTCATCTCGTCATCGGTTCCTTTGTTGTTTTTTCTCATCGTCGCCGTCGTCGCATTCTTTATATGGTGCAGCGTGTTTCGTACTGGATCTTCAAAAGGTAACTTCACCTATCGCTGTCTAATTTCACGTGCATTGCAAAAAATCTTTTTTAAGGCATTTTTCTCGTTTTCTTACCACTCCGAGACGAGGAAACTGCAGTCATACCACCTAGCCCACTAGCGCATCCGGACCCCGTTCCCAGACGCATGCCGACACTTATGATATATGTCTTCGTCTCGGCATATATATGCGCGCGTGCGGTGTCAAAAAAAAAAATGGAGGGTGCTTCAGCTTCGCCTTTAAGAGTCGGAAGCGATAGCATTCAAAGACCCCTGACTGCGTCTCACGCTTCCCGGCAACTGCAGCTCATGTAACCGAAATGTTTACCGGGAAACGCTGGCGGCAAACGCTATGTACGAAGGCGAGCTTTCTGGTAGAAACGCTATCTCTTGGGTGGGCCGCGTTGCGATAACGTTGTGACGGAGGTGAGCGCCACCTGGTGGCGTTGCAAGGAAACAAGCACGCCACTCCGTGGCCTCCAAGATATTCGCGTGCGGGCGCGTACAAATGGCGGACGCCGTGGCCCGTCTATGTTTGGTAGAAACGCTGGGAAAGGGGTTTGAGTTTTCACGTAACAGAATTAGGTTTTATCGTATATTAAAATTACAATCCGTCTGTAGGTTGTGTGTGTAAGTCGCACTTTGCGATTTTTGGACGTATTTTAGCTTGAGAAATTCAGTTAGTTCAGTAACTTCCGTGCGCCACATGGAGAGCCTGGGTATGTGTTGTATGAAAATCTTTTTGCCGAAACGACGCCGGGCACCAACGCCGGATTTTCTGCCACTTTAGGTCCTTAACGCTACCGCGTTAAAATGGAACGTGCATTGAATGAAACTCATATTCAGAAGGTTTCGAACAGAGTGCAGGTAGATTAGTTTGAGTTCATCTTTGTTTTCCGTTATGCACAGGCCTTTGGCTACTGACTGACAAAAGTTTTGAAGCTGCCTGAAAGCTAGAGAAATGTGTTCAAACTTTTGCGGTCCTCCCACCCGCGCGGTCCTGCTACCGCACCCACTTTCAGAGGATGGAGTGCCTTTCGCAACAGCCTCTTCCAAGACTTATAACAAGCAAAAGCATGAAAACCTGCCTTCGCAAGACGATCACGCTGCATCAGGGCCAGCATTAAGGCTATTCAGCCTAATACAAAATAAACAACAATCATTAACGGAGCAGTGGCAGGTATAGCTCGCCAGCTCGGACCTGGGGTGCAGAGGACACTTCTCCAGCAAGTCCAGTGGGCGGCCAAGGCCAGTGGAGCCCTGGACTAAGGGAGCCACCCATCGCTCTTTGACCCATTTTTCCCCACTCCCTTTCTTAATAAAGTTTACTGCTACTCCCGTCCTACCTCGTTCTGGAGTGAGAGAGAAGTAAAGGCGGTAAAAGGTCACTGACAGAATGCAGTAATGCAGCAAGCCCATACTTTCCGCTTTGCCGTTATCCAGTGCCACTGCCTTTTACGCTTACTCCTATGAGCAGACACAAGCCTTCGTCTATGTTCTTGTCCCATTTCGTCCTGTCTCGTCCACAAACAATCTATATAGGGAGAATGTGCTTAGCCAATGTTTTAGACCAATATCTCACCGAGATAGAGAGAGAGAAAGAACTTTCATTAAACATAGATAAAGGGCAACCCATGCGCTGCTTTCGGAGGTGTACCTATAGATTAACTCTGTTGTTCTTGCTCAACAGTTGCAAATTTGACTTTGAACAGTGAATGGGAAGAAAAAACTATTTGCACAGCGCGCGCAAACGCTCAGCTCTCTCTCTCTCTCTCTATCTATCTATCTATCTATCTATCTATCTATCTATCTATCTATCTATCTATCTATCTATCTATCTATATATATATATATATATATATATATATATATATATATATATATATATATATATATATATATATATATATTTATATATATATATATATGTGTGTTGGTTGTAACATATGAAAAGGAAGTAGGAAAGTTCCACTTGCAGCATTGCATTTGCTGCAACTATGTAGCCTTATGTTGGCACTTCATCTGAGAAGATAAGATAAGAAAGGATGGTGTGTATGAGAGAAAGCCATGCATAATGTACATTGCCATACTGCCTCTCTGCATTTTATATAGGAGCGCGCAAGGCGCAAGGCAGGGAGGCAGCTCGGCGCCGCGTCACACGTGGTTGCGTGACGCACGCACAACAGTTATACATCGTGTTCTCGTGCGTCTGTCGGTCACGAGGAGTCTCTTAGCGATTCTCAGAGTCAAACAAACAGGTGGCTACCGAGGCCGGCTGTGTCACCTTGAAAGCGAAAGCATCGCCTCACGACGACGTATATATAGGCCAGCACACCGCGTATGCACGAGGTATACAGCTGCTAAAGACTTTCGCGCGTTTCACCGTGTACCAGGGGCGCCGGTCCGTCTCATAGAAGGAGGAAGCCGTTTTTACCAGAGCCGGAGAGTTATACGGTGCTTACTCGACTGCGGTCAGCAATGCTGGCGCAACGAGCGCCGGATACATCACGATCCCACGACGCACAGTGCCGCGCAGCAATGGCGTTTGCAGTTGACAGGGCTGTACGATCACGCAATCGTGTAGATGCAGCCACACGTAATCGTTACAGCAAAGACGTTGGCCGAGAAGCCCACGCGCAGGTATAAGCGTCGTGACACGAAGGGTCATGTATACCGGGTGTTCCTTCGAAGACGTTTAAGTAATTTTTGAAAACTCGACCGTGGCAAATAGCACAATTCTAGACATTATGCTGGTCAACTAGAAGAGGCAGGCATTACACGCACGAAGAAATTGCAATGTGTAATCGATTGATTAACAACAACTTGTTAATTAGGTGTCTAAATAGTTACCTTATGGCGCATATTGCAAATTACAAATTGCAGCCGGTAAGCCTGCAAGGAATATCCACTCGAAAATAATTTTGTGGATGACAACATTTTGAAAGTATGCGCCCACAAACTTGCAGTAAAAATGCGCTGTCGTTCCACTTACTTTTTTTTTTTTTTAAACAGAGCACTGCTTTATGCATTGAAGTACGGAAGTAACTGTACCGCCAATGCATCTATTCGCAAAGTTTGGAAATCGACATCTCGAAAGTGGTGTCACCCTGAGAATCGGTTTCAATTAAATTCGCGTTACGATCTCCCTATATAGCTACGATTTGTAAATTGCAATATGTGCCATATAAGGTAACAGGAAATGCGTCGATTGCGCATTTCGAATTCTTGTGCAAATAATGTCCGCCTGTTTGAGCAATGCAACTCAAGGATTGTAATTGAGCTCTCTTCCACACGCGATGCTTAAAAAATTCACATAGGTAATCGCACTAACACCCGGTATATGAAAGAAGACGACGCAGCCACTCAGCGTCTCTTGGACGGCGAGTGGCACTGTGGGTGCCGTGTACGAAAAAGCGACACGATTTTTCACCCGGTACTGCTCACCCTTACGGTGAACGGTGGGGAGTTGACGTAGCGACGAATGGACACCAACACGCCCGCGCAAGGATGGGGGGAAGGATCCGCAGTTATTGATTGATGTGTGTGTGCGCAGTTCCTTTCGAGGTACGCTTGCCTCTGCTTTTCCAAGTAGCTGCGAACAAAACGCTAGCTGTTTCCCAAATAGAGTAGATATTGAATGAGATCGACTGTGCCACGCGAAGGTTATCGCACTGTATAGAACGCTGCGGAGAAATGAGGAGACGAGCCGCGGCTGCTCGGACAAACTGCGTCAACCAGAGTGCGAAGGAAAGAGCGCCTTCTGATTCGCGCGTGGCGTATGCATAGCTCGTAATGTAAGGAACATGCGTTAACGGGATTATCAACCGCCACATTTCGTTGTGCGTGAAACATTAACCGAAATTTAATTTGGTACAATCCAAGTGGACCACTACCTTGTGCCCCACGACTTCTAACGCCTAAAATTCAAGCGTGCAATATAGCACTGATACAAGCTCGGCTTCCTATAATTTAGCATAAATTCGTGCAGTTGGCGGAAAACTCAGTCCTAAAATTACTGGCCGGCACTTTATTTGGGGAGGTGGCTTTAAACATGCTCTGGTGGGCGTTCCGTTGAGTTGTCTTAGCGTTTATTCGCACTACAGAGAAAAAAAGAAAGGAAATAAAGTTAAAGAGCCTTATAGGTACTCGATTTATAGGTACATAGGCTTAAACTTCCCAAAGCAGCGCTGAAGCTATGAGGCACGTCGTAGCGGAGGGCTCCGGATGAATTTCGAACACCGGTGGTTAATTAACGCGCACGTAAATCGAAGCGCACGTGTGTTTTTCGCATTTCGCCCTCATCGAAATGCAGTCGCTGCGGCTAGGATTCAAGCCCGCGACCTCATGCTGGGCAGCAGAAGGCCACTGCGCCATCACGGCGGGTTGCTTTTATAGGTATACACTAACTAAAACAATTGGTATAGTTGACCCGACCGCGACGAGAATGACAACAACGTCACGACCATGACGTTGCCGGAGGTCAAAAAACACACGACTATACATCAACAACGACGACGGCGCAAGTTCGTGCCATCATCGTGGGCAATACTCCGAGACGACGTAGTTGAGGTTTCACACAGCATCCCCCGCCTCCCCGACGCACACACTGCCCGATGTCGATCAATTTTCAACAAGCTGCTACTTCCAACTTAGAAAGGTGAATGCCTGCGCGAGGCATGAGGTGACAGACGAAAGAGGAATCGGTAACACGGGCGTCGAGGGGTTCGCGAACCTTTACCCTCCGCATCACTGCAGAAGCGCAGAAAAGTCGGTACGCCGTTGCTTAGAAACAGCCTGTGTTAGACCGTCTGAACGCGGCTAGGAACACCTGTTATTCCAATGAAGTGGAACTTCAACGCGTACGCCGGTTTAGACGTTCAAAGGTAAGCCGGAACATTTTTTTAAAGCGCCCTTTTCTTAGCACTTACCTCCATTTTGGTGTTCGTTTCTAGCCGCTATCGACTGCGCGGGCACACACTGGCACCACGCGCGCTCCCACAATTGTAAAAAGTGAGCAACACAATATACAGACTTGTATTGGCTTCGCATGTAATACCTAACGCGGACGACATGCACCTCTTCTGCGCTTTTTTAACTCTCACTCATGTCCAATCAGCCCCAATCGACTGTAGAGTTTGACTAAAGGTTGTACGCTACATGCGTTCCTATAGTTTACTCGCATGATTTATGACGCATGCGCGCCGCAGCAAGATGTTTAAACCCCTGAAAATTGTCATCGCGGGGTCTTTCTGTAGTAGCAGAAGCCGCAACTGCTCGCCGGTGTATATGACGCGTCACCTATAACGTCAAGATTCGGTGGACATATAGATTACGAGTTCACCGGAGGAGTTGTCAAAATGGAATCCGTTAAGCGCGCGTCTTACGCAAGGATCCAAAACCATGGGCGTGTCATTATATGAAAATTAAAGAGGCCTGCACAATGCACATACCTTGCGTTCTCTTTCAATGCACCATTATCCAAAACTAATGAAGCCTCGCTTCCACGGATAGACATCATAGATGTGTTCCGTAAAATTTTGATGTTGCATTTTTACACGTCTAAAATATTAATTTTATAGCATGTAGCTCTTCAGCCACGTTGTAGTGTTCTTGCCCTTGCTGCTCCGAGTGCATTCGCTTAGGTAAATGGCCGACCGCAGATTTGACGGTATCTGTATAAAGGCTTGTTGCACTGGTATTGTGCCTGGTATTGCACACATTAGTGATGACACACAAACTCTCTAGAAATTTCGCAAATGAATGGGTTAGTACAGAACACCGTAATTCTTCCATTCCTTCATTAGTTTTCTTGTTCGTGCTCATAACATAGTACGTTTCTTTTAGTTATAATACATCCATTTGTTAAGTAGCTTGTTCATTTATTTGGTTGACAATGCATAAATTGTTATGACCCGGTAAACGGAAAATGACATCAGCAGTCACCTGACTATAGCGTCTCATTGGCCATACTCATATATTTATTCTAACAGTTTTACGGTAAACAAATTCAGAAGCACCATACCAGCTTCACAGAGTGTCAACACGCTCGCTTTAAATTTTTCATCACGAGAGAGACGTCGGGGTCTCTGAGCTCTACTTGCGATCGTTTAGTGTGGACGTGCGTATACCTTATTTGCGTTGTCATTGCACTTAATTACTCTGCCCAGAATCTCCGCGCGCCGCTCATATCGTGCGCAAGACACGTCAACTGACGCATTTTTCAGTGTTTCCATTTCTCGCAGAATATTGTGCCCGAGATCGGATCCCCACCATTTGCGGACCAAGACCTCCGCCAGCGTGTATCTTTTACTTGTATCTCCGATGGGGGTGACGACAGAGGAAAAGTATAGGAATGACAAAGAAACAGAGTTCAGGGCGTTGGACGATAATTGCTCTTCATGGTGTGCCACCGAGCCACAGTTCAAAAACTTTGCCATGCTTGTACATGGTAGCAGCAACAACAACAACAACAACAACAACAACAACAACAACAACAACAACAACAACAACAACAACAACGACGACGACGACGACGACGACGACGACGACGACGACGACGACGACGACGACGACGACAACAACAACAACAACAACAACGGAAACTGCACTGCTCAGCGAACATTTATACATGAAATACGGTATAGCTGTTGGCGATCGTCCAAATGCAATTCACGCGATTTGCGAGGCCAACAGTCGTGCTAGTAGCTACAAAATCTAGGTTGTGCGGTGTTAAAAATGCCGTACCATTTATTTGCATCATGTGGCGAGTCTTGCCTGCTTCGTGACCCGACGAAGATCTGCGCGAACTGCGTCCGCGCTACCGGTATACTTAGTGAGCGAAAAATGAATATCGTCGTCTGTAGTCTGAAATCACCGACTTTGAATATAGCTCTGAACATTTCTAGACCTTACAGTGAAACTACTTACACCAGTGCAATGGAAGGAGTATTGCCATAAGCAGTGGAGAGGCACGGCTACGACTTCCATCGGGCCGGAAATGATGACAGGGCAGGAAAAGAACCCATCAACCCTTTAATTCGGGTTGTGTCTATAAAGAAGACAACAGGGAACTTAATTTGCTCTTCGAAGTGCTACAAACAGCTTTTAATTTAGTCGCGAGCTTGACATATCGTGTTTATCCGCCGTTGTGACGTGCTCGCTTTGGCGTTGCGCTGCCAAGCACGAGGCCACGGGATCAAATCCCGACCGTGGCGGCCGCATTTCGATAAGGGCGAAACAAAACAAAAATAAAAAGAACGCCCGTTTACAGTGTATTGGGTGCACGTTAAAGAACCACAGGTGGTCAAAATTAATTCGGAGACCTCCACTACGGCGTGTTTCATAATCATATCCTGGTTATGGCACGTGAAACCTCAGAATTTATATGAGTTAAGTTATTTTAACCCTCCCTGGATGTCCACAAGATGTTCATATATGCTTGAAATATATTTCGCACATTCGTGATCGAATATTCAATAAACATACGCAATAGGACATGGACCACATCTTTATACCACCGATAGATGTCCTGCACGGTCATTGGATATTAACAAATTGCACCGTCCTTCCAGGAATATTTTAATCAAATGGACCCTGAATGGATGAAAAAGAGAGCCTGTGGTCGTGAGTCACTCTTCAACAACAAACAAACATCCTAGGTATGTTCTAAGGATGTCCCATACGGAATGCTGTGGCGAACTAGGGATGTCCTAGAGCAATGCCAAGAACCACCCAAGTGAGACAAAAGACGACCTCCCTGTGTAGGATGTCCAAAAGTGACTACATGTAAGACCTGATTGAGGAGTTAGATGTCTCTTTTGTTCTCGTGCCATGCAGCAAAAGGTAACGAAATCGTCTATATTTTTTCCATAGATATAATATAACGTGAATGGAAGTTTAAAAACAGCTTCTCAATGTCCACTGCCAGTGTGCGCAGCGTACATGTGCTGCACATGAGGTAGACCCTGAGCCGACTGAACCCAACGCATTCCATCTATTTCTCTATATCACATATATGCAATGCGCAGCTTGCGAGATCTGCAGAAGAGCCTGCAGAAGAGCGGATACGCTGCGTGCGCGCAAACACACGTCCACATAGAAGTGCAGTGGGAAATTTCCTTCTTCAAGGCCTTCAGCCTGACACAAGAGGGGTATTCACGAACGGAATTTTGCGTAGTCAACGCTGTCAGAAAACACGTAAACTACGGTGTCTGCATGAGCTTGAGATGCTATAGCTTCGGGTCATAATTTGAGCATATCAGAAAATGTGTTCTTTTTCTCGGAGACTGAAAGACCGAACGTCAATGACTGTTAATTATGAGCCAAGAAGAGGTCCGGGTAGGATGTCCTTGGGACGTCCCAAGTAGTACAACCAAGAGTACTAAGTGAACTTAAGAGAGTGCCCGTCTGAGATGCAGACACAGCCATCTGGCAGTACGTCTCCTGATGCACGTTCACAGAAAACATTTCGCATGCTGGAGGCTGTTATGTAAGTGTCTACCTAGTGGGTATATACATTTCGTCTACTGCTGATTGGTTGGGAGTGCCTGTCTCCTTTTGACGCGTACCTTAGCCCAGCCAATCAGCACTCCAGCAGCAGACGAAATGGACAAGTCCACTAAGGGGACACTTGCAGACTAAGACTACCCCCGTACCCCTGGTTACACATCCCAATCATGTCCGTTATGCCGTATTTTTCGGACCTTGCCAACTAGGACGTCCCTTCGAAATCTACATGATGTTTTCATTGGGATGTGGGACGTGTGGATCTTTTTGGTACGTCCATGGGACTTCTTGTGCCATCTGGGTGGCAAAATAGTGGCTGGGAATCAGTATGTGGGCAGTGCCATATACAGGTCTTCAGCGCGTACGCTGACGCCACGAGAAGACATCTGGAATAATATGGACGACGAATCAAGGGAACTGGACGTCGACGACAGAGTTCCAATCGCGGGACCTGAACGGACACTTTGGCTAAAGGGAATCAAGCGCCTGTCTCTACACCGTGCCTTCTTTTGTCCTCGTGTTTCACTGCGCAACTCCTGTTCGTCAAGATGTACCAATAGTCCACATCGCTACCCCGTGGACACCTTTGGGCACAAGAAGAATAAATGAACGGCGTTCCTGCGAGCAGAACGAATTGGCTTTGACTTGGCATCGGTTAAATCGTCCTCCCTAGATAAGGCAGAGTATGGCCACTTACATAAGTGAGGGTTAAACTCAGCGGAGGCTTGGGGGTGAGAGGGGAGGCACCGATATTTGCACCCACCCGCTCACCTGGCGATTAGGAAATGCCGACCACAGAGAAGGGAGAAAGCTCTATCACAAATATGACTAGCGCAGTCTTTGCCATAAACTAACGCAAATGACGAAACATGAAACAGAATAAACAATACAGAATGAAACAATAAACTGGATGTGCACATGAAGAACATTACATTTGGGTAAAGATTATGTTTATTTCGTCTGGTGAATAGTTTTAATGAGTGCCATTAAAGCGAGGGTGTGATTTCCTTTCCAAATGTTGCTAACCACAAGTCAATTGGCTAAGTTCTCGGATCAACTATTTTGTTATTCCCTTTTACTACATACATACATACATACATACATACATACATACATACATACATACATACATACATACATACATACATACATAAATACACATACAAGCGACGAGTGGCCCATGTACGCGCACGAGCCCTCTCCCTCCGATTTCTCTCATCACACACGTACACTCACACGCACACAGACAGCGATTTCCTTTGTACATCACCCGCCGTGGTTGCTCAGTGGCTATGGTGTTAGGCTGCTGAGCACGAGGTCGCGGGATCGAATCCCGGCCACGGCGGCCACATTTCGATGGGGGCGAAATGCGAAAACACCCGTGTACTTAGATTTAGGTGCACGTTAAAGAACCCCGTCGAAAGCAGCCTTTCGACATCATGGGTGATGTAATTAGAAGAATGTAAAATTAAACTGATCATTAGGAATTACGGTCATATGTATTTTTAGTTTCCTAAGTACTATAACATCATCTGTCCCATATCCTCACTCCCTGTCCGAAGCTACAGTGTACCGAGGCTATAATAGGCTCACTCCTCATTCTTTTCCTTTTAGCCAACCCCCATGAATAACCACTGTTCAGGTGCCTGCCGTAACGCTTGAATGATACGTTACGGTCAGCAGAAAATGTCTTTTTTCATCCTTTCAAATGTAAGTGGAATTAGGAAAACCAGGGCTTTCGAAAATCCGCGCGCCGACTTCGCGACCGCGACTAGTCAATACGTACCGCTGAGGTGGCCCCCTCTGTCGAGCGTGACTCGAAAACGAAAGTTCAACCAGTTCAACGTCGTCAGAGAAGCACCCGCGAGGTGTCGCGACCGTCTCATGACGTAATGTAAACACAGAAACGCGAAGGGGACGCCAGCGGAGCGAAGGTAGAGGAGAGCAAGGAGAGGCTGAGAAGGTAGCGAAGGGGCCTCCCAGGAATTTCATAATGGCTGGCAGTAGCAGCTTATCAATGCCATCCAGTGTAAAGTAGACTTATTTCCTCACCTGTGTCAACAACCCGAAGCTTAAAGAAGTTGCCACCCGAACAAATCGACACTGAATACTTATGCAGATCTCACGGATTCGGCATGGCACGACCCGAGTCGTCGGACTGGTGCACAGCAGTAGCTCAGTGCTCTTGGTGAGGCCCGCGGTCTTGTTTTATGTCGCTGCGGTTGCATCGGACCGTCGTCGTGATGCCTGTTCGTGACAAACCCGGCAACTGCTGCCGGCTTCCAGCCACGCGGACCGCGGAGTCAACGTAGCGTGGCAGCGCGGGTTCAATAACACCGCCGGTGAGCTTCCGTCCGTGCCGTGATTACGTCGGCCTCTCTACCGAGGCGGCGGGCTAGACTTCTTCCAAGGTGAGGAACCGCTTCGGGGCCAATTCGCCCTTTCGCTTGTGGTTTCTTTCTTCTTGGAGCCGGTCGGGTAGTGCGCGGTTTCCGCTTCTGACAAAGTGACAGTGCATGGTCATGGTTCCTCGGAAGAAAACGCTAACGCCGGAGAAAGTTCGAAGCGATCGGCGTCACGGTTTGGTGCGCCCATGAGCGAATATTTTTGCGCTGCCTTTGCTCGGCTGAAGTAGGGCACAGCACTGGGAGATGCTTCCAAGCGCGCGTTTGATCATTAGGCGGTCATTGCAGCGGCGCTATGTGGCGCGTAGTAGTAGGCCACTTTTCTTTCTGTTCTTTCTGCAAAAGTGATGCGGTCTTCTGAGTTTGTCTAAAGACAGTTGTCATATAAATGCCTCTTTGTAGCTCACTGCCAGTGGTTGCACTTATTCTGCAGCCGCTGTACAAGCGTTGCAAAAGCCGCAGCTTTGATGTGCTCTGCTAAAAGTTTGCATCGATAGTATGCGGCGGAGATGTGGGGGTGCCGGCATGTCAAGTTTGGCGGGCAATGGGAAAGGTAGCATTTATACAACTGAAACATTGCCGGTAGACTGCCGTCGCTGCCGCTTTCGCCTGGCAACGAATTGATTTTCCCATTTTCAAATTTAGAGCCATCGAACCCCCCTGTTGCTGTTGATCATATTGGTGCATCTGTGCTTGTATGGCACTAGTTCTCATATCGATCTCTAATCGCCTTGTTTGCTCACGCTCGATCCGGTGCCGTGTTTTCATTGAAGCCTCCGGCTTCCGCATTGATCGCAGCATGACATGTGCTTCATTTTCCCACGCTACTTTCCTTTCAGGCGCTTTTTGCGTGTCCTGTATGGCGGAAAAAATGGAGCTTAGGAAGGTAAACTTGTTGACTTTAGCTGCTGATCGTTGAAAAGGCAATTGTTTGTTTGTTCGCTCATTATGTCTTTTTTTTTTCTTTTTCTCCTGACCATTTTCAGAGCTTGAGAAGGAAGTTCTCAGGGAACATACGGTTAGTTGATTGCACCTTTCTTTGTATGTTGGTGTGTTCGTGCAATATTTCTCAACTGGTGTACATTTTGTTTGCTATGTGGATGAAAACAGGTTCATTAAGAGAGAAAAGGTTACTATCACCTCTTGGCTCATATCTGTATAGCGGACCACGTAAAATATTTTCTTGACATTAAAACAGTGATGTCAAGTCTGTCTCTACAATGTTGGTCTTGCAGTTCTCTGCTATGTGAGCTGCTTTTTTCTCCAAGCACATTCATTAAACTATCTTTGAAACCGTCTATATATGAGCAACATTCGAGAATAAAGACTGGCATATTTAGCCTATGGACACATTTACGCCAATTGACATCATAACGTTTTATTAGCACAAAGTCCGAGCTTCATATTCTGTTAATGTCAGTGTCACATAAGCTGTTCTTGTGGCCTTTGAGCAGTAATGAATCTCTCATTCACATCTGTACAGTTCTATCTTTCCTGTGGGCAGTTGCCCACAAAAGTTGTTCAATGTCATGTGGCTGTGGCAATAGCTTCTTTAGTCTTTTCCTACTACAGGAGATGTGCTCATTTTCAGTGCGTTTATGTTTTACTGTTTTCTTTCAATGAAAACAGTTTGTTTCTTAATTGTTAGAATTCTGAGTAATTGCTACAAGTGTTTTTGAGACTTTCAATGTGATATTTTGAATATGCAGCCCAGAAAGCACTATAAGAATAATAATTTACACTATTGAATAAATAATAGTCAGACAAAACAAAATTTGAAATATCCAATATATGTGCTTTTGCTGCTGCAATAACTTCTAGAAGTTAGACCATGCAAGAAAAAAAGATGCTTGATATAAATTTTGTTGAGCTTGATGTTAGCTGAGATGTTGCCCATTGTTGTACAGACCTTAGTGAGACTCCCCTCATTAAGTCAGAGGTTGACACCGAGATTGACATTTGTGTGAGTTAATATGGATCCATGATGAAATGAGGATACTCTGACACATAAGGACACAGAAGAACAGACATCACATGCACTTGCCTGCAACTAAAGGTTGATTTGAACAAAACAAGTATTTAAAAGCAAGCAGTACTAACTTCACACGGGTGAAAGTCTGCAAAAACAGAGCACAGGGATAAAACACAAATGATAAACACTGCAGGCACCAAAACTCAAAAAGAGGCCACGTCAAACTGACAAATCGGGCCAAAAATAAAAGGCAGTTTTTAATTCATACAGTGCATGACATTCAGTCACCATTAAGTCACCATTCAGCAGTGCCTGGAAAGGCCACTAGTCAGTGATCAATTTCTTGTGGCCCAATAAAGCAAAAGTTCATAAGCCAGCATAGGCTTCAATAATGTCACTCAGTGACCCTCAAAATAGTGAATAAGACATTTGTGTTAAGCAGCCACAGCTGCTTTTAAATTTGCCATTTTTAGTGGCTGTATTTGTAAACAGTAAGGCAAGAGGCACATGAAGAACTGGTTATGTGTAAAAACAGCATGTTTTGCAACATGGCATTGCAAAAATTGCTGAATTGAAGTGTTTTATGCTATGTGTATCAGGGAGGCATAGCCACTTTTCATGCAAATAGTATTGCCAGTGGCCAGAAATATTTTTCGGGGACAGGGGGGTTATGTGTTCTTGCACATTGTTTTATGCTAGGTACCCTGGTATACAAAAAGTCACAGCTTCACCCGAAAAGCAAAGCATGGATTGCGATAGCAAATTAGTAGACAGTTTTACAAAGTAAGCATCATAGTTTTATCAGCCGTATAAACTTGGAAACATTTGCCTGCTAACCGAATTAACAAGCATGGCTTCAGCGCGCACAAATAAACATGAACACATCACACTCGATGAGCGCAGACACTTGTTGTCAAAACCCCGGTGTGAGCAGGTGCGGTAGCAGCAGTGAGCGAAGTGTCTTTTTTTCTGCCTATCGCTTTAACACAAGAGTGGCGAGAATACAGCGCGCACATAAGTATAAGCTGTCTGCAGGTACCTTTCAACATATTACACGTGCAACTGCGTGCGGCCATGCAAAGTACACACTTGTTGGCAGGCTCGAAAGCTGTCCCCTCACTCTCTCGCTGCCTCCCCGCTTTGCACCGTATCACCGCGATCGTTCGCGCTTGCGAAACACGCAGTTGCTGCTGGAGCAGAACGCCACCTCCATCCCCCACGGCCTGTCGTACGACAGAAGGCCGTGCATTTGCTCTCCGTTTTCCTCCTCCGCGCGCACCAGATTGAGTTGAGATCATCCATTTCCCTCGCGTGTTTTCACTTGCGCATACAGCATACGACGTGCGGCGACAATATTATCATCCGTGGACTTTACACGGGACATCACGGCGACGGCAGAAATGCGCCTGGGGTGACCACATAATTACTATCGCAATAAAATTACTGGCGGGGGGGGGGGCACACACTTGGACACTTGGCCAGTGCCCCCTGCTGCTGCTCTGCCTACGTCCCTGACAGTGCAGATGTCTTCTCTTTCAGCAACACATTATTGTGATCATGGACATTAGCTAACTAAATTTAGTCAGAATTGTGAGACTGGCATCAGGTTTTAGAGTATACCGCACCAAACTTGCATTCTACTTTACAGATTAAGTTCATGTGTTCTCACAAAGGCACTTTTGTGCTCTTTAGGGAAAAGTTAACCAGAACACAAAGGTTAGTGTAACAGATCGCATCGAGTTATTTTGAAACTTGCGCTGGTCTTAAGATTCCTGCAAGGTTGACATGCCTTGAGCACTCTCTGTCTTCGATTCGACATCATTGTATACCCTCATCTAATTAGACATTAAGTAGTGAATTCTAGATAATCATTAGCTAATCAGTGATTTTCGGGCATTCAGTGACACCCACCGCAACTAATACTGTGTTGCTGAAAAAGGAAAAGAAACAAAGAAAAAAAAGGGGGGGGGCATTATCTTTGCAGTGCAGTATCCTAATGTTCACTCTTTCTGCTTAAAGCAGGTGGTATACTGCTTGAAAAACTTGACAACCTTGAAAGTACTGAAATTTAACAAGCGAGTGATTTGCATCTATGGCTTTATATTAAGGCTGAATGTGTGTGGGACATATTTTGTATCTTTTCAGTTCTCCTGTTGTAAGAAGAGACAGCCAGGCTGAAGTAGTACTCAAAGGTTGGCTTTATAAACTTGAGGGAGCGACAATAAAACAGTGGAAGAAACGCTGGTGCATCCTTTCAGAGTACTGCTTGTTCTATTATAAAGGTATGCAAGTTTGTAATTCTGTTCCTCAAACACTTATCTTGTATTAGGCATGGGTAACGGGACTGAGTTGCTTTGCCCAGCAATTGTGCCAAATCTCTGCTGGGACCTGATTTTACTTGTAAATGAGTACTGTGTGATGCATAAGTTGAGAGCAGCACATAAATTGCTTGTGTACGAAATCCCTAGCTGTGTTGTCTTGGAGATAGTAGTTGTTGCTATAGTGATGGCAGAAAGTGTGCTTGCTTCATTATCATGCCCTGTGACAATTTACGGCATAATTAAGGAGCCTTCATGAATATTGTGTCAATTAAGTTTGCTTTCTGCTTTCGGAAGAGTTTCATTATGTAAAACCTTATTGAATGATATTCCCTTTCCCTGTTAATACTCAGCATTCACATGTTGTTTTGACATACTGATGTGAGTTAGATAATCAGTCTTAAATTTTCAGGACCTGATGAAGAGAAGTGTTTAGGCTCCATTTTACTCCCAAGCTACAAAATCAGGCCATGCACAGCTGATGACAAGGTGTCCCTGAAGCATTCGTTTGTGGTAAGTCCAGCTGAAGAGATTTTTCACAGCAGTCCTTTTTATCCTCTCAACCTTGTACACAGTCTGTGCAACCGAGCAAGGCTGTTTCATGCTACTGTCTTGTGTCTTCCAGGCTGAGCACCAGAACACAAAGACATACTATTTTGCTGCGGAGAACAATGCCAGTATGTGTCAGTGGATGAATTCCATGTCCCTTGCTTCTCTTATGCAAAAGGACACTGACCGCAGGTAAGGTGTACATATAGTAATGAAAGTCTATTTTGAACCAAGAGGTGCATCATGCTCATAGAAAGTATTCAAACATGAAACCATAAAAGTATCAAACCCCTTGCTTACTGTGCACACGAGTTCTACGTATCACAATGAGTTGTGCCAGTATGACATAATAAATAGAATACTAGTAATGGGGTTCTGATTGACTGATTTATGAGTTGATATAATAATCAGTTGGTGGGGATGCAAATATCAGAGCAATACAGGCTATAAAAGGTGCCATAGTAGAGGGTTTAAATTTTTTAATGTAGTCTTGGCGTGTACTTGAAGCTCAATACAAAAGTGTTTCTGCATTCTGCTCCCATTGCATGTCACAGGGCTCTCTGCAGATTGTGTTTCCTAGGCTATGGTTGCTTGGGATCAGTTTTCAAGTGCGATCCTGAGGGTACGATCATGCTGTAGTTCACGTTGTTGATTCCTTGAGCATAACCGTTGACAGCGACAGCAGACTTGATCCACCTCTTGGAACTGCTTGGCCACACTTGTAACAAGTTGTGATGAGGGAAAAAGCATTGAAGTTTCTTATTCAAGTTCCTTCAAGTACATCTTCCTTCAAGTGCGTCGCCCTTCTACGCCCACTTCTGCACATGTGAGTTTGTCGTTCGTCTAGTGAATTCAACGCAACAGAAGTTCGTCATGCCAATGTTCGGCTATCTTAAAGCATTCAGTAGAGGAGAGGGAGATGCATGGCCCTGCTACATTGTACGCTTTGAAGCTTTCTTTATCGCCATTGACGTCCAGCAGAAAAAAAGTCAGTCTTTTGTTGCATTGGGCAGAAGATGTATGCTCTCTTGCGAGATCTCGTTATGCCCACCCAGCTGCAAGACAAAACCTTGCAAGAAATTCTTTCTGTTCTAGGTGACCATTACTGCCTCGAGCCATCTGCTGTTGTGCAGCATTTTAGGTTCAACGCACACGTTCGAATGGAGGGTGACAATGTCAGTAACTTTGTGGTGTCACTCAAAAGTCTCTTGGAATATTGCAACTTTGGAACTGAGCTTGGCAATATGTTGGGACCGGATTGTGTGCGGCATCAACAGCAAAGCCGTGCAGACGAGGCTGCTCAAGAAAGTAGACCTTACATATGAAGATGTTGTGAAAACTGCACTATCCACGGAAGCTGCGAAGAAAGATGCCAGTGAGATAGCCAGTTCCAGCGGAAGTTTGCTTCGTACACATAAGGTTGTGGTATCAAAAGGGTGTGTCTCATGCTACTGCTGTGGGGAGAAACACTTTGCGACTGCATGCAACTATTGCCAGAAGCAGAGACTCAATGCTCAAATGTGCATTTCGAAGAAAAAACACGCTTTGTTGCGAAAAGGCAAGTCTACAAAACTACACAGTTCCGTGCCTCCAGCTCGCATAACTTCAAATGGAACGCACCAAGTCAACATTGTTAACAACAACGCACCTACCGATGTGTTTGACATGTGGCCACTCGACACTGTTATGCCTTCACTGCCCTTCACTGTAACCGTTGGCATTTGTGGTAAGCCGCTCTGTATGGAGCTGGACACCTGTGCGAGCATTTCTGTCATTGCAAGGAAAAATGTCTTAAGGAGCAGCTAACATCGGTGACTGTCATGCCATTTGATGTGCTCCTAGAAGCTACTCAGGTAAGCTCACACAAGTTCAAAGCAAAGCAGCTGTTGCAGTACAGTGCTGCTGGAAAAAGTTCACTAGGGAGTTAAAGCAGGCATTTGCTGCCTCACAGGTCATCGCTATAGGCTCCGAGCTATCATAAGTATGAAGGAGTGTCCTGAGTGCGTGGCAAAGCAACGCAACCTAGATGAAAGACTAGGGGACATTCAGCGAATTGGGAAACAAGAAACGAGGCGAAGCGTCGCGGGAATGAAGGTAGGCAGAGGCGTGCTGGGTTGACCTCCTCTGGCAGTTGCTACAGGTTTAGTTTGCCATACGAACGTACAGGGTTCATCTCGTAACATCGACCTCGCGTGCGAGTGAAAGCGCGGGACAGTGAGCAGATGATAGCATCTCAATCTCGCGTGCACAAAGGAGGAAGGGGGGGGTGGGAGCGCGGTCGTGTGAGTTTTATCTTGAATGTGATCTGCTTTGGGGGAACAGTCTAAGTTGTCCAATGGCTCGTAGTCTTGTGTGTGCTGTGTTCTCGCTGTTCATTTTGCGTTGAAGCGATACACAGCTCTTTTCTTATCCCTTAACGTTACACCTATCATTCTTCTTTCCATAGGACGACACAACGAGCTATGGAAAGAAGAATGATAGGTGTAACGTTAAGGGATAAGAAAAGAGCAGATTGGGTGAGGGAACAAACGCGAGTTAATGACATCTTAGTTGAAATCAAGAAAAAGAAATGGGCATGGGCAGGACATGTAATGAGGAGGGAAGATAGCCGATGGTCATTAAGGGTTACGGACTGGATCCCAAGGGAAGGGAAGCGTAGCAGGGGGCGGCAGAAAGTTAGGTGGGCGGATGAGATTAAGAAGTTTGCAGGGACGGCATGGCCACAATTAGTACATGACCGGGGTTGTTGGAGAAATATGGGAGAGGCCTTTGCCCTGCAGTGGGCGTAACCAGGCGGCTGCTGCTGCTGCTGCTGCTGCTGATGATGATGATACACAGCACAAAGGTCACTTCGCCCGCTGCTGCTGCCGCAATTCCTCACCCCAGCGTTTTGACAGTGAGCGTCTGCAGTCATCGAGCGTGATGTGTTCATGTTTGTCTATGCCTGTTGACACCATGCTTGATTATTTAAAATAATTAGTAAGTGAATGTTTACAAGTGATCATTCTACTCTGGCGACTGCTGCATATTATGTGGCCGCACGAGCCCTGTCTTAAATATGATCTGCAATGCTGACAGTCTAGGCGCACCTAGGGCTAAAGCTTCGTATGTGCTATGTTACGAACTGTCTGCAAGGGTACCGGCCTACAAAATTTTCCAGCCAGCCGCAGCTGCGAGGGTGGTGAGCTTCCCAGAAGTGACCATGGAAGCCTTCCCCACCTGCCGCGGCGACTCGTTTTGTAGGGACAACGGTGTGCCACATCAACACCCCCTCGGCGCCGCTATGACTAAACGCAGTCAGCAAACCAAGTATTGTTCATGGATTCGCCGTGGTCGCCATGGCTTGTTAGAAGCGGTGAAACTCCTGAGAGAAGATGTCTGGTGGCCGTCTCACAGGGCTTAGAAGTCATGGACAGACGCGGCGGCCATTGTCTGCCAAGTCAACACTGAGATGAAGAGGTGCCTGCTCAGGGCAAAACCCATGTCTTTGAGAACCCACTTACCTCGGCGTGGTCAGTGAAAACTGTGCAGAAGTCCGTGTAAACCCTCCCCCTCAAAGGCGGGTCGGCTACGATGACTTTGAACGCTCTGAATTGGTAGCAGGTTTAACGGTCGTTTTCCCTCACCTAAGGATCTAGGGAGGACATAGTGTATTTAAGGAGCCATTGGCGGCTCCTCAGAGTGCATTCCTCTTTCAGTTATGTTAGACTGATGAACTGTAACGTTCTCATGTAAATGCTGTAAATAAATCCCATATTTGTCGTTCTCGATGAGAACCAGTCTATCCCTTCAACAACGACCTCAGCGTGGATAAGTTGGACGACGACATGGGCCAGCTACCATCTATTTCATGCCCGACCCCAGCCATAACAGCTATAGCACCCATACACTTGCACGTCACCCACATTCACTGAGGGAAACGTCACGATCTCTTTTTGTTTCCTCCTCTTGTTTTTGCCTCTGTACACTAACGATGTGTGCTGCAGGCCTCCAGTAGGGTGCCTTGATGTGTGCACCCCCGGGCACGGCTGATCAAGGCACCCTAGCCTCCGGGATCGGTAGTGGTCGCTCCGAATATTCCTCTTAACCGAAAAGCACATCCGAGTCAGTCAATCTTAAGCGGATATTTTTTTTTTTTTTGCATTGAGTCTATGGAAAACCAAACAAATTTTCCCATGTTCGCTATATATGAGAATTCAGCTTAACCGAGTTCGTTTTAACGAGAGTTCACTGTAGTTCGATTTAGGTGGCTGTCATTTAGGTCATCATTTAGGTCAGCATTTTGTAGCGTATTGTTGAGCATGATGCAATAGCCATAGAAAAAAAAAAAGTGTAATATGTTTGCTGGTAAAGCTTCTTTTTGCTATTGAAAATCTTGAAGATCCCTTGTTACGTGTATGGCAACACTGTAAAGAAGTCTATTCGCATTTTGAGAAAGAAGACTTGTCGCTCTCTTGTTGTCCCATCACAACCGTTGCCACGATCAAGTACGCTCGTGTCAATTGGCATTGGATGTCGTCTACATGTCCTCCCCCATTCAATGGCTCGTCCAATGTATGTTCTTTTTCTTGGGATGTTTTTCAGTCACTCATTTTGTTAGTATACCAACGAAGAGTTTAGACTTTTTATTGTTGCTTGCTGCCTGAAGAAAAAACAGACATTAATGCTAAAATTTTTTTTTCATGCAGCCGTCAAGCACTGCCGTTGCACGGGATGCAAGCTGCTGCGAATGCTTCCCAAGCCATTCCACCAGACTACCACTTCTCACCACATGTAGCGCCCCAGAGGCCTGGCATGCAACAACCTCAGCGTCCCTCTGATGAGTCCTTCGAGGTTGAGGCATACTCTGTGGGGGCAGCCACAGACGGCCATTATTTGGGCAGTGGGGATCAATACCCATGCTCTTACACTCGTAGCCCCATTTATGACCAACGGCCTCCACCTGCTGCCCCTCGACAGCGCCCATGCTATCCAGTGTATGCCAATGCACCTCCCAAGCCTCTCCGACATGGCGCAACATCTCCAAATGTTGCTGAAGGTGGTGGCTACGATGCCTGCAACAGCTATGAGGGCTACGATTTTTATGGAACACAGGAGCCCTTGCCCGCATATGCCGGCCGGCCTGTTTCAGCACACTACGGAGAGAATGTGCCAAACTCTACACTGACATCAGCTCAACTGATGAGGCCACGCTCAGCTGACTTCTTGGAGCGTGATGACGATGGCGAAGAGCCATACTTCAGCAAGAAGAGTGCACCAGCCGTTGCACCTAAGCCTCGCCCAAAGTCCAGCATGGCTCATTACGATTGGGAAGATGAGGACGAGGCTCACGACTGGCGGGGGCAGCAGCAGCCGCAGCAGCAGTGGAGGTCTCGCACCATGGAGACAGTGCCACAGGCAGGTGTGTTTCATGATGAGTCACAACTGGGAAGAATGCCATCAGCCAAGGCAGTGAGTGCAAGTGGAAATTCAGCACAAAGCAAAAAAGCAGCTCACGTGAGTTTTTGCATACTTGAGCATTGACACTCATTGCTGATTCAGTTCTAAGGATTGAGCATTGTTAATATTTTAGTCTCTCATTAAAGCAAACCCTGCCAAGCAAAGGTCTCTGGTAACCCAGGAGTTTGAGGATCCTTGTTTAATTTCCCATTGTATCATTGCAATTTTTTAAAGGTAGTTTATAATAATAGAAGGAGGGTTTCCGCAGCTTCTAGGGCCTCTTGATGCCTACACTAAAGCTTGAAAAAAAAAAAAGAACTAGTGACATAATGGCTACTGTGTCTAGGCACAATTGTTTATGTAACCATGGCATTTGACATGTTCGTGTTGAAACATTCAGCGCATTTACCTCCTGCTTTTTTACCCGCTGTAAATTGTGCTGCTTTTGATGGTCTCTCATTTTCCGAAGTTTGGTAGTGGTTGGTTGGTCGGTCAGTCTGTTGGGTTCCTGCAAAGTAGGTCCATTGCTCAATAAGAAAAAGTGATTTGTCTGATAAGGAAGCTTGAACGATGGCACGAATGGAAGTGCTGCACTAATTGTGCCATCTTGCACCAAATCGTCAAGCTGCATTAACCTACCCCAAAACTAATTTTAAACAAACATTTCAAATTTAGCAGGGTGTGCATATTCAGTGGTAACCACATGTGCTTAACCACTAGTGCTTCGCCCTGCAATCCAAGCCTAAGCAATTTGTTTATGCATTGGCGTCTTTGAAGTGTGGGTAGGTTTCTTGGCATAATCGTATTTCTTTCTATAGCTGCAAGAAAATGAAAACCATTTTGTGCTCTACTACAATGCATCACGAATGTTTTATATAAGTGTTGTGCGTTTGCTTATATATGCAGACCAGATAAAGATGGTTTGAATTGGTGCTCATTCAAGGGGCAGTTGGGAAGAAAGCCGTGCTAAGTGAATAAGGTCGAACAGTTTGCTCAGCATGTAGCTCATCAGTTTCGTTATACGTTTTAGCACTCGCTTTCATGCTCTATTGGTATATCTACGTTGATTGCTGGGTGGACGCTGTGTGTGGTATGTTCTACATTTGTTTCACATGTGCGCCACATCTAGTTACCGGGATGATAGTACGGCATGCCAGCAAACGACCTGCTTGCTTTCATGAAACTTCTTGGTCACGAATATCCAATGGCAACCGTAATCGTCTCTCAAATTTTCACTCAGGCTATATACTTTCTTCACAGCCACATCACACAAAAGCAGGCTTTTGCTGCCGCAGAGAGCAAGCCAAGGATGTACAGTTTTGTAATTTGACAACCTTATCAACTAAGTGGTGGTTGTAATTAAAAGTTCGACGCAAGCGCTAACCTCCGATGTTGTGTTTGCAGCAACGATGTTCACGGCGTGACTTGTGCAGATTGAGTCCAAAAATTTTCATAAACCATCGTTTGGTGCACAATATATCAGCTGCCGTTTTGCATTGGCTTTACGGTGCCTGTGGCTGAACTGCGAGTAAGCTTGAATAATCGAGTCGAAATATTGGTTTGGTCGACGAAGCAGCTTGCAAAGCCACAGAAAATTTTTATGCCTTCATTGTTTTCAAAAATATCTTTGAGCATTTTTCTCGGCAAGCAATGTGAAATACTGGCCAACATGCAATGACCAATATGTCACTTCACACTTATACTGCGGTATTCTTCTATCTTAACTGAAGGTACCCAAGAATTAAAAATTACTATAGGGTACTACGCAAATGGCGTTTACTGTACCTTGATGAGGGTTGTTCATAGTGACCACTGTGAATATTTCTCATTCATTGTGCACAAATATGTTTAATTAGATAAAAATATATATTCACCTAGTCAATAAGATGTCAACGAAAAATTTGTAGATGATGTTCAGAAATGATCGATAATAGCATTTAATGCAACCTAGGGTGCTTGAATACCTTTTCTTTAACAAAAAGAAAGCCTGTGAAAATTTAAAAAATTAATATAAAGCACCGCTGTGATTGTGATTACGCTTCTGCGCACCAAAGATTGCATCAATCTTTATGCAAGCCTCATTAAACAGGGACACTGGGAACGAGCCTCCATGCTTTTTGCTCGACGTGTCGGCAGTTTTTGGTGTGAATCTTCGGTTCTTAAGTCGTTATCAAATGTGAGGTAGCACAATCTTCTAACAGATAAGCTTTCCGGACCGTCGTAAAACTGCGGCCCAGGTTTTCACGTTGATAATTGCCATGGCTGGTCATGCATTCGCCATCGGCGCGAAGTTGTCGACAGGGTATACAAGTGAGTTGGTCATTCTGTAATTAAGTGAACACAGTAAAGGGGTCAGAGTCAAGAGGGGAGAAAAAAAAATATTTATTAACTGACAATGATACACAAATTTAAAAAATATGACACAAGAACACTAACAGTCGTGCACTTAATATATATCAATGATGACGACAAAAGAAATAATACCACAAGTAATTAACAGTGGATATAAAAACCAACACTACACAAGAATACACTTAACAGGGGTCCACTAAAACAGAGTTCACAAGAAAACAAATGATGGTATACGCATACGCATGGCTGGGGAAGTCCATAAACCATGGAGTCAAAGGCAGAGTTTTCCTGAAAAACGCGGGCAAGCCGATCTTGTTGCAGTGGATGCAGTTGCTGTGCTGGATTTCCCGGGAGTCTAGATTTCATGACTTCCCTCGAGCAGGTTGAGCTAACTCTAGGGGAACTACTGTGAGCTTCATTGCAGACGGTCTGTTGTCTCTTACGTCAAATAGTCAGTCGGAGTTCAGACGCGGCTAGGCGGCCCAGGCGATACTGGGGGTGGCACTAGCCCCTGAACGCTTCTCAGCAGATAATAGGCTGAGCTTCTAGAATGCTTAGCTGGGACTAAATCCTGCGTTTAAATAACTTCTCCTTTCTCTAGTTCCCTGGGTTAGGGAATGGCAGATATTGGTGGCGATACAATCAAGTTCGCCCAATTGTATCACGACTCCTCCTAAGGTCTTGGCTGCCCCCCTTTTAATTAGGGGCAAGGGAACTGGTGATTACCCCCTGCTGTTAGAGGTCGCGCCCTTACATTGCACCGCAGAGACAAACACGCGCACACTTAAGTCTTTGGCAGACCTCTGCTGTCTGTTGACAAACACAGAAGAAACAATGGTAGGTGGCCATACGGTGCCAAACCCTTTGACAACACATACACTGTTAGCAATTTGTGGACACGTGATTGCACAGAGACACCACATATTTCGTGGTATTCACAACCCCTCCCTCCTTAGCAACCTTCTCAATGCATGCGCGAGGCAGAGAGTGCACAGGGGTTCCTCACAAAAGTTTCTCAGGACGTCAAGGTCGCACCACCACCAACAACAACAACAAAAAAAAACAACTAAAAAATCTCTAAACCTGTCTTCGACATTTTCAGTTGCATGCCCGAGTGGCTGGCAATACCTGTCTTGCTTGCTGGTTCCTACTCCCATGACCTTTTGTCACCCGTTGATTGGTGCTCTGCCAACTCAATTAATGCTGCACCGTGACAATAATACACACATTGTAATAGATGATGATGTTTACCTCTGGGACCGGTTTTATTACTGGTGTAGGGACGTATGCATTGCCACATGAATCTTTTTTTTTTGTCAATCACACAGGTTTCTTTATTATTCTTTTCTTGCTTCTTTTTGTAGAAAAGAAAGGACCACACAAGACTGAGGTTGCTATATACACTGTTATCAGTCATTCCTCGACGTATTCCACAAGCTTTGCTTTGGCACCTTATTGAATAAGTAGGGCAATAAATGCTACCTCACTAAATTTAAGTACAGTTAAAGCTTGAAATAACAAACTTCGATTTAATGAAGTTCTCTATATAACAAAGTAGTTAACTTTTCATAATCTTTTGTCCATAGACCACCATGTACTAGAACCTCAATATAACGAAATCTATTTGTACGCAATTTCAATATAATGAAATTTCGCTTCTACAGCAAAGGAATGCCGAGACAATAAGTGGAAACTTCCGCTGACGCAGATGGTCAAATGATTGAATTACAAGCGACTGCTTGCTAACGCCCCTTTCAAATCGCCTACGGGGTGACAAGAATGACTGCCGAAGTGAAGCCGCATTATGTTCCGTATGAAGTCCAAATGCGATAAGATCGTATCGCTGCCTGCGCACGTTGTGCTTTATGTGCAAGTGAAAGTGTGCAAGGGTGAGCCTTCACCCACCAGTGTCGCCTCCCCGCGCGAGCAGAGGGCAAGTGGGGGAGGGGAGCGAGCTCGCAGTAACGCGATCAGGCACGAGTAATGGGGGGGGGGGGGAGGCGGGAGGCCGGAGAGGATAAGTTGGTGCGCATTGGGATTTCTGGCACGTGTCTAGGCCGTGGCTGGTCATGGCTGTAAGCGTGGCTGAGTGCATATGCAGCTCCCTGGTTGTAGGTAATCTACCGCGTGTGCAAAGAGTGGGCATGCCAAGATGGTGTGACATCATGCTAGCTGGCTTCCCGCTCATTTAGTATTGAAGGTTGCGTAATCTAGTGTCTAGGCCATGGCTGCGCATAGCTGTAAGTGTGGCTGAGTGTATATGCAGCTCCCTGCTTGTAGGTAATCTACCGCGTGTGCAAAGAGTGGGCATGCCAAGATGGTGTGACATCATGCTATCTGTCTTCCCGCACGTTTAGTATTGAAGGTTGCGTAATGTAGAGTTTCGGTGACTCGTTAGAGCGAGAGGTTAGACAAAGCATTCGCTTCACACTGCCGGCGCTTTTCATAATAATGCCGTTCCAGTGCGGGCGATGCTATCAGCTGCAGGGGCGGAGTGCATGTGAAAGCGTGGCTGGCTTCGCTTAATTCGTACTGCCTATGTGAAGATATAGTCGATGTGGCATGAAACCGTATCATCGTCGCCGACACCCAAACTCATCAAAATGATTTGTTTTCTCATTCAAATTTGCTTTTTTCGATTGCCCGATAATTAGGAAAATTCTGCAGCCCCTTTCCGTGTAAGAAAAACGGATCGGCGACTTCAATACAACGGTTGAATTTCAATACAACGAAATTTTGATATAATGAAGCAAATTGCCGATTTTACCTACTTTGTTATATCGAGGTTTAACTGTATTTGTTGGTTGTTCACAATGAAAAAAGAACACTCAACTAGCATTAACAAAAGTCTATCAACATAGAGTAGGCATTGTTTGCAGAAAGCCCTCGGTTATTTCTTTGGTTAGTTGACACACCTGGTACGTAACTTAATGGTGGTTTCTGAGAAACCCCTATAGGCTTCCTTTGTAGTTTCATGCTACAGTCATCTATATGACAACCTTTCCCAGTCATGAATTTTGATCACTTGGCAAGATTGTGAAGAACTGATTTACTGTAGCCTTATAGTGTCTGCAAAGTGAAATAAATTACGCCTTTTATTCATCTGCCTGTATTTCACTCATATTGACATTTACCAAGCTGTACTGACGCATATTTACTGCTCCAAAATAGACAATTCATGCTCCAAACCTTCTGCAAAGTGCCATATTTGCTGCTCCAAAGTTTCCTTGGCCACTTCCATCCCTGCATGATCTCCAGGCGCATTAGCCCAACACTTCAATCACTGCACCACAGGCGCAGGTTTCTAACGCTTACGTATTTCTCAGCTTTACTACTCTTAGCTTGTGGCAACAAATGCTTTGACATGACTAAAATGCACATTCACGCTGAGAAACGTGCGAACGGGCCTAAAAGCACTTCTGTAAGTCATCTTCACTTGTGGAATGTTTGCATAAGAATCACAGGGCGACAGTAAAGCCACAGTTTTACGTGACAGCACCTTGTAGAAACGAGAGAGGACCACATTGCGGGGGAGATTTGAGTGTCTTATAATTTCTAACACTGCCACTCTACATTGCTTGTGGGCGTTAGTGGTTTGACATGATTGAAATGATCAATGACGCTGTGCAACTAGAAACATGTCTACATCATGATCTACAACATGTCTACATGTCTACGAACATGTCTACAAACATCATGATCAATTCTTGCCCTTGCCACTTTTCAGTCATGCCAGCTGGTGCTTTGAGACAATTGAAATGCTAATTTGCGCTAGTAATGCTAATAGTAAGACAATTTTTGTGTGAGTATGGGTCGAATGAATGCTTCATGTACGCTAGTTCCCACAGTGCGTGGGATCTGCATGACTTTTTTTTTTTGCCTCTTCTCGCTTTGGCATAGAAGGAACAGTCAATGAAGCGACTGCTGGAATGGAAGCAGCGCATGCTGCAGTCTCCCCTGTGCAAGAAGCCAGGCCAGCAGCAGCAGCAGCAGCAGCAGCAGCAGCAACAGCTGCAGCACCACCATCAGCAGCACGTTGTGCCTTCTCCTCAAGAACTCCAGTCGGCAGTGCTCCGCAAAACACCGGCGCCTGAGTCCTCGCAGCCCCCCGAGCGGCCTCCATTACCTGAAGAGTACAGAAGACGGGCTTCTGAGGGTTCTAGGCCAATGGATGGCATGCCAGGAGGTCGCTTCTTCAACGCGGAGCCACGAGGAGAACCCGTGGGCCGGGCCCAAGAGTCATCAGCACCACCAGGACCAGATCTCATTCGTGGGTCTTCTTTTATAAGTACCTCTGTTGCATTTGTTTTGTTGTGCATGTTTTCCTGTTTACTAGCTTTTGTATTGTGGTTCATTTGGTATTCCGTCACTCACTGGCACAACCAGAATTTTCTTTATTTGGTGAGTTTTTTATGCCCTGAAAAAGTAGAGCCACCCAGCCACCCCACCCATCTCTCTCTCTTTTCATTTTTTTCATGAGGAGACATTAAAGGAACGGTATATGGTTTATGCTGTTAGATTATTGCTGCAGCATTGTCTTCAAAATGAAGGCTGATCTTCTCTTTCTTGAATTTCACACCTGAATACTTGTGCTGTGATTTCAGCCTGTTGCTGATGTTGTGGCATTTACACACATCTGGATCCTTTCTGCACTGGAAAAGTCCACAGAAGTTGCCACAATGAGCCTTTGGCTGCTTTTGAATGCAGTGTACTGGCTTCCACATTGTCAAACAAATCATAATGTCATCAGCAGAGGATTTTCAACCCTCTGCTGATGAGGCTGGCCTATTGGCAGTTGTGTAAGTGTAATCTTTAAACCTAGCATTGCTTCACACAAAATATGGTAATGCTATGCTAAAGCTTCCTAGTAACTACAGTTGTAATGTTGCCAGACTACATCCAGTGTACAGCATTAAGATCCCTTAATGTGGTGTCAAAAAATTATTGCTGGTTATTTTTGGTTTCTTTCTAAGCTTTCCAAAATGTTTCTGTAATGAATCAGTCATAGAACTCCCTATGAGCATGGCCTTCCAGGAGAGAAAATAATGATGACGTCTTACAGGAAGGTTTAATGACCTTTGCATAAAGTAACACCCACATTTAATGTCATTGTTTTGTGGTGGCTGCATAAGGATATATTTAATGGCATCAGACAAAACAAAGTTTACAATCAAATTAATTTGAGCAACTGATTAAAAAGTATTTCATAGCATAACTTGTACTCAGAAGAATACCAAGAAATAAATAGACGAACAGCAAAAGCAACACAATATGCAAATAGAAAATGTTAAATATTGGGTGTCTATTTTTCTTGATACAAAGCTGCTATTTGTTTTGCCTGATAAGCAATGGGCATCATATTTGCATTTCCGTCATGCTCTGTCATGCTGGCCATGTTTGTTGACAACACATAGGGTTCATATCTTGCTCAAATTCTGGGTCCAGTTTCATGGCTTAAGTATCCTTTGATTATTTATGTGACTGTGGCCTGGAAATTTTAGATGATTACCATAAACCTCTAAAACTGAATTTAATGAAAAGAGATCTTTTGCCAGAGCTGTTTGACAAGCCCTGTGAGACTATAGTATGCTAAGGTCATTCAGAGTCTTCAGTTTGGACTCTAGAGAAAATCAGCATGCATGTGAGCACTTGTGAAAGATTTCAGTTTGTTGTTCTCAATTGCCCAAAGGGTAGCACACTGGGTATTGTATAGAGGTGAGACTCCATAACTCTCCTAGGAGATTTATATATAGACGTAATGAAAATGTAAAAAAAAAGTGTGCGAAAAAAAAACAGTACTCTGTTTTATTGATTAGATGATGGAAGCATGAAAGAGTGTAGGTTGGTTTTGTAACAAATAAATGACTGTTGCTATGTCCGCAATTTGTCACAACTCTGCTGCCCTGTATGAAAAGGAAAATGAGCCGTAATTGGTGTGGGCGTTCAGCATAGCTAGCATGTTTTAGGGCGTTGATCATAATGAGTATGTGATATTCTGATAAGTAATTTTTACTGGAGTGCATAATTTTGTAAAGCTAAATGAAAACATGGTGACAAATGCAATCTTTTACTGGTTGTATGTCCTGTGGTCCCAGTAAGGTCATGCTGCCACTGACAGCATTGGATCAGTCTCTTAAACCCAGGATTTCAATGTTAACGAATAAGTAGACCATTAAAGCTTATACATTTTTGTTTTGCCAGCTCCGCAAGCTTCTGTGTAATATTGAGGTATTATTAGCAAGTAAAGAAAAACAGTATCGTAGAACCTCGTTCATGTGTTTTGGAAAAACCGCGAGAAAAACGTGTTAACTGGGAAAACGTATGATCCAATGTAACTAAAAAAATTGACAGACTTAACTATTGTTGACATCGACGTAATGTGAAGCACCGCGGGGATCGTTGCAGCTCGAGACGCCGACACATGTCGAGCTGGTGGGGCTCCGGTGGCCTGAGAAGCGTTTTATTGTTCTTGTATTGCGGGGTGTTTTAAGAGAACGACGGGAAACTGAAACGACATCAAGCTGGTGGGTGACGCCGGGTGCCGCCGAAACTAAACGTGATGCTCACATCGCACCGCCTGCAGCAGGGAATGGCTGCACATTTGGATTATCGCCTACTAAAAGCGTGCAGTACGCTACCAATGGCACTACGCACCACGCGCTGTGAAACAGATAGGTGATCATGCTTATCGCATTAGGTTTGGCGGCGATAGCTCGGAATGCGGCGTGCGACTACCCGGCCGGAGGTTTTCCGGTACCGGAATAAAGAACTGTGCGCGGCGTCGTTTTCATGTGAGAGGGGCAGCCAGTACTGTTGTCGATCGTGCGCACCTCGCGCCTTTTCTTGTTCACATGGGTTCTAGCTAGCGGGAAATGTATACGATGGCAGTCTGCAGCAGGGAACGGCGTGGCATTTCGGTTATCGCCTATTAAACGCCTGCGCTATGCTTCCGACGGAACCACACACTGTACAACAGATAAGCGAAGATGCTTATCACAATAGGATAGGCGGTGATAGCTGTGAATACCGCATGCGACGACACTAGAGAAGGATTTGCTGGTACCGAAATGAGAAACTGAGTACGTGCCGGCGTTTTCACGTGAGACGGCGGGCCAGTATTGCGGTGAAGCTGCCGCGGTGGGCAGCTATATGCTGTTCTCGATCGCACGCGCCTTGCTCATTTTTTTGTTTGCATGGGATCAAGCGGCCGGAAGATGTATCATACGATCGCGGTTTGGCGACGTACTGGGGTGCGACCAGAGATCGTTGTTCGGGAGCACGTCGTCTGCTAGGCACCGAACCCGACGAGAGGTGGGAAGCTTGGAGCGATCATACGCTCGTTACAAGACCAGCTTCGCATGGCGCGTCTGGTGGATTGGATTGGATCCAACCGGCAGCTGCGACTGTGAAATAGCATGTTCGGATCCAATGCATAGTTTGATTCGAGAAAATGGCGCTTGCGTTGGGAACTTAGGTTGTTGTGCTGGCGTTGCTCGAGAAGGAAGGAGAGCGGGTGGGCGGTGTGAAACACGTTTGAAGAAATGGCACAAAGGGAATTCCAGCGTCGCTTTCATTTCTTGAAACAAATAGTGCGTTGGCTGTACAGTGAAATCGACCCCGACATCGGTACCAGCGAGCCACTGAAATGTTGTTGCTGCCTTTTGAAAAGTGTGCCACTGTTCCCGTCGTTTCTTATTTGTTTTTTCTTCTCGCTGTGCACGACACTACCTAGGGACGACGCAGAGAAACTAATAGTTATAAATTGTAGTAGTCACACCTACTACTAGTTGAAGACGTGTTTAAGCTTGAGAAGAAGAAAATACATTTTTAGATGCAGATTTCATTCACTGGAAGACGAGAAACATATTGTTTTATAGTACGTATACTGTCTGCAAGCAGACGACAAACGCAGAAAGCAAACTTCCAGGCAGTTCACCGCTTGCCGATTGGCTGCTCTCACTGCCCCGTTCTCAGAAATTTTGCATATTGCCACTTTGTGACATTGTAGCAACCGAACAGAATGCGTATCAAACAAAGATCTCCGATCGCACCCCTGAACGTTGGCGTCGAAAAATCGTGTTTTCCGGGAACGTATGAACCGGTAAAAAATGAGCCTAACTCTATTGGGTCATTTTTTTGTGTTCTCGATTGCGAACGTTAGCGTCGGCAAAACATACGTAACGGGAGCATATCAACGAGGTTCTGCTGTATATACATGTACAAACTGGGGTAGCTATTGCAGTTCTCATAAGCCCTCACGTTGATCATGCTAGAGTAAGGTGCTCATTTGTGTTCTCTTCCAGCCCATGTGGCGACACTTGCAATGTTGTTATGTGCACCTTGTTACGGCACAACACGACCAGTGGTGTTAATTAGATGTTTGCCATGAGGCAACCCCCACCCATCCATCAGTGCCTACCTAGAAGCCAATGCAGTGTTGACACCGACGGCTGACAGGCCCACTAAAGGCACCCACCCCCACCACTACCTGACAGCCTGAACTAATGATGAAAAGGGCCCACGTCAAAGGCTACCGAAGCCCAGAACCGACCGTGGATTTCCATCTTGCCGCATATTCCATAACATAGGGTTTCGGAGGCGGGGTTACCGCGGCCGAGGGTCCTAATGTGACTCGGACGTTTAACTTGCTCCTGCATGGAGTGGGCTTCCATAACTGGAGCCATGTAACCAAGCCAATAAACCCTTTTTCCTTCATTCCTACTACTGGACGTACTCGTCGATGAGCTTGATGAATTCCTTGCCCTTATGCCATCCGAAGCCACAACAACCTTTGAAGGATGGGAAATCACAACGCAAAGTTGAAATGCAAGGGTTGCATGCAATGTGGGCTTGTTGTTAATGCATCTTGAATAGGTGTACGGTAACACAATTAAAAGATAGGACAAAAGAAAACACGCAGGGACACACGCAGCGCTATATATGTAGCGCTGTAGGGCTGTACCTATCCCTATGTGTCTTCTTTTATCCTGTACTCTAATTGTGCTACCGTACACCTATTGAAATGCAAGGAGCCTGCTGCCTTTTTTACCATTTCGCAGCCCATTATAATATTGATTTCTTCACATAAATGCTACTACAAAGATAGTTGCTACATCTGAAAACCTGTAAATTTCTTCAGAACGTTCATGAACTCGGGCTTAGAAAATGCGGCACATAGCTGAAAACTGTGCAATCTCTCACTGCTTGATATTTAGCTGCTGTTACAACCCAGGACAACCTGTATTTGCCAAATCTTCAGCTGGCAGTATCTGAGAGGCACGAACTCACTATTACCGAGTCATGATGACTATATAAATTTCTCTCCTGTAAGAAGCTGCTTTGCAACACTGGTTGGCCAGCAGCAGTATGCATAGCATTCAAGCAATGCATGAAATTGTAATTTTGATTTATTAAAACAAGGGTATATTAAAGAAGAAAACTAGCCAGAAATTCTAAGAGGAAGTCTCTCTTAGGTGCAGGTTGGCAGTTTAGGTGAATAATGGTGCCTTCTTGAGAATTGCTGCCGTTAGCTTGCTTCGCAGACAGTGCATATTGTAGTTGCTGTAATGGGCTAAAGTAGTAAATTAGCTAATTGTAGTAAATTTTATGCTTCTGGACATATCAAATCTTAATTTTGGTAAATTGCCAGCAGAGCATGTTAAACCTAGTTTTTTTGTGCTGGTCCCATAGGATACCATGTAAAACGTGGGGATGTGCTGTGAACCTTGTATTACCTTGTTACCCTCGTAAAACTTTGGGCTGCCTATGGCAGGGACGTGGGCAGAGAGATTTTCTTTTGAAATCATTCCCTCTCCATATTCGGAAATGAGCATTCTAGCCATCATGGAAGATTTTGAGTGGCTTCCAGAAGGTTTGCAATCATTAGCACCTCTTAACATCAAGAGGCTTTTCTACTTTGTTTTTGTGCTGTGTGTGCACTTATTTGAGCTTGCAGTCACCAGCATGCCCTGCTTAGCCATCATTAATTTAAGAAGCTTCAGATTAATTGCCTTGCCTTCTCGAAAATGTTCTGCAATTTTGATGCCGCCTGTCCACTGTGTGTCACTATTTATAGTAGCCTGTTGCATCAAGGCCTGTCTGTGTTTTGTTGTTGTTATTCATGATGTAGCATGGTTAAGTTTCACTTTCGTTGAACCTGTTTTATTTTTTCTGTTTGGTCCCCTTACCCCCTCCTCTTTTCTTTCTAAAATCCTCAAAAAAAACAACAACAAAAGAGCATGCAAAGATGTCACCTTCAAGGTACAGTGACAGCCCGGATTATGTTAACTTGCGGAACCTTCGTTGTGATCCCAAATTTTACCACAAGAAACAGTCCCAAAGTTGCACGCCCCCCAATGTGCAAAGCCAGAAGCCCTTGCGTTCCTGCCTGAGCCAGTCAAGTGGTGACCGGAGACCATTGCCTGCACAGCATGAACAAGCAGGCAATGATTGGAGCCAGCCATCATCGAGAGTAGATCAAGGTTCTACTGGTTTACGGGGCGAAACTTCTCCATTCAGTCACCGTCATGATTCTCGTAGCACAATTCAGTCACAAGCTTTTAGTCCCTTTGAGAAAGCTTACTCCAATGAAGTACACAGCAGGTCTTACACTGAAGCACATGACAAGCCTTGCACTGAAGACAACCTTTCTAGCTTCTACGACACTGCTTATGTGCATTCTGGCAGGCAGCTGAGTCCAACTAACATTCTTGTGCAACGAGGCAACCAAAGTGCAACTGCAAGTAGTCACATAAACAGGGAAAAAAAGGCTCAGCTACTGCACGAGCCGTTCACTGAAGCCAGGCAGACAAGTTACTCTTCACCAGGTTCCTCTTTGCCAAGGCACCAGCATGATGAATCAACATTTCTTGAGGAAAAGAGTTTGCTGCAAGCTAGGCAGTTCACGTCCCCTCACGGCAGCACTGTTAGAGACTCGAAGATTCTTCTCAGGCATCACAACACCCAGCTGTTATCTGATGACCGTGCCACTGATCGGGACAGCAGTCTGTCAAGGTCAGACCAAGGTTTGGTGGGCAGTCCACGACCTGACGTGCCTCAGGAAAGGCTCTATGGCAATGCTGACATGTGGCTTCACAAGAATAGTTCTGGCTCTTCATGCATGTCACAGTCTGCTAAAACCACCACACAGGATGAGGAAGCGTTCTACATCAAGAAAGAGGACTATTACAAAGCTTCACAAATGTTTTATCCCAAGCAGCCTGCTTCGAAGACCCTTCTAGGTTCCATTTCTGACCTAGAAAGCAGTGGCAGCGGTGCTGCTGAAATGGAGACCTTTGACAGCCGTTACCGTCGCAGCTCAGCCACACCGAAAAGTCCGCAGTGGGAAATTGACAAGGATGTGGGACTTCCGGTCCCTGACAATTTGGACGTTTCCTTCCAGTCAACTAGCAATAATTCTGTCTTTGAAGCATCGTGCGAGTGCCAAACACCAGGGGATCAGAGCCCGGAGCTGTTCCAGGGCACTCTGCGCCCCAATCGAACATACGTGAGGGACCGGCAACCCTCCAAGAGTCCCATTCATGTGTCAAAAGACCTTGGCAACGACACCGAAGCAACCGAAGTGAAGACTCCTGTGGGCAACTCAAGCTTTGAAGAAATGAGAGCTGCATACCAGAAAAAGAAGGAAGCACCACCTGTAAACATAGTACAGGACAGAATTAAGTGCTTTGAGCCCAAAGACGAGAAGAGTCCAAGCCACGGGGAAAGTGTTCGAGAAAGCTGGGAAGCTGCAGAGCAAAAGCAAATTGGAGAGAGAAATGCATCATCAGTGTGCAATAATGAAAGTGCACAGGATGTTGAGTTCAGGGCCAGTGCTTCCGACGCAGAGAAGATTGATTCCCTAGCAAAGTATGGCAGCACGTCCATCCTTGCTAGCCTACACAGAAGTGCAGAGTTGAACCGAGAGGGCGCACAGCATACACAAAACGATAAGCTCCGGCAGGAACAGGCGCAAAAGCCAGATACAGTGCTGTTTTTCAGGCACTCTCCGCAAGAACCATCCCCTTGCTCAGTGCAGTCTAAACCACCTGAGGCGCACTACCTTCCCATGGGCTGGCTGACAAGTGAGGCAGATTATGTTTCCATGAATGTTGATCTTAGTCCTGGTTGTTCACTTGAAGAGCCAGTTTACAATGAGCCCATGTTGCCAGTCTCTAGCTACGCTCATGAGTCTTACGGAAAGTCTTCATTGGCTTGCCAAATCCTTAAATCTGAAAGTTCAGGATCGAGCAGCAATGGTTCAGCTGAAAACATTTACGAGCAAGTCCAACAGACCTCAGAAGACTTGCATGCCATGCCATATCACAGCACAGGGGACAGTGTACAGTCTAAAAGAGAGAGTCCCCCTGTTTATGAAGAGCCATACCGACTGGCACCTTCGCAGCCTGAGAGCAAGTCACCTGAGAAGCCAAAGGGTCATGAGTTGTTTATGAAAGACGGATGCAAGCAGCTTGTGAAAAAGGCCATCCCAGATTTGTTGCACCATGAGGAGGTCAAGGACTCTGGAGCCTCAGATGCGGATGATGAGGCTAGCCGGGCTGATTTTGACACTGCCACTTCATCTCTGCCGAGCTACCAGAAAGAAATTCTGAATGATCATCTGTCTTCTGTCCCTCTTCGCTCACCGGCACAGCCCTACTTACCTGTTTACACGTCACACACCACAAAATACTCATTCAAAAAGGAAAGAAAGCCTGAGGATACATCAGTACAAAGTACTGATGCTTTTAGAGAACCTGAGAAATGCAGCCCAAGCCAGCATTCCAAGTTTGTGTCCTTTGCTGGAACAGCCACATTGACAAATTCCAAGATGAACCCTGATGCATTTGTCAAATTTTCTTCTTACCAAAGTGAGAACAGGCCCACTAGTATTGGACTGTTAAAGAGCCTCGATGGTGAAACGAGCTCCAGTGAGGCTGGTTCTAGCCTGACTAGCTCCGTGGTTAAAACAAGCAGTGCAGATGCCTCGCTACGCTGCTCCTCAACTCAGGGCAACTTTAGCCAGGTTTCGTCGCCCCTGCTGTCTACTGCCCCTGACGTCTTGCCATCAGAAGTTCGAAGTGTTGTCTCAGAGTGCAACTCCAACAAGGTGCTAAACAGCAGCAACAGTGCACCATACTACTACTCTGACATCTTTGGCGACAAGCTCGGATCGGCTTTTGGCAGCTCAGCAGCACGACCTGCTAGTCAGCAGTTGCGCACAACACCCAACATGCTCAACAATACTCGTGATGTGACATCTATGTCCCCACATTCCAAGGACCATGTTGGTCGTAAGGTCAACAAGATCTCAACTCCACAAGCTGGGCTTGGTGTCAGCCATACACGCACGCGCAGCGAGCCGCAGTCAACAGACGACTTGGAGAGCACCCTTCGCGGTCTTCTCCACCCCGCGAACACCCGCAAGTTTTCCGACGCCGAGCGCAACAAGTATGTTGCCGGTCACACACTCGAAAAAACATCGCATATGTCGCGCTCTGTTCTCTGCCATATGCGCAGTAAGCAGGCAGCTGAAACAAGCCAGCCAAAGTCAAAGGAATGCGCTCCCCCTCCACATGATTCTGGAGAAGGTGCGGAATGTCGGAGCTCTGGGAGGATGCTGCCGAGGCGTTTGTCTCGCTCGCTGGAAGACATCATTGACAGCTCGCCGGCAGAGCATGTGAGCCGCAGCAAGACACCTGTGATACCAACATGCTGTCAAGATGAGCCCTACTACGAGAACGTTGGGTTTGGGAGTGCACGTGCGCAGGCGTCACCTTCGAAAGCACTCAGTGGTGCTAGCCCTCAGGTGTCGCCAGCAAAGCACAGCATTTACGACGGTGAGGATTTGTGCAGGGAGTTTGTGGCTGCCAGCGTGCTGAGTGATCCCCTTGGGATCCTGGGGAAATCTGCTGGACAACTTCCTGCTGAAAAGCAGCAGAAGACAGCGGCTTGCAGCAGTGGCTTCATGCAGATGGGTTCCTTGAGCTCCAGTCTGGGATCGCTCAAGTTGTCTTCGCCTGAGCGTCAGGAGGCTCCTTTATATTCCAGCTGTAGCCCTCAGATTGAAACAGGTAAACCACATTCTCTCTCTCTCTCTCTCTTTTTTTTTTCTGCGATAGAAATCACTTGTTTAACAGTTAGATTATTTCTACTTTCAATTTGACCCTGCAAACCTGCACGGATTTGTTTATATGTTGAGTGTGCATGTTTGTGCATTTTTAGCCTGCGGCTTTGTTTTTATATAATGTGCGTGCCTTCAGCATGCCCAGCCAATACTTTATTTGTGTGTGTAGAACGTGTACCAGTTCTAGCATTGATTGATATGGGAGCAGCTATTTCTCTTATTCACGTTGGCTTGTGCATTCATCTACGCAAAGTTACTACACCTTACAGTGGAGCTCTTCTTCATGGTGCAAATAATGTTCTGATTCGGCCATCGGCGCAATGCGCCGTTAGAGTTTCGATCGACGGGATACGCCGCCATATCCAGTTCGCAATGTTGACTTCCTGTGCTCACATGTTTATACTAGGGTGGTACTTTCTTTCTTCGGCATCTGCTTTCATCTCGTGCCGTCAACGCCTCGTTAACTTGACATAGACCGACAATTCCGATGACGTGCACGAACCACGCCTTCGCTTACGAACTGCTGACGATTGTATGGTGCCCCTGGCCGCGAACAACTCCTTATAGTTAACTCTGACATCACCAATGGTGACGTTTTAGTTGTACCGTCAGCCCGTTGCTTATCCAAAGGGATTGCTGTGGCACCAAGCCTTGTTCGTTTCTCTAACCCCACGGCCACTTTGGCTGTACTCAACACAACCACTGAGCCAGTCCTGTTTCTAAAGGCGCTGTTCTCATGTGCGTCTTGGACACTCAGCCTGTCTCAGTGCTTACCTTGACTACGGCTGTTTCACAACCACCCACAACTGTAGATCCGGTCGCTGCTTCTGATCTCGCTAGTACCATAAGCTCCGATCTAACGCCGCAGCAGACGGGGGAGTTACTGGCATCGTTATGCAAGCATAAAGACTCCTTCGGCATCCACTCTCCTCTTCTGGGACAGATTTCTGCGACGGCTCATTGCATACACACAGATGTAACTTCCATCGTGCACTGGCGGCCATATCGCGTTTCTTCCACTGAACACCTGATCATCGATACCTATGTTGCCGACATGCAGAAACGTAGCATAATCCGACCATCCTCAAGCCCTTGGTCGTCACCTGTCGTTTTGGTGCATAAGAAAGACAGCTCAGTGCGATTTTGCGTAGACTATCATTCCTTGAACAAAATAACCCGCAAAGATGTATATCCACTGCCCCGAATCGATGATGCGTTAGATTCATTACAAGGCACACGGAGTATTTCTCCAGCCTTGATCTATGCTCCGGATACTGGCAGATCCCCATGCACGAAGCAGACAAGGAGAAAACCGCCTTTGTCACACCCGATGGACTGTACCTATTTAACGTAATGCCTTTCGGCCTGCGTTATACTCCCGCCACATTTGAGTGGATGATTGACACCGTACTACGGGGCCTAAAGTGGAAGACTTGCTTATGCTACCTTGATGACGTCATCATATTTTTTTCGACCTTCCATCAGCACTTGCAGCGCCTCGAGAACTCCTGACATGCCTCTCAGCTGCTGGCCTTCAGCTGAATACAAAAAAGGGCCACTTCGCCAGCAAAACCATTGAAGTACTCGGACACCTTGTCAGCAAGGAGGGCCTTTGACCCGACCCCGACAAGATTACCGCTGTCCTCCGCTTCCCCAGGCGTCAACGCGCCAAAGACTTGCGTAGCTTCCTTGGCGTAGCTTAGTATTGCCGGCGCTTCATACGTAACTTTGCCACTATTGCAGCACCGCTCCATCAACTCCTTCCTTCTGGAGCTCCCTACGTATGGTCGGACGAATGCCAAACTGCCTTTGACGCCCTCAATGGTGTCCTTAAGTCTGAAGCTGTGCTTTGTCATTTCGACAACACCACACCTACTTTTCTACATACTGACGCCAGCGGCCACGGTATCGGCGCTGTTCTTCTGCAATGTCAGCAAAATTCTGAAGAACATGTGGTTACATATGCAAGTCGCACGCTAACAGCTGCAGAGAAAAATTATATGATTACAAAGCAAGAGTGCCTCGCCGTTGTTTGGTGCATCCAAAAATTTCGGCCTTATCTGCATGGCTGCCATTTTACGATCGTTACTGATCACCACGCCTTGTGCTGGTTGGCGACACTAAAGAATTCAACGGGACGTCTCGGCCATTGGATGCTTCGTTTACAAGAATACGACTTCGACGTCGCCTACAAGTCTGGAAAGAAACACCAGGATGCCCTCTCTCTCGTTGTCCCCTACCACCGTCTCCAAAGGCTGCTTGCTTACTACCTTCTGGGAGGAAACCGCAGGGCGCGTCGCCTGCATTCCCTTCGCTCGCAGCTCTCGACCGGCTCCCATATAGCCATTCTCATACGTTTGCCTCTAGCCAACGTAATGACTCCTACTTCCACTCCATTATGGAACGTATTTGCGGATCATCTTGCACACCTAATGCTCAGCTCCGTCGGCAGTTGAAGAACTTCAAGATCGAAAATTATATATTATACCTGTTTGTGTTTCATCCTGAAGGACACCGTTGGGTTCCTTTCGTTCCCCGATCACTTCGGGCCCAGATACTGGAGACCTTTCACGACGATCCCACTACCGGTCACTTCGGTTTCCATAAAACCTATGAGCGAATTCGCAGCCGCTTCTCTTGGCCTGGACTTGCAACCAGCATAGCGAAATACGTGGCTTCCTGTTCGCTCTGCCAACACCGCAAACGACTGACTTCACCTCCGGCTGGACTGCTCCAACCTGTCCCGTGTCCTGACGCTCCTTTCGCAGTCATCGGTATTGACCTCTATGGACCGCTACCCTTAACCACTGGCGGTAAATGATGGATCATCACAGCTGTAGACCACTAGACACGGTACACTGAAACAGCCGCACTATCTTCGGGATCCGCAGAGGAGGTTGCAGCCTTTTTCTTGGAAGCCATCTTTTTACGGCATGGAGCCCCATGTGTCCTCTTGAGTGACCGCAGCAGGACCTTTCTATCTAAACTTTTCGATGATCTTCTCCGTGCGTCCAATACCATCCATAAAACTACTTCCAGCTGCCACCCTTAAACTAATGGTCTCACAGAGCGCTTTCATCGCACGCTGTCCGACATGATATCAATGTACATCAACCCGAGCCACACCAATTGGGATGTCATTCTACCATTCGTCACTTTCGCATATAACATGGCCGTCCAATGCACTACGGGGTACTCACCCTTTTTCCTTGAGTATGGTTGCCAACCGATCACTACCCTCGACGTTTCTTTCTTCGGTGTCCCCATGTCCTCGTCCATATCAATGTGTGAGCAGTTCATTTCCCGCATTGCCCGGTGTCGCCAACGTGTCAACCTCAACACCAATGCCAGTCAACAAGACTGTAAAATTCGCTATGATGTATCTCACCATGTCGTTTCCTTCCACCCTGGAGACGAAGTGTTACTGTGGACCCCAGTTCGGGCTCCTGGATTGTGCTAGAAATTTCAGTCCCATTTTATCGGGCCCTTTGAGGCTTAACAGCTGTCTCGCAGTATATTTATTCTCTTTACGACTTCATGGTCATGTAACTGCTGCCTCTTTTTGTGTCTCTTCAATTCTCGTCTTTCATTTTCTTGTAGGTAAGCGCTGCTGGTCAAATGACTTCCCCAAGTCTGCTGTTCAAGGTGACCTGCACAGGCACAGTATTGACAGTTTGCACACTCGTGGAATGGAAGTTCAACCAAGAAATGTAAGCGTGTGCATATACTGTTTTTAATGGTCTTACCTGTCACATTATCCTAGTGCCAGACTTGTATGCATTACCGAAAAATGTAACCAATTACAATTACAATTGCACAATTACATCACTAAAAATGTAATTGATTACAATTACCAATTACTGCCCCACGAAATATTGAGGAGTTACTTAAAAGTAATCGATTACTTCTACGTTACTTTCTTCCGAACTTTTCATAACATTGCACAGATGTTGTAAACTCGAGCTGGCCTGTTACATTCAGCATATCTTCTGCAGCCTTCCATACATTGCTTATGTTTACTAGCAATTACTTAAAAAAATTCATCTTTTCTAGTTTTGGTTGTGAAGACATCAGCAGCGATACTGAGAACTTCATCGATATGTACGCTGTGGAGAAGGGCAGTGTTGTCATTACTTAGCATCTGTGTTCTCTATGAGGTGTGGCGCTTCATTGTTGCTGGGACTTGACGAAGATGCTCTGGTTGGGCCAGTGAAAACATCTAAAAATCATCCATAAGTGATATCTTGACATTAACATCCTAAGTGGCTGTCACTATCAAGACATATCAGCACCTGTTCAATTTGTAGGCTGATGTCTGGTGGAGTGTTAACATGTGGAAACAAATATTGAGCTCCTGTGTTTGGCTGTCTGGTTTCGTCGATAAAGTAACAAATTACATGTAATTGTTCACTGAAAAAGTAATTGAATTACAATGAGCATTACAGAGTAAAAACTGTAATTGTTAAATTACAAAATTACCAAATGTTACCAAATTACCAAATAGATTGCAGGCAATTACCATATTCACTTGCATAATGAATGCACTTTTTTTTTCCCAAATAAATATGCGCATTCGCTTCAATGCAAACTGAGCGGTGAGAACGTAGCACGCACAAAGGTATGAGCCATCATTGGCTCAGCCCCCGACGCAGGTAATCCTTAGATAGGGCGCGCCATGGCCACACAATGTGCAGTTGCTGCTGGAGTAAAACGCCGCGCCCCCCCTGTTGCTTCTCTTCTCCCTGGCGCCGTGCGCGCAATGAAAGGCGGTGCGCAAGATTGAGTCGTGATCGTCAGCTTCCCTCACGCGCTTTCACTCACACCTACGCCATGCGGCGTGCGGCACCGGCGACGACGGCAAAAATGCGCCTGGAGCGTCCATATAATTGCTATCGCAATAAAAGTGGGAGACCTGGTACGATTCGGTGTCCGACATGGCGTCAGATGCAATCATACCCTCCGCCGGCATATCAGATGCCGAATCATACCATGTGTCTCCTACTTCACGGCAGCATGTTCAAGGTGCGATCATTATGCAAGAAAAAGAAAAAAAAAACACTTCTTGATTAGAAAAGTGGGGGCTGCGTTCATTACGCGAGTAAATACGGTAAGTACATGTAGTTCGTACATACAAGTCTGCCCAGTGCCCACACTCATTAGTGTTCCTGCTTTCTGCAGTCACCTGAAAGGGCCTCTCAGCCGACATCTCCATCCAGTCCAAACCTGAGCCATAGCATTTCAGCTGGTGATCTGCTAGGAAAAAGTGTAAGTCTGAAATACTTATAGTGCTTGGTTTGTTGTTGCAGTCTGTGCTCATCACTTTCATGCATACCATCCATGATCCTCTTGAGATTTACTTCATTCAAACTCCAAATTTTGGTGAACCGGAATGTATCGCATTTACCCAAATCTAACGCACACTTTTTGTCCGGTAAAATGGGTGTGAAAATTGCTTGTGCATTACAATTGGTTACGAAACCAAAAACTGCGTTCATGGCATTGGGCGACAGCCTAGCATCATAGCCATCAAACGCTGCTTCATTGCCATCACAAGGTGGCAACAGAGCATGTTTTTATGAAGGCTGCTGTGGGTTCATTTTGTGTTTGACTACGATCTGGAGCGATATTCTCAGTAATCTGCCTTCAGAGATACTATCCCTCTCACGAGATTTCACACAGCTGAGCACCGGATGCATTGGCACATGTCTGGTCATCAGCATTCCTGGCACTATGCCAAGCTCACTATCTGTGCAGAGTGCCAGGAATGCTGCCGGCCGCATACTTCCACAATTTCGATGCAGAGTCTTGTAAAATCTTGCAGAAGTGAGACGCGTAGTAGCATTTGTAAATGTTATCGTTCAAGAATACCGCCCCTCTTCCTTTTGCTTTTCCCTTTTCTGACAAACCTGTGCCAAAGGTAACGGTTTGATGCGTCACTACCATAATGCCGCATGCTATAAGAATGAGAAGGAAAGATGCACAGGATGTTGAGACCAAACCTATTATTTTGTGCTTGTGGCCAGTTAACAGTTTCTTATAGTAAGCCCATAATTTCACTGTGGACTAGAAAATAGCACTTGGTCATTCCTACTGCTAAAGCAAAGGCTTATCTTCAAGGAAAAAAAATAACTGTTCTTAACAAAAGAGGCAATATGGGGACATGACACACAAAGACTATGACATCTGACCCGTGAACTTGCTTTAACCCCTTGAAAGTCACCACTGTACACATATGGTGGTGGAAACAAATCTCAAGTGACCACGGCTGTACATGAAGCAACTGAATATCAAAAAAACGTACGTTTTCAGGATGAAGCGTCGCCTGACATTATTCCGGAGGTGCTGACTTCTAGGAAAAAATTTTATTGTGCTGCCGCCCCTCTGCTTTCATCAGAACTGGGTTTTTTTGCTTCGGTGTATGTTGTCTAAAACCATGTTAGATTGGGAGTATTTTTGCTTCGCCTAGCGCACTGCTGTGTGCTCACACCTGTGCTTGGGCACTTCATATTCTGCATTCTCATGTGTATTATTTCCAAGTAAGGGCATTGGAAACACTGATCTCTATCTAATTTCTTACCGTTCAAAGCGCAAGGTGCTTGCTCGCATGGCTCTCTCACAGGCATGTGATTACTTTGCCAGAATTGTGGGGCAGTAAAAGACGAGGGGCAACAGAAGCAACATAAACAGGTGCACTCTGCGTCTGTCGTCACTCATCTTTTGCTGCACCACAATTCTGGTAACCAATGCACCAACTAGCCAAGTAACTTGTTTCATTGAACAACCTTCTTTGTGTACTTTGTTTACAGGTGGGTGCTTACAAATCAGTGAGACTGCTGCGCATTTGTCGGTATTTGGGAGATACACGAGGATCTATAGAATCTAATATAGTGCTCTAGCATTTGATTACAGCAATTTTCTCACTCGCTTTGTTTTTCCGATGGGTGCGAACCACTGAGCTTGCCTGCGGGCATTCATATGGCATGCCTCACTTTTGCTATGGCTGCGTATCCTGGGGCTGTCTTCTATAATGATTTGTGTAATTTCCATTCTTCTTGCCCTTTGTCATTGGTTTCGACATAGATTGAAGGTCGCCGCTCTGCTGTCTAGTCTGGGATGGCACCCTCGGCGCAACACATGAATGATATGAGATGCGAGATGGAACATTTCTAAATATTGGCCCAATTTGTGTGAAACCTGTTTAAAACAAAAATAAGTTGTGTGAATGTTATCACATTTGTAAGAAATCGTAGGTGGGCGAATGCCAAGTTTTTCAGATACAAATCGAACATGAATAGTAAGTATTGAACATTGAATTGAATAGTCAAACATAGATGCATATACAGTTAAACCTCAATATAACGAACTTCAGTATAACGAAATTCTCAGTATAACAAGGTATTAACTTTTCATAACCTCTTGTCCATTGAACACCGTGTATTTAGAACCTCAATAGTGTGTTTGTATGTAATTTCAGTGTAACAAAATTTCACTGCCACTGCAAAGGAATGCCGAGACAATAAATGGAAACTTCCATCTATGTAGATGGTCAAACGATTGAATTACAAGGTGCTGCTTGCAAATGCACCTCTCAAATTGTGTGCAGAATGACTGCCGAAGTGGAGCCGCATCATGCTGCGTATAAAGTACAAGTGCGATAACATCCTATCTTGCCTTGCGTCATGCACTGTGTGATTTAGGTGCGAAGTGAAAGCGTGTGAGGGTGAGGCAAGAAAGATGGTGGCTTCATGCACGAGTGCCACCTCTCCGCGCGAGCAAAGGGAAATAAGCAAGGGGAGCAAGCTCGTGGTAACACGTTCAAGCACGCGTGAGGGGGGTAAGTTGGCGCTGTCTCTTCAGAGGCTGCGCACGGCTGAGCACATACACAGCCGCGCACCTTACTTTATTTATCAAAATGAATTGTTTTCTCATTCAAGTTTGCTTTTTTCAATTGCTCGATAATTCATAAAATTCTGCGGCCCCTTCCTGTGTAAGAAAAGTCGATTGGTGACTACGTTTTTGCATAAAAGGTCGAATTTCAATACACTTAGATCTTGTTATAGTGAAACGGCTTATAATGAAATAATGGATATAACGAAAGAATTGTAATTCCCCTTGAAAGTACCCATAGAAGCCCATGTGTTTAAAATTTCGTTTTAATTAATAAAGATTCATTGATCAACGGATATAACGAAAAATCTTCATTCCAAAATTGCACCTAACAAGCCACTTTGTACACAACATATAGATTTCTTAAATTGTGCAAAGCGTTGCAGCCCTCCGATGCGGCAGTTCAAATCTCCCGTGGCGGCCCCTCATCATCCGGCAATGCTCCAAGCCAAGCCAAGCTGTCCAAGCAGCCAAGCCACTTCGTCCATTGCGTGCAGTGCGCACTGCCAGCCGGGTGCCACAACCCTTTGTTTGCATTGTTCCGTACGCTGTCTGTCAGTGCTTTTTTCACCGTGTCACCAGTTTCACGACAGGGAAATGAATGGCAGCAGCAGCAGCAGCTTGAAGCTAAAACGGAAAGTGATCGCCTTGGATCAGAAGGCAGCCATAATTACAGCTGTTGTGGCAGGCACGAAGAAAACTAAAGTGGCCAAGGAGTTCGGCGTCGCGCCGAGTACCCTTTCTACAATCCTCAGCAGCAAAGAAGTCATCGCTGTTGCTGTCGCATGTGGCGTGAAAGGTAGCCGGAGGAAGCTGCGGTCTCCTTCCTTTGAAGCCGTGGAAGAGGCGCTGTTCAAGTGGTTTTTGAATGCAAAGGCTGCTAATTTGTCCGTGAGTGGGGCACTGCTCCAGAGAAAAGCTAGAGACTTTGCTTGAATCATGGGCTATGACAGCTTTGTTGCAAGCGATGGCTGGCTGCAGCGTTTTAAGGAGCGCCGCGATATCGTTGGCAGGGTCGTCACTGGCGAGTCCCAGGCCATCGACAATGAAATCGCAATGGCATGGGTGAAATCTAACGTTGGTCCCCTCCTTGAAAAGTATGAAGAGAAAGATGTGTTCAACGCTGACGAAACAGCTCTCTTCTACCAAATGTTACCACAGAAGACCCTATCATTAAAAGGTGAACTCTGTCACGGCGAGAAACATAGTAAGGTCCGTGTCACTATGCTCCTTTGTACGAATATAGACGGATCGGAGAAGATGCCACCTTTAACGATAGGAAAAAGTGTGTCGCCACTATGCTTTAAAGAAAAGAGGCGACTTCAACCGCAGTACTTACCAAACCGGAAAGCCTAGGAAGTTTTTTCGGGATGGCTGTGTGACTGGGATGAGGAGTTGAAGAGGCAGAATCGCAAGATGTGCCTTTTCTAGGATACCTGTGCTGCCCGCCACACCACTGCTGTGCTGATAAACATCGAACTTCGGTTCTTGCCCCCGAACTGCACGGCAGTGATACAGCCCTTTGATCAAGGCGTGATAATGTCATTTAAGGCTGGATACCGGAAGCGGGTGATAGACCGGCTTCTGTTAAACATGCAGTTGAACCGCGACACGAAGGTCGATTTGTATATGCCAACAGAGATGCTTAATGCAGCATGGATGGATGCGACAGCCAGCACCATCGCCAACTGCTTTCGACGTGCATCATTTGCTGCCAACGAAAGCAACCCTGACACTGACAACTCGATGGACCCAATAGCCTTACCTAGTGGTGCTGCTGTATCACACGAAGCTTTAGCATCATCGAGGGTGCTCCACAATGGGGTGTCGTGTGTGAAGGTGAAACCTTCTGTGATTACGTGAGCGTGGATGCTGACTGATCTGGCAACGGAGGAGCTGACAAACAACGACTTTGTGCTTGCTGCCCGAGAGCACGAAGGAAGCGACGATGAAGGTGCCGCAGGGGACACGGACCTGCTGCGCCGCTACTTTGGCCGCTACGAAGACGGTGCAAATGGGCTTGAGATAGCTGCTGCTGCTGAGAAGGCCGTCCTTCAGTTAAGGAAGACACTGCAGCAAAGCATAACTGATTATTTTGCGCTGTCAACACGAAAGGTTCACGCCATCGACATGGAAGACAATAAAATCAGTTCTTATGTGTTTTATTACAGTTTCTCCCTGTGTGCGATATCGGTAAGGACGATTAGCACTTGCTGCAGACGCAGCTACTTGGCCGCGACGAGAGCGGATACCTCGGCGATGGCTTACCTATAGTAAGTGCACGCTCGCGTGCAATAAATTAGTCTCAAATTATTAGTCAGTGGCTATAACGAACTAACGCTTATAACAAACAATTTAGCGCCCTTTCAACTTCGTTATAACTAGATTTATGGGTAGAACAAAATTTTTATATAAGAAAGCAAATTTCCGGTTTTACCAACTTCGCTGTATCAAAGTTTAACTGTATGTACAGCTGGAATACTTGTGTAGGCATAATTAGGTGCAGTGCTTCTATTGACTAGGAAAAATGAGCTCCATTTCGGTTTAGTTCCTCGTTGCCCTCTTAAAACACTTCTCAATAGAAATATGGCTAAGTGTGTAGCAGGCTGCTGAAGCCCGACCAGCTCAGCGCGCGTCAGCGTCTTGTGCCACAGTGATTCTCACAGAGTGGGCACCTCAGAACTTTCCGCCAAAATGCCCCACCTCAAAAAGCTGTTGACCCAGCTTCAAAAACAAGAATGCGTCTTGAGCCGCCCAAGCCCCACAAGCTCGGCACATATCGGCATCTCATCTCATGCTGCTACCGATTCGCACAATACTTTGTAAATGTCAACTACAGTTGAATCTCAAACTTTTTAGTCGCTTTGGGTTGTGTGTTTTTCTGGTCAGTACGTTTTTCCTCGGGTCTTTTCCACAATCTATGAACGAGGTTCTATTTGTATTAGTCTCGGGTGTTGCGTCAGTGGGCAAAAATGTATGTGTAACACGGCGCAGCGAAACAGGGACGCATAACAGAAAAACTATGACCCGTTGCCGTGTAGTCATTTTTTCTGTCTTTTATCTCGGTTTGTTCAAAATTGTTCGAATGTTAAAAATTAATCCTAACCATGACTTGCCTTCTTGCAAGTCATGGTTTTCTAACAAGCTGGCATCGCTTCAGTAAATCCAGTAGAAATGACGGTCATGTTCAATTTGTTCTCCTTTGTACTCTAATAAGGTTCAAATGAGTATTTTATATTTCTTTACTAAAATTTTTTTTAAATGTTACTGTGCCAAAGCTTGTTGCAAGTTTTTGGCTATTGCGTTGAGGTCTAGACAGAGCTGCCTTGGACGCTTTTATTTTTTTCTCAAACAGTTTGCTCAGTATGTGTGCACTTAAGCTAAACTGTAGAGGCCTTCTTCGTGTAGGAACTGCAATAATGGCTTAGAGAACTTGTTGTCTACGAGCTAACGCATATAGCTGTCGGTATGAATGGTTCACAGCGACTGGAATTTTCTTTCCAATAGCCCTCATTTTTGGACAAAGCCACAGCAGCCTGTAGTCTCCTAAAAAACACTTCCTTCACCCAAGAAAGATTATGGGGAAGGCAGCATACACCTGGTGTAATTAAGGGGCGCACATTTCCTCGCAGAGAAGTGGTGTTTGCGCTACGAGGATTGGATTATGGTCTGAAGTAAGGCAATTGTAGTGCAATTTCTGTTGTGGAAGTCGACTGCACATTGCTGTCACGTTCGGCTCGTGTTGCCAACATGACCTTTCGTCTTTCTCTCTCGGTTTTTTATAGCATGAAGAGCTTGTCCTGCTCCTGATTCAGCTGAGAAGAAGTCAAAGCAACTTATTATCGTGCCAACTCCAGTGCAAGGAAGAACTGCAGGAGCTAAAGCAAAAGCTTGTTCAGAGGTCTGTGCTACGACGTCTCCTGTATTTCAACTCTTTTCCTGCTGGAAAAGTCCTGCGATACTGCAGTTTACTGCACTCAGATATCTCCTGTCTAGGGCAGACAGCTGCAGCTGCATTATGTGACAATTATTGTGAGTGCTAGTGTCCATAAAGCGAGTGGTTCCTTTGTAAATTTTGTTCCTCCTGAAAAATTTTCCTGAGCACATGTCCATTACCCTTCAAAGGCCACCATCAACAAAATTTTGGACCGTTTAAAAGGCTTAGTTCCAGATAGTGTACATATATGAAAAAGCCTCCATGCAAAATTTTGTGTTTGATAAGCAAGTGGGTGAATCACAAGAAGCTAGCAAAAATAGATCTCTCTGATAGCGAAGCTGAAAGAAATCCCACCATTACCATTTACCAGAAATGACAACTGAATATTGAGAACCAGTGCAGTGCTTGAGCATGATTTCTGATATCGGGGGGCACTTGCTGTCCACTGAACATTTCAAAGGCCACATGGTGGGACTTTTTTTACATCCTTGCACCATTAGGTGCATGTGTCATCTGCTTAGGAGCTAGTTAGAGGCTGGCAATAATAAGATAAGACACTTACCAGCTTTGCTAAGATTGCTTCAATGGCGTGTACTAGTACTCACTTATAACCAATTTAGCCAACATGAAATTTGATTACAGTTGGCCTTTAAGGGTAAAGCACCTGGGTTGTATCAATTGTTTTATAACAATATCTTTTTTGGCTTTCCTGATGAAATGTGAATCCTTTTTGACTGGTTACACTCATGGGGTCTGTGCGGTTTTCATAATTTCGTTCGTCACTCATGTAAAATGAAGAGCACAGAAATCTAGCAAAAATTTATCCATCAGTATTAAACTCTTGCTGCTTGTTACTAATTTCACAGATGTATTACGCAGCACATAAATTGGTGCTATGGTTGCTTTTATTTTACTTTCGCTGCAGCTCAGCACACTACATGCCGTAATGTTAGGGATGAAAGCTGACTCTGCCAAAGAAGCAAATGCTGCAGTACATGGATTTCTATGTCAGTCATCTTGATCAGGTTCTCTTCTGTATAAGGATCACTGGGAATTAGACCATGCTCAAGCTTGCTTGCTCTAATGTGGCAGCACACCTCTGAAAATTGATAGGCCAAAGCACAGTCAACCTGCAATCATTGAAAGTCTGATAAAAAGAAGCCTGATTTGATCAAACAAATCTCAGAATTTTGGTTGACCTGTTATCTTTTGCATTTGTAGGAATCTCTTGATTAGGGTACAGAACTCTAAACTGTAAATGTTATTCAGCTCATTCACTGTTTCTACACATGTGCTTCGTGCAGTATAGGCCACTCTTAAAGGTAATGTCTAATTAGTGTTGAGTCAGACATTACTGAAACATTCGAACATTATAGGAAGAAGTGCTTGATGTGATGTGCAGCATAGAATTAGAATAGTAACCTTGTGTCAGAATTGAGCTGTAATCAGTCCCAAATTGGTTTTCTCTTGAACAGTGGACCAAACCCTGCATGTAATGGAGCCTCTGCCATAAATTTACAGCTATGCCACATCATTTGGAGCTGCTGACTTGTGTTGGAATTTTATTAGGGAAGTCCAATTTCTGTTTGTGCCTTTCAACCCATGCAGTGACACGCAGAGCAGTGCAGCAGATGTTCAGCGTTTGGTTGGCCTTCAACGGAGCTTGAATGAGTTGACGAGAAACCTGGACCTAACTCAACCACTGATCAGCTTGGTCGAGAACATGGTCAAGCTCGGCAGTCTGTACACTGTTGCCGGCATCAGCAAGCAGGTGGGAATGACAAAGGGCTGGTCTTGGTGCATGACTGTTGCAGCCTTGGTACAGTCAATCCTGTATATATTAAGCCTAAACATACCTAATTATTGTCTATATCGAACACTTGTAACATCTCCTTGGAAATTACATGCAAAACTATAGCGATGTACTACGCATGGATCAAGCTCCTCGAAATATAGATATATTCGATATATAGAGTGCTGTGCCACTTCGTGCCCCTGCCAGTGCACTTCATTTAAGAACTTGTGACATTTCCTGCCTCGTCGAAAATATTAAATGCCGACCAAACGACACTGTTTTAGCAGAGCAGGTGCTGTTAAACAAGACATTGAATCTGATTGGTAGTACATACCATGGAGGAAAAATAAGCAGGGTGCGTGTCTCAGTTTTTCCTGCTGCAAATACAGATGGCTCGTGCAAACTCCAGCTGTGCATTAGCATCAGTAAGAGCAGATCAAAACCCTGCTTCAAAAACAGAAATGGCCTCCTGGTCCAATCCACATTCCAAAAGAGAGCGTAGATGACACCTGATATTTTCACTGAGGACACAAGCCAAGCAAGTGTTATGGGCATGTGGGTGTCAGAAATATACCTGAGAAACCATTGGGTGTCAGTGGTGTCTGTCAACCAGTGATGTCTGCCGACTAGTGATGTCATTCATGGGCACCAGTTGGGTTTCGATTTCTGACCACAGCAGCTGCATTTCAATGAAGGCTATATGTAAAAGCATTCATACACTGTGATCTATAAGCACATTCAAGATACAGAGGTGGTCAAAATTAATCTGGAGCCCTCTATTAGCATCCTTCATAACGTGCTGGGCAGTTTTGGGATTTTGAACTTTAAGAAGCTGGTTTTAGTGGCAGTTATGGTGAAGTCTGGTTGGGCAGGGTGAAAGTGCTCCCATTTTGCCTGCCTCCCATCTTTTCGACGCCACTAGAAACGCTACTAGGCTGAGATGTTATTGTTTTTATCCAGTGCAATGAAGAAGTCTTTAGTAAAAGAATGTGAGTGGTTCTTTCAATGCAACAGTCTAGTCCTTGCCTTCTGCTGTTTCTTGCTTCAGAACAAAAAAATGGATGAGGGCGAAGATTATCGCTACGAGGACACCTATGCTGAGACTCTGGAGGCTGAAACTTTAGAGAAGCAGCAGCTGCTGATTGAAAAGGAAATTCTACACATTCAGAACATGCTTGCTGAAAGCACTTCGGTGAGTGTCCAAGCTCATACACCACACATCTCATTGATAGCAGTTGCTATGTCACATGTACGTTCAGTTTCTTCTTTCCTTTTTTTCCTTCTGCCAGTTTAAGGCCGCCACATAACGTTTCTCACCAACCTGGTTAAGTGCCACCGTCCTTCCCTGCTATTTGCCGTTCATGCCTCGCCTTTGCTGTCAGATTCGAATGTACAGTGAAAGTACCACCATGTTCTAGCTGCTCTTTGCTTTTATGTTCCTGTTTAGAAAGAACCCCAGTGTTCTACCTGCTGTATGTCAAACTGTGAAATGCTGGGGATGCAAGTGGGTGCATCTTAAGGCAAAATGAAACCATCAATGGTGAATCGGCAGGTGGGGCTAGTCATGAAGCAGCGAATGGTGCTGCTTAACAATGTGGCTGAAAGTGTGTCACTAAGAGGGTTTCACAGCAAATGTGTTGCTCTGATTAAATTGGGATCATGTTGGTTCATTGGTTCAATTTGTGGCCTCATCGCACTACATTTAATTGGGTGTACGATGTAAATGTGCCTACCTGTTGTGGTTTTGACACTTGTCAAATGTACTTAGTTGGCTGAAATTCATTTAAAGTGCTCAAGTGTTCCTTGTACTGATGTCGTTCATGTTTGTAAACAAGAATGACGTGGCATTACTAGCAGAATGCATTACTAGCAGATGGCAAAAAGCATCTGCTATTCTCTCTGCTGCAGTCATTTAGAGGGCCTCTGCAGCCTAGGCAGCTTCTTCATCTCCCTCTTTTTTCATTGTTACTGCGATAAGAAATTCGGGATGACTAGGAAATTCAATGCAACTGCTGAAAAAGGTTTGTGGCACATTGGCAGCCGCGAACATCGGTAGGCACCTCTCTGTAATGTCGTGGTGTGGAGGAGGTTTATAGCATAGGTGGAATTCTTAGCCTAGAAACTAGGGGTGTGCAAATACCGAATAGCTGATTACAAATCAAAAATAGAATCAAATCAAGAAAAAAGAACCCGCATATCGAATCGAATTAAATGTCAAAGTATTTATCCCAAAATGTAACGAATTTTGGGCAAGAAAGTATGGGGCTGCACATGCTTGGGAGTCTTCTAGGATTGCATAACAAGAATGTAGCAAGATGTCAGTAACTTATCTGCATAGAAATCAAAAGATACGGTATGGTATATTATTGCAATAGCAATTAATATGGACACTACGGGTGCATTTCTGCCGTCGCCGTGCCGTTCCGTATGAAGTCCAAGGGCGGTAAAATTGCCACGCGCCGTGTGCTGTATGTGCGAGTGAAAGTGTGTGAGGGTGAATGGCAAATGTGGCTCAATCTCACGTGCATGAGCAAGGAAGGCGGGCCGGAAGCACGTCCTCTCCTGTCGCGTGCGAACCACAGGGGTGAGGCAAGGGAGGGGAGTGTTCTTCTCTGGCGGCTGCTGCTTACGGTGTGGCCTTGCGGGCGCCGTATCTTGAAAGTGATCTGCGGCATGGCCAACATGCACGCCTGCGCGGGCCTCATCTTCAAAGCGATCTGCTATGCTTACAGAGTGCGCATAGTGGCGGTAGCTTCGTATGTGCTGTGATTTCGACGTTTCGTTGGCGTTGAAGTGAGAGATGCAGGAAAGTCAATTTGCTCGCTGCTGCTTCCACGGTTCCTCACTCCTGCATTTTGGCAGCGAGTTTTCGTGCTCATCGAGCCAGGTGTGTTCATGTTTACCTGTGCATGCGGGACACTGTGCTTGTTAATTTAGTTAAAACATGTTGGCGGGATAGTTCGTTTAAATCCATGATAGAATGTATAAGTGAAACTGAACTAGGATGTAGAAAGAAACAGATACACCGAGGCAGCGCTTACTCTGTGTGTCTGTTTCTTTCTTTGTCCTCGTTCAGTCGCGCTTACACATTCTAGAATTGTTAATTGAGTTAGTAAGCAAATGTTTACAAGTTTATACGGCTGATGAAACCACTATCCTTACTTCGTATAGCTGTCTAATTTTCTGTCGCAATCGGTGCTTTGTCTTTTGGGTGAAACTGTGACTTTTTCTTGTTAAAGGAAACGCCAAAGTATTATGCCAGCACTGATTACAGCTGAGTTCTAGTACGTGTGTGAAGGTCTGGAAAATCTTTTGTTTATCAGTAGAACATCTGTTGAATAGAATCAAGTGTTGTTGTTTTTTTCTTTTTTACTCAAAAACTAATGAATTAGTGACATTCTGTGTGCTGAATACCAATGAGGTTTTCAGTATAACAGTGGCCCTGTGTGTGGCAGCAATCTTTTAGTTATCGCCAGTTTTTCTCCAAAATTATGGATGTGTGAATACTCGGATATCACCAAATCAAATCGAATAGTGAACATTAAAGTAATTCAGTTTGCGAATCGAATACCTATTACCGTATTTACTCGCCTAATGGTCGCACTCACGTAATGATCGCACCCCTGAATTTTGTCATCAAAATTCGATTTTTCTTCTTTCCCATGTAATGATCACACCCCGAATTTGTTGCAGCGATATGTCGTGTGCCAAGTCTAGCTAATGATTATCGCGCTTACCATCGGCCAAATGCCCCTCGAATGACTCTTGAAGACATACCAAGAAGCGGTCTGCACGCACCAAACATCCTTAAGCAGATGTCCCATTTCATTCCTTTCATCACTTTCTGCGCTTCCATGAAAACAAAAACAAAAAAACTACAACCAAACTTACCTTGGCTTTATTATTTGTACGCTTCGTAATGGTTTTAGTTAAGAACAACAACAGAAAAGTTGCCTTTCGATTCTTCGCGTCTGCACTCGTGGGCACGCAACAAATGATGCGCGACAACGACAGTGGCCGCGTTTACACTGATACGTTAGGAGTGTACCCTATTCATACGCCGACATGCACCAAAAAAGGCATGTGAAAAGCATGGGATTTAACAGAAATTCTAATGGGGAAAAATACTTCCCAGACCTTCATATCTAAATTGACCTGTAATTAGTGCTCATAAACTAATAATAAATAAAACTAGACCATACTACATTCCTCGATGTATATTTGCGCAAGTTACTGATAGCTCGCTAAGTTCTTGTTATGCAGTGCTAGGAGAATCCTGAGCACGTGCAGCACCGTATTTCTTGCCCAAAATTTGTAAACATTAAATCTTGAAAAACATTTTCTGGTATTTTATATTCAGCTTCTTTTTCTTGATTTGATTTGATATTCGATTTGAAATCTACTATTCAGTATTCGCACACCCCTAGTCAATAGTTTGTTGCACTCTCAAGGTAGTGAGACTCCATTGTAATACTTACAGAGCTACCAGCTACCTAAAAGGCAAATAAAAAGAAAGCAAAGTGGTACTTGGAAATTACTTTCTGGCAGCTGAAAATCGTACTTCATGTGGATTAGTGAACACAAACTAGGTTGTTGCCTGAACACTGGCATGCATACAAATTGTGTAGCCTAAGATCCATTGCATGGGTAAAGTAAAGAATGCAGTTCAACCAAAAACCCTCATTAGTGCTTTGATAGAGCTGCTTTGCTGCACATGTTGCATTAGCCACTTAAGGAAGTGCGATTTCTTCTCCTTGCCTTTTTTTTTGTCTTGTCTGTTTCTGTCCTTGCCATCATCTTTGTGCTGATATATTTATCTATAATATATTTGTGATTGTCAGCTTCAAGTAAAAACAATTGGTAGTTAGTGCACGTGTTTGCCCTTGCACATCCTTTCTCTCTTGTTCAGCATTAAAACAGATCTCGATTTCTTTTTTAACTCATCATGCCTTCTTTGTTTTTCAAGTGTGGAAGTCCTCTCAAAGATGACTTGGAGGTTGAGCTCAAGAGGCTTCAAAAGATAGTGAATGACTTACTTCAAAAGAAGAGTAAGGCATCCATGCCCCCCAATGCATACACGGAGAAAGATTCTCAAGTGAAAGCAAAGCCTCTGGAGCCAAAGCATAGCCCCACTGGTAAGTGTTGCACAGGATTACATTAAACAGAAACTTTTTTTTTCTTTTTAAAGGAGTACTGAAACATAATTTCAAAGTAGAAAAAGCTTTACCACCCACTTCTTGCTTGTATAATAATGACATTTGGCAAGTTAGGAAATAGTTATAAAATATAGTAATTTGACATTAATGTTGGTTTGAAATGCTGGACTTGGAGTCATCTCCTTTAAAGGTTGTATTCCAAAGCATTTTAGGGGTGCAGAAAGACCTATTTGGTGACGGTTAGGGAGTGTGTAGCATTACGTCACGGCGATGTCGCGGACCCACAACATGGTAGTGCGCGCGTTCAAGAAATGCTAGAGTGTTAGAAAATCCCTGGTAGGCACCAAGGACGACATGCTAGCGCACACGGCCAGCAAAAAGCAATCATCCTCGGACTGTTCAAACGAGTCGGCAGCCAACAAGTCGAGTGCCACCAGTAAATAAAACAGTCTTGTGCCTAAAATTTTTGTCATTGACTTTTTTGCCTGAAGGTAAGGGGGTTGGCCTGTATTCTGCCTCAACCTGAATTCTGCATTACAGTAAAAGCTTGTAATTCCGCGGGGATGCTACAAAAATTTGAATTATACAAAATTTGAACTAATGAACGTCAGAGAAAAAAATTGCTCAGTTAAGGTGCATATATAGTCCATCATGGTGTGAGCAGGCGCACACACACGCTTCATCACTTTAGCGTGAACAGCAACATCTATACTTAGAAGCACTGGTGCAGCCATCATAACCTGATGCAGCCAATGCGGTCCGACGTGCCCGACGTTGAGATGGCTCTTGCTGCATCCGCGTGTTTGTCGTGCTGATAACATAAATGCGCAATAATAATGCAGCTGAACCTCATTATATAACAAAATTGTATATGACACGAAGTACCTTCATTATAATCCTATATTCATTGTAAGCATACATGGTATAACCGATTATTGTTATGATGGACTGTAATTATCCAGTGAAAGAGATCTGTTATATGCCAAGTGCATTCTCTCCAATACGTATTAGTGTCGCTGTATGTTATTAAATGGCAATTTTTCAGTATTGCAACGTGGAGGTGATTGCAAAACAATGAATATATTGAAAAGAAAATTATAAATTTAAATGAATTCATGCGGTAACCGTACAAACACACTAGCAGCATGGATCTTGTCCACAAATTTTCAGATACTGGCTGACGGCGAATTGCAGTTTCTGAAAACCCCACAACAGCAAGATTTTCTTTTTTTTTTGTCAAGAAAGAAAATGTATATATTTATGTTCAGGCGATATTTGTGCCATGTTGGCCACCTCCCCACCACGCTGGCTTTTTAGAGTGTGTCGCAGCCACCTATGATGCAATTATTGGCTACAGTTTGCTTTTCACACTAAATACTTGTTAATAGAATAAACTAATGTCTTATTTTACCTTTCATGAGAAGCAACGACCGATGTCATACCTCTAGCACGAATGATAGCTACCATGCGAGGCAAATTGAACTAGGAGACCATGTTTAGCTGCCACTGCACTACATGCTAGACGACTCGACTGCATCACATGCTTTGTACCTTAGGCTGTGTGAATAGCAGCCTACCTTTTCTTATGTGCATTGGTGCCGTTACGAGGTAAAGTGTTGTTAAAACAATGCATTTTGTGATCGTCAGCATTTGTTTTTGAAGTGCTGTTATTACGGATTCATAGCGAAGAGGGTAAGGCCTAGCCACACCCTCGGCATTAAGTCAAAAGTGGTGGACAGCGGTGAGCTGCATGGCATTGTCGTCCCAAAAAGCACAGCATGCCAATATGGGAAGCTTTCCGCTGGTTCATTTTCACACTTTCCACAAGTTGCCGCGAGAAGTTGCATGCAATGCAGCATGCAGACATTTCCCCAACAAATTACTTTGGATATACTTCGTCTTGACAAAAGTCTCCAAAAATGTTGTTTATCGTAGCCAAGAGTTCATCATAGCTAGGTCTGTTCAAAACAAAATTCGCTGCATGAATAATATATTGGCTGACCAAAGTGAGACGACTAGTCTGTTATGTCTTTCAGAGTGCCATATTTGCAAGAATGTAACTCAAGCATTTCTTTAAATTTTTTGTTCAATATTCTTGGCATCGGAGTACGCCACACATTAAATTCAGGCTTATAGCACAAACATGTGTCAAATGTAATATGAATGCAATGTAGTAATATCCATTATGCCATACCCGACAAGGGAGTCATTAAGGTAGTAAAAGGAAATGATGAAATGAAATAATGTAATTTATCCTTTTTTTCTTCTTATTTTTTTCTGGCACTTCAAACTGCAGTGAGCTTAAACCTCTAGGTACCACTGCGATCGCTACCGTGTACGGAGCCGTGCTTGAACACACACAACAAACACGGCTTTGCCTTGTTCGGTTGTGCCGCAGGCACTTATGAATGCTGCCTGTGCAATAACTTCCGTGGCATGGAGGACGACGCCATTCTCGCCTACAGTGACAAGGACATTGGTAGTCATAACCAATAAATTATGCATGCACCCGTGCTTTCACTGTATTTTGTGACTGCAGTTCACAGTAATGATGAATAAAGCACATTGTGGGCATTCACTTTAATGCCTCACTATGCGTTATAATCGTAATATATCATTTTTCTTTTTCTCAGAGACTGAAAGCCCCTCCCTCGTGTTATATTCGTGGTTGTGTTATTGCCGTGTAAAAACGGTAGGTTGTAAGACACAACCCTATGTTTGTACTGCAATCAGTGTTGTCACATGAGATTGGAACTTTGGCTTGCTGGCTGCAAACTAGGCTCAAAATATGGCAAACATGGCTTTTTTTTTTTTTTGCTAGCGGCTCGAAATACACAATATTTTGAGCCGCTGTTGCATTTTGCATTTTCGATTCTTTTGTAGCTGTAGAACACAAATAAAACATGGCCAACCAAATTATAAATTTGCTTTGTTATATCCAATAATTTGTTATATTTGTTTTCATTATATTGCACTTAGGCTGTATACTTGCACAGCCCTTATTTAGAGAAAATTATTTGCATGTTGATAGAACAAAGAAATAATTACTGCATAGCCAACTTTATACTAATAAAATAAAGTTGAGGCCATTTGTGAAAACTGGAAACCTTTGGCTGTGTCACTGAAGGATTATACTGCTTACTTTTCATCTTTGATAAACAATACATGTTGAAGATATTGCTGCCTTTCCTTACCAATAATCATCACATGTGTCATTCTTTATGGAAGTGTCACTGCTGGTTCTTTTTCCAGGGAGTGTCCCAGAGCGAAAGCGCCACCAGAAAACTTACTATGAAACTGACCTTGACTCATCGGTGACAAGTAACCTCGCTCTGGACAGCCGGCCAACATCCTTGTGTGATGTAGTCACTGTGAGTTGATATTTCATTGAATCAGCACTCCAAACGTAGCTTGTGTTGTGGCATGATAGCATTTCTTGAAGTTTTTTTAAAAGGTAAACAAAAAGGACAACAATCATGTCAATCTTGCCTAGTAGATCACACTTGTAGATATATCACAGTGTTTGTTCTGTGACAAAATTGGGCTTAGTCGCAGAATAGTAAATTAAGATTTGAAGTGACGCTTCTGTTTTCTTTATAGTATTTATTGCCTGCATTCAGAGGACGTTTATGTTATCCTTGTTATAAAGCCTATGATCTCCGAGATTTGGGGGCTTGTTAGAGGTCCTGCTCTGCAGTTCTTAATAAGTTGAAGGGCACCCGTATTCAGTACGGCATATGGAAATACGTGATCTTTGATGAAAATAGCTGGGCAATCAGCTAAACTTTGTGGTGATTGTTCCAACAGTTTCACACCAATAGGGCAGACGACAGATAGCAAGCAGCATTTTTAGTGAATAGGGCTGACAGAGCGGCAAAAATGAAAGCATACTGCATGGCCACATTTCTAGCAGAGGGGGACAATTCAAATTTTGCTTTAGTAGGGCCAATATGGGATCATCATGGAAGTACAGCTGCTGACCGGTAATTAAGACTTGAAGGGAACCATCTAATAGACCGAATAATCAGGAGTCTGAAATATTGGATTTGGCAGAAAAATGCCTAAGTGACTTTATTTCTAAAGTGACCAAAAAAAGGTTATCATTGTATTGCTGTGCAGCATATACACTTGCCTGCAGCTGTATGTGTCCATATTTAGACCATTTTCATACTGTCACGACAAATGGACAAAAGTACAGTTAATGTGTGCACCAGATCCATATACTCTGGTAACATTTAAAACGGAGATCTACCACACACCGATAGCTAAGTGATCACAGGTTTCTTTGCACTGTCATTGTCCGATGCCTCCCGCACTGAATGACTGTCCTCATCACAGACATCTAAGGTTGAGTAGGCGTCACTTGAAGCTGCTTGATGATCCTGAGTGACAAAAGTTAGTCACGTGGGACTGTAGCTATTTAATGTGAGGAAAGAAATGCAAGACCCGCGGCACTGGCACTGCTTTTACGGCTAATTACAAACGCAACCTTTACTCCAGTTAGCAGCTTGGCTGGGCTTGATTTTGGGTGCAGCCGGTGTCTGTTTGGTCGACTAGGCTTTGCTAGTTTCACTTTTGAAGGCACTGGCAATACATATTGCCGTTTACCCTGCCGGTAACATATGAAAACAAAAGTATTGCGCTTTCTGCTTTACTGAGTGCCGGAATTAGCATGCTTTCATGTAGGTAGGGTCCAAATTACCAAATGACACGCTGAAAGGTGCAGACATTTTGATTGTCCTTTTACACGAGTCTATTGGGCAGATGGGAGTGCCGCAAAGCTGTCCGAATAATCGAGCATGTCCAAATTACGTTCATTCGAATTACCGATCGGCAACTATATACTATACATCTATCCAACCAAGTGGAGCCATGCTTTAATGGCTTGCCAAAGTGGAAATAACACAAAAACAACCAAACAGCGAAGTTTTTCTTGTTAGCAGGAAAGGGACTGGGAGGATGTGAAGAGTAACCATAGCCATGGGATTCTTTTGACTTGCTTTCTCATCACAACATGCAGGCAGTAACTATAGTACAGTTAAACCTCGATATAATGAACTTCAATATAACGAAGTATTTAACTTTTCATAACCTGTTGTCCATAGAACACCATATAATTAGAACCTCAATAAAACTAAATGTGCTTGCAGGCAATTTCAGTATTACGAAATTTCGCTTCCGTAGCAACGGAATGCCGAGACAATAAATAGAAACTTCTGCAGACGCACATGGTCAAATGATTAAATTACAAGCAGCTGCTTGCAAACGCACCTCTCAAAACGCCTGCGATGTGACAAGAGCGATCGCCACAGTGGAGCCGCATCATGTTCTGTGTAAAGTCCAAGTGCGATAAGATCCTACCGCGCCCTGTGCACTTTGTATTTTAGATGCTAGTAAAAGTATGCAACGGTGACAAAAAAAGATGGTGGTTTTTCGAGTGCCGCCTTCCCCCACAAGCAAAGGGAAAGAGGGCGTCGAGCTCGTGGTAACGCAATCAAGCGTGCGCAAGGGCTGGGGAATGGGGAGGGAGGGGGGGGGGTAAGTTGGGCGCGCACCGTGATTCCTGGCGCGTGCCTCGGTCGTGCCTGTGCACGGCTGTAATCGCGGTTGAGCACATTGGCATCCGCACACCCTGCCTTAGATGTGATCTGCCTCGTGCACAACGAGTGGGTGTGCCAAGACGGCGTGTCATCCTGTAAGCTGTTTACAGCACGTTTAGTATTGGTGGTTGCCTAATCTTGAGTTCCTGTATTTCGTTGGAGTGAGAAGCAGATGAAGCATTCGCTCCCTGCTGCCGGCACTTTTCATGATAGCGTCATCTCAGTGCGGGCAATGCTATTAGCTGCAGGGATGGAGTGCACACGAAAGTGTGGCTTGCTTCGCTTGATTTGTACTGCCAATGTGAAAATATCGTCGACGTGGCATGGAACCATATCATTCGTCGCAGACTCCCAAATTCATCAAAATGAATTGTTTTCTCATTAAAATTTGCTTTCTTCAACCGCCCGATAAGTCGGAAAATGCTGCGGCCCATTTCCATGTGAGAAAAATTGATCGGTGGTTGATTTACTAGCATAAAAGGTCGAATTTCAATATAAAGAAATTTTGATATAGTGAAGCAAATTGGCAATTTTACCTACTTCGTTATATCAAGGTTTAACTGTATTAGTGCTTTGCATATTTTGCTTTCTTTCTTTTTTTCAAATTTTTTTTTTTTTCAGAATTCCCAGGTTGCAGAACTGGAGTCCCCCAGCTTCTCACCTGAGCCGAGCGATATGGCTGAGGACAGGTCATATGTGGTGCAAGACATTAGCAAAGCAGACGATCGTACTAAAAAGTTCTACGGGCTGCTGCCCCGGGACCGTGCACAAGAAATCAAGACAGTGCGCATTGTGAAGCGTGAGTCTGAGCGCAGGAACAAGGGCAAGGAGCGGCGGAAGGGTGGCCTGGATGACAGCTGCTCTTGGTTGCCCGAAGAGGGGGACACGGTCTTTCAAAACGAGGAGGAGGAAGAAAGTGGTGTGTTCCCAGTCTGCTTTTAGATTTGCGATCTTGTCACAGTTATTCTGCTTCAAGTTGTCGATTAGTTTGGTTGTGTGCCGCCGCCATTTTGTTAGCCTGCTAGCCTCCTGGTGAAGCTCAGGTTTTTTTTTAATGCGTGAGCATTTCTATGCTTACCTAACTAGAAAACTGTCAGTCCGTTCGTCCCGTAAGACAATGGCTTTCAAGACAGGGCCCGCAGCAATGAGCAACTTTATTTTTGTGCTGCCTGTCGTTTCAACACGAACGAAGTGGCAAGAACACAGTGCTCACGAAGGTTTCAGCACAAGCCACACCCTGCCCCTTTTGCAGATCGCTTTCAAGACGGGGGCCCGCATGTCTCTCCTCAATGCAAAGTGGCGAAAACACAGCGTACAAAGCTATCAGCAGCTGGCAGACTCTGTCTGCATCATAGAGTGCTTTCAGGATACGGTCCGCACAGCCGTGCCAGAGTATGTTTGATTGGTCGGTGCTGCCGCCCGAGTATGTTTGATCGCAGTTCATAATGGTTTGACACGGATGGACAAGGCTCTAAAGAAGGATAACGGCTTATGATGATCGGAACGTCATCAGTGCACCTGGTGCCACCACCTGCAGTACTTGGCTTGTGTTATCAATGTACCTTGAACAGCTATCTGCACCAGTTCATGTTGCCACAGCACTGTCATTTGTACTGGCCAAATCAAGTTTCATAACACTAATAATGACACCAGGCCGCATGCAGATGAGCAAGTAACAATATGCTTACGTATGCTTAGACAACTCCCAGAGGAGGCTCTGCGTGAATATTTAAAATTATTATTATTATTATTATTATTATTATTATTATTATTATTATTATTATTATTATTATTATTATTTTGAATGTCCTAAAGGCCCAATGGCCATTATAGATGGTGGTGTATATATAGACTATTGTTGTCATTACTTAGTATGCCATGATGGCAGTGATATATATTGCACATGGTTACACATCGGCTAGCAGTAAGAAACACTGCAACAAAAAATCCAAATTTGGTACAAGCTTCGTCACTATCCAGGCAAATTAAAAAAAAAAAACTTAGCAGACAGATCATTAATACACAATAAAATTAAAACATTTCAGAGCAGAATACTACGATAGAGCACATTAGAAAAATTAATAAATTGGTTACATAGATAACTGGTATTAGGTGCATAAAATGTCATAGTGTAGAAAAAATAATTTAGCTCTTGTACATTGTGGATGAGAAAGAAATTAGCAGTATCTATGAAGGATCATTGTTGATCGCTGCTGAAAGGCATTGGTCCCTGGTTCGATTGGTGGATAGGATGAACTTTTCTTCGACTGCAAAGCATTGTTTCTGAGGAAACTGTCTTGGTTTTTATGCTTCTCTTTTCATTAAGCATCCTCCGTTTTGCAGATTTCTACCAAAATGATTTACTACATGTCGGCACTTTACATTTCTTATTTCATTTTCAGCGGAAACCAGAACTCCGGACGCCTCTGTCTTAACTTATGAATCGGCGTATGAAACCAAGGTAAGATTTTCATAAGTTCCTATTAACTAGCACCGCAGTTGGTGAAATCAAATCAACTGTGACTGTGCCTGTAGTAAATCGATCTCTGAATGCAAAAGGCACCTGGACATTACTTATTTTGAAGAATAAAGTAATTAAGTTGTATTGAAACAACTTACCTTGTGGAAGAGGTTCGGTACCTCAGTAGCAAAAGAAGGTCATTAGAATGGTATCAGGAACTTCAATTTTTTTTATCTGTTTATGGCAGTTTGATGTTGAAACATTTTCTCTTACTTGCCTCACTCTGAAGCTTAATTCTCTGCAAGATCTCTTCTACTAGAAAAGCATCCTCGTTCTTGTATGTCATATTTGCCATTTGTTCTTGCAGTAATCATACATTCCAGCTTACTATTGCAAAGTAATAAGTGGAGGGAGGAAACAACTTGGGAGAAGTCGTTTATGTCACTTTTTTTTTTTTAGCGGGAAGTGAGCTCTCTGCCATCTTTCTGGGCCAACTCATTTAGACGGTGTACTGTGTTTTTAAGTGTTTATGTGCCGCTTTAAGCATTCTACAATGCTCGACTGCTCTTCTGCCGCGCTCTTTCTCATCGGCTCACCTGACAAAGATGCAGCAATAGCAAAGGGGAGCTGGCCACCTTGTCCCTAAAATGTGGTGGCCAAAGGAAACTTCTGCATATACGCTACGCACTATGTGCTGTTGTCAGCATTTATGTTGACGTCGCGAGAAAACTCCTACCATTCCTGTGGTTGGCTCCATGCTGGATGAATGTCTAGACACGTCGGAGGACCTTAAACTTTATTGATAATTTCAGCCACGTTTAGTGCCACTGTGTCGTCAAAATTTTCTAGCTTTGTTTCCAAAGTGTGAGGGGGCCAGAAGCTTTGCGCACACCACTACACCAGCAGTGAAGGTGGCATGCTTATTGGCCTGTCTGTCTTTTCAGTGTAAACATCTGGCTGGGCTGTAGCACTCTTGTGCACAAGAATAAATCGGCGGTGTTGTCACCGGGCATAAAATAATTTTACTGAGCTTGCATACTTCAGCTGCAAAAATGAGCCACATAGGGCATATTTGACGCTTTGTTTCATAGCACTTCAAATGTTTTACCTGTTTTGTCTGTCGTTCGGTCTGCATGTGTCACATCATGCAAGTAAAATTATCATTGCTCGCTGATTGCCTAATATTTATCAGAATGACTTGCAACTGGACTTAGAAAGGCTTAGTTTGTCAAGTTATAAGCTTCTCCACTGTGTTTTTCTTTCACATTTTGTGCATGGGAAGGAGAGAAATTCAGTATTTCATTACAAAAAAAAAAATGTTACACATGGCATATAGATGTGAACAATCCTGGTGAGAAACAGCATTACAACCCACATAGTGACTAGTAGCAGTACTTCGTGTAGGCTAGCCCATACTTTATCATTGTGTTAAGGCACTGACAACTGTGGCTAGAATAATTGGCAGAACCTGTGCAGGGCTACCGAATATCATAAAGTTGTATCAGAGCAATTGGCATTCCTTTGATGACCTGGTTTACTTTATTTCTTTTTTTAAAAATTTAAATGGCATATGCATACCTGCCAACACCAACAATTTTATCATAAAATGCCAGATCTTTAGAGCTTATTTACAGTTGTATTGACACCAATAATTTTATGATTTTTCATTTGCACTCAATTTAGGTCAAAACTTATTTGAAAAGGATACAGAAACAGTCTCTGATTGAATTTTTAGAGCCCGATTTTTAATTTTTCATGCATAGTACCTGCAGCAGCAGCACCCTCTATAGAACCAATTTATAATGGCAAGTGAAATTTTGGCAGCCATTATGGGAATATTTCATAAATAAGTTTATTCAGCAATTTCATCTCTAATGACTATAGGGCAAAACATATGTTCACAGAAGCCTACTGAACAGACTGCACTTTTTAAAAATAAGCACTCGACACCTTGACAACACTAAAAACAACCTCTGGTATTTTTCATGAAGCTTCTGTCTCTTTTGGCTTCAACTATAGTACTTCAAATTGTAAGGTTGGTGGGACTGCATATGAGAGCTCTTGCATTCTTTCATTGTTACAACCCTTTAACTTTGTGCACAGAAGCCAGCTCAGGACAGCTCAAGCTCTGAAGGCAGAAGCACAAGTTCGTCGTTGTCGGCAGAGAGCACGTCTAGCGGCCAGCGCACGCCAGTGAAGACCGAGTCTCGTCGCAACAAACGCCGCCACTACACGATCTCTGGGAGCCATCCTTTCCTGGAGCAGCATTCACCGCCTAAAATGGTTAACGCCGTCACCTCTTGCTGTGCTCTCCAGTTATGCATTTTTTTTTTCTTTCTTTGGCGAATGTGGCATCAGTGTCTGCCCTTCTTCTGGGCCATAATCTTTTATTTACTGGTTGGGAGCATGCACATATTTTTCAATGGCCACTATGCACACATGTGCGTGGTGTATGTACATTCTTACTTTGCGTTTGTAGAATACTGAAAATGTTTTTTTTATCATCAGAGGAGGCTTGGTAAGCAAGAAGATAAGCAAAAAGCTGGTGGTGATACCTTATTGAATTTTCACCGCCAGGTTGTTGGGAAGTCGTGGATTTTTACAGCATTTCTTTCTGTGTAATTAATTGTGTATTGGTAATGGAACAATATTTCCTGCTCCTAATGAGCCTAAACCTAAGAAGTTTGAATAACTTATTCTGCAGTACACTGGGCTCAGATACGAAAAAATAAAGAGCACACCTTTAAATTTGTGACATCACGCTAAAATAAAGGCACTGTAGTTTTAATCCGAAATTTGAAGAAGAAAAGCGTGACATTAATTTTCTTCTCTAGTAATCAGCATATCTCCAGTTAGAGTTTTGAAAGAGTACTTCACCAGTGTAAACTGTTTTAGTGTTTCTTTTTAGTCTCCATTTGACCCAGTTTGTGCACGTTGCTGGTGCAGCCCGCTGGCCTGCGATCACGGGACGACATGGACATGGAGCGATGCCTAAGGACAGTCAACACGCCAGACATTGTGCGCTCTACTATAAAGAAGTCTGAAGTCTTCGATGAACAGACCATCGATATGCAGGTGGGCACAGCGTAGGCTTCCTGTCTGGTGCAGGCCGTATTATTGTCACGTCATACACAGTTGAATCATATGTAGCAGTTCACAAAAATCCACATTCTTTTTTCCGTGCAGCTATCTTACTGTAATATACTGCAACTGGTGCAAGCTAGTGTCCACACTTTAGGCAGATCCTGCTGCGATTCTAATGCACATCGTTCAGTGACTGTGGCAATAAAACACTAGTGTTGACGTTAAACTCTAAAAAAATTGTGTATTGAGAGCTTTCTTGAATCAACGTCTCTAGTTTCTGCAATCTATAAAATTGGCTTCTTTCTTTTATTTTGCTTCTGAGTTCAGTCTACCCAGTTATTTGTGCATTTTTGTGACTCCCGTGCCCAAGAAGTCTGTCAGGTGTGCTTTATCTCTCTGTCTTGATTCATGTTTGCATTTTCACACCATTGTTCCGTTTCTTTGCTTATAGATTGGCCTGCCTCAGAAGATTCTCATTCCCGAGCGGTACATTGAGGTGGAGTCCGAGAATGTGTCTGCTGTGGAGCAGCTTCGAAGAAGCCTTAAAGCGGCCAACATTCGCAAGATGCTGACGGAAACTGTTGGGTATTTACCACCTTTATTTAATGCCCGTCCTCAAGGCTAACACTCGGCATGTTGCAGCTTCACTCTTTCACTCTTGCAGTTTCAAAAACGCGCCCCCATACCGTATGTGCCCGATGTCAGTGAGGGCTTAGCCCGTGTTATACGCGGCTATGACGTCCAGGTAGCTCATGTACCGTCCCAAAAATTACGCCATTGGCTGGTAAACATGAAAGACAAGCTTCCAAAGACAAAGTTTCCTGGCATCGTCTACGGGATTCCATGTGAAGACTGCGACTGCGTATATATCGGCGAGACAGACAATTTCGAACAGCGGTTGAAGCAGCATGTCAACGATGTCAAAAAAAAAAAAGTCGCATCAAACGCCTTAGCAGAACATGCAGATGACTTGCGCCACAAGATTGATTGGGATAACGCCAAGATATTAGAAAAAGAAAGAAATTTGACGTCAAGACACCACTTGGAATCCCTCCTAATCCAAATGACAAATAGCACCCTCAACCAGAGGATGACAAAACACGTCCCCCCCTTCTACACGCGCTGCTTACGTCATATTTTAAAGCCATATAAACATTGTATCGCACATCCTTGATTTCATTGTGAACAAGGCTCCTGTCAGGGGAGCCGAAACGTCTTTTCTTGTATTCATTCAGTGGTCTGTGACCTTCTTTTTACCCTTCTTCATGATGCCTCCCGACCAGACGGGCTTCCGTCAAAACCTCAACTTTTGTTATGTCATTTTGAACAGGAGCTTTTGCTGCGTGTGTGTCTGGCACAAGCGACAAGTAGCACTTGTGCATCACCTGTCACCAACTTCCATTTTCCTGAACTAATCAATACAGTCGCCGACCGATAAATCGGACACCAATAATTCGAACAGCTCTGTAGCACTAGCACTAGCCCCATACACTTAATCTACTATTTCACGTGACCAGCACCGGATGTGTAGACAGGCTGCCATGCTTTTGCACTGTGATGAGATAGAGCACCTGGCACTATGCCTCAAATGCCGTCACGTGTAGATGCCGATGCGTTTTGTGCTAGTCATAGGAAATTGAAGGTATCCCTGAGAGTGACAATCTGAAAATAGGGCACACCTTTTTTGGCCACTTATGGCATAATGTCACTTCAGGCAAATCCATTATTATTATTATTATTATTATTATTATTATTATTATTATTATTATTATTATTATTATTCATTGTCATGGTCCCCGTTGATCCCAAATGATCGGTCGGCAACTGAATTTGATATTTCAAACTCAAATAAGCCTTTTTTGTGTTTGGAGATGTGTGGATGCCACCAGTTAGGGCCTCTGAGCATGCTGAAATTAAGCGAAATGTTGAAGTGGCTTTTGTTTAATCAGATCAGCAGCAGAGAAGATATCTATATCATCTCTGCTGCTACAAAGATATCTATGTACAATACTTTCTGAGAATTCTGGGTTGCACTGTCTGTTAAATCACTCGGCTGCCAGCTTGATAACCCCTTGTCATGACAGATACAGGATATGACATGACAGTCACCTGACAGGTAGCCACTTGACGTGAAATGGTAAATGTTCCCACGCATTGAATTGTTTCAACATGTCTACTTCCTTTAGTTTATACAAGCTATACGCACTGTATGTGTTACGCTCTTGAAAGCCATTGATCAAGCATTCACTCCCGTAGTAAACATTGAGTATGGGCATGAAGAAACAGTCGCAAAGAAGGTACAGGTGAAGTGAGGTAAAGCGCCTCATAGTCTATTCTTTCTCTCTTTGACTCCCCGCAGGGGCGTCTGTGTTAGCAGGCGTTTAGTGTGTTGCGATACCATGTACCCGAGCACACGAGGTCTAGACCCTCCTGTGTGTAGCCGTGCACGGCTTAGCTATGTCTGGGGAAAGGGGGATCCTGGGGGTTGAGCCGATGCCAGGTGTTCTGAGTGTTAAGGCCACCCAGCGGAGGCAGCACACCTCTTTGGCCTCTGCTTCATGTAGACGGCAGCTCCAGAGTGAGCTACCTGGAGGAAATTGAAGTCACCTTTTCCTGTCCCCGTCTTCCATCTTTTTTTTTTCATCTTCATTCTTTTACTCTCCTATCGTCTCTTCCCTTCCGTCACTTCTTAATTTTCCTAGGTGGCTTGGGTTAACCTTATGTATGTGCCCTCCCTGGGGTATAATATTTTAGGTTATACAGTAAAACTTCGTTAAACTGTACCTGCTTAAACAGCAGTTTCGTTTTAAAGTAGTAAAGTCAAATCCCCGACTCAGCGACCATTGAACATAATGTGTTTTGTATCTGCATAAGCTGTACCAGCTTATTGCATACGCATCAGGTAAAACGTAGCATTTCCACTTTTCGTCGTGCTAACATGGCGGTGTGTCGTCTCCATTGGGCGGCCCGGCAGAACAACAAGCCTCAGAGATCGGAACAGCGACCTCCAAGCGCCCTGTGCATTTGCACGTGAAGCCACATCAACATCAACATCATTTCGACGCCATGCCAGAGAGCGTTATGGCATCGTGCTAGCGAGGACTCGCATCATGCGAAACTCGGATAAAAAAAGACGCTGAGTGCTCAGCATGGAAGAAAAATTAGGCATCGTCCGTGCTATCGAACATCACACGAAGACGTCGGTGCTGGCACGTGACAGGGATCTGCTGTTGACTACGGTGTGTGGCATTTGGAATGCAAAGAAGTTGCTCGGCAGCACTGCTGCGACCGCAAAAAGATGTCGGCTACGAGGTTCGACTTTTCGCCATCATTGCCTCTGTTGTTGCCGAAGCGTCGACTAGCGATAGCGATGAGGATGACACGGAAAGCGACAGCACAGGCGATTCGGGCCCGACAGTGGCAGAAGCTGCGCATTACATCAGCCTCATGAATGCAGTTGTCGCGACGAGAACAAGGGCGCGATAATGTAACTGTATTCCAAACGAAAAGTATTCCAAACTTCGGCACCCAGCAATGAAAAAGGCGCCCTGGGACTTCTGCAGCACTAGTGTGCGGGTGCAAGGAGAATACATAACGCAAACGAGGAATCTGCCATGCGAGTGTTTGCTGAGAAGAGGGAGCTGGCTGAAAAGTTGGCACGCAGCTTCAGTAAGTTTGAGGCCGCTGTCGTCGTGCTAGGGTGCCACGGCATCAAACCAAACTAGCACTTTTGTTCCGGGAAGTGAATAAATACTGTATGTTTTTTCCCCCTTTCATCGCACTCTCTGTGTTCCATTTTCGACAGGTATGTGGGCGATCTCATGCTGTTTCGGTTAAACAGTACTACCGTTTAGTACATACTTTTTCCGAGCTCTGGCCAACTATGGTTTAACGAGGTTTCACTGTAGTGGCAATATACGGTTGGTGCCTGCAGCCTTGCGGGTTAAGTGCTGCAGCATCCCCTAGTTGGGTGGGTGGCCGCCATTGCTGCCGAAAGGAAACTGAACTACTATGGAAACACCAGCATTTCCCCATATACTTGATTGCAATCCTCAAAAGAGGGGATGCACTGATGAACTGAACACCCGTTTCAACTAAGCAAAAGAGGCCTATCCGAAATACCACGTTGTACACAGTGAGAACTCTGAAAAACAGGCCAGATTCATTTCACCATTCATAGTTGCAAAATCTTTGACCAAAGCTTTAGGTTCAGGTTATAAAGCGATTAAAATGCCTAGCGGAGACCTTCTTCTTGAGATCCCTCAGAAACATCAGTACGAGAAACTTGGCAATCTTGTGACGTTTGGCAACATACCAATTTCTGTCACACCACACTGATCAATGACATAACTCCACACGTGGAGTCATGTCAGAAACAGATTTTCTAGGATTGTCGAAAGCTGAACTGGAAGGGTGGAAAGCTCAAAATGTCACCAATCTAACACGTATCATCATTAGATGGAACAAAGAAATCCCCACCAAACATCGTATTCTAACATTTGCATCTAGGATGCTGCCGGAAGGCATTGAAACAGGATACATTATGTTAACTGCCCAACCTGTATCCCAAACCCTAGCCGGTGCTTCCAATGCCAAAGATTCGGCCATGGCTCGCAGAGCTGTCGTGGTCAAATAACCTGGTCAAAGTGTAGAGTCCAGGGCCACCCCGCCGACAACTGTGGTAGTGCACGTCACTGTGTGAACTACGTTGGTGACCACGCAGCCTACTCACGTTCCTGTCCGAACTGAAAAAAAGAAGACATAATCACCCTAAAAGTCGAGGAAAATATTTCTTTTAAGGAAGCCCGTAAGAGGTGCGCACCTTTCCACAGCACACCTTGTGCTGATGCGGTGCATCGGGGGGCAGCATCGCAGCAGCCACTGCCAAGTGCTCAGACTACGCGCAGTCAGCAGCCACTTGTGGCTCCTGCCCCCGAGGTGGAAGTAGTTAAGCTTACTCCACGAAACCAGCAAACAAGCCCGTGTACCCTAGGGTTATCGGCATCACAAAAGTTCTCAGCGGCGCTGAGTGTAGCAATCTCGCAGGACTTCCACCAGCCCCCACAGTGGGCACAGTCAAGGCTGCATTACCCTCGCTGGCCCTTGCTGGCACTGGCAACAGCCAGTGCAGCTCAGACCCACTGGCCCCATCGACCTCCGGGCTGGTGGGTGCAGGGGTCTTGTCCTCCGAGGCGAGGCTCTCTCGTGGAACTTCTTACTTGCAAGAGCGCGTGTCTGGCGCCTCGCAAGAGGCAATGGACACTACACCTATCCTCACGGTGCACCAAGTGCCTAAGGAGCAGCGAGGCTCTTTTGACAGCTCCAGAAAGGTCAAACCCCGCATTACAGGGCCTTGAAAAGGCTACAGGGCCTTGAAAAAATGTAAATGTTACAGGGCCTTGAAAAGGCTCTGTAATCTAAAGCAGCACTTACGTTTTTGTAGACACAGCACCAATTTATTTTCAATGTTGCTACACATATTATACAATGGAACTTCAGAGGTCTTCTTAGAAACCTCAATGATGTGCAAGAACTTATTCATAAACTCAATCCAAAAGTGCTGTGTGTACAGGAAACACACTTAAAATCGAAACACAAACTTTCTCCGACAGTATGTTACGTTTCGTTAAGATCGCAATGATGCTCTCGTATCATCAGGAGGTGTTGCCATTGTTACTCATAAAAGCATAGCGTGTCAATGCTTACAGCTACAAATGCCCTTTGAAGCATTGGCAGTTCGACCGGTTCTCCTGGACAAACTCATCACTGTTTGCTCGCTTTACATAACCCCACATTGCCACTTACACAAACATGAATTTCAGTCCTTTATAGATGAATTGCCACAACCTTGTTCTTGGCGATTTCAATGCGCACAACAGCCTGTGGGGTGACTCTTGTACAGATGCACAAGGTCGTCTTGTTGAACAGTTTCTTTTCTCCTCTGGTGCATGTCTCCTGAATAAGAAGGAACCTACACATTACTGTCTTGCAAACAGAACCTTTTCTTCTATTTGTCTTAGCATAGTTTCCCCATCTATATTACCTGTACTTGAATGGGAAGTTATCATAAATCATCATGGGAGCGACCACTTCCCCATACTGCTGAGAACATGCAAAAACAATGAATCTCCACCACAGGCTCAGTGGGAGGTTGATACAGCCAATTGGGTGAAATTTCGAACTCTTACTAGTTCATTTTAAGAAGGTAAAATCCCAAGGCAGGAAAATGCACCGACGGGCCAGAAGAGAGTTGGCAGAAGTTTTTATTGGGTATCAACTCGTATACGGATGAGGCCAAAGTCTGGAACTCGGTTAATAAGGTAAGAGGGCAACAACCATATTCACTCCCTTTGGTAAACGCCCAGGGTGATAGCTTGGAAGATGCAACAAACTTCCTGGGCGCACATGTTGAACCTCTGTCCTGCTCAGCACACTATCCAGAAACAATTAAACTATACAAAAACAGAAGCTGGAAAGAAAATGCAGAAAATGTGAGGCATATAATGAATCATTCTGTTTAGCTGAGCTATAGGCATCACTAAACAGCTGCGATAAATCTGCCCCAGGAGCTGACCATATAATACAGTCAAACCTCAATATATCGAACACGGATACATTGAATTATTGCTTATATAGAACAGTTTCTATATCACCTGGAAGGCTGCATGCATATTTAATTTTTTATTTCGAACAGGGTCGGACGTAAAATGGATATATCGAACTCTGCCATGCCAGACCACGTGCGCTTTATTGACAGGTGGTGAGCTTTCCTGCAACACCCTCGAAAATAGCGGCGGTGCATTGGACGTTCCCGACTGCTGTTCACTAAAGCTGCACATATCAATCGAAATGAGGGTGCTATTTGAACGTAGCAGCATACACACGCGATGGCTTGGCTAGTTCGACAACATCAACGACGCATTGCATTTGCCGCATTGATTTCTCCTCGGTGCCGCACTCTGCACCTGCTGCGCCTCGCGAAAACTGGTGCTTTGCATCCGCAAAGACGTGCGACAGTGCGCGCTCACTAGGCTCACTCATAGACACCTCAGCAGATGCCACTTAATAGTTTGGTATTGACAGTGTTTCAAAATGCTTCAATTGAAGGACATGGAGATCGCAGCAGAAGTAGCGGCCAAACAAAGACGTTGCCGAAGTTGATCCCGCAAGCGCTGATGTCTCCCCGCTCCCGACTTCAACCGAGGCTATAGCTGCTTCAGCCCTTCTATGCCACTACTGCGGCGCAATAGAGGGCACCGGCTTATCGCTTGTGGATCTTTTAGACTATGTTGAGGACTTTATGCTTAAGCATGTGGCTGCCATTAAGAAGCAGGTGACACTACTGCAGTACTTTCAGCCAAATAAATAAATACTTTGTGTGACTCTTCGAGTATTTACTGCACCACAATTGGAGCGCAATCGGGGATTGTTGCTTGGAGTACACAACTAGCCTACGCCACGCTAACTTCGCGCATCTGATAAAGTCAGTACAGCCTACGCTAATTGCGTGCGGCGCATTGAACCGCACACTCCCGGTCGACAAAGTCGGCGCAGCTTAGGGCAATTGCGCGCGGCGCAACCGAACGCCTGCCCCAAACAACGATATCGCGCCTTTCGTTCATTGATTGATTTGCAGAAGATTTTGACGTGTATTTTACGGGATTTTATATATCAAATTCTGGCTAAATCGAACTATTTGGCGATCACCACACTGTTTGATATATCGAGGTTCGACTATATGTGAAATTTTGAAGTATCTACCCTCTGAAACACAAGAAGCATTCCTTTCCTTCTACAATGCTGTATGGTCTTCTGACAAGGTCCCGCCTGCCTGGAAAGAGGCCATCATAATTCCTATTCTGTAACAGGGCAAGGATCCATCATCTGTTCTGAGTTACTGGCCTATAGCGTTTACAAGCTGCCTCTGCAAAGTCTTCGACAAAATGATAAACTGCTGCCTACCACTTTTCCTAGAACCTAACAAACTGCTTGTCCCAAACCAGGGCAGTTTTTGCAAGAGTCAATCAATTACTGACCATTTGATACTTATTGAGGCACAAATTCATGAAGCTTTTGTCCACAAACAGTTTTTTGTCAATATTTTTGGATATGGAAAAGGCATACGACACAACTTGGTGCTTTGGAATCCTCCGTGATTTGTCTGGAACGGGAGTTTGAGGCAACTTACTGAATGTGATTCAGAGTTACCTCTTTCATCGTACGTTCCGTGTCAGAGTTGGTAATGTTCTGTCCTGTCCTTCTATGCAAGAGGCTGGTGTTCCACAAGATGGTGTGCTGAGCTGCACTCTTTTTTACTGTCACAATGAATTCGCTCCGCACTGCCATACCACATACTATGTTTTATTCTGTATATATGGATGACATCCAGATAGGATACAAATCATGTACAGTGAAACCTCGTCAAACCAAGGTTGGCCGGAGCTCGGAAAAAATATGTACTAAATGGTAGTACTGCTTAACCGAAATAGCGTGAGATCGCCCACTTACCTGTCGGAAACGGAACTACAAGAGTGTGCAATGAAAGGGCAGAAAATGTACCGTATTTATTCACTTCGTGCGACAAAAGTCTGTTATTTTCATTTTATGTCTCGGTGGGCTAGCAGCGACGAAAATTGTCCTGCGACGAAAAGTGACCACCGAAGCAGAGCAGCGTCATATTCCGTATAAAGTCCAAGTGCGATAAGGTCCTATTGTGCCTCGCACGCTGTATGCATTAGATGCGAGTGAAAGTATACGAAGGTGAGCCAAGAAGGATGATGGCTTGATGAGCACCGTCTTCCCACACGAGCAAAGGGGAAAGGCTGGGAGTCTGGGAGCGTGCTGAGAGGCTGGGAGCCTGCAGTCATGTGATCGAGCACGCATAGCTTGCTGAGGACAACTGCGTTCGGCATGTCGTAGGAGTCAAAATCGTAAATAGCGATTTCTATTTGAACAACCAAAATAAAATTTGAACTGTGCACCACGGTGACGTTCAGTAGGTGGAGTGTTGTGAGCACACTGTGCTCCACCATAGCCTTCAGAGTGCGAATCATCGAAGAAGAGCAGAAGCACCACATAGGGCACATTCAGCTGTCAATAACTGCTTCTGCTGAACACATCAAAGAATTTTTTGTGGCAATGTATTTCTGAAATAGTCTAATTTAACTTCAAATACGTTTGTTTACTTCAACAAAAAGCTGTTCAGGGCCCTTCTAAGTGTATTTCCGAAAATGATCACCCTAGACTACTGCCCGAACACGTATGGAAAGCGTGAAATGCGAAGATTGAACTAATAAGCCACTGCAAGACATGCAGATTATAACAGATGCATGTGTTCATGCACTCAGTTTGGAACTTTCTGTCTACACGCAAGCACGCGAAACTTCTCACTCATGATTCTCATGCTTTTGTACGAGCCATTGTATGAGACGGGGGATGTGTGAGGAGGTATTGGGTCCTGCCGACACTGCTGGCTGTCGCCTCAGACGACGACGATGACGACATAGAGGCTGCCGTACCTGTGCCTACGTTTGCAGATGTGCTACATAGTATCAACAACATTCGGAGATTCGTCTGTGCGGCGATGCTGTAGGTGACCTCTTTGCGAATGTTGCTGCACTCAAAGCTCTTGCCGCGTGGCTCAAGGAAAATCTAGAATAAACTGGCATATCTTTTTTTTTTTTTTTTGAAGAGTGTAGGTGAGAAAAAGAAAAATGTTTTCGCATGTTGCCGAATGCAGATCTCGATGCTTGATGTGCTAAGTCCCTCCAATAAAGTGTGATTAGCACCTGCACTGCAGTATTCTTTTTGCATTAAGGTATTCTGCAATTTTGGTTTCCGATTTCTGCAGAGTATTAGCCTATAGCTTAAATTGAAGCTCCTCACAATTTTGTCGTGCAAAGCTATGCAATTTTTGTTGGTCAGATTATACAACACCCAAAATTATGAAAAGTTCTCGTGCAGTCCCGAGAAAGTCGTATAATCGGGGTTCCACTGTAGTTTTGAAAGAAGACTTCGTTAGTGTAAACTTACTTAGGGTATCTTTTTAGTATTCCTTTAAAGCTGAGATCGAGGATGTCGGGATACCAGCAGCAGCCCAGTAGTGTGCGCATGACTGTGTGAGTACATGGCCGTTGCTCTGTGGTGCTTGTCGCCGCTGCCCGGGCAGGTACGAGGACCTTGGTGCCCGGGGCTCTGTGGAAGCACTGCGGTCCAAGGTTGGTGAGGAAAAGAGGCGCCGGGCGCACCTGCTGGCCCTCAGCCACACCATCGCCAAGGAGGTCATGGAGCGAAGCAAGATGGTTGCAGGTGAGTACATGGCTGTGTTGCCGCTTGCTTATTAGCACATAAAATAATACATAAAAATAATACATATCATTTGAATGAGCTTTTGCAATGACAACTCCTTACAAAAGGACATGTCATCTCCTGGCTACGGGATCTGAATCGGGTAAATTTGGTAGCTTGGTCCATTAAGCTCATGTGACTACAACCTATAAATGTCTTAGTAGTGCCATCTTTTGGTTTGAATGAAAGTAATGCACGTGAAACAAGCCATTGAACGGCACCACAAAGCGGCAAGCCCTTTTTATAATTTCTTTAGATGGCTCAGCCGCGTTGGGTGAAAAGAGCGAAATTGTGTATTGTTGTGATGTGTTAAAAAGAATAACCAAAACAAAGGATCACAGCTGCTCCCTTTTCACTTACACTTATACAAACTTCTGCTTACCTATATACTCTCAAAGGGTTTCTTTGTAATTAATTTTTGTCTTGTCCCCTCTTAAATTCTCAAATTTTCTTGTGTTGTGGTGCTTTGAGGCCCTTCGCATTTGTTTTTTGCTCAAGATGATACGCCTTCGGTGTAGTTAATGTGGTCGCCATTGTTGCTCATTTTTATACAGTTAAATTTCAAGGTGGCTTGTGCTGGTAGGGCATTCACTTAGACTCAACAGCTCTTGTCTGTGAAAGACAACCCTAAGGCCTTTGTCACCATTGCTTAGTTCAATGTAGTGTCCACCGTAGTAGCGTTGTAGTCAGTCGTGGAAAACTTAAATACGGTAATCAATGATGGCAGCGAGGTTTTAGGGTTTCCGTGGATGCACTAAACATATTTTTAATTGAGATAAGCTGAATTTTAAAATTTATTCATTGGATGAAATATTCTTTTTGCATAAGAGTACAAGTACATTAGAACCTTCTTGATATGATCTCTTTTTGTATGATTTCTCTGCGCCAGTGTTCGCATCAAGAACGCAAAATGTGATCCAATGCAGTTACGCTTCTTTATTACTGGCTAATATGTTCCCGGAAAGCATGACTTTTCAGCACCAGCATTCAGTACAGTAGAACCTCATTGATAGCGTCCTGTTTCGTATGGTTTCCTGGCTACAACGTTTGCGTCGAGAATGTATAAAACGACCCAATACAGTTACACTTCTCTTTTACCGGCCAATACGTTCCCGGAAAACAGTCTTTTGGCATTAATGTTCAGTATATCGCCAAACTGCGATCGTATGATATGTTTCCTGGCGCTAGATTCCATGTGAACTAGAAAAGGTGCAATGCGCGTGCGATTGAGAATGGTAGGCACCTGCAATGGCAGCTTCTCCATCTGTGCTTGCCTGCCTGTGTCACATGAAAATTCCGCCATGCACTCTATTTTTAGTACCGGTACCAGAAAATCTCACAGGCACAGTGGTGCTTGCAGGTTGTCGCATATCGCCATTAAGAGCTATCACCGCCAACCAGGCAGCGCAAAGTGAGCACCACGTTTTGTACTGCCGGCATTGCGGCATCCTATTCCAGTGTTGCCCATCAACTATTTCGTTTCAGTTTTCCATCGCTGTCTTAAAATTGCAAAGCACATCCCAGAGTGCTCGAGTTCCACTAGTCTCATGTCACAGTGATTCTCGACGAATGGGCACATCAAATCTCCTACCGAAATGCTCCGCCCGAAGAAGCTGCTGACTCAAACTGCATTCAGAGTTTTCCAGAGTAGTCTGCTTTTTCTTGCGTATTTTTCCAAAATGTATAAGCGTAGTTCTACTGTTTATTTGGAAAGCAGTGCTGTTTATTTGGGCTTATTATAAGAATGGCAACGCAAAACAAAGGTACAAGAAAGCAAACACAACAGTTTGCTTTCTTGGCCTTGTTTGCATTGCACAGTTGTTCTTATAATAAGGAATCATTACCAACTATTCCGATTATCAGTCTTCTATATGAACTCTATCCAGGAGAGCTATAGACTTGTTTGCATGGCTTTGTCTGTTCACTCTGCTGGTATATCAGGGAGAGGCAAGCATAAAAGGGATTTAAGCAGGATTGGATGGAATAGAGTGATTTGAAAGTCCAAAGCTGAAAGGTAGATGCGGTCAAACAAGAATAGGTAGCTTGCAGAAATTTTTGTCATGTAGTCAGCCTTAATTCAGCTGACTCACCTGGGTATTCTGATGTTTAGATCTGCTGCAGCATGCTGTGGTTTCTATGCGTGCATGTTGAGTTGAAGCAAAGGTTGTGTTTACATTTTAACGTGGCATCCGCACAAGTGCCAAGAAATGCAAAAAGGAAACACGTGCAAGAAATAAAAAAAGCTGAAAGAGACAATGTTGTCCTGTTCAATATCTTGATTCTTCGTCATCAAGTTTCAAGTACTTTCACCGAGTGACAATGGCGTTACTTCGAAATTTTTAATTTCACACTGATGTACCAACACTGGGGTTCCAGCACAACATATTAAAAATTGTATCTTGATCTTCATTTTCTGTTTTAATAATCAACCTATGGCCATAAATTTAGTGAAAATATAGTTTTCCAAAATACTGTATTTACTTGCGTAATGAAGCACTTTTCCCGAAATGTATGCGCAAAGTTGGGGGGTGCATTCATTATGCGGGGTAAAATTTTAAGTGATTTTTTTTTCCGCGCCTACCTTTAAAAAAGTCAGTTTTGTCCGAGATGCGAACCATTGATTGTGATAGCAAATGTGTGGACAGCTACACAAAGTAAAGATAGTAGTTATATCCGCCGGATAAACTTACTAACATTCGCTTCAATGCAAACTCAATGGCAAGAATGCAGCACTCACAAAGGTATGAGCCGCCATCAACTCGGCCCCCAATGCAGATTGCTCTGAAGATAGGGCGCGCTGCCGCCGCGCAATGGGCAGTTCCTGGCTGCCGGAGTAAAACACCGCACACCCTTTCACTCCCTTCACTCCCTCCGACGCCATGCGCGTGACGGAAGACGGCGTGTTTTCTTTCCGCTTTCTACTGCTGTATGCTGGAGATTGAGCCGCAATCCTCAGCGGCCCTCGGGCGCAGTTGGGCAATACACAGTTGCTGCCAGAGTACAATGACCCCCCCCCCCCCTTTTGCATGGTGAAATACGGCGCGCAAGATTGAGCTGGGATCTGCTTCTTTCACGCACTTTCACTCACACCTACACCAAGCGGTGCTCGGCGACAACGACGACAGCAAAAATGCACCGCGAGTGTCCACATAGTTACTATCGCAATAAAAGTAGGAGACACGGTATGATTTGCCGTTCGCATTCGCACTCGCTGAGCTCCATATCAGATGTCGAATGATACCGTGTGTCGCCTACTTCACGGCAGCAAGTTCAGGGTGCAATTCTTATGCGAGAAAAAGAAAAAAAACACTTCTTTATCGGAAAAGTGGGAACTGCATCCATTACGCGAGTGCATCTATTGTGCGAGCAAACACGGTACTTTATAAATCTAAACTGATTTATACAAAAATAGTCCTGCTGCATTTCATTTAATAGTGCGACCAGTGAATCAGGGGCAAGAAGTGCGGCATGAGCATGACTTTTTTTGCTTGTGCATGTTTTTGATGCGTGAATGCAATGCAGTCGACTCACGTCAATTCACATGGCTAAGGAAACTCGGTATGAATTTGCGGCACGATTCTACTCAAGTCTCCTGACGTATATGCAACACATTTTAAACATGGCTATTTTCATTACTGCTCGTGGTCATGAAGTGTTGGGTATCTTAGTTACCTTGGTCAGGACAACTCTTGGCTTTGTCTGCGTGTCCTGCACTGTGCCCACACTTTCTAAGATTAATTGCTCTGAGATTAATGTACACTTGCTTTTTATAAAAGGCGCACCGAGTATGGTGCCTTGTTATGCATGGCAAGCATACATTTTAGCTATTTATTCCACCTGAAGGTTGCACGGGTTTGCATAAAAAGGCACGGACTTCATCTCTTGGGTCCTTGTCAGTCACATGTTGATGCTCGTCTAATGAGTTGGTTTGCATTGGAGTTGAACCTTGTTTTAGTGAAGCAGCTGTAGGTGTCATATTGAGGTGGCACCATTATACTGTCTGACATTTGTATAAATATAGATGCAAGGACTGGGTGAATTGGGCCTATGCAAAAGACGCTGAAGCACATGCGATGGCGAGATGTGGAAATAGTGCTCGGAAGTTATCAAACTCAAGCCCAACAGTAAGCAGTGCCAGATTCATCCTTGCTTTCGTGGCTCCATCACCAAAGCTGCCATTGAAATAAACAGTGGGCAATTAAACTTGAGCTTCAATATCTTGTGTATAATAATATGTTGTGCCAAGATGCATTGTCATCGTCCTGTGTCACTGCAGGACGAAGGCCTCTCAGAGATTTCCCCTTGCAGCCATTTCCTTGTGGCAACTAAACCCCGTCTATGTCCAACTAAACCCCCGTCTATGCCTGGAAATTTCCAGAGGGCCCAGGGCTGGAGTACAGTATCGCATATCTCTGTTCATTATAATAAGGTTCAACTCTACTTACATAGTGGGGTGTTGCAAAGCTTTACTGCGAGATTCTGTTGAACTGCTCTGATATGCATATCGATAAACAAAACACACCTATGCATGGAGCCATTATCCCTCCATTTCAAGTTGGTGCACTAGTATTTTTTCTTTCTCCCTTTTTCTTTCATTTTTTTTCCTTGCATATATTATTTGTGTTTTTTGTGACGAGACACTGAAAGCAACCTGCATGCGTGTCCTGCATTTTCTCTTACGTTTCAGCGCACGTGACCTACCAGGAAAACACATAGTAATGTGTTCCTTTGTGACTTCCTTTCCCGTGCCTCCTGCATAAACACACACGCACATGCAGTCTTGGGAGTCGCACCTGATTTCGGTGCCTTTGCCGTCCACATGCCATCTCTGCATCTCTCATCACATCAGCTTGCACCTAGCAAACGCGAAGCGGGGTTATTTCTTTCAGTATTTGTGGGATACATTTTTTTTTTTTCGTTTTGCTTCAGTTTGTATCTCGATTTTGTTTTCCCAATGTCATTTTTTGCTTGCCTGTTGTTCACGTTGCATCCTGCGTGCAGCACATTCCCACCTCAAGAATGTATTAGTGAAGGCAGCAGTTGTTGCAATATTGCGTTGCTACTGCACCACCATTTTATTTTGGATATCATCTTGCCATAAATGTTCATTTGCATTGCATCCTGCCTGCGACGTTGACCCACCTTGAAAACATACTGTCAGTAGTGCTGTGATGTTCACTCTTGTTGCTCTCTTGCTGCATCTGTTCTTTGTTTCTTTTGGCACTCTTCGTGCTGGTTCGTTTTGTCCCTTTCTCCTGTCACATTTCGACATTGTGTTGTTGCTTTCGTTGCCCACTGTGGGGCCTATGTCGATGCATTTAGAGGGTTCGCCTTATTTGATGAACGTTTTAAGTTCTTGGATACACCCCTCTTGCTTTATTTGGTTCGTTTAATCACAAACTGGGCTGATGCAAGTCGTCTTTTATGGCTTTATATTTTTTCTTTTTTTTTTCATCTTTTCGTGATACCTTGAGTTTTGATTGGGGTTCCTACTCAGCTGTAGCTACACCTACTTGTGTACTAATTTACGTTTTTGCTTTCGATGTGAGGTGAAATGCAGGTTAGCTTTTACTTTTGTTAATGCTCAAGAATTTGAAGGTCAGACCAGACGTGATGAAATGCTACTAAGGTGCTCATGGCTCAGTGTACTTAACACATTAAGATTTCTGCAGTGTTTTGATATGTTCCTTTTTTTTGTGTCTTTGTGCGTGTTGTTGTAATAGCAACTTGTCGTCTATTATGTTTTCTTTTGTTTTTGTTTCTCAGCCATGCATTTCATATGAAATCATATCTTTTTATGATTGGTAGCTGCCTCAGTACTTAACTGCCATTCCTTTTTTAGCTATGTACCTTCCAGTACCCCACAACATTATATGGCATTCTAAACGTAGTGCTTTTATGTAAAAGCTAAGCTGATGCTTTAATAATGTATTCTAAGTGACCATTGTATGTGCAATTGCGGAGTAGGGGTCGCAATTTCTTTTTTTTTCCCCTAGTGTATTGTGGGGCCTGTGCAACGCTGCTATAAGTACGAAACTGCTGCTCAGACCACTCCATGGCTTTTTATATAGATACATATATCCACATATTTCATGCAAGTTTTACAAATGAGAACGGGTTGAAATTAGAGCGCGCTACTTAGTATTTTATTTTTATTGCACATTTATACTTTTATGTTCTTAATGTTCTCACTTTTTGTGACAAGAGCAGCTAGACCTCTTGTTTCTTTTTTTTTTTCTTATTTGGACCTTTGCCTTTGTTTCTGGATTTTCACAACAGCAGTTGTCTGTCAACATATTCAGTGCATTCTTAATATTTTTGTTCCTACTCAGGGGCACTTCTGTCCTACACTAATAATAGTCACCATCCGACATGGACTTCTTTGGTCCACTTCGAGTAGTTGACATTGTGCTGTTAGCCAAGCTTGCATTGACAGTAGCGCGACCTATGTTCCATCCCTATTTAAAAATGTGTGCCTAATAAGCTTCACACCTAATGAATAAGGTCTTGCACTCAATCAATCAATCAAGTTTTATTTCAATATCAAATGTACACTGTGTTGGATGGAAACAAAAAGCCATTCATCAGACTTGATGAGGTCTGTGACCACATACATGGCAAGCAGCAAAAGAAACATGTAAAACTAAAAGTTTAGTAATTAACAATTAAACACAGAAGTTGGCTATTGCAATAATAGAAAGGCAAAAACCTAAATTGTAATAAGTAAAGCATATCGAGTTAAATAACTAAATCATAAAACATGATAACATGCCTAAAGTGATGCCGAATGTAACTGCTGAAACACTGCTAAAATAAATACTATGTACTGCGTGAAAGCAACAAAGATGTGCAATACGAAACAATGCAAATGCACTGTGAAAAAACAGCTTGAGAGCAATACGTGCTATTTCTACCAAGGAATTCATTGGTATGGAAACTCATAAAAATTTATATGATTCCATGTGACCATATGGGGATTATTTGATTTAACTCGGGTGTCTTATTTTTATAAGAGGTACACAAAGTATGCTTTAGGTCAATATTAAAGAGTACCAGGTAGATGAACTTAATCAAAGCGTGCCCCCCACCACTACGCTACGGTTGCCTCAGCTTGTGAATGGGTTTGCTGCATTAAATCCCATTATTTATATTCCATTTTCCTTGTTTATTCTATTCTACTTGGTACTGTCCTCTTCTGTAACATTTGTACAGGCACAACGTTATTGAGAAAAAAAATCCAACCTACAACGTCCTTGTATTGTAATTTTGTGTGTTGCCCACAGTAGAAATTTGTAATGTTTAAAAAGTACACAATGCATTAGGAAATTTTTCCCTGCTGCGTTTCTTCATGGCAGCACACTTCGCATTACCGCAGAGCTCTCGCAGTATGGTGAAGCTTCAGTAATGACTGCACACACAAAATTGTTTTCTTCTACGCTCCTCATATTTCTTTGCTTTTCTTTTTTTTGCCATACGCACTTATGTGCTGTTAACGGCAGGTTACAGGCGTAGAAATTATAAGCAAGTTTATTCTACAGTGGTGACTATTATCATTGTAGGAAGAAAGTACTTCTCGGAAGGTGCAAGGTGTTTGTTGACAGTGTAGCTGCTTTGTCTTACAAGTGTGGCTGAGAGAGCTGGGGAGTACAGTAGAATGCCTTCGATGCACTTTGGAGAAAGAAAATAAAAAGTGATGAAGATGTCAGTCGTGCCACCAATAAACCTCTTCACAATATATACCAGGTCTTTTTTTAGTCCATACAGGAATTTCCAAAAATAGCCTGTGGTAGATAGCACAGTTCAAGTCTTTAAGCTGGATTTCTCGAAGAAGGACATCATTTGCACAAGAAATCAAAGTACATAATCGACTTTCTGAACAAACTGGTTTCATCCTGACAATTTTTTGCGAGGGGTTTTTTTGCAACTTGCCAGCTACAATTCAGTTGGGATGTGTGACAAAGTTATTACTTAAAAATTAATTATTTATATATTGTTAATTACCTTATTATGCAGTTCGACTTCTCATGCAAGTAATTTCCACTTCTTCAAGTAATTCAGCTCAGGCACTGAAGTTGTGCTATCTGCCGCCATCAATTAAAAAAAATTATATAAAGCCTGAAAAAAAAAAGAGACAAGAAAGCACCTGGTATATCGTCCAAGAAAAAGAATGTGGACCTAATAAGGTACTTTTACTGTTGCCTTGCTTAATCACACGAATGAAGAATATTTCTACAGTGCCGACAATGTTCTACTGTAGTTCTCAGAGCATGGCCTCACAACGTTGGCATAAAATATGCTGCACTTTGAGTTCGTGCAAGTTTGTTGTGCTAATGTTTTGGTGTACTGTAATAACACTTTTGTGAATCATTTCTGTGTCCCCATTTAGTTGTTTGTCACTCTTCCCATTCTGTACTGTGTCTTTATTTTGCTTGTATTAACAAGCTATTTTTTGCTCAGGCTTGGTTGTGCAGGTTTAACATGGCATTTTGAAATGATAGGGCAGCGACATACCAAGCAAGCATTTTGCTTCAAACTGTCCTTTAAGATAAGCAAGAAGGCATGTCATATGATTGGTAGTGAGGGCTAATCATTATTCATAATTTCGCTATAACTACTATTCTGTATTTTTTGTTTATTTGTGCTTACTGTCTTATTTTTAAAATTCGCTGTTACGACTACAATAATGCGGCTACTGTTAGGAGAACTTGGTTTGCATCAGTAGTACAAATGTCTAAATATTAAAAACAGCCAATGGGCATGCAATTGTGGATTGCTGTCTAGATCTTATAGCGTATATATGTATTGTTATGGTGCCTGCTTATATATAATTGAACAGTCCCAAACCTTTCTCACCATACAGAAGACATTTCAACAAAGAGATAATTTCTGCATGGTTAACAGTGATCTTAGAATTCAAAGATTTGCATTGCACCGAGTAATAATTGTAAATAAAATTTGAGTTTTCAGTTGCACACTGTGGAGCGGCAGTTCTATTAAGCACTTAGTAATTCGCTATCTGGCTTGCTTTTAGCTTAATGATATTTTCCACACAATCTCACTCTTAAGAGTTGCAGGAGGTGAGACAGAAAACTAGTAAGTTGTGCCCCCCCCCCCCCATTTTTTTTGCATATTGAACAGGCACTTGAAGCAAAACCTAGAATATGGAGTACTTTTTGCAGCCAACATTAAATTGCACGATGCAGCAAAATAGCCATTCATTGTCGGCTACGATTAAAATGCTGGTTGTTGCACACTAGTTTGTTCCGCATGCTCGTAAGGTGGCTAAGCACTTTTGAGCTCTAAATTTTCAGGCATCAACAGTTGCCTTGTGATCTTGAAGCTCTCTCTGTCAAATGTGATTGGCATTGTCATAGCTTCACTATCAAAGACAGTGGTGCATACAGGCCAGATGCCTCAAGGTGTCCATCTGCTTCATGCGGTGCATGTAAATTTTGTTTCCCATGACTACTCTCAGTATTTTTGTGGTATCTGCCTGCTTGTATAACTTTGCCCTAGACTTTCACGCCACTGCAGCTTTTATGTGTTTTAAGCGTCAATGACCCGGTCACATTTGTGCATGTTCGTCTACTAACAAGGAGGTTACCTTTGCACTTTGTTTTACTTTAGTGATTGTGGTTATGACTTGTCATGACACATTCTAAAAGTGCCGTCAAGTCCTTTGCTAGAAAAAGTAGTCATGACAATGGTTAATCTCATCGTACAGTACAACCTTGAGCTGTTCGGATTTTTAAACAGTTGCCAAGGGTAATGTTCCTGCCATGTCTGGTGTGATACAAATAAGTGCTGCACCTGGCATAGTATTCTTCTCATGCATTGCATTAAAAATACAGCAGCTTTCATGATCAGGGAAAGCAGTTGAGCCTAGTGTTGATTTTAGTTTGTTTGCACAGTATGATACTTATTAACGGAGGAACAGTGGAAGGATCTTTTGAAAAAACTTGCCATTTAATACAAATATCATAGTTTCATATTAACTTCAGTGAGACAAAACAAAAGTGAAACAAAGTGCAGCTCTTGTAGCCCGAGTGAGAGTTTTCTGATGGCTGTGATTGTGTGTGAAAGGCTAATGTGATTAATAAAGACCCATCCATTTTTATGACTCTGTGAACATAATTTGGTTTCTGTGGGACAGATTTGCAGCATTAATTAAGACTTCGTGTCGCTACTGCATTCCTTCCAAGATTCCTTCCAGCAGAGCAAGAAAGCTCGTGCTGTTGTAAATGGGGAAAAAAGATGGGTATACACATTGGTTATCAAACAACTGCGCGAAAATGCTGTGATCATCTGTCATTCACAGTTGAAATGTCCATGGGTGAGTTGGGTTAATCCGCTCTCACAGTAGGCCTAATGCGTACGTGCCAACTTTTCCTATTTTATCTTAAAATGTGCGATTGCTAGCGCTTGTTTATGATAGTTGTATTGGCACTGTACTTTTACAATTTTTCCCTTGCATCTATTGAAGAGCAAAGTTTATTACAGAAGATTACAAAATACAGTCGCTGACCAATTTTGCATGGCCAGGTTTGTTTCGGCTTGTTAGTTATACGGACCTATCCTTGCAGCAGCACCAAATTATGGAACAAATGCGTAATGGCAACCAAAATTCCTTTATTTTAGTACCCAAACACCCTGTAAAATCCAAACTGGCCCACTGCAAAGAGGTAACGAGCACAATCCCTAACTGGGACATCTGTTATGCAGGTAAGCCTTCTAATCTGTAAAGAAATGGAAGTTGTGTATTTGGGTACGTCATTATATTCAGAGCATAAGTGTCAATGTTACTGTAGCGCCGTTTCTCCATCCATGTTCTGGGATATCTTGGGATGGGAAAATGGCGCCACGGAAGCTCTATTTGTAAGTGCATCACACACGTAATGTGAAGACGTGAATTTGGGTCCCACCTGCGTCCATTTGACTTTTCATCCGATTTCATTTCCATTTATTTACTTTTTTTTTCATTTAATCAAAACTACAAATAATTTCCCCGTACCGTCTTTTGTGTCATTGTTGGCTTCTCATGATATGACTAATAAAAAATAATCAACCCTTCACCGGAAAATGGGGGCAAGTGAAGCTGGTGCTGCGTGCACCTGACCTTCGTCACGGTTAAGTAACCCATAGGTAACGGTGCCGGATTGCTTCGGCCTCCCGCTCCCCCAGCTCGGAATCTTCTCGTTGCTGTCAGATTGCCTGCGCGCCGACGGCGAGCCCTTTCACGGGCGAGTTCTCGCCGCCGCTCGTCGAAGGCTGCCTCGGGGGAACGCACAGCCGTCACACCCGTTTCCAAAACTAAACTGAACGGAAACGAAGCCGGCGCAGCGCGCGCGCAATGGCTACAAGAGCTGGACGGGCGCGCCGATGGCGAGTCTTTTCACGGGCGAGCTCTCGTCGCTGCTCGTCGAGGGCTGCCTGTTCCTCGGGGAAACGCGCACCGCGAGGCCGTCCCATCCATTTTCCGAGACTGAATTGAACAGAAACGAAGCCGGTGCAGCGCGCGCGAAACGCTTTCCTGCCCGAAACGGCTGTGATTGGCTGCGCGCGTGCCGTGAGCGCCTGCGCCTATGGAGCTGGAATCCTTGCTAATGGCTCACGGTCCGGCGCCGGCGCAGCTGTCAATTAATCAAACCGCCGTTTCCCGCAGCTGCTGTGCTCTAGGAGCAACTGGGATTTTTGCGTGACCAGGACAACGCCCCCGAAACTTGTGAGCCAGTACAAGCATCGCTTGAATAATAAAAATCGGGCCCCTCAGTTTCCTTTCTTCTCGTTCATTACATAGCGAGAGTCAGAATTCGGCAGCTTTGATGCCTTCGGTAGCATGTGTGGGTTTATTGACCAGTTGTCTTCACCCAAAAGGTTCACGTACTAGGTGACACCTGCAGAATGTGTGGATGTTCTACATCCACTCATTCTACATTGTCAGGGTGTCCCAGCTAACTTTAGCCACAGTTTAACAATATGCAAATGCCATGTAGCTGGACAGAGCAAAGGTAACGTTTGCCGTCGCTTGGAGATACTCAATCGATTTCTTTAATTCCGTCTAATTAGATAATTAGTCCTTTCTAATTAATCAATTCAAGTATGATTATATGAAAAGTGTCAATGAAAAAATTGTAGAGCGACATGAACAACTCCAGATATAGATGTATGTTCCTCAATACCTGCTACAGTTTTTTCCGAACGTGAAAGAAGCCCGCGACTACACGCAATGTGCCTCTGGTGGCCAGTCGCGCGGCAATTTTGCGTGCATTTGCGGTCTTTCGAGCTCAGAAAAACACTTTTATGTAGCACGTATTGAGCAAAAAAAAAAAAGCTGTATCGGGAGTTTTTCGTGCCGCTTTACAATTCTCTCTCCCTCTCTCTCTCTCTCTCTCTCTCTCTCTTTCTCTCTCTCTCTCTCTCTATATATATATATATATATATATATATATATATATATATATATATATACACACACATTGTAAAGGTCGTAGGACGATCCCACCGCTGACATCCAGTTGTTAGGATTGGGGGCTCAATCCCATCGCTCGTAATTAGTTGTCAAGATTGGAGTCGGGCATGAATTAGATGGTAGCTGGCCCATGCCGTCGTCCAACTTATCCACGCTGAGGACGCTGTTGAAGGGAAGGACTGCTTCTCATCGAGAACGAGGAATACGGGTTTATTTACAATATCTACATGCAGTTCATCAGTCTAGCATGACTGCGAGAGAAAGTGCATCAGTCTAACATGAATGCTTGAGAAAGTACCTCAGTCTAACGTGACTGCGAGAGAAAGTGCATCAGTCTAACATGAATGCTTGAGAAAGTACCTCAGTCTAACATGACTGCGAGAGAAAGTGCACTAAGCATCCGCACAACAGCGGTTTATAAACACACCGTCCTCCCCCGATACCCAGGTGACGGAAACGGCCGTCGAGTCATCGTAAACAAGTCGCCTCTTTGCGGGACGGTTTACACACACACGCACTCACACACACACTTCCTTGCGCGAGGTTCACGGTCCGGAGCCGACGTCAGACGGACTTCGTAGAGCTCGGGGCTTGTGTCGGGAAAGGTGCCTTTTATTCCCCGAGCTGACCCCTGCAGCGCGGCCGGGTGCCCATTGTCTTTCGTCTTGAACGGCGCGTGGGAAGTAGCCTCGAACTACGTTCCCGTAAGCACTCCCCCGCTCGCGGCAGACCAGGGCGGCGGTGGCGGGCTCGGTAACAATAGTTGGTCCGCTGATCGCATTCAGTCACAACGGCGACGAGGCTAGATCGTAACGGTGGCGTTCCAAGAAAGTTGACGCCGCTGTCGCAACTGGCTGGCGAGACTTGCACCTCAGCCGGGCCGTTCTTAACAACATATACATATATACCTCCAGTGAGCTTACGAGGTAGATGTCCAGAATCATATATGTCGCCTAAGTGTGCTTCAACTTGCGGAGCTCGCGACAGGCAGTGGAGCGCGTTTGTGCAAGCCCACATGCCTTGCCCCTCCTCGTCACGCATAATTTTTCTAGCGAGTGCATGCTCCAGAATATTCGAGCTCAACATTTGGCACCCCTTGATCACATTGACGCGAGGATGACCTGCGCAGACTGGCGGTAAGCGAATGAACGCGGCGACCAACGTACTTTCATGGTGATCTCGGTAAGGATGTCGCCTGGCATCCGCGCGTTCGTCTTGCTCAGCGCACTCCATGCTTGAACATTTTACAGAGAACTAGTGCGGGCATTCGCGGACGATCACTTTCGGAAATATGATCACTGTCACAAGATTTCGCGTGACTCGGCATCAGTCTGAGCGTCGCCATCTACGGGTGATAGAGTTCCTGGCACTGTGCGAGGAGCTATCGGTTGTAGGCGTCGATGTGTCCGCTTCCGAATCATGTGAAATCTCGCCAAGGTGACCGTATCCCCGAATGTGACCGTACGCCGACCACTAAGAATGATAGACTGGGTGACTAACCAGGACTGAACCCGTTTGGCTATTCCTATAACCCCAGCCGGAGTGAGTTCCATAATATAGTTAGCTGATTACCTCGGATGGTCTTTGTAGCAATGCGGCTCTGACAACAACTTGGACATCGCATTGTTTCGGGGGACGCCCACGCCGCGAATAAGCGTGAAATACGCCCATGTATTTGCAGAGCTGAGGCGTTGTTGCAATATACTGCGCCAGTCTACGTCCGCCTGCCTATGTCGCATTCACTTGCATCTGCTTTTACCTCGGAGAGCTCCAAAAAGATGCTTACGTCATGGCTCCGTTGACGTAGGCATCTTTTTATTATAAAGTCCCATGAAATAAATCAGGAAATTGTCTGTTACGAAATAATGCAGGCTGACCGAGAATTTTCATGCCTGATAATTCCAAGTATGAACAGCAAATTACTAGATAGTCTGTCTCGAAAAATTCAATACTGATTGGTTAATGTATTCATAACGAATATATTTTTTTTATTTTTTTTAAGTTAGCGCCTGCGGATTGTGCCTACCTGGTTACATAAAGCTACACGAAGATGACGTGCCTTGCTACATAGCCTTTCTCTCTCTCTCTCTCTCTCTTGAGAAAACGTGTACTCTGAATGTACTGTAGGGTGCTTCAAATAATTAAGGCGGATAAGAAATAGCCATGGCCAGCAGGAATGCGGAATCAACGAAGGTATACGTATATGTTGAAGGTCAGTGGCCATGCACATTTACTCGTCTGTGGTTTCCATGCCGTGCTGTGTGGGTAACAGCGATGGACGGTGAGCAAGCTCAATTTTACTTGTTGCGGAACTAAACCGCCCAGTCGTCTGCTTTGTCATTTGGCGGTACAAACAAATTAAAGAGCGTAACGCTCGGCGAAGAAACGAATATGAGCACGCCACAAAGCTATGAAGAGAGATGTTGTGGCTCCGCGTGATTCCGTAAAGAGGGAACTATATATATATATATATATATATATATATATATATATATATATATATATATATATATATATATATATATATATAGTTCCCTCTTTACGGAGTATATATATATATATATATATATATATATATATATATATATATATATATATATATATATATATATATATATATATATATATTAGGGTACAATAAGCGACTGTAGATGTGCGAACACTTCATGGAAACAATGAATCTCCTGTTGATATATGGTGCCTCAGTAAGATGAAACAGTGAATCATTTAGCATTGCGATTAACCGCCAACTGCAGAAAGAAACAATACTTTTCCCGTTCTCTCTCTCTCTCGCCGGTGAAGAAAAGAAAAAAAAAACGCTAATTGAAGCGGTCTTCTCCCTAGCACTATCGTTTCTGCGGGGAAGCCAGCTTCTACTGCTGCATCGAAGTTGCCGCGTATACAATTGACTTTTCCTCTAAAGCACATGTTCTGACCGCTATGTTAAACTGCGTAAAGGTGCCTGCGGGAGGGGCGGCTTTCTTGTGTTCTAGGTGTGCCTACATACGTGTCTCCGCTCGCCTTTCTACCCGCTTTTCCTCTCTTTTTGTCCCCGTTCCTTCTCTTCCACGGCGCGGTGGGACACGGCGCGCAGTGATGGCGACCCTGGAGCGACTGGACCCCGAGGTGCTTCGGCAGGAGGCGCTACAGAGGGAGCGCGAGGAGCAGGACTCCAGCCCCGAGCAGCCGCTGCCGCTGTACCAGCAGCGGGAGAACTACCTCACGTGATCTAACTGCACGCGGATGCGTGCGGCTTAACCGGACGAACCGATCTTGTCTACGCCGATACGAGGGTCCAAACGCGCTGTGTCATGCTGAATACGCAGATTGTCGTCGTGTCATCGAAGCCACAAGCAGCCGTATATCCGGTCCGTCCTTGGCAGCGAGGCCACGCGAGAACGACGACTACTGATCACCGCTCTTCTGCGGAAAAGGTGTTCACCTTTAGTGAGACAACGTCTGCGGCAGGGGATTTCCCTTACCCACTTTCTCTTCCGTTCCTGTCTGCTTGTTGTCCAAAGAGGAACAGTGCAGAATTTTTGCAGCTACCCCACCTCGCGTGTTCTTTGGGGATGCGGTAATGCAGATGTTATTATTGAGAGGGGGAAAAAAATCAATGACCTATACGGTCTGCAGAAATTTCGAGACGAATGCGGTGTGGTGCTGGATGCACAGTAGCAGAGCTATATGGCTTGAATGGCCGCTGTTTGTTGCGTGATTGTTTCGAATGCGGGCTTCGAGCTCTGCGGCCTGAATGTGATTCAACGCAGATTTTAAAGCGTTGCAGCGCGTATCAGTGGGAAGTATAAGCACAGGCATGGCGCGGCCGTGCGCTTTTCTCTCCCACTTCTGTTCGTCTTGCGCGCTGCAGTGCTTTCAACGTTTTAATGCCAATTCGCCCAACAGCAGGGTCCGTGTGCGTGTGTACAATCAGTGACGAAAGTGTACGGCAAGCTGGAGTCGCTAGCAAGGGAGGTTCTTGTTTTTCACGCCCCACGAATTTTGTACACTTTTCGGAAACATTTATCGTTCCGCAGATACGATGAAGCTTTCGTTTGTTTCTGGAGTAAGTGATTCTCACTTCCGAAGATTTCCTCCCGAGAAGGTATCGTCTTTGTTCGGGTTTGCTACAATGACGACTTTTGCAGGAGCATCCGAGCCTGACCGTTCTGCGGTTTGGTATGGGATTCTTATTGTACAGCTACCGGAACTGATTTATTTATTTATTATTGATTGAAAATGTTAGCAAAAAGCGCAATATATCGCCGGCTCGGGTGTCCTCGCGATTCCATCTTGGCCTTTTGTGGCCTGCATTTCTTCTCAGTCTTTCAACGTTGCGCCATCTGCTTTAGAAGCGGTGGTAGGGAAGCATAAAATTGCTAGATTGTATTATTTACTTTTATTTAGAGGGAGGGAGGGGGGGGGGTTTACTCTTTTCAAAGAAATGCTACAACTTGCTTGTACGGTCAAATTCGTTTCGCAATTCAGTTTGCGCAAATGGCTTTGCATACGTAACGAAATTACTTGCATCGGATCACGCGGATTCGCGGTGGTGGCTGTGTGGGCCTGGATGTCTTTTCTATATTCAGCCACGTTGAGCAAAACGTTTGCATCCGACTGGGAGCTCTAGCTGTTAAAGATCGCTGTAGGGCTCTCATCGTGCAACCATAAACGATTTTCTAAATTGAAGTTGACGAAATCGCAACGAAGCGCTACTGACTGTTGTGTATAGGAATTAGTTGGGGTCTTGAGTTACCAGTATTGCGAAAATTATCAATATGTTGTCGGAGTTACAGCGGGCGTACCCGCTGCGGTAGCTTAATGGCTTCGTAGGCGCGCTGCTGAGCATGAGTTCGGGGGTTGGATCCCGGCCTTGGCGGCCGCATTTCAATGGGGGCGGAAAAAAAAAAAATCTCTTGCGAAATTAGATTTCGGTGCGCAATACAGAACCCAGGTGGTCAAAATTATTCAGGAACCTCCCACTACGGCACGCCTCATAAGCACGTCATGTTGTTGTCGTTATTATTATTATTATTATTATTATTATTATTATTATTATTATTATTATTTATTTATTTATTTATTTATTTATTTATTGCACAGCGGCGTGCCCACCAAATGTAGGTAAACGATTACATGGGAGTTTTGTGAGCTTTAAACGCTTTAACGAGTGTCGCGCGTGGCATTAAAAATATTTTTGTTGTGGGGCGCTGCAGAGTTTACAACGTGGTGCGTCAAAATTTCGAGACGTCGCAATCTTTGGTACCTTGCTAAATAACAAACAAATGGAGGACACGTAAGCAATTCGTATGACTTCTGAATGCCAAGGTATTTATGTCCAATTGAATGCCGCTGAGCGGTCCTTCGAGTTATAAACTACTCGTGGGCAAGCGAGCGCTTTGAGACGCTTAGCTGACGCCTCCGAGATACCTACCACAAGGCCGGTGCACTTCGATCCGTGACGTCATGTTGTCTTGCCCGACTGCCATAAAATCTAACGGGGATGCTCCCGAGTAAGCCGTGGTGATGACGTCAACGCTTTCGGCATGCCGGGCTTGGCAATAGAAGTTTAGGTCTAATTATCATGACGCCATAAAGGAGGACGCACAGGCCTTCCATCTAGGGGGCGCTGACGTAGCCCAGTAAGACCCTCGGCCTATGAGCGTAGGGTCGTAGGTTCGAAACTCGCTACCGCCAACGTTTTTGCTTCCGAATTTGTTCTGTGTTTTATATATACATTAATTTCTTTATAGCGATTACCGAGGCGCCGTTAGAACGCAGGCGGTAGCTTGCGCTGTCAAGGAACGCGCTGATAACAGGCTTGTGAGGATGACGTGGCGTCGCGTTGGTGTCCTCGCCCCTCCCGCAACATCTTGGGCGCCATCGCGACGGCAGGTGTTCCCTTTCGCCCGTTCTGCTCCGTCGATGCGCGCTCATGACGTGGCGTCGCCGCCAGTCGGAATTTAGGTGCCATTTTTCGCTTGTCCAGACGACAGACGCCGGCTTTTTCACTCAAACGGCGATTTGATGCTGTCGCATCAAAAAGTTAAAGATCAAGGTCGCGGTACTGCCCTGTGCACTCACTAGATATTGTCAAATTATTTTCACTTTTGAGTGCAACAATTTTCTTAAATACTGACTGATTGGTTCTCAGTGACAGTATTTGCGCGCGTTACGCATATTTAACAAGAAGATCGCCTCCCTTGACACGGCCCAGGCTGGAGATAGCGAATAGTAAGATTTGGACCGATTTCTTTCCATCACTCCACGCGTTTGTGTTTTTATGCGATATCAACATGTACCTACTATGACGTCGCTTGCGACAGCGATGCCTCGTAATCGCATGCGTCTCCGTGGCCGATGAAGTTATTTTAATTTCCGTTCGGGAAACGGTGAACAGCAAGGAGTGATCAAGGAAGTTAACGCCTCTTGCAAGTGCGTTCACGCGGTAATACTTGTGGCCTCTTTTTGTTTCATGAGTGGCTGGTTATCAATACTTGCAAGACCAAGTTTGTCGACATAATTAGAGCAACCACGTGTTTAATGCGCTGGATGTCCCAAAGAGCTCGTCTCCGCGACAGAGTCGACTCGCGTGTGGATTATGTGCAATAGAAGATTATTCATAGAGTTTCATAAACAGCAAATAATGTGGATCGCTGCAGCGCATTCTAATTAGGCAGAAGTTAACTACCTGTGCAGAAGTTAAGACAAATGCTTCACGGGAAGATAGAAAAATGAATTGATCAACATTGGTCGAACAAGGGAAGCCACAGCATGTCGTCAGCGCTTCGACAAGGGGGCTTGCCTTCGGCAGGGTGGCAGTTAGATTTATATAAAAAAAAGGGCGTTATTAATTTTTTGTTATTAAGCTGCTAATTAAGCTGCTTTTAGCGCCGCTGTGTACACTTCCGTAGGATGAATCCAGCCACGTTGCTAGTTACGCGACTACGTTGCTATACGCAACCTTTCATCTTTGCGGAACTCCTTGGCTCGTACTGACACACACACAAAAAAAGCTTATTCTAGAATTGCTTGTAAGAGAAAATTCCAGCCAATTATGATGCTGGACATATCATTAGTGAAGGCGGCCAGCCAATGGCGAGCTCACCTACGAACGAACAGCTTTGTGAATTCGGCCCCTCGTTCTATGAACAACCGCGAGTTTTTGCGCAGCACGTGCGCGTACGCGATAGGAGCTTGCGTACGTCGCCATCGTTATGAAAGTCATGTGCGGACAAGAGGGAGAATAGACAACCTTAAGCGCCAGCGCTCGGAAACATTTCGCTGTGCAGCGTCGGAACACAGAGCGGACAGTTTTGTTGGTAATCCGAGCGCTTTTGGACACGTCTCGTTTGGCGGGAAATGCAGGTTTGGAAGAGCGCAACAAACATTTATTTGTTAAATGGAGAAAAGGAAAACCAATTTCCGTGCTGGAAATAACCCTTGACCTTCCTACGTAGTCATAGCCAGTATTCAGAAAAACAGGGGGTGTACGTTTCTGTGATTACCTGTGTGTGTTTCGTTGGTTTCCGAGTACTTACGGCCGAGCGTTGTTGACGTGAGCAGCGTCGCTAAAGTGCTTTTCTAACGCAGTCTTGCGAGAGTTGAAAAGAAAAGCTATAAAGAATTGGTGCGTAAGAAAAGAAGAGTGAAAGTAGACACCGTTATACACCAGCTGCAACAGCCGCTACATGTGTGTATAGGTGAGCAATCCTCTATAGCTGACCTTGCGTCATTCGTGGTTCTGCTTCGTCTGCCATTATGAAACTATACCTCATGCATCGTGCAATTAAAATTCACGTTGCAGACAGTAGTGAGCTCCTCAATCTGCCCGTCCCACCTACGTGTCTTGGTAAACAACAACAACAACAAAAAAAAGCGCACGCATATAAAAGCTGCGTGGGCACGGCTCCCGCTTCCGCTGGGCTTCGTACCTGCGTGGAGGCGCTGGTTGGCGCGGTCTTGCTGGGCCGACCTCCACCGCTGCCGAACAAGGCACGGGATGATTGGTAGTGCTCTTTCTACGCTCTCGCATCGCGCACGGAAGCGGCGTATCACTGAACACTAGGCGGCCGCAGTCGGAGATGAATCCCTTAATTAATGCGCGAATGTGAAAGTGCGCCGTACGATCTTCCCGCACGGACACGTGGAGCTGAAACTTGGTGGGTAGCGAACGAGCTCGAGAAGGGGCTGAGGATCGCGCAACGAGCGACGGAATGAGGAAAATGGTGGGCGCAGCGCTAACGGACAGTAATAGAGAGGGTATAACCGATCATTTTTTGTCGAGAGTTAAGAGCAAGAACTGTAATTGCGCTGGCCACGTGACGCATAGAGCAGACAACCGGTGGTTTTGTCACGGGGACAGAACGGGAATGCCAAGGGAAGGAAAACGTGGTAGAGTATGCGACAGAAAATAAGGTTATCGGATGAATTCAGGGAATTTGCAGATATGGGATGCTAATCCGCATGCTAATTTGATATAATGTAGACCGCAGTGCGCGACGTCTAGATAAGACTCTCCCCTCCCCCCTTGTCCCAAAAAAGAAAGAAGGAAAGAAATCGCTGACAGTATAAACCAAGATGAGGCAAACCTGACGGCATGTGGCCAATTGCTATGATTCGGCGCATTGTCCGGGTTGAATTTAAATGCCGTTGGTCCGGTTGCTGTCCTGCTTACCAGCAGTGCTCCCCGTGGCTCTCCCTTATAGACCGGCTGTACTAGTGGAGCATGCAGTGCGTCTTAGCGCAGCGCATTAGGAAGGCATCTTCGCTTATACAGTGTATTGTGTCATGGCCAGTGTTTGTGTAACAAGCACGAATTATTAGTGGAGTGAAAGAACGACAATTATCGACCCCTACCACCGTATCTCTGCAATGAATGCTTCCTGCCGCCCAGGTGATGGTGGTCTATCGCTTATCCTGCATGGGGACTGTTAGGCCGGCATTTGTGCCGTGTGAAAATCGTCATGTAAACAATACGAACACTATACGAAGAGTAAGAAAGGGAGGCAAGCAGTTGTCTCCGAAACGGGACACTACGGCTACCTGCTTTAGGAGGAGATAAAAAAAGACAGAGAGACAAAGAAAAAAAAAGGAGCTAAAAGAAAAAAAAAGGAGAAAAAAAGCACACCACAAACATATCGAACAGTCATGCCCGCGCAGAGTACGATAATCACAGACGAGAGCCTGAAGTCCCGTGGTTGACAAGAATCCCAGCACAGCTTTGGGGGGCCACGCATCGAGTTAAAGCACAACTTTTTGGAAACGAGATATCATTAAGCGTAGTTCGATCATGTGAGAAGAACGCATCACGACGTGCCTAGCGAAACAATGTCGGGCGAAGAGCGTTGGCAGCGTTGCGGCGAGCACCCGGCTGACGACGTATCAATTATGAGAGCTAAATGCGGTATTTCAATCACGTGGCCCTCTTCACATTTTGAGCTCTGTGGCGGTGTGTTCAGAAAATTCGGATTTCGCGAGTAAGCTGAAACGGTGCGGGCGCAGTCGCTGCTCGCATGCTTTTACGCTTGTTCGATGCACGCGTTACGCTCTGTAGGCACCGTATAACATTTATGCAAGGGCAAATTTTTTGCAATTTCAGGTAGTCTCCACTGTTTTACTTTAAATAATGGGAACAACCGTATAGCCATGGATGTCTTGGGTATTTTCCCTTAGATCTGAAGGTAGTAGCGATGTTACTGAAGTTTACAGTTTACGCTCGACTTAAAGCGCCAAGCATCATTTTGTACGTGCGATATCATGACAGCTGTTACCGCAGTTATACCTATAGATCACTCCTGTATAAATTTTACTCCTATTGATGTCAACTCTATAGGCCTGACGAAATACATGCAAACATCTGGATTCGAGCGTATGTTAACATTATTTAATGCAAAAAAGCTATAATTGCCTTTAAAGTATGAAATATGCGAAATATGACCACAGTGATCCGTGGTTCGTTCCTTTAAAGTTTAGTTCGATTGATGTCATCTGCAGGCCTGACGAAAAATATCCGTGACGTACAAACTCGGGCGGATATTATCGTTATCTGGGGCATAAAACCTACAGTCCTCGTTAAAATGTGTAAATGTGCACCTTTATAAGAGTTCGTGTTCACGCTTCGAGATGGCGCAAAATGTGCTGGCCACAGTGCGCTGTATATAGAAGTGTGTTACGTTGGTTTCCGACTGACTGTACGCACGCACACCTCATTCCTCTGTCCGTTATATATATATATATATATCCACACATGAAAACAAAAGACGTTTCGGCCCCGCTACGGGGTCCTTGTAGCGGTGCCGACAAGTCTTTTGTTTTTAACGATTTGTCGGCGCTAGCTATTTCCCGCCATGAATTTTCCCGACCAGGCGGAATATACCGTCGAACCCTGGATTTCATATATATATATATATATATATATATATATATATATATATATATATATATATATATATATATATATATATATATATATATATATATATATATATACGAAACAAGCAGCTTAAGTGAGGCGGAGAGGTGCCGTGTGTTGGGCGTATGGCGCATATGACTTACATGCTTTCACAGAAAGCTCCATGGGTCAGCTTAGATCTTATCCTCCACCACAGAGAGGATTATGGAACTCCTATAGTCGGCGCTCTCTGCATTTTTGCGTCCAAAATTACTGGGGCGGTGCTTCGCAGCAGCACATTATTTACTTAGCACATTAGTGCTTTGCTATAGCACGCAGCTTCATTAAACAACGTAAAACAAAGCAAAAAAATAAAGAGCACATTGTTTACGTTTTTGAAAGTGAAAGAAAAAGTTATACAAAAGGAGTAGACGTGTCTTTCCCATGTCAGAATTTAGCCTTTGTGCGAGCTGCCCTGTTGACGTTGTACATATACTGTAAACCTTCCAAAGAGCTTCCATTTCATTGTAGAAGAAAAATTTTCCTTTGGTATGTATAGAATGTGCGTGCTTGTTTCTTTCTCTCTCTCTTTTGCCTACGCCGGCAGTCTACTGCATTTAACGGGAACAGAAGCACTGTGGCGTATGTGACGACGCGACAGCGCTGTATTTATTTCTTCTCGAAAGAGTCACTGATGTCCACTGCCTTTAGAAGACACCAGCCTGTCGTTGTACATACTGACGTCGTATATATGTTTATATAGAGGCTGGTTTTAGTTTTCGATCGTTGTTCGGGAAACCGAGTTGAAGCTTTGGTCATTATTTTGCTGTTGTGACCTCGCATCTGTTGTATTAGAAGCGTAGGTATCGTTCATGTGGAAGCTATGACGACTTAGGTAGAATGTTTATCGCTTTTATATTCGTTTTGTTGTTGTTGTTGTTTTTTCTGTCAAGAATCTCAGGGAATGAGACGAACAAGGCATTTCCAATGAAGGCTCGCGGAGGACGTTGTTTCTATGGGCGTGGTCTCATAGCGTCTGCGGGAAATGCATGTAGACGCACGTAACAAAGAATAAATAAATGAAATATGGCACTGAATTTGTGAATTGATGAAATGGGTCTAACCTTTTAAATATAGGCTAGCCTCCGTCGGTTTCTAAACATAGCAAAAAAAAAAAAAAAAGATCGGGTTATCAGATCGCTTAGCACTTCAAACGTTCAGATATACAGGGTGTTTTAGCTAACTTTAGCAAGAGTTTAAACATATGCCGATGCACTCTAATACGACGCGACTAAATGCGTGTTGCTCACTTTTGTATGTAGTGTGTCATTCTATTTTTGTATTTTGCTTTATTAGAGATTTATTCAAGATAAAAGCAACAAAGTTAGGCAAAGAATTCTGATTAGGAAGTTGTAGAGCGCTTTGCAAAACGTCTGATTAGACAGTTTCCAACTTTCTGTCTATTAAGGATTACTGTTCTTCAGCTTACTGCGCATGCCCGCGAAATACGAAAATGTACCACGTGACATACCCGCTTGCGTGCCGTGATTGCAGCGCTCCCAAACTGTCCGTGTACAAACGAACATAGCAGGGCGTTATGCCGCTTAAAAGGCGACAGGGCAGTGACGAAGGCGTTGGCTGTGCGATCTACGTCAGCGATATGCTTCCCCCGCGGCGGGTCATGATGGCGATAAGCAGACGCAGCGGCAGCACACCCGACTAAATGCTACGTTCGTTTGTGCGCGGAACCCTTGGGAGCAGTGCAATTACGACGCGCAAGCGGGCATGTCGCATGGTGTATTTTTCTTTTTTTTTCATTTCGCGGGCATCCGCAGTAAGCTGAAACGCACTAATACTGAATAGATAGAAGGTTAGAAACTGTCTAACTGGACGTTTTGCAAAGCGCTCTACAACATTATAATTGGAATTTTTCGCCTAACTTCGTTGCTTCAGAAGTTGAGTAATCAATCTTGACTAATTATATAATTATTCAACATACAGAAATAACGTCATACACTACATACAGAAGTGAGCAACATGCATCTAGTCATGTCGTCTTAGAGTGTATCGGCACATTTTTAAACTCTGGCTAAGGTTAGGTGAAACACCCCGTATATATTTTTTTCTTGCCTTCTATAGAAAAAAGGACGACTTCAAGTTATGCGTATGTAGCATGACCGCATACGGCAAAAAGCAAACTAGAATGAATAGAGCTAACCAATTTATTATTCGAATTGAAGACGATTTCGCTGCACCTGTTTAGTCTGTTTCGAAAGCATAATTGTCATCGACCAGTTGTAACGAGCATATCTGTGGTGCACCGACGACGCACTTAAATTTTTGAATGCGTACGCTTCCCACTTATATAAGGTTCGAAGCGGAAATGTTTGCCTAACAGACCTTGTATAACCTATTTACCATACCGACCGGCATAAGACAAAGACTTCCGTACTTACATCGTAGGTTATGAAGCGAAACCCCAACAGTTGTAAATATCGTATATCTTTTGTGGGTCTGTTGGTGGGCTCAGCGTTGCTAGTCGTTTCTTTCCTCTTTTGCTTGCATGAAAAGGCGGAACTGCATACTTAACGAAACTGACAAATGGGCTATAGCATTTAGCTATTGCTCATGCTTTGATTGCTTGTTTCCTTTTTATGCTATAGCATTTAGCTATTGCTCATGCTTTGATTTCTTGTTTCCTTTTTATTTTATTGGCGTACCAGAAGGAGATTGCGCACAAGTACGGTGCCGGCCATCCTCCTTGGCTCTTGAGCAGATGGTACCATTACTTGGTGCAAGGTCAGCATGATACTTTTCAAGCGCTGCCATTTTTTTTATCTCGCATTGTGATGTCAAATATGCGGTTCGCAATCCGCATGGTGATATTCGTTTTCTATGAAAAAGAAAGTGTTATCAGTTAATCTATCTCACGGTAATAGTACTGCTTATTATCTCAGCGCCTCCTTGTGTTTTGTTCTTGCCGCACGGTATCGAAGTGTCGCTCTTCGTCATGCTCGTATGCCTACATATCGATGTCTTTTTTTCCTCTCAGTTTTCTCGCTGGACACGAAAACAGACACACGACAGGCTAAAATGGTAGATTACTCCTGCCTGAAATCTGCTAACGTTGAATCAGAGGAGGCTGTCGGCTTCCGCTACGAAGCCTTATCTATAGACATGTATTATAGACTGTCTGTATAGACGCCTGCACACTTCCTTTGCCGATATGTCGGGCTATATAGCAAGAGTGAGCCCTCCGATTGCATCTCGCTCCTGTACTTATGTGCTGTGTTGGAACACAGTTAAGTAGACCAGCTCTTTAGGTTTATATGCTTCGTCAATCACAACGTCATACGCGTACCCTCATCGTATGCATCGGTTTCTATAATACACCTTTCGTTCTCCATGTAAATTGAAAATAAATCTAGCGTCATGGCTTCAAGTAATGCTCATATATGGCGAAACTGAACAGCCTGTGACCTCGCGATAGTTTGAAGGGGTCGGGAGAGATCGTGTTGCGATGTCCTTCGGGGGTTTATTTGATGATATACACATCGCGACAGCAGACAAAGGACGGAAAGGCAGGACGGAGACAAGCGCTGACTCCCAACTATCTCCGTCGTGCCTTTTCGTGCTGGTCTCCCCCGTCCCTTTCCGTCCGTTGTCTGTTGTCGCGTTGGGCACATCATCATATATACTGCTGAAGGACATCGCAACCCGATCACAGCATGGTCGCAACATAGATTACCAACTAGCCAGGTCTCACACCTTGCATCGGTATATTTGAGTTAGGCGCAAAGCGAAACAAATGTTCAATGTCATGAGTGAACCTCCCTTCGACATTCTATCGAACACGACTGTTGATCTAAAGTGCCTGCTGACAGTCTGTTTATTGCCTGTAGATATGAATAGATGTCGGTATATTTTCTACAGTCTCGCAAGATAAATTTTTGCAAGATTTATTAGAACTGAGGACATAGCATATAGTTCAAGGCCGAACATTTCATCAACTTTTTCTTTCGCACCGCTGGAGGAAAAAAAATCTAGGCAGGGAGTGTCACGTGACAACCGGGGTAATTTTCTGAAGCGGAACGTACACCGCACGTCGTGTACATGAAGTGTTTATATGACATTGTTAAAGATAGTTAAAATGTAAAATTTTGCATTGTTAGAGCACGTAAAATTACACATATGTACATCACTTTACAGATAATTACGCTATGTCCATCGGTTGACTTATTAAGGCCATCCACACGACGGACCAAATTGCTCTTTTGGACCGCGGTCCGCGCATCACGTAATAGGACGTCACCAGTTCGTGCGCACCGCCGTTGGCCCGCGCAAGACCGCGGCCTTCGCGGTCCAACAAATCGCCGAGGCTTTTCCCGCTTCCGTTTTGGCGGCGGACCGCATGCAAACCGCAGCGATTTTGGCTTAGCCAACGAATGTTGTCTGGCAACAGAGTGTCGTCAGCCAAATCCAATCTAGTTTTCGGCTCAGCAAAAGCCAGTCAAGCCAGTCGTTACAGTGTACTAGAATTGTACACTGTACAGTCGTTTCATGTCCGCCGTTCCGCCTACACGTGCGTGCAGCAGATATTTTTTAAACACAGTGTCCTCTTGGAGTGACGAGGAGGTTTTTTCATTATGTATGCCTCGTTGAGCAGTTCCCGGCTTTGTGGGAATCGAGCCGGAATGATAATAATGATAACACTCTGGCCGAGAGTGTAGCTGGTTGGTCTGCTCTGCCGTCTGCTATGGCGGTCCGCCGTGTGGATGTGCTCTGCGCCGGACCGGACCGCGCCAGGCCGTGACGTCGCATCACGTGACCGAGCGACCCGCGAGCTTGGTCCGTCGTGTGGATCGGCCTTTATCGACCGTGTTTTGACCCGTGACGTCACTAGTGTTCTCACTGGTGGATTCACCGGTTTGGGCGGAGCAAGCCCGACGTGCGTCATTTCTGACGCCAGTGTGCACATTTTGAACCCAGGTGCGCAATGCTTAGAATACGAGAGCGGATGCCCGTCAAGCGATAAGTTATTTCACGTTAATTCATCGGCGTTCTACCAGTTCCGAAGGTCACATTGAGCGTCATCTGAGCGTTTCACAACAGCTGCAGTGTGCGCTCAAAATGCAGTCTTAGGTTACTGTTTGAATCGCTGTGTTATAGGCTGCACTGCCTTCGGCATTTAAAGCAGGAATGGTAGGAAACGCACCAAACAACATGATGGCGAGAGGTCGTTTCTCTTCCCCTGTACAGCGGGGAATAGAAAAGAGAATAGATCCGCGCGTGGCTGCAATATACCTATACAGCCTATATATGTTGTGCCGCTTGGAAGTTGTAACGTGCGCTTAATCGTGCGGGCGCCCTGGAGCTAGTGTCGCCGCTGTAACGTTGACAATGTTTCGGGGTATACCGAGGCAGGGAACTAAAGGCATAAAATGCGGTGAGCTGCAAGCGAAGGGCACGGCCTAGAGAAAGCGGCGGCAACTCCGCGGTGGCCAGCACTACTCGAATCGACCCCGATTCAAGCCACACCCTACAGGCTGTTCCCAGTATTCAACGCCCGACATGTGCGCATTTGACGAATTAAATCAGAGAGACAACGGCGTCAGAGAAGGTTTCCTTGCGAAGATTAAATGTTTGACATCATGCTCTCTCCCAAGTTTTTCTTTCCTCCATGTTAGCACCCAAGTTGTGGCAGAAACGGTGCTGTAGCGAGATACCGTTGCTCTCGCGCCATTTTAGCAGATTTACACATGCGCCTTGTCCTTAGGAGAAAAAAAAACAGCAGAAGTTGCAATGTTGATTTTAATTTTCGTGTGCAGTGTCAATGCTTTTAATAACACACTTAACCTGTTCACCGAGCCGAAGATTTAAGCCCTTATGGTCACGAAGAGTTGCGTCAAGGTTTGGAAGTATGCAGGCGTCACCATCCAGTCTTTCACTCTTGTTCGTCTTGGTCGTGATGTGGACACTTGTTCATCCCTTACTTTTGTATAGTGTTCTAGGACACCATTGGATGGTTGACATCCCTGCCTTTCTCTCATTTGCATGTCCCTCTCTCTAGGACACCAATTTTCCGTCCTCCGTAAATATTTTCTTTGTATTAAAAAAATTGTTATCTACCAGTTTAGTTTGACTTAATGTATCTTTTATTTAGTGTCCGTTTAAACGTGAGCTTGAACATTGTTTTTAAACCTTCTTTTTATATATTTATTGCACTGTCTATAAGGAGTGTCAATCAATCTGTTTGTTCACTTGTCTGTGCATAGTCACCTAGGTTGATAGTTTAAAGGAAAACGGACATTGAAATCTGATAATTCGATTCCCATTCGATACAAATTTTCTTCTTCTTTTTTTTTTTGTGTGTGAACTGTAAGCGGATGCCACTTCCCATCGTGGAGCATGTCGCAGATTTCCCGAGCTTGTCTTTTTCTTCTTTTCTTTTCTTTTTCTTTTTTACGAACGTAACGTTTTGCTGCTTCTTAGTTTTGGTTCCCATTTCCGAAAGCAGCAGAAAGTCCCAGAGTGTTGTACAGCGTGTGTCCGGGAGTCGTGGCTACTGCAAAGTTGCCAACAGTATTTTCGCGCAGTTATTCTATATGAAAACTTCCCGGTGTCCCAGCTAACATGAAAATTGTTGAACGAAAAAAAAATTATTTAAGGAACGTGGTGCGAGATACAACTACAAAACCTACGGTGTTGGTCTGACAACCGGACACCGTAGGTTTTCTAGTTATATCTTGCACCGTGTTTCTTGAATCATTTTTTTTTTCGTTGAACGGCTTGGATAACGATGGTGGGCCACTCTGTAAATACTGACAGTATAGTCACTTACCAAGATGCGGCGAACAGGCTGTCACCGATAACATCCAGTCGCCTAAATATGCAAATACCGCTCCCGTTCGCTTTTCACGTATATCTGATTCACTGGGCTATACGAATATTGCTGTTTGATTCAGGCAACATCACCGTTATTAAAACCAGCGCCACTGTCAGGCTGTTAGGCCAGCCGCGCATTTAATGCTAATGAACTTGTCCAGTCGACTGAACTCGATGTTAGCTGCGCCGTGTCTGCTAAATCTCGAAGCGACAGGGTTATGCATTTCATCTCGTACGTGCGATGCTCTATTAAGAACATTTTGCTTTGCGTAAAACGACACTGCCGTGAATCAGTGCCTCAGGTGTGCATGAAGCGAGCAGGCACAGAGTGTGCGGAACCAATCTGACGAGGTGTCGACGTTGGTTGCGCCGTGCTCGACAGCGGGAAAAACCGTAAATACAGTTCTTGTTGATAAAGCAATCATAACGTGATAGCATATGTCGATATAATATCAGCGACTGCCAATAAGCAGGATCAAAGTGATTAATGTCTTATCTCCTTTGAGCTTTCACCTAAGTTTAAACTGTAGCTCCATGTATTGAAGTTTGTTTCGTCTACAATCGCTCACTAAAACTTCCCGGAAATGTTCATAGGCTCCATTTACAGGGCTGTGCCCTTTTTGAACGATTTTGTGCGACTTTTCATGACAGAAGTCTGCAGGTCTGGTTGTGTATTAGCGAGCGCGCAGATTTCTCGCACCACGTTGTTGTGTGCATTGCTGTGATCCTATTACATTGTGTTCCTCTTTTATCTTGTACTTTCTTGTAGTGCTTGAAGTTTTTTGTGATTAAAACTTGTACGGAGGTAATAGAGTGGTGTTTCATTATGCTTCGCCATTTGCAATTGTTGTGCTGCTCATTTTGTTGTTTGTCTTAACTTTATAACTCGTGCGATGAAAGTGTTTTGGGTTACATCGAATCGAGGCTCCCTGTGACACAGCTTCAGTGACCTATATGGGACCGTCGGTATACAATACCTACTGTAGAATAAAAAAAAAGCCAGACGCGCATTAAAGGTGCAAAGGAAACGTAGACCAATTGTAAACACACACATGAAGGAAGACGCTCTTATATCTTGCCCACTTTTTCCTTTGTAGTTCGGCGAACCAGCTCAGCCTGCCTTTAGGTAAACCCACTCAGAATCAGAATTGCCTTTGTGGCTGAGTTCAAGTGAATGTGAGCCCTGCTAAGTAGAGTTACTTATGATTCTGACTACTTACTGGTTTTGGTCCGAGTGGCCAAGTGAGTCCCAGCGAGCTTTGGACATTTAAGTGGCGATGAATGTTGTGGTGCACCACGTGGTAACAAAGCCAGAAAGTAACCACGTATCTCTAGCCTTCTTAATTTTAGAACCAGATGCGCGATCACTGATACACACACGAAACGCCAAAAACTGCAACAGCGACAAGGCCGATATTGTTCGAGCGGTGAGTATGCCAGACGTACGTAATTAGAAATGTCACGCGGAGTCCTAGCACGCAAGTCCGACGAGCAGTCTGTCGACAACTTTAACTTTTTAACTGGCAGTTCAACAATATTGTTTACATCTCAACAAAGAAACATCTGCCAAAAAACTAAACAAATCCAAATATTAGGTTGTGCCCGTAAATTTAGCTTTATTTATCTACCTCCTCAACAGTGGCATTCACAAAAATGTCGATTGTCATCAGCAGCAGATGTATTGGTGACAAAACCCGCGGACTTCGTCGTTCTCTTCTTGGCGCCCGTGGTAATCATATTCTCACCACTGTGTAAATTGTTTCGCATGTTTAAGCAAGCTATTATTTGTTATCTCCATAGAGGTGCATCTCAAGAACACACCTTGACCTTGTGTAAGCAAGTACTAGACACAAGTCTTCGACCATACATTTACCTTAAACCGGCTGCTCTGGAATATTTTTGACCTAGCGTATCTCGCTTCGTTTTTCGAGAAGCGCCTTCATATTTCATCTGGTACGCATTTCTGCTATATGAAGATGCAATAAAGTAATGAAAAAAATTATATACCAAGTCTTTCGTATCTTGCCACTTAAAAGGGTTAAAAGGTAAAGATACCACATCAGGCAGAGAAGTGGCAGCGAGTTGTGACGAGTACGTAATCAAAATGACTCGAACACCTCACAATGGCGGTATGGCCCGTATGTTGGCTTGCGGCGTTAAGGCTCATGTTTCCTTCCTTTCTGCGCATATTAAAAAATTAGAAGAATATTAGATAGTCTTCAGTTTGTTTATACTGTTGTAAAAGCAGTCTTATAGGAAAAATAAAGGATACATGAGGCTAATGGTTACCGTACGAAGAACTGAGCTGACCTTCAAGGAAATCAGTTGAAGCCCAAGTTTTAGCAAATTGATCTGCTCCTCATCGTCCCTATATGATAGCTTTGCCGACGTACTCACGGCGTGCTGATAGATTTACCTACAACGTTCCCGGCATGAAACTTGAAAGTATGCTCTTCGAAAGGGCACAGGATCGACCTTAACGGCAATCTTGATCTTAGTGCCTTCTAAGGGCATTGCTCAATCCGGCAGCTACTGGTCTTTTTATCCCGCCTTGTTCCTTGACCTTATTTGAAGAAGACAAAAGTCTGTAAAAGTTCGTAAGTACCTTTACAGACTTAGTTTGGGTGTAATATTTCCTTTTTTTCTTTTGCGAAGAACGGCTATTACCGAGAAAAGAAAGGCAGCGGCCGAATTCACAAAAGTCTTTTTTTTTTCTTTGTTCTTGTGAGGACCTGGTCGATCAGCGCCAACTCGCCGCCCGGGCCCGGCGGGCGCTCTGGGCCAGAGGGTTCCTGGAATAAGGGACCCTCCCACATCGAGTGACAAGTCACTGTTTCAATAAAGGATTATTTATTTATTTATACATTATGAGCAGTTTTTCGTAGGCCCTTCCTCTTAGCTAATAATATATCCAACATCACAATTGTCTGGGGACGGCTCTTGTGAACAGTTCTATACTCACGTACAACTTTCTTTGGCTATGAAGCGAATGCTACGGAGGCAAAGCGAGCGCAATTGAGAGCGCTTCTGAAAAGACATGACATGACAAGAACTTTATTTGAGTCCTGAGGGACTGAGACCTCGGGGAGCCAAACCGAAGGCTCCCGAAGATCAAGTCGGTGGCTCCGCCCACGATGGAACCGGGAGATCAAGTCCCGCGGCAATGTCGTGGGCCCTCTGGACAGCCTGGAGTTGAATATTGAGATTGCTGCTCTTGAGAGAGTCCTGCCATTGTTCTTTCGTGATGGGTGGAGAGGCGTTAAGGGCTGGGCACAGCCAGAGCATGTGGTCAAAGGAGCATGAGTCATGACCACATTTGGGGCACGACTGTGAGTGTTCAGGATCTATCCTGTGAAGAGACCGAGGAGTGGGATATGTACGGGTTTGCAGGAGTCTTAGTGTGGTAGCCTGAGGTTTATTCAATTTGGGGTGAGGGGGTGGAAATGTCCTCCTGCCTAGTCGATAATGAGAAACAATTTCGTGGAATGTACTTAATGGATCTTTGTGGATGTTGACCTCGTTCCAAGCCTGGCTACCCGCGACAGCGCGGTGCGTGAAATCGCGCGCTCTCCGGTGGGCCTGCTCGTTAGGATTACATCCAAGCGGGTTTATTGAGCTGTCTAGATGGGCTGGGAACCACGAGATTTGGTATCCTCCTTCGGTACTCTCCCTAGTCCTTCGTAGTGCTTTGATCACAATACTGTACGCCTGTTCAGATATGAGGGCGGACGAGAACGATCTAACCGCGGTGCGCGAGTCCGAGAAGATGATAGCGGGAACTTTTGAGCTGTGAAAAGCCAGAGCGATCGCCGCTTCCTCCGCCACATGGGCAAACTTAGTATAAACAGAGGCTGCATTGACCAGGTTGCCCCCCACGTCTACCACCGTGACAGCGAACTTATCCCCACTGTCATATCTGGCAGCATCGACAAAGAGGGCATCTAGCTTCTGCTGATTGATCCTTTTAAGGATGGACTTGGCTCTCGCGAATCTTCTGCCTTGGTTATGCACTGGGTGGATGTTTCGCGGGACGGGGTCAACCATGATGTGAGCTCTGGTTTCCCGGGTCAAGCTAACTTTGGTCGCCGGTTCATGTCTGGGTTGGATTCCTGCTTCTTCTAAAATCTTAATCCCTGGCTTAGTGGATGAAAGTCTCATTATCTGAGCCGCTGTGTGAGCTTCTATTAGCTCATCGATGGTGTTATGGAGTCCTAGCTCCAGCAGCTTCTCAGTGCTTGTGGACTGCGGAAGGCCGAGCACGCGCTTGAGGCCGGTTCTGATTAGGGAGTCGAGCTTGGCCTTTTCCGCTTTACCCCAATTAAGGTACGGCGCGATGTAGGTGACATGACTCAGGAAGAATGCCTGATAAGCTCTGAGCAAATTATCCTCTTTAAGACCGCCTCTTCGATTTGAGACGCGGGCTACAAGTATTAGGACATTACTAGCCTGTCCAGTGAGCCTGTTGAGGGCCGTCGAGTTACAGCCCTTGGCATCGATGAGGAGACCTAGTATCTTGACCGAGTCCTTCCTCGGTATGGGATGCCCATTTTTAGCTCGAATTTCTACCGGCAGAGTTTCCAGAGGCGCAAGATTTCTCACCCCCTGTCTGGACTGGCGGTATAACAGTAGCTCTGATTTAGCGGGGGAGAGTTCAAGGCCTGTGTTTGAAAGAAAATCTTCGGTAGCCTCCAACGCGCTTTGTAACGACTGTTCGAGCATCGCTAGCGATCCGCCCGGCGCCCAGATCGTAATATCGTCCGCATAAATGGCGTGACCCACGTTCGGAATTGCAGCGAGGCGAGTGGAGAGTTTGTGCATGGCTATAATTAATAAGAGTGGGGAGAGGACTGAGCCCTGCGGGGTGCCGCAGGTGCCTAGTTCGTAGGGTCCTCCCGTGACCATGCCTAGTCGAAGGTGTGCCTTGCGATCAGCGAGGAAGGATCTGGTGTAATCATGAAACCGCTGAAAACTTCTGAAAAGAGTCCCACGTTTTTATCCACGTTAGTTTAAGCTGTGGAAGAGAAAACATAAACACCTTATTATAAAGCGTTTATGTGTCTACCAACCGGGAAAACCGGGAATTATCAGGGATTTGAATAGTCTGGAAATGCTCAGGGAATTAGCGCTTCAAACAGGGAAAATTAGCTGTCATTTTATTGAAAGGGAATGAAAGTCGCCTTACTGCGGGCTCGAGTAAAAGAGAGGAATCGTAACGAATCGTCTTTGAGTCCGTGTCGTCGGCTGAAGGAGTTGCCAGTGTACAGTAAACGACCGATTTACCGGGCGTCCGATTTTTGTGAAATGCCCGATGATGCGGACGAGTTCGCCGCACCACGTGCCCCATAGAGTCGATGCATAAGAACGTCTGTCATTTCAGACGCAAGAACCCTTCCTTGTCCGACTTACCGGACTTTTGACCGTGACCGCAGTTCCTAAACGGCATTAATCAAAGCCAACACCGCCCTTTTGATTATCTCGCTGCCTCGAACCAGTGCTCAAGCACGCAGATCCACTGGCAGCTGTAGCCACCTCCGTGGCAACGCTAGGCTTAGCTGCTTCGACGTTCGCTATTAAGGTTCTTGCCGTTCGGTGCTGTGTTTTTCATTGAAATAATTCGCCGCTGTCAATAATGGCACCGACTCCACCTCTGTAATCCTCGCGATGGGCTTCGAAGCTTTTTAGAAAGCAGGTCCCGTTGCATAATACCGGTTCCTGAAAGGCAGCCTCGCCTCAGCACAGTACTGTTAGGCGGTGAAGCGTGCATAAAGTATTGCGGTGAAGCTTAACATGCGGGAGAAGGGGCAATTATCACAGGACACGGTACGTATTCCATAATTATGCACGCGTGCACCCGCCGTGTCACAGTACGAGCACTGATATGCCTAATAAGTGTACTGGCAGGCCTTCAGGGCTTTTTCGGACGTGCCTGGGAGGATTTGAGCCCTTAAGGGTAGTAAAATGCACGCATTCATTTTTTTCGGACTGCCCGATTTGATTTTTCGGATGTTTTTCGTGGCCCCTAGGGATTAAGAGAAATCGGACGTTGACTGTATAACTGACGAAGAGGATGCTTCAAATGGTCCCTGGGGCGAACGCGCGGCGGAACGAATACGAGAGGAGAAATGACCGTTGCATTGAGGAATGATCGGGAAAGGAACTGTGCCACCTTTTCTTTGAAGGAGCTTGAGCTCAAAAAGCAAAGTGTTGGCTGACGCAACGATGCAGGTGACCCTCATCCAAACCAAAATAAACTCTTTAAAGCAGTGAAACGCAAAACGCAGGCACTGTGCGTGGGCTAAGAGTATGTGAGGGCAATTGAGGTTGACTTTCTAACCGCTAAGAAAATCTCACTTGTGAAAAACTTCGGGACCAATGATCTTGCTATAACTTGATAGAAATAGCTCATTTTCGAAAAAACTTGTTTCTGTATGCATCTTTTTATTCCTATCGGAATATGTTCGACTCGATTTACATAGGGCATTATAATTTTTCTTTTCCGAAGGTATTTTATTTGTCGCGCATGTTACTATCCCCAACCTTCAGTTTTCTATTTTGAATAAGATAAACACTACTCCGTACTATTCAAATTAGATTCGATAGGTTCTTTTTAATTTTTTTATAATGCTTACTTAAGAGTGACAGTATCGGGCGACATGGGCGTCCCCCCCAGCCTGTCTTGACATGAAATAAAGTTCTGTATCGCTCAGCGAAAACCTGGAAAACTCAGGGATTTCGAAAATTCCAACTTGGTAGACACCTTGTATTAGCAACAGTTAAATAAGACAACACACACCATTGAATGTAAATGTTTACTGAATTTGTGGCATTTCTCTTCTGCGTCTGGGCAAACGCGAAACCATCGCACGTGGAAGCTGCGCCGATTCAGCGTCTATTCCGAGCAGCCAAAAGCACTGTCAAACGCTGGCGGACTACTTGGTGCAGTAACACATGTGCAGAAGCTCCGCCCCCTTCATAGCTTTTCCTTCATAGCCGCAGAAAGTTGTCCGCGAGTATGGCGTATTGTGAATACGAGACATGAAATATGTTACAGCAGGTGAGTCACCGCACTATATGCGCGTTTAAAAAATGAAGCATTATATACATACAGCTTACAACCACTGCAAAGCTGAATACTCTCGGTATAATATATGTTTTGGTCATTGACACCGAAGG